>NC_133331.1:214483581-215083581 GCF_042186555.1 Aquarana catesbeiana | reverse complement strand
TTTCACCTCACTTTCTGTCCCAATGACAATTGGATTTTGAAAATTTGGGGTTATTAGGGAAACAAGGATTGGTGATAAAGCATCAGTGAAGACATTTGCTTTCCCATATTAACTCTTACCGGAGAGAATTTCCCTTCCTAGGGGTAGATTTCCTCTCACTTCCTGTTGTCTCCCTCTGTTTGTAAGTTGGAGCCATTTGCAAGTCGGATGTTTGAAAGTAGGGGATGGCCTGCATATACCATATGGCCTGCCCTATATACTCTGCAGAAAATTGTGCCTTATGCTGCATACACACGGCTTCCCGACAGAAAAAGTCCGATGGGAGCTTTCGGTCAGACATTTTGACCGTGTGTATGCCCCATTGGACTTTTCCTGTCGGCATTTCCGACGGACTCAGATATAGAACATGTCCAGCCAGTTGGCAAGTCCAGCCGTGTGTACACAGCATTAGGTGTTGATGGTACCAGAACACTGTAAGCCCTCACAGTTACTCTTGGTGGGCGCTGGAATGGCCCCTGCTGTGAAATATTATATCAAGAATTGTAATTACATGCCACTGTTAAACAGAGGCAGAAAAATTGTGCGTTTGGTGACGGTGGACTGGTGGTGGTGCCACAACACTGTAAGAACTCACAGTTAGGCCTCATGCACACAAGACACTTATAAACGCACGTTCAGAGGCAGTTGGACACTTTTTTCAACTGCCCCTGAACTCATTCAATGTTAGCCTATGTGTCCATGTACACAGTCTTGTTTTTTGGCGTTTTTAGGCAGTTGTGTTTAACCTCGTTTTTCCAGAAGCAAAAAAAATGGGTTCAGACGCAAAAGTTTTCCATGTTTCAGACGCCAAATGCAAGCCGCATTTGCGTTTATAAGTGTTTTTAAAGGAACCCTATTTTTTGGACCAGAAAACACAGAAATTTGATGGTAAACTGCAGCAGAGAATGACGTTTTGTTTGGTATGCAAACACAGTGGAACTGGCACTATAACACATCCAAATTTGGGGTTCCTAGCACCAATACGAGGCCCCAAATTCAGGTCACAAAATGTCAAGCACTTTTCTGCAGCAGAGAATGACATTTTGCGACCCGACTTTGGGGCTCTGTATCTCTGGCCCACTTAGTACTAGGAACCCCAAATTTGGATATGTTGTAGTGTTAGTTCCACTGTGTTAACACACCAAATTGGGGTTCCTAGCACCAAGTTGCCCTGAGATACGGGGCCCCAAAGTTGGGTCGCAAAATGTGCTCTGCAGGAGCTTCTAGCTGCAAACGCGGTAAAACACGGATAAACGCGGCATGCAGATGCGGCAAAATGGGCGTTTTTAACGGTTTCAGCTTTTAAAAACATGTGTTCAGCAGAGTTTGCACTGGTGTCTCGTGTGCATGAAATCTTACTCTTGGTGGCCACAGGAACAGGCCATGCTGTGAAATATTATATCAAGAATTGTAATTACATGCCACTGTTAAACAAGGGCGGAAAAATTGGGTCTTAGGCACTGGTGGTGGTGCTACAACACTGCAACCCCTCACAGATACTCTAGTTGAGCGCAAGAATGAGCCCTCCTGCGAAATATTACAGCAAAAATGATAATTACATGCCCCTGTTAAACAGGGGCAGAAAAATTGGGCCTTGGGCACTGGTGGTGGTGCCCTGAAACAAAAATGTTTTTAGAAGCTATCAACATGAATATTGAGGAGGAATAGGATAGTCATTCAGCATAGGCAGTCTTCAAGGGATCTCACATTTATAGAAAAATTAACTGGTTACATTAGCATCAGGTGCTTGGTAGCTGGTGATCCAAGACTGATTCATTTTTATGAAGGTGGGTCTGTGGGCGCAATCTGTAATAGGTTAAAAAGCTTCCAGCAGCACTGAATGTGCATTCAGAAAGAACGATGGATCCAGGACAGGCCAGTAGCTCAATTGCATATTGTACAAGCTCTGGCCAGTGATCCATCCTCAATACCCAGTAACCCAGTGGATTTTCAGTTGGAAAGGTCTCCAAGTCTGATCTTGCCCCTTGGTATTCCTGCACCATGTAAATCAGATGCTGTTGATAGTTGCTGGAACCGATCAGACTTTGGGGCTGCGGACTAAAGAAGTGTCTAAACGCATCGTACTGACGGCCACCTTCTGCACCGCTCCTTCTGTGACTGACTGAAGCCTCAGCAACACGTTGTCCAGGAGGACCAGGAAATTTTAACCTCCCAGGCTCTGGAAACGCATTGCACAAACCTTTCTGCAAGGCCTCCCAAAGACGTTTCATCCTCTGCTCCCTCTGCAAAGGCTGGATAAGTTCCGTAACCTTACCCTTGTAACGTGGATCAAGAAGGGTTGCCAGCCAGTAATGATCCCTCTCCTTGATACCACGACTCTGAGGGTCCTTTTGCAGGCTTTGCAGGATCAGGGAGGCCATGCAGCAAAGGTTTGCTGAGGCACTTGATCCAGAGTCCTCTGGGTCACTAGGGATGAGCCGAACACCCCCTGGTTCGGTTCGCAGCAGAACTTGCGAACAGGCAAAAAATTTGTTTGAACACGCGAACACCGTTAAAGTCTATGGGACACAAACATGAATAATCAAAAGTGCTAATTTTAAAGGCTTATATGCAAGTTATTGTCATAAAAAGTGTTTGGGGACCTGGGTCCTGCCCCAGGGGACATGTATTAATGCAAAAAGAAGTCTTAAAAATGGCAGTTTTTTCGGGAGCAGTGATTTTAATAATGCTTAAAGTGAAACATTAAAAGTGTAATATTTCTTTAAATTTCATACCTGGGGGTGTCTATAGTATGCCTGTAAAGGGGCGCATGTTTCCCGTGTTTAGAACAGTCTGACAATTTATTAATTGTCGGTCTGACAATACACATAACGGTTAATTGATAACATTTTAAAAAAATGGCGTGGGGGTCCCTCTCAAAATCCATACCAGACCCTTCATGTCTGGTATGGATTTTAAGGGGAACCCCGTGCCAAAATTTTTTTAAAAATTGGCGTGGGGTCCCCCCAAAAATCCATACCAGACCCTTATCCGAGCATGCAACCTGGCAGGCCGCAGGAAAAGAGGGACCCCACGGGGAAAGCCACAGGGAACTTCCCCGTGTGTCAGAGGAGGGCGGGGTCACCGGGTGGCCCCCACCCTCCGTTATATAAGAAATGTTAGAAGAACCGAAGCGTCACACTGCGGAAGACTCCCACTGAGGCGGATCATGTGGACAGAGTGGAGAAAAAGCCTGGAGGGAGATGCGGGACGAGAAGAGCGGAGGAAGAAGAAGATGGAGAAGAAGAAGATGAAGAGGAAGAGGGAGGAAGAAGAAGAACACCGAAGGAAGACCAGAAGAAAGAAGATGAAAGAAGAAGAAATTAATAAAGGACTTGTCAAAAACTTTTTTAACCTTTTTGACACTTTTTTTGTGAAATGGTAGGGGTACATTTGTACCCCGTTACCAATTCACAAGGGGGGGCGGGATCTGGGGGTCCCCTTGTTAAATGGGGCTTCCAGATTCTGATAAGCCCCCCGCCTGCAGACCCTCACAACCAGCGGCCATGGGTTGTGGGGATGAGGCCCTTCTCCCCATCCACATGGGGGCAAGGTGCTTTGGGAGGCTACCTCAAAGCACCCTCCCAATGTTGAGGGCATGTGGCCTGGTACAGTTCAGGAGGGGGGGGCGCTCGCTCGTCCCCCCTCTTTTCCTGTGGCCTGCCAGGTTGCGTGTTCAGATTAGGGTCTGGTATGTATTTTTGAAGGGAACCCATGCCATTTTTAAAAAAATTTTGGTGCAGGGTTCCCCTTAATATCAATACCAGACCTGAAGGGCCTGGTATGGAATTAAGGGGGACCCCCCACGCATTTTTTTTAAATTATGGTTTGGGGTTCCCCTGTGGGGAAATCCCATGCCGTTTTTTATCAATGAACTTTTATGTGTTTTGTAGGACAACAATTCATTAATAGCCACGAGCAGTTTTAAATGACTTTTTTTCCTTTGAAATGTCATTTTGCTGTCAGACTGTTCTAAACACGGAAACATGCGCCCCTTTACAGGCATACTATAGACACCCCCAGGTACAAAATTTAAAGGAATATTACACTTTTATTGTTTCACTTTAAGCATTATTAAAAACACTGCTCCCGAAAAAATGGCTGTTTTTAAAACTTATTTTTGCATTGATACATGTCCCCTGGGGCAGGACCCAGGTCCCTAAACACTTTTTAGGACAATAACTTGCATATTAGCCTTTAAAATTCACACTTTTGATTTTCCATTGGGTTTAATAGTGTTCAAATGTTCGTGCAAACTTTCGGCCCGTTCGCATGTTCTGCCGCAAACTGAACCAGGGGTGTTCGGCTCATCCCTAGTCAGTACTAAGTGAGGCAGAGTTCAGAACTAAGTGAGGTGGAGTTCAGAGGTCAGTACTAAGTGAAGAGGAGTTCAGAGATCAATGCTAAATGAGGCAGAGGTCAGGGGTCTGTAGTGAGACCGAGTACCCAACTTATTTTTGCAATGATACATGTCCCCTGGGGCAGGACCAAGGTCCCCAAACACTTTTTATGACAATACCATGCATATAAGCCTTTAAAATTAGCACTTTTGATTTCTCCCATAGACTTTTAAAGGGTGTTCTGCGGCATTCGAATTTGCCGCGAACACCCCAAATTGTTCGGCGAACTTGCGAACAGCCAACTCGAAGCTCATCCCTACTGAGGATGCACCGTGTCCATGACCAGCACTGTTGGCTGTAGACACAGAGCCTGCTTGCCCTCTTTTAGTGGCCTGCGAGCGTCTGCTCTCCTTGGTGGCCTTCCAGACATGCTGTAAAATATTATTAGCAAAACACCGCCTGATGTTTACTAGAAAAAGTACACCAGGAATGGCCTGCAGTCAGATATAAGCTTGGCTAGACTAGAATGCAGTGGATATATATATGTAGGAGACTGTATATATATTCAATGCACTGCAGATCACTGAATCACCTGCCTGCCTGCCTGAAAGTATATTTGAAAACGTACACCAGCAATGGCCTGCAGTCAGATATAGGCTTGGCTAGACTAGAATGCAGTGGATATATATATGTAGGAGACTGTATATATATTTAATGCACTGCAGATCACTGAATCACCTGCCTGACTGCCTGAAAGTGTATTTGAAAACGTACACCAGCAATGGCCTGCAGTCAAATATAGGCTTGGCTAGAGTAGAATGCAGTGGATATATATGTAGGAGACTGTGTGTATATATATATATATATATATATATATATATATATATATATTATGCACTGCAGCTCACTGAATCACCAGCCTGCAGTGGCGGCCATCCATAGGGGGCGCTCGGGCGCTGCCCCCCCCCCCAAGCTGTAAAGAAAAAAAAAAAATTTTTAATGTCACTTTAAGAGTCTATGGGAAGCTTCCCAGCCTGCAATCAGCTGAATGCAGGCTGGGAAGCTGATTTGCCCGTGTTAAGGGCATGTGCAGGGAGCAAGGTGTGCGCCCGCACACACTCCCATTGTACTTTAATTCGTCAGTATCCTAGTAATGTCTCATGGGATTGGCGTGGCGGGGACCGGAGGAGAGAACAGTGGGCATGGGCAGTGCCATTTACATCACTTCCAGCCACAGTGGGGTGAGTCAACTGGAGTGCGTGTGGTGGCGTCAGAGAGGAGCAGTGCCATAGAAGGTAAGTGTGGCTGATCATACCTCCAGCCCCAGCGCCAGCAGCACCAGCACCCCCCCACAGCTGAATCCACTCTCCAGAGTCCCGAGAGCCCCCCACCAGTGCCAGCACCCCACCAGCAGCCTCCCCCTGAATCTGTTCTCTCCGCTCTCCGGAGTCCTGCCGCCCCACTCCGCTGAGTCCACTCCTGTTGCAATGCTGAGTGCACTGCACACAATCTCCCATCGTGTTAGCAGACCACACCTTCAAGTTCCCCCACTCTGAGTCCCGTATCTTCAGTGGTGGTGAGCAGCCCCCGTCCCTCCACCTCAATGGGTCGATCGGCAACTGCATCGGCAACTGCACTCTCTCCCACCAACAGCACGTCCCCCCCCCTTTCCGCCGCTCCAGCAGGGCTAATGGTGCAGTGGCAATTTACTGTTCGGTCCCGTTCTGGTCCTCCTTTCCCCTGGGCCCTGTCAATGCAGCACTAGGCTAATGAAGCCTGGATGCTGCTCACACTGGACTCCAGGAAGGTAAGGGTTTTGAAAACTAATGGAGGTCTCCATTGGGGGTATGCTGATACATATAAGGACTCACTCAGAGCTAATGGGGTCTCTAAGGGGGGGGTGCTGCTAATATTAAGGGACTCACTCCAATCCAATGGGGGTATCACTTTGTAAGAAGGGTTGCTGATCAGTGGCATTGCTACAGGAGGGGCTCATTCACACCATAATTACCACTGGTGCTGCTATAAGGTGACTCTGAACTAATGGGGGATGCTGACTGCTGATTTTACCACCATATATATCAGAGTCACCTTATATCAGCACCCCATCCCTGTCCACTGCCAGCATTCTCCCTGAGAAATTCTATATGCCAGGCTTTGTGAGAAATGCTATATACCAGGCTTTGTGAGAAATGCTATATGCCAGGCTTTGTGAGAAATGTTATATAACAGGCTTTGTGAGAAATGTTATATGCCAGGCTTTTGAGAAATGTTATATACCAGGCTTTGTGAGAAATACTATCTACCAGGCTTTGTGAGAAATGCTATATGCCAGGCTTTGTGAGAAATACTATCTACCAGGCTTTGTGAGAAATGCTATATGCCAGGCTTTGTGAGAAATGCTATATGCCAGGCTTTGTGAGAAATATTATATACCAGGCTTGTGAGGAATGTTATATACCAGGCTTTGTGAGAAATGCTATATACCAGGCTTTGTGAGAAATGTTATATGCCAGGCTTGTGAGAAATGTTATATACCAGGCATTGTGAGAAATGCTGTATGCCAGGCTTTGTGAGAAATGCTATATGCCAGGCTTTGTGAGAAATGCTATATGCCAGGCTTTGTGAGAAATGCTATATACCAGACTTATAAGAAATGTTATATACCAGGCATTGTGAGAAATGCTGTATGCCAGGCTTTGTGAGAAATGCTATATGCCAGGCTTTGTGAGACATGCTATATGCCAGGCTTTGTGAGACATGCTATATATCATGATCTGTGAGGCTGAGCTATATACTCTGTCCTGTGATGCTGGGGCTATATACTCTGTCCTGTGGTGCTGAGCTGTATACTCCTGACACTGAGTGGAAGCAAGTGGAATACAGGGGACGGAGTGGGTGGATTCTATAAGGGGTGTGGTTTATGAGAAGTGGGAGGGGCCAACTGTGAAGGGGCGGGGTCTGGCGCCCCCCAGCCTAAAACTTCACCAGCTGCCACTGCCTGCCTGCCTGAAAGTACATTAGTAACAGTACGCCAGGAACGGACTGCAGTCAGATCTAACTAAACTGGATATATATATATATATATATATATATATATATATATATATATATATATATATATACGAGACTGCAATACATTATGGGCCATTACGTGCTGCTCAAATTTGTCGCAAATGGCCCATAATGTTTGTTTTTCGAGGAACGGGCAAACAGCCAATGTTGCAGATGAACTCACGTACTGACCACTGAACTCCGTCTCAGTACTGTCCTCTGAATTCGGCCTCACTTAGTACCGACCTCTGAACTCTGCTTCACTTAGTATTGACCTCTGAACTCTGCTTCATATAGTATTGACCACTGAACTCCGCCTCACTTAGTACTGACCTCTGAACTCTGACGCAATTATTATTGACCCCTGAACTCTGCCTCACTCAGTACTGACCTCTGAACCCTGCAGTAAGTGATGCAGAACTCAGAAATGACTCAGAGGCCAGTATTAAGTGAGGCAGGGGTCAGTACTAAGTGAAACAGAGTTTAGGGGTCAGTACTAAGTGAGGCAGAGTTTAGAGGTCAAAAATAAGTGAGGCAGAGTTCCAGGGTTAGTAGTAACAGAGTTCAGAGGTCAGTAGTAATAAATGGTCAGCTTGGCATTCAGACTAGTGCAGTGTAATATACCCGTGGTTTACCTTGGGTGCAATGCAGTGTACCTGCAGTTTTCGTATGAGTTAGTAACACTTTGCCATAGACTTCTATTGTGTCCCACAGCTTTGATGCACTTTCTGAAAGTGCAGCAACACTACGCTTTCAGTTTTTGGTTTCAGAGCACATTGATGGTTGGATTATGAGCACTACATGGTGATATTAAGAGAAGATTGAAGGAGATTGAAACAGTTTGAACTGTATATGATTTATAACAAAAGTGGTTTCACAAAGTGTGTTTGGTATAAACAGGACTATAAACATTGTTTTGTGGTTTTGGGACATTTAAGTGAATGGCATTAAGGTGGTGCTAAAGCGGAGCTCCACCCAAAAGGGGAAGCTCGGCTTGTTTGCCTCCTCCTTCCCTCCACTGCCACAATTGGCACCTTTTGGGGGGGAGCAGGTACCTGGTTTTGACAGGTACCTGCACTCACTTCTGCCTGAGCTTGCTGTGGTGAACCCAGTTGGATGTTTCAGCCCCCCTCTTGCTTCTTACGCCACCGGGCCATTCACCAAGCACAGTGTGCTTCATGCATGCACAGTTGGGTACTGGCTGTGAAACCGCAAGGCTTTACTGCCAGTTTCCCTTAGTTAAGATGGCGGCAGCAGATTTGAGAGCCGATTGAAAAATCGGCTCGGGAAAAGACACCGCTAGATTCATGGACAGGTAAGTGTCCTATTATTAAAAGTCAGCAGCTGCAGTATTTGTAGCTTCTGATTTTTAATTTTTTATGAAGGAGCCTGAAGCTTCTCTTTAATTACTATTGTATATGTTTATACCTATATACAATGCTGTGAAAAAGTATTTGCCCCCTTTCTGATTTTTCATTTTTTTTGCATATTTGTCACACTTAAATGACTCAGATCATCAAACAAATTTTATTATTACACAAAGATAATACGAGTAAATACAAAATACAGTTTTTAAATAATGGTTTCATCTATTAAGGCAAAAAGCTTTCCAAACCTGCCTGGCTTTATGTGAAAAAGTAATTGCCCCCTAAACCTAATAACTGGTTGTGCCACCCTTGGCAATGAGTCTTTCACTTTGCTGTGGAGCAATTTTGGCTCACTCTTCCTTGCAGAATTGTTTAAATTCAGCCACATTGGAGAGTTTTCCAGCATGAATGGCCCGTGCAAGGTCATGATACAGTAACTTAATTGGATTTAAGTACGGGCTTTGACTAGGCCACTCCAAACCTAAATTTTGCTTTGTTTGAACCATTTGGAAGTGGACTTGCTGTTGTATTTTGGATCATTGTCCTGTTGCATAACCCAAGTGCACTGATCTTACCTGAGGCAAGTGAGGCCTGCAGTTCTTTAGACGTTGTTCTGGGTTCTTTTATGACCTCCTGGATGAGTCATTGTTGTGCTCTTGGAGTCATTTTGGTTGGCCGGCCACTACTGGTAAGGTTCACCACTGTTCCAAGTTATCTCCATTTGTGGATAATGGCTCTCACCGTGGTTCACTAGCATCCCAAAGCCTTAGAAATGGCTTTGTAATCCTTTCCAGACTGATACATGTCAATGACTTTGTTTCTCATCTGGGGTTGTTAATCAGTTTCAGCTGGTTTTCACTAGTTTTGCATTTGGCTAGGGCCAGTGTCACTACTTGTAGCATGAGGCAATACCTGGACCCTAAAGAGGTTGCACAGGCAGTCCAACTCCTCCAGGATTGCACATCAATATGTACCACTGCCAGAAGGTTTGTGGTGTCTCCCAGCACAGTCTCAAGAGCATGGAGGAGATTCCAGGAGACAGGCAGTTACTCTAGAAGAGCTGGACAGACTTCATGAGGGTGAACTGAGGGCCCAACATCCTCTAGTGGGCCCTGTGCTCACTGCCCAGCACCGTGGAGCTTGATTGGCTTTTGCCATTGAACACCAGAATTGGTAGGTCTGCCACTGACACCCTGTGCTTTTCACAGATGAGAGCAGGGTCACGTAAAGCACATGTGGCAGACGTGAAAGGGTCAGAGAATCTTATGCTACCTGTAACATCGTTAAGCATGACTGGTTTGGTGGTGGGTCAGTGATGGTCTGGGTAAGCATATCCATGGAGGGATGCACAGACCTCTACAGCAGCGGCATCGTTGGGGTGGTGGGGGGTGCGGTCTGCACCTGGGTAAAACCCGCCAGAGGGGTGACACCCGTCAGTAGGGCCCAGTGCAATGCCACTGCACTGATCTGGCTCCGCATTTCTCGTGTGCTTACTAAGGCTTAGCTGTCCTCGCTGTTTCACATAGCTGAGCGGAGTGAAGCAACCCCTCCTCCTCTCTGTTTACAACTACACAGGAGGAGGGACACTGCTACGCATGTCTCGCACTGATCCGAGGTATGTACATCATGCAAATTATGGGTCTGCACTGAAGGGGGGGTCTGCATTAAAGGGGGTCTGCACTGAAGGGGCTGTCTGCACTGAGGGGGGTCTGCACTAAAGGGGATCTGCACTAAAGGGGGTCTGCACTGAAGGAGGGGTCTGTACTGAAGGAGGGGTCTGCACTGAAGGGGGTCTGCACTGAAGGGGGACTGCACTGAAGTGGGTTCAGCACTGAAGGGGGAGTCTGCACTGAAGGGGGTCTGCACTGAAGGGGGTTCAGCACTGAAGGGGGGTCTGCACTGAAGGGGGTCTGCACTGAAGGGGGTCTACACTGAAGGAGGGGTCTGCACTGAAGGAGGGGTCTGCACTGAAGGGGAAGTCTGCACTGAAGAGGGGTTCTGCACTAAAGGGTGGTCTGACCTGAAGGGGGTCTGTACTGATGAGAGGGGTCTGTACTAAGGAAGAGGGGTCTATACTGATGAGAGGGGGCTCTATACTGATAAAAGGGGTCTGTACTGAGGAGGGGGGACTATACTGATGAGAGGGGTCTTTACTGAGGGAGGGGGTCTATACTGATGAGAGGGATCTTTACCGAGTGAAGGGAGTCTATACTGATGAGAGGGTTCTGTACTGAGGGAGGGGGATCTATACTGATGAGAGGGGTCTGTACTGAGGAAGGGGGATCTGTACTGAGGAAGGGGGTTTATACTGATGAGAGGGGTCTTTACTGAGGGAGGGGGTCTATACTGATGAGAGGGGTCTTTACTGAGGGAGGGGGTCTATACTGATGAGAGGGGTCTTTACTGAGGTAGGGGGGTCTATACTGATGAGAGGAGTCTTTACTGAGGTAGGGGGGTCTATACTGATGAGAGGGGTCTTTACTGAGGGAGGGGGATCTGAGATTTTATGTTTTTTTATCATTTTTTCTTCTGTGTTTATTGGTAATAATTACGGCAATAGCGAAGTGAATAGCGCAGCACATTGGAGTTTTATAAGTTTATGAATTGCTTGTCGGTGAGATTGCATGACTATGTGCTTGCTTATATGCATGTTATATTTTCTTCTCGTTTTTGGAACAGACTCACATTGTGTGGATTTTTTGCAGAGGTTTATATGTGTTTGCTTGTAAATTAGGGAAATTAGCAAAATATTGATTTTCTTTAATAGTCTTTCTTTGAATAGTTATTGATTTCTTTTTGAAACTAGTATTGCTAAAAACCTTTATACCTTTTGCATATATTTTTGAATTGAAATTTTTGAACTTTGAACTTTTATTGTTAGTCTTATATATTACATTTAATTTGTTCTCTGTACAATTCCTTCCTAAAGGTTAAAAATGAAGAATAAAAACTGATGCACTTTTATTAGATCTTCCCACATCTGCCCTTCATTACATCTAATTTTCTTATTTATGTCATAAGATGTTTATCTTTTTTAGCCTCATGGTGCAGCATCATACATTGAATTTATGTAGAATCTTATGTACAAAACAAACTATTAATTAAACAATAAGACTAAAATCATAAATTATGCGAGCCAAGTCTCTGATTCGTTGTACTTATTGAAGCAGCGCTGAGTGTCCGATGTTAAAACACTTTATATAAAACAAATGCTGGAGAGACAGGAAAGTTTCAACATAAAGATGTGGTCTGCAAACAAACTATTGGTCTGCTTTTACAAGCTGTCTAGTATAACTTTAAAATTGAACACAATTTATTTTATTCTTGACAGAATGCCAAGCTGCATGCCGATATCTATGGCTTGAGTAAATATATGTGCCAGAGCAACAACTTAATGCCCTGAAGGGAAAAATATCTTCTTCAAGAAAGAATGCATTCAGAATAGAACACTCTTCCCTGGACTCTACATTTTTGCAGTAAGGGTTTTTATCAAATTCTCACAAAGAATGCATATACCCATGTTTAATGTGTTCCCATTGAGGTAATGATACCAACAACAGATATTCAGACTCATTCAAATGCAGTCCAAAGCAAGGGAGCACACTAGGGATAAGCTTTAGATTGGGGTTGAACATGAGCTCAACCCAAACCCAAGTCATTGTAGTTAGAGAAAAGACAAACAAATGCACCTATTCACCTATTAATCTCCATGACAAACATTTACCAATAATGTGCTACCTGACCTTTGAGCTATAATAAGGGGGCTTTGAAGGCCCACAAAAAAGATTGTTATGTGGCAGTCCCTCCCCTATGAAAGTTAGGGTTGCTAGTATTTTGACAGGATATGGAGGCTTGGAAAAGATAGGGAGAGCTGACGTGTTTTCAGGCAGAAATAGTTACTGCTATACAGTGGTATGTAATTGCTATATATAATTCTGTATTGTGCTACATTATAATAAATTGCAATGTGGTGGGCTATACTGTGTATTATTATAATGTATTACCCTTTGAGTTAACAGTGCATCAACCCAACAATCAATTTAGGATTCCTTTTTATGCATGTCAGGAACAAGTTATTATACTGTTTAGCTGCTGACCATCTTACCCCCTTGTGTTTCTTTCTTTTCTTTTGGCGGGGGTGTTATTGTAATATATATGTATATATGTATGTTTCTTTGTGTCAGTTTAGTGTTTCAGGGCAGGTTTACTACAATATATTGACATTCATTAGTGTACTTTTACAGCAGTATATTGAAGTGCCCTAGTGCACTTTTACAGCAGTGTATTGAAGTGCGTTAGTGCACTTTTACTGCAGTATCTAGAAGTGCATTAGTACACTTTTACTGCAGTATATTGAAATGCCTTAGTGCACTTTTACGGTAGTATATTGAAATGCTTCAGTGCACTTTTACAGCAATATATTGAAGTGCGTTAGTGCACTTTTACTGCAGTATGTTGAAGTGTGTCAGGGCACTTTTACTGCAGTATATTGAATTGCGTTAGTGCACTTTTACTGCAGTATATTGAATTGTGTTAGAGCACTTTTACTGTAGTATATTGAAGTGCCTTAGTGCACTTTTATGGCAGTATTGAAGTGCGTTAGCACACCTTTACTGCAGTATATTGAGTTGCATTAGTGCAATTTTTCCTGCAATATATTGAAGTGCATCAGTGCAGTTTGGCTGCAGTATATTGTAGTGTGTCAATGGAGTGTGATCTGTGTAGTGAGTACTCAAGTTAAAGTGCACCAAACACCACTTTCCATTGATTACAGTGCATCCATGTACACCTTTACCCTTCTCTATTACTTTTTGATAATAACCCTCCCACCACAGCAGCCAGAGTGGCTTATTCTTCCTCCTTGTCCACAGCTACTTCTTCAATAGCCAAAGCATCATGCATGGAGGAGTCAACTGAGTTATTTGAACACAGCGTCAACCACTTGCCCCCTGACAATGCACAGGCATTACTTGATTCTGATGTTGGTTCTAAGGTTGAGGAAGGTAGGAACATTAGCCTACTGAGAGGGGAGAACACTGGTAAACAACAAATCGGCAGTCATGTTACCCCAGCCACAGCATATTGCCTATTTGAGATGATGAGGTATATAGATATATATACAATATCTCGCAAAAGTGAATACATCCCTCACATTTTTGTAAATATTTTATTACATCTTTTCATGTGACAACACTGAAGAAATTACACTTTGCTACAATGTAAAGTAGTGAGTGTACAGTTTGTATAACAGTGTAAATTTGCTGTCCCCTCAAAATAACTCAAGACACAGCCATTAATGTCTAAACCGCTGGCATCAAAAGTGAGTACACCCCAAAGTGAAAAATGTCCAAATTGGGCCGAATTAGCCATTTCCTTCCCTGGTGTCATGTGACTCGTTAGTGTTACAAGGTCTCAGGTGTGAATGGGGAGCAGGTGTGTTAAATTTGGTGTTATCGCTCTCACTCTCTCATACTGGTTGTTGGAAGTTCAATGTGGCACCTCATGGCAAAGAACTCTCTGAGGATCTGAAAAAAATTATGTTGCTCTACATAATGATGGCCTAGGCTATAAGAAGATTGTCAAGACCCTGAAACTGAGCTGCAGCACGGTGGCTAAGACCATACAGTGGTTTAACAGGACAGGTTCCACTCAGAACAGGCCTCACCATGGTTGACCAAAGAAGTTGAGTGCGCATGCTCAGCATCCTATCCAGAGGTTTTCTTTGGGAAATAGACATATGAGTGCTGCCAGTACTGCTTCAGAGGTTGAAGGGGTGGGGGGTCAGCCTGTCAGTGCTCAGACCATACGCTGCACACTGCATTAAATTGGTCTGCATCGCTGTCGTCCCAGAAGGAAGCCTCTTCTAAAGATGATGCACAAAAACCCTGCAAACAGTTTGCTGAAGACAAGCAGACTAAGGAACTGGATTACTGGAACCGTGTCCTGTGGTCTGATGAGACCAAGATAAACTTATTTGGTTCAGATGGTGTCGAGCATGTGTGGCAGCAACCAGGTGGGGAGTACAAAGACAAGTGTGTCTTGCCTACAGTCAAGCATGGTGGTGGGAGTGTCATGGTCTGGGGCTGCATGAATGCTGCCGATACTGGGAGCTACAGTTCATTGAGGGAACCACAAATGCCAACATGTACTGTGACATACTGAGGCAAAGCATGATTCCCTCTCTTTTCGGAGACTGGGCCGCAGGTCAGTATTCCAACATGATAACGACCCCAAACACACCTTAAAGACGATCACTGCCTTGCTAAAGAAGCTGAAGTTAAAGGTGATGGACTGGCCAAGCATGTCTCCAGACCTAAACCCTATTGAGCATTTGTGGGACATCCTCAAATGGAAGGTGGAGGAGAGCAAGGTCTATAACATCCACCAGCTCTGTGATGTCATCATGGAGGAGTGGAAGAGGACTCCAGTGGTAACCTGTGAAGCTCTGGTGAACTCCATGCCCAAGAGGGTAAAGGCAGTGCTGGAAAATAATGGTGGCCACACAAAATATTGACACTTTGGGCCCAATTTAAACATTTTCACTTAGGGGTGTACTCACTTTTGTTGCCAGTGGTTATTTTGAGGGGACAGCAAATTTACACTGTTATACAAGCTGTACACTCACTACTTTACATTATAGCAAAGTGTCATGTATTCAGTGTTGTCACATGAAAGGATATAATAAAATATTTACATAAATGTGAGGGGTGTACTCACTTTTGTGAGATACTGTATATATATATATATATATATATATATATATATATATATATATATATATATATATATGTATATGATCAATGGATCGCTGATGTTGGAGACATAGATAGCAATCAGTGAGACATGGCCCTAGAATCGTTTCCCAATACATCCCTGTCAGCCTCCCAAAAGTTGTTGCAATTATTTATCCCTTATAGAGCCTATTGTACACCTGCTAGACTCTTGGACTGGGACAGAAGAGATACACCATTATGCCTTAAATGTCAGGTACAGAGGTAATTTTATACATATGATATGGCACTGCCCAAAACTTACATGGTATTGGACTGAGGTCTTACAGACCATCTCTATACTTGCTCAAGCACCGGTACCTCAAACTCCATTAGTGTGTTTACTAGGGGCAATAGACTCTAAAGTGTATTTACCGGGTGTGTATATATATATATATATATATATATATATATATATATATATATATATATATATATATATAAAATAAAAGCTAGGCTACTATACTTAGCTAGAAAGTTAATTGCTTGATTGTGGATGTCACCTACGGTAAACAATGGGATGAATATGTTAAATCCCTTCTACTTAGAGAGCAATTAGCTTACTGCCACCAAAATGTGATGTGGAAATGTATTCTTAAATGGCAGAGCTGGCTGGACACCCCTGGCCTTGCCCCTCCATAGTTAGTGATGGATAGATTTGCAACTATGTGGCAAATGAAGTTTAATGATGATAAATGTAAAGTTATGCACTTGGGGGCTAAGAATATTCATGCAACATACATACTAGGGGGAATACAACTGGGGGTATTAATGGTGGAGAAGGATCAGGGGGTTTTGGTAGATCACAAGCTTAATAATAGCATGCAATGCCAAGCTGTGGTTTCTAAAGCAAGCAAAACTAAAGCCCCCACCAGGTAAAAATAAATTAAAAAAAAAAAACAACACAGTCCCCACATTTCAGAATTGTTAAATTGCAATATATATATATATATATATATATATATATATATATATATATATACTTTATACTATATATATATACAGTGGGGAAGAAAAGTATTCAGACCCCCTTAAAATTTTCACTCTTTGTTATATTGCAGCCATTTGCTAAAATCATTTACATTCATTTTTTCTCCTCATTAATGTACACACAGCACCCCATATTGACAGAAAAACACAGAATTGTTGACATTTTTGCAGATTTATTAAAAAAGAAAAACTGAAATATCACATGGTCCTAAGTATTCAGACCCTTTTCTCAGTATTTAGTATAAGCACCCTTTTGATCTAATACAGCCATGAGTCTTTTTGGGAAAGATGCAACAAGTTTTTCACACCTGGATTTGGGGATCCTCTGCCATTCCTCCTTGAAGATCCTCTCCAGTTCTGTCAGGTTGGATGGTAAACGTTGGTGAACAGCCATTTTTAGGTCTCTCCAGAGATGCTCAATTGGGTTTAAGTCAGGGCTCTGGCTGGGCCATTCAAGAACAGTCACTGAGTTGTTGTGAAGCCACTCCTTCATTATTTTAGCTGTGTGCTTAGGGTCATTGTCTTGTTGGAAGGTAAAAAATAATAGAAACCTTCGCGCCAGTGGTGTCGATAGCAGATACTATATATGAATTACATATACTGGTGGTACATCTAGTAAGAAAACATTCCCAACAATAAAAAAAATTTGTGGAAATATGTAAACAATCAGTGTAAGCTGCTCCCCAATTTTTGAATAATCAAAAAAATAGATAATCAAAAAAAGATGTAAGAAAGATAGGGGGCGCTAGATACCATAATAATCAAGTGCTCTAAATAAATATATCTCCTGCATTACCAAGAAAATGGAAATGTAAGAAAGCTAGGGGGCGCTAGATACCATACTATTCAAGTGCTCTAAATAAATATATCTCCTGCATTACCAAAAAAAATGAAAATCATAATAATGACAAATCATAATTAGATTACACATTGAAGTGCCCACAATAGTGAAAAAAATATATATAGTGATTGATTGTCCACATAAAAAAGTGATAGAAGTAGTTGAAGTGATATCTTTCAATATTATCCCAATCTTGTTGCTGAAAACAAAAGGTTTTCCATCACCAAAGAAAAAATAAGAAAGGAAAAACACCTCAAAGTAGTAGATATCTGCTTACCAGATACCAATGACTCCTTTAGTTAAAAAGAGAGTCACTAGCGCTTGTGCAGGGTTGTGCCTGCTCACATGGATGGCCGGACTGTGGTTGGTATTATAGGCATGGATCGTTCCCGTCAAGCTCATTCAAGATAGGATAAGGATACATAGGAAACAAAAACAGTCTCCATAGCGTAAAACCATTTATTAAAAAAATAAACAAATTAAAAAGCCAAATGGCCGCTTACATTGGTGGGTGCCTACCCGGCACTGGGGCTGCTTGCATGTCAGGGTGACTTCGCAGTCAGAAATAGCCTTTCATGTCTCTTCCACGCTGGCGTGCGTTCCAGCTTACACAGGGGGGCAGCCAAAGGATCCGGATGTTGTTGGGTGATAGGACATGTGACCACGTACTGCTCCGACGTACGTTTCGTAGTAAAACGTCTTCAGGGAAGCGTACGTTGGTCACTGGAATGGTGGTTTTTATTAGGAACAGGAAGGGGGCGGGTAATTGGCATATGGGCCACAGGAACTGTGCTCATAGCAATAAAGTTGGAAAGTTCAACTATGGTCTGGAGCTTAGCTCCATCTTGTGGATATTTACTATATTGTTCACAAAAGACTCCTTATTTAAAAACAAATGTGACTTTTATTAGGAACAGGAAGGGGGCGGGTAATTGGCAAATGGGCCACAGGAACTGTGCTCATAGCAATAAAGTTGAAAGGTTCAACTATGGTCTGGAGCTTAGCTCCATCTTGTGGATATTTACTATATTGTTCACAAAAAACTCCTTATTTAAAAACAAATGTGACTTCATATCAACCATCTCCTAGGGGGAGACGACATGTTGTTATAGTCCCCCTACTGGTTAAAAACAGGTAGGTAAATCCACCCATATAGGTGGTGGGGAAGTGAGAAAAATATATAAGTGAATAAAATTAATGGTGGTGTTTTTGTAGAGAAAAAAGGGGGGGACTCATGTAACCCTGAATTCTATAACAGCCCCAGTCTCGGTTTACATACAAATATGATTACAAAACTGAATAGCATTTTATAAACCTTAAAAGGCTGCAATATAACCTATCCCTGTCTGACTCAAATAATAAAGAGGACAAAGAAGAGGGGGGGAAGAGTATTCCATCTTGCACCCTAGACAGCTATCTCTGACCACAACCATAATACAAGTGGTGCCTAACTCACTCGCATGATCTGAAGTGGACAGATAATAATATTCCTAGACACTCCTGGACTCAATCATTTGTAAGAAAACAATTAAGGTCCAGATCTATATTCATCCCATGTGGTTGCATAGTCCGTAATTTATAAAGCCAGTACCTTTCATTCCTAGATATTGCCCTTTTCATATGGGTACCTCTCCAATCCCTAGAGATTTTGTCAATCCCATAGAATGTACATAGTGATGGGTCACTATCATGGTAAAGTTTGAAGTGTCTTGAGACACTATGATTAGGGTATCCCTTTTTAATATTTGTTAAATGTTCATTTATTCTTACTTTCAGTTGGCGTGTGGTTCTGCCCACGTATTGAAGGGAACATGGGCATTCCAGAACATATGTTACGTGATCAGAATCACATGTGATGAGAGGTTTGATATCAAATTGTTGTTGTGTTACTATAGATTGGAATTGGGTCTTCTTTTTCTTGGTACCTGGTTTTCTGGTTATTTTACAAGCATTGCATCTAGTGCAATAGTGAAACCCGGAACCATCCAGGAAAGTGGGAGGTTTCCCGGGGGGATCTGGTACATTTGGAGCCAAGCGATTCCTCAGGGTAGGGGCCCTTTGGTAGATAAACTTAGGTTTATTGGGCAGGGAAGATTGGAGATCTTTATCTTTGAGTAGGATAGGCCAGTATTTTTTGAAGATACCTTCTACTGTTTTGTATTGGCGATGAAAGCCTGATATGAACGCACAGTCACCCTTATATTCTTGTTTTGGTTTGGGGACCAATAGGGACTGCCTGTCCATATTTGCCACCTGTGAGACCAATTTTTTCAAGATATGGGCAGGGTATCCCTTTTCTCTAAATCTAGTGGTGAGAATTGCTGCTTGTGTGAAATAATCCAAGATGTTATCACAATTTCGCCGTATACGCATGTATTGCCCTTTCGGTACAGCTCCTATCCATTGCGGATGGTGACAGCTGTGTGTAGGGACATATGCGTTACGGTCAGTTTCTTTAAAAAAAGTCTTTGTACTAATATGATCACCTTGTTTGAAGAGTGTTAGATCCAAATAATTCACAGTGGCCAGACTGTACTCCGCTGTGAACTTTAGATTGTACTTATTCATATTCATACACTCCAAAAACTTGTCAAAACTTTCTTTGGTTCCCTCCCACAGAATCATCACATCATCTATGTATCTTTTATACAGAAGAAGTGAGTGAGGTCTGTTTTTGAAAATGGTCTCTGATTCCCATTTATTTAACGTAATATTCGCCACGCTAGTGCATAGCGGGCTCCCATGGCTACACCGCCAATTTGGTTGTAGTAATCGTTTAATGCCCAGAAATAATTATTCCCCATGGCCATAAATAATCCTTTAATCAAAAATTTGATTTGTGATTTTTTCAGGGTGGATTGGTTGGTGAGAGCCCACCTCACTGATTCTAACACATCTGTTTGGCGAAGGTTTGTATACAAAGACTCAATGTCTATTGTTACTAGTAAAGTTTGATCCGTGATGATGGTAGATTGTAACAGTGTAATTAGTTCTCGACTATCTTTGAGATAGGATTGGCTCTGTGGGACTAGAGGCTGGAGGAAGGTGTCGAGGTATTCCCCCACCCTAGAGTACAGAGAGCCAATCCCACTCACTATTGGACGGCCTGGTGGGTTTACCTTATCTTTAAGTATTTTTGGTACTATATAAGTACCGGAATTCTGGGTGTAGTTAGGTTCAAATAATCTGCTTCTTTCTGAGTTAATATTTGTTTACTGGTACCTTGGTTGATCCAATCTAATAGTTGTTGTTTCAGTTGTGGGGTAGGGTTACTTTTAAGCTTTTTATATGTTGAGGTGTCATTCAACTGTCTCCTTAGTTCTGTATTATAGTTTTCTTTGGTTAGTACTACCAAACCTCCCCCCTTGTCAGCAGGTCTCACCACTATCTGTTTGTTCTCTTCCAGTTTTTTTATTCCCTCCCATATTCTTTGGTTGTTTTTGTGTTGTGATATTTCAATCTGTCGTACTTCATCTTGGACCATACTCTTGAATACTTCTATGTGGTGGTGAGAACCCTTTTGGGGATTGAACACTGAATTATTTTTCAAATTACTGTGTACAAAAGGGTCTGTTATTTCCTGAATCCTAGTGTTGCTGGTTTGCCCTGCAAAATGTTTCCTGATATTTAGTTTCCTTATATATTTCTCAATATCTACGAACAGATTGAACTTATCTAGGTTCTTATTTGGCGCAAATTTTAATCCCTGTGCCAAGACTTCCAATTCTGCATCCGAAAATTCTATGGTGGTTAGATTAAATAATCCTGCTTTTAGTTGTTTCTCTTCCTTTTTCTTTCTCCCTCTGCCTCTTCTTCCTCTCTTTCTACTCTTTCTATATGGTTTTGTTGTGAGTTGGAAGGGATTCTGTATGGTTCTTTCCAGTCTCTCCATTCCCCCCCTCCCTGGTGTGGGTAGGGGTTGTGTACTGGGCTCCCTCTAAAATTACCTCTAAAGTTTCCCCTTGGGGGCCTTGATGGGTACTGATTGCGGTTGTTGGCATAGTAGCCATAGTCTGGGGGTCTATAGTCAGTAGGGGGGGGGTCTGTTGTAGTTAGGTCCCCTGTATGGTGAATGGTATGTGGTAGGGTATGGGTGAGAATTCCCCTTAGGGTAATTAATAGGACCATGTGCTGTCCTATTGTTTTTGTGGGGTGTATTGGGGTCCCCTTTACTTTGGGCTGCCATAGACGCTACAGTGTTGTGTACTTCAACTTCCCTCTCCACTGTTGGATCTTGGGACGGGTTCAGCTGTAAATTTTGTTGCCATTTGTATACCCTATTGTCTTCATAGTCCTTAGTATCTCTAAAATATTTTTTGAGCTTTTTATCTTTGATTTCCCCATCGTATTTAACTAGATGGGTGTTTAATTCTTTAGCTTTGTCTAAATACTCTTTAGAGGACATAAGTGGTTCCATAGTTGTCTTGAGTTCTTTGATCTTAGATTCCAAGACAGCTTTTTTGGCTTCGCGCCTTCTTACCATCATTTGCATTAGTTTTTGTTCACAGGCGTTGAAGAATTGGTACCACTCATCAAGTAGTCTCAAATCCTCCACTCCATCATTGGGGCTAACATCCCATCTTAAACTTCTGGGGGTTAAATTTTTGCCTATATACATCTCCAGAGATGCAATATCCCACCACAGCCTAATTTGTTTTTCAGTGTCATATTTGAGTTGTTTGAATCCCTTATCCAAATCTACATTATTGGTAGATGTTTGTTGGAAAATCTCTTCCACGTTAATTTGTCTATTTTGCATAAAATTAAATACATCCATGGCTGCGATAAGTGACAAGTTTAAATCCAAATTATTCAAACTCAAACAGTAGAAAATAATAGAAACCTTCGCGCCAGTGGTGTCGATAGCAGATACTATATATGAATTACATATACTGGTGGTACATCTAGTAAGAAAACATTCCCAACAATAAAAAAAATTTGTGGAAATATGTAAACAATCAGTGTAAGCTGCTCCCCAATTTTTGAATAATCAAAAAAATAGATAATCAAAAAAAGATGTAAGAAAGATAGGGGGCGCTAGATACCATAATAATCAAGTGCTCTAAATAAATATATCTCCTGCATTACCAAGAAAATGGAAATGTAAGAAAGCTAGGGGGCGCTAGATACCATACTATTCAAGTGCTCTAAATAAATATATCTCCTGCATTACCAAAAAAAATGAAAATCATAATAATGACAAATCATAATTAGATTACACATTGAAGTGCCCACAATAGTGAAAAAAATATATATAGTGATTGATTGTCCACATAAAAAAGTGATAGAAGTAGTTGAAGTGATATCTTTCAATATTATCCCAATCTTGTTGCTGAAAACAAAAGGTTTTCCATCACCAAAGAAAAAATAAGAAAGGAAAAACACCTCGAAGTAGTAGATATCTGCTTACCAGATACCAATGACTCCTTTAGTTAAAAAGAGAGTCACTAGCGCTTGTGCAGGGTTGTGCCTGCTCACATGGATGGCCGGACTGTGGTTGGTATTATAGGCATGGATCGTTCCCGTCAAGCTCATTCAAGATAGGATAAGGATACATAGGAAACAAAAACAGCCTCCATAGCGTAAAACCATTTATTAAAAAAATAAACAAATTAAAAAGCCAAATGGCCGCTTACATTGGTGGGTGCCTACCCGGCACTGGGGCTGCTTGCATGTCAGGGTGACTTCGCAGTCAGAAATAGCCTTTCATGTCTCCTCCACGCTGGCGTGCGTTCCAGCTTACACAGGGGGGCAGCCAAAGGATCCGGATGTTGTTGGGTGATAGGACATGTGACCACGTACCACTCCGACGTACGTTTCGTAGTAAAACGTCTTCAGGGAAGCGTACGTTGGTCACTGGAATGGTGGTTTTTATTAGGAACAGGAAGGGGGCGGGTAATTGGCATATGGGCCACAGGAACTGTGCTCATAGCAATAAAGTTGGAAAGTTCAACTATGGTCTGGAGCTTAGCTCCATCTTGTGGATATTTACTATATTGTTCACAAAAGACTCCTTATTTAAAAACGAATGTGACTTTTATTAGGAACAGGAAGGGGGGAAGAGATAGCTGTCTAGGGTGCAAGATGGAATACTCTTCCCCCCCCTCTTCTTTGTCCTCTTTATTATTTGAGTCAGACAGGGATAGGTTATATTGCAGCCTTTTAAGGTTTATGAAATGCTATTCAGTTTTGTAATCATTTTTGTATGTAAACCGAGACTGGGGCTGTTATAGAATTCAGGGTTACATGAGTCCCCCCCTTTTTTCTCTACAAAAACACCACCATTAATTTTATTCACTTATATATTTTTCTCACTTCCCCACCACCTATATGGGTGGATTTACCTACCTGTTTTTAACCAGTAGGGGGACTATAACAACATGTCCTCTCCCCCTAGGAGATGGTTGATATGAAGTCACATTTGTTTTTAAATAAGGAGTTTTTTCTGAACAATATAGTAAATATCCACAAGATGGAGCTAAGCTCCAGACCATAGTTGAACCTTTCAACTTTATTGCTATGAGCACAGTTCCCGTGGCCCATTTGCCAATTACCCGCCCCCTTCCTGTTCCTAATAAAAGTCAAATTCGTTTTTAAATAAGGAGTCTTTTGTGAACAATATAGTAAATATCCACAAGATGGAGCTAAGCTCCAGACCATAGTTGAACTTTCCAACTTTACTGCTATGAGCACAGTTCCTGTGGCCCATATGCCAATTACCCGCCCCCTTCCTGTTCCTAATAAAAACCACCATTCCAGTGACCAACGTACGCTTCCCTGAAGACGTTTTACTACGAAACGTACGTTGGAGCGGTACGTGGTCACATGTCCTATCACCCAACAACATCCGGATCCTTTGGCTGCCCCCCTGTGTAAGCTGGAACGCACGCCAGCGTGGAGGAGACATGAAAGGCTATTTCTGACTGCGAAGTCACCCTGACATGCAAGCAGCCCCAGTGCCGGGTAGGCACCCACCAATGTAAGCGGCCATTTGGCTTTTTAATTTGTTTATTTTTTTAATAAATGGTTTTACGCTATGGAGACTGTTTTTGTTTCCTATGTATCCTTATCCTATCTTGAATGAGCTTGACGGGAACGATCCATGCCTATAATACCAACCACAGTCCGGCCATCCATGTGAGCAGGCACAACCCTGCACAAGCGCTAGTGACTCTCTTTTTAACTAAAGGAGTCATTGGTATCTGGTAAGCAGATATCTACTACTTTGAGGTGTTTTTCCTTTCTTATTTTTTCTTTGGTGATGGAAAACCTTTTGTTTTCAGCAACAAGATTGGGATAATATTGAAAGATATCACTTCAACTACTTCTATCACTTTTTTATGTGGACAATCAATCACTATATATATTTTTTTCACTATTGTGGGCACTTCAATGTGTAATCTAATTATGATTTGTCATTATTATTGTTGGAAGGTAAACCTTCAGCCCAGTCTGAGGTCCTGAGCACTCTGGAGAAGGTTTTCATCCAGGATATCCCTGTACTTGGCCGCATTCATCTTTTTCTTGATTGCAACCAGTCATCCTGTCCCTGCACCTGAAAAACACTTTCCACAGCTTGATGTGCCACCACCATGCTTCACTGATGGGACTGTATTGGACATGTGATGAGCAGTGCCTGGTTTTCTCCACACATACCATTTAGAATTAAGGACAAAAAGTTCTATCTTGGTCTCATCAGATCAGAGAATCTTATTTCTCACCATCTTGGAGTCCTTCAGGTGTTTTTTTAGCAAACTCCATGCGGGCTTTCATGTGTCTTGCACTGAGGAGAGGCTTCCCTCGGGGCCACTCTGCCATAAAGCCCTGACTGGTGGAGGGCTGCAGTGATGGTTTACTTTCTACAACTCTCTCCCATCTCCCGACTGCATCTCTGGAGCTCAGCCACAGTGATCTTTGGGTTGATCTTTACCTCTCTCACCAAGGCTCTTCTCCCCCGATAGCTCAGTTCGACCGGACGACCAGCTCTAGGAAGGGTTCTGGTCATCCCAAACATCTTCCATTTAAGGATTATGGAGGCCACTGTGCTCTTAGGAACCTTAAGTGCAGCATACATTTTTTTGTAACCTTGGCCAGATCTGTGCCTTGTCACAATTCTGTCTCTGAGCTCTTCAGGCAGTTCCTTTGACCTCATGATTCTCATTTGCTCTGACATGCACTGTGAGCTGTAAGGTCTTATATAGACAGGTGTGTCAAGTCCAATCAGTATAATCAAACACAGCTGGACTCAAATGAAGGTGTAGAACCATCTCAAGGATGATCAGAAGAAATGCACAGCACCTGAGTTAAATATATGAGTGTCACAGCAAAGGGTCTGAATACTTAGGACCATGTGATATTTCAGTTTTACTTTTTTAATAAATCTGCAAAATGTCAACAATTCTGTGTTTTTCTGTCAGTATGGGGTGCTGTGTGTACATTAATGAGGAAAAATATGAACTTAAATGATTTGAGCAAATGGCTGCAATATAACAAAGAGCGAAAAAATTAAGGGGGTCTGAATACTTTCTGTCCCCACTGTATATATATATATATATATATATATATTGCAATTTAACAATTCTGAAATGTGGGGACTGTGTTGTTTTTTTTTTTTTAATTTATTTTTACCTGGTGGGGGCTTTAGTTTTGCTTGCTTTAGAAACCACAGCTTGACATTGCATGCTATTATTAAGCTTGTGATCTACCAAAACCCCCTGATCCTTCTCCATCATTAATACCCCCAGTTGTATTCCCCCTAGTATGTATGTTGCATGAATATTCTTAGCCCCCAAGTGCATAACTTTACATTTATCATCATTAAACTTCATTTGCCACATAGTTGCAAATCTATCCATCACTAACTATGGAGGGGCAAGGCCAGGGGTGTCCAGCCAGCTCTGCCATTTAAGAATACATTTCCACATCACATTTTGGTGGCAGTAAGCTAATTGCTCTCTAAGTAGAAGGGATTTAACATATTCATCCCATTGTTTACCGTAGGTGACATCCACAATCAAGCAATTAACTTTCTAGCTAAGTATAGTAGCCTAGCTTTTATTTTATATATATATATATATATATATATATATATATATACACCCGGTAAATACACTTTAGAGTCTATTGCCCCTAGTAAACACACTAATGGAGTTTGAGGTACCGGTGCTTGAGAAAGTATAGAGATGGTCTGTAAGACCTCAGTCCAATACCATGTAAGTTTTGGGAGGCTGACAGGGATGTATTGGGAAACGATTCTAGGGCCATGTCTCACTGATTGCTATCTATGTCTCCAACATCAGCGATCCATTGACCACTGCATTTTGAGAAAGCATGGTCCTGGATGGACAACAACAAAACAAAATATATACAAGATATCAAACCTTTGCAGACACAGGCTTGAAGGACCTCAGTGACTAGAGAAGAACTAGCTATGGTCAAATTGAGAGTTTGTTGTTGGGCCTGCAATGCATTTCTGAGCTAAAGGTATTGGTAAAATAGCTTAGAGGATAGTAAAAATTCAGTGCATGGTTGGTCGTATGCCTTAAGAGTGGTGCCAGTGAAGACTTGGGTAAAAACCAAACACCCCTCTGTTTCCAGGAAGAGGATCCCTGCAGTTTATGAAGTTCAGGGTAATTAGGGCTGTGCCATAGTGGCGTAAATTCCAAAGAGCCAATAATAGACAGTGCCTCTTTGGAGGCCATCCATACTCTTTTAAGGAGAACTACTGTAGGGGAAGAGGGGGGAAGGATAGGTCCATCTCTAAGTAAGAGCTAGTCGGTAAGTGTTAGAAAAGTTTTAAATGTTTATTGTGTGACTATTGGAAAAACTATTAGAAAAACAATAACCCTGAGACTTTTCTTAAGATGACTTCTGAGGACATTGTTGTATTAACTTGCTGTATCGTTTGCTTTAATTAACTCCATAGTAAGTTGTAGGATGATTAGGCTTAACCATATATGGTAGAACAAGAATGTACAGGAAACACTAATTGGCAAATAAAGTACCATTTTGTACCAGGCACGCTATGCGTGTTTCCTCAGCCAATAGAAGCGTTATCTCTATATTATTGTAGGTATTAGGAGGGGGGGATGTTCATCTCTTTGTATGATTCTTACTGCATCTTTTGACTTGTAAGCATCATCCATTTGTATGACACATCTGAAATAAATGGTCTGCTTTTCAATACACCTGGAGTTCGACTGATCACAAGAGGAGAGTAATCCTAACATTTTGGTCCTCCGAGCCTGGAACCAACAAGTGCATTTCGGGTCAGATGGTCCCGACAAAAACTTTGGTGAGTATTGGACCTCAAAGCTCACTGAGAATTAAAAGTCCCCCCACTCAACGTTAGTGGTGAAATAGGGGCGGGGGCCTGAGACCCAGATCCACTGTCTGATTTTGAACTTCGTGATCCAGTCCTCCTGGTGTTTGAGAGGTAAGATAATTTAACTTATTCTTAATACTCTCTAAGAGTCTTTTCTTCTCTTTCTGTTTGATTAATGTGTTGTAATTGCCGACACTGGTATTGATTGTATAATATCTTAATAATCCAGTGTGCGAAGACAGAGACACTTGGGAGCGTTGTCTAAGGTAAAAAATAGCGTTACCCCCTGTCCAGGACAGATAAAAAAAAGATTTGAGGTATACCGAACGTCAGAGGGTGAATGCTTGACGTCATCGACGGAGGTGGATTGCCCGACGATGTAAGCGCTTAAGTGATCTAGGAAGATCACAAGACTAACTTTCTTTTGTGTGTTTAGTTTCTCCTTTCTCATGGTTAACCTTTCTGTTGATGCAGTAACCTTATTGAAAAGAAAAAAAACAAAAAAACAACAGTACTGTAGAGACAAGTTAATTATTTTTTGATTCTCCCTATAGTGTGGGGAGTATTCCTTGTATTCCTATTGTTACCGTGGGCGGAGGGTCACTACCCCAATGTTTTATAGGTAAATGAGAGACCCATCTGGCGTTGACAATGGGGAATAGTCTCTGTAAAAGAATGTTTTGTGCCTGCTTATGAGGCTGCTGTGTTCCTAATGTGCCAAGTGGGAGACTGGAACTGCTCTTTAAGGACACAGGGCTTTATAGGGAAATTTGGATTCAATAGTAAACTAACTGTAAAAGTGTCAGGATTTGATGGATAAATTTAAATTGTTAGGACACAAAGATAAAAAAAGGTATGGGTTGATAATAGGAGTTTAAATAACCAGCAAAAAAATCTCTCTTCACACCTCATGGTCTGTGTTTGTAAAATTTGTGTTGTAGCCTGCTTGCCTATAAGTGACAGATTGGGAGCTGGCAGAGAAGCAGGAAACTTTAGAAAAGCTTAAAGAGATACTTGGTTTAATTGTCTTATGGCTTCACTCTGTAAGGCAGCCAACACCTTGCTAGCCAATGTATTAAGCAGATAAATATGTAAAATACCAGGTGACATTGCACTATATGGCCCATGGGGATTGGACCGGAGCTGGCGTCTTGGATTACAGCACTGTCTCAGGTACCACTGGACAACATTGTCTGGGAGACTGTGCTACATCTGGGCCGTCTGCTCGGGGACAACCCTCAGTCGGACTCATAGGAGCCAAACAGTTGGAGCTGCAACTTCAGGTAAAGGTAATCCAATAGCCATATCACTGATGGGTCTAGCAAAAGAGAATTAGACCAGACGCAAGTGTGATCTAAATGTTTAACAAATATTTGAGAAGCAGAAAAATAGCTAAGTATGACTGAGTAAAAAAATAAATAAATAAGTGCGAGAAATCATCACAGGGAGATTAAAGCCTGTAGTTTTTCCTCACCCCTCCCCTCATGTGAATCTCCTGTATTACAGGAGGGAGTGAATTGCTCCTCTGTTTCAAATTCCTGTGTGAGAGATTGTGTCTGTAAAAAAAGTTAACTCTTGACCAGCTATGACAATACAGAAGGGTTATATTGTAAATATTGAAACTGAGTATAAAAAAAAAGGAAAGGTACACTGATAACACCAGGCTGCTTTATTATTTTAGCATGCCATGGTGTTAACCTCCTTGGCGGTATGATTATTTCAGATTTTAGGTGCTGAAAGCGGTACAATTATTTTGCATGGAAATTTGGCGTTTTATATTGTAGGTCTGTAAATCTTAACAATAACACACTTAAATCTGTCCAAACCAGAGTCTAGTAGATATCCCGGGTATGATAAAGTTTGAAACACAAAAACATAAATTATAATATAATAAATAAAAATAAATAATTAAAAAAAATTTAAAAAAATAGTAATAAAATAAATTTCCCCACAATTCACTATCGCTCAATTCTGCAAGTGTTCTAATTTACTATCGCTGTTTTCTAGCTGGTCTAAAGCCACTTTTGACCTAAAGGGACACTTTTTGGTTGCTATGGACAATCTCCAGTTTCCAGGCAGAAAGAACAGTGTATATCATGTAAAACTGCATGCAGGGCATGGGCCAGAGCACTGGGGACAAAAGGGATGTGAAATCATTTCATACAGTACTGTAATCTGTAAGATTACAGTACTGTATGTGTTATGATTTTGAAATTTTTTTGAATTTGCCGCCAGGCTCCGCCCCCGTGCGTCGCGCCGCTCGCAGGGAACGGAGCCTGGCACGGAGAGGCTTCGGAGGAGGACGGAGTCCTCGGACACTGCGGGTGACATCGCAGGATCCCGGGGACAAGGTAAGTAACGCCGCCCCAGGATCCTGCAATGCGATCCCGAGTGTGGCTCGGGGTTACCGCTAATGGTACTGAATTTTAACCCCGAGCCACACTCGGGAATACCGCCAGGGAGGCTACAGGAAGCACATGGCAGAAATTGTTGATGGTTTTGAGGAGGTAGATGGGAGACATGGAGGTGGATTACATTGTGGAGTGAACAGAATGTTGTGGAGTTGTCAAGTGGTTTGATGAATGTGAGAAAAGAAAAGGCAGAGAATGTTGTGATTACTTTAAATGTGTCCAGTCCAGAGACAGTATGTGACTGAGTGCTAATTTTACTGCCATAAGGAAATAGGGATTTGAATGGGCTTTGCTAAGAGAAGCGTGCAGTAGTTTTGAAGCCCAGAGAGAGGAGAGAAGGGAATATACAGACTTGATGCTTTTTCTCAGAAACAAGAAAATGCAGATTGCCTGACAGACATAGCAGAAGAGAGAGGGAGAGGATGGTGGATGACTAGTAGGGCAGCATTAACCCTTTGAGCACACAGAGGTTAATTTGTGCATCTGTGAAAATATTAGGATTTTCGGTGGGAAAGAAAGTCCAAATAATAGTCTTAAAGTAAATATTTCTTGGATATGTTACTTTTAGAACTCCCAGATTTTCAACTGTAAAGTGTTAATGATGCAATGCTGTTTATATTTAGGTACATTTATACAATTAAAAGGCTAAGTTCTGAATTAGAATATGTGTTTGGGTTAAATAAAAAAAAAAATGTTTTGGGACCAGAGAATAAGGGGAACAATACAAAAGGGGATTCATGTTTTATTCAATTCTGCTAAAATATCGGGGTCTGAGAAAAAAATATTTTTATATATATTAAATATATATGTCAAATAATGTAAATGCCACTAGGAAACATTTTATGTCTGCATACTTGTTGGACTTATGGACTTATATTTGAATAAATGAAAGAATATTGTTTTTAACAACCCCAAAGTAAGGAAGGCTTTCTTTGGTAGTTTAATCTGTGATCCTGCGCTCATTCATGTTAGATAAAGAGTATCTATTTTCCCCAGCCCCAATTCAAGTGCAGATATGACACCCCCCCCCCTCCTCCTTCTACACAACTGAAGAATGAGGCGAGTTCCTTTTTATGGGGTGGGTGTCTAGTGATTGCATGAATGGGTACAAAATAGAACCTTTAGAGGTATTTTAGAGTTTAGAACATTAAATTAAGGTATGAAATATTATAGACTACACAGTCCTTAGGGACAAAGAAACAATATTGGAAAACAAAAGGTTGCACAAGTATAGATAACATTTACATGTCACCTGATTGAAAACCGGTATTGCCAAAATCCTTATTTCGGTATGCAGCAGTATTGACACATGGAGTAACACATGTGTCAAACAGGGGGGTGACTGAGATGTTTAATAAGGTATTTACAGCCCATGGCTTCACTAACTACTAAAAAAACTTTTTGCTCTCAATGGATTATATGTGCAAGATACAATGCTTAGGGAGGCATAAGACCACGGAAAGGGAAGTTCCCCGCACCGCAATATCCATTCCAACACATTTGCATGGATTTTATTGAATTGGACAAATGTGAAAGGAAGAAATATTGTTTGCTGATCACAGACACCCTGACCAAATGGGTGGAGAATTCCCGACAGGAAGTGCAGATGCACAGACAGTGATAATGGACCCTATTTTGTAAATAAAACTATACAACATTTGAGAGAAGTGATGGGAATTCAAGTGAAATACCATTGTGCCTATCATTCCCAATCAGCTGGATTGGTGGAAAGACATAATGGCATTCTAAAAAGCAAACTGAGGAAAGCTATGGAAGAAACAGGTAAAAATTGGATGTACTGCCTACTAGTGGCTGTGACATGTATGCATATCACACCCACAAAAGAAGGTTTAAGCCCATTTGAGAAGATAAATGGAAGGCCATATAAGATACCCTTACAACCAAATGAAACACCTACTGAGGAGTCTGAGCACACACTAGCAGAACACATGTCTAGGCTGTTAAGACAAAGACGTACTAATGATTTTTGTTCTGTCCTAGAAGGTCCAATTCGAGAAGATGAAAAGGTGCATGTGGGAGATTGGGTCTTACCAAAAAGTAATAAGAAAAAGCAGTGGTACTCCCCAACGTGGGATGGCCCTTTCAAAGTCCTCCTAACTACCCCTACTGCGATAAGGATTGCAGAGTGGTCTACCTGGATTCACCAGTCCCATTGCAAAAAGGTTTTACAGGTAGAGTAGGGCCAGTTGGCTACAAGAGGTTCAGAAAGTCCAGCTACAAAGGGAGGTCCTGCACAAGGTGGGACTTGTCTCAAACCGGTGAAGTCTCCCCTACCCTATCCGCTGGAACTCTGTAGCTGGTTAGGATGAAAGGGACAGTAATTATCCTTGGGTTACTGGTGATTCTAGGAGAGGCATCCATAAGAGGGGTTATACGTTATGGAAGAGCAGAGGAACCTTTGGATTGGGAAAGAACAGGAAAAGCATTGAATCTAACCTTTATAGAGGGAATAACTAGCACTATACTGGTAGACTTCTGTCAGATTGCAGATTGTGGGGATACAACTGGGGCTAGAGGACTTCTATGGGCAGATAAATACATTTGCTGGCTCTGGGATGGGGTAGGATGTCAAGCATGGGATCAAGTCCTGTGGACCACAGCACATCAAGATCGGGGGTATAATCTACCAGGGCCTAAAAAGAGTGGAATAAAGGAAAGATTCAATTACAGAAGCGGCCAACTCCCCCTACACACATAGTAAGAACTGTAAACAATTATTGATAACATTAAAGGAGTCGAGGAAGGAAGATCAGTGGTTGTACTCTATGGGAGCATGGGTGTCAGAAACTGACCCCTCAGGCAAATTTTTCCTCAAGGTATTACCACCTAATAAAACCTGACAACAGGAAAAGGTAGATTATGGGAGTGTAGATGTGGCACTATTTCCCTTCAAATTAAAAAATATATATATGTAAAATATTAGGGGAGGTATGCCTCAAATAAAATGAACTGTGATACATCCTCTGTCTGTTGGTCTCAAAATGTGTTTGAAAAAAATAAAAATATATATAAGTGCCAAACATCTAAACAAATGCAACTACTTTATGTATTAAACCTCTGATGCAGTAAACCACTTTTGTGTTGCACCCCCTGGGGGCAAGAATTAAAAATAACCTATACAAGTGATAGTGTTACACCCCCTGTTGATGGATATCAGAGTGTGTGTGTGTTGAAGGTGCTGAACTTCAGATAGGGTGTCCAACTGGTGTGCTACACCCTCTGGAGTCCGCAAACTAAAATCTATGATCTACAATATCTGGAACTGTAGAAATGCAGTGATCTAATCCCTAGTTGGCAAAGTGATAAATATGGATGTCTGCTGTATCAAAAATCTGGTATGTGAATAAAAATCCAATTATGCCAATAGATAAACTTAAAGCAGAAGTGAAAAAAAAAAGTAATAATAATAAACAAACAAAAATGTAAATGCACAATTCAATATACGTCTCTGTGTTACACCACAGTAAGACCACATTCAAAACCAAAACAAATGATGAAATTATTGCAAACACTAAATTATTAGTAGATAAGTCCATACAAAGTGACGTGCTTTTCAATAAAAATAAAAAAAAAATAGTGTTATATTGTTTAAAAAGGCTTTATTTAATAAAAAGTTTAGGAGATATACTCGCATGATAAAACAAGAGCCGGTGCTGTGTAAACAACAATCGCCGCTCAGACCGGAAGTGACGCCATACTAAAATAGAAGTTCTGAGTAAAACTATAAGATTTACTAATCTAACAGTAGATGATGCCATAGCTTTGGAGACAGGATACCAGGGAAAAAATGAGTGGTTAGAATGGTTGAGGTACACGGTTAAAACTTAAAAAAAAAAAAAAATGGAAAACTCTTTAGTTTGTGCCAGAGCAAGACTACATTTAGCAACTATTCCTTTTCCTCTAGATCACAATACAGATCCAGAAGGTTTAAAATGTATGTTGTGATTATATAATAAGAGTTATAAACCTGAAACAAATTCTACCTGTCACACGTTGAGTTTGTTGTTTCCGCCAGTAAAGAGACCTCAGATACCTCCAGCGGTTATTGCTTATCCGGGCATCTTTACTTGTTTTGCACTCCCAGGGAACTGTAGCGGGGTGGATCTTGGGTCGCTACCCGATGACTATTGTAGGGAGAGGATTAACATGGGCAATGGTGACTGGGTTGAACATGACATTCAGAGAGCTGATGTCTGGTGGATGTGTGGGGATAAGAAACTGTGAGCTAGTATACTGGCCAATGCCCGAGGGGATTGCGCTATGGTCCAGCTGGCTATGCCCCTGAGGATCCTGTCAGAACACCCATGGACTAAGAGTCGCCAACGGTATCGGAGGGACACCTCTCCCATAGGGTCATTTGACTCTCGGATCTACATAGATGAGATTGGGGTTCCTCGCGGAGTGCTGGATGAGTTTAGGGCCAGGAATCAGGTGACAGCTGGGTTTGAGTCTCTTCTCTGGTGGGTGACTATAGATAAAAATGTTGACTGGATTATATGTATGTGTATATATATATATATATATATATATATATATATACACACACACGTACACTATAACCAACAACGATTTGTAAACTATACTAGGGACGCTGTGAAGGGCCTAACAGAACAGTTGGCCACCACATCTCTAATGGCATGGCAGAACCGAATGGCCTTAGATATGGTCCTAGTTGAAAGAGGAGGGGTATGCAAAATGTTTGGTAGCATGTGTTGCACCTTTATCCCTAATAATACAGCTCCTGGAGGGACCGTGACCAGAGCCTTGGAAGGACTGACTACTCTATCGAATGAATTAGCGGAAAACTCAGGTATTAATGATCCATTAACAAACTGGCTTGAAGAATGGTTCGGTAAGTGGACTGGACTTATCACATCATGTTTGATCTCAATTGCTGTGGCTTTGGCCATTTTGGTCACTTGCGGATGCTGCTGCATTCCCTGTATTCGAGGACTTTCACAAAAACTGACTGAAACCGCAGTCTAAAGAATGATGTATCAAGCCCTTCCTACCTCTGAGGAGACCTTTGTGGACATTGAAGCTCAACTTAATGACATACAGACCGAAAGTGTATAACACTGGGACTATCATCGAAATGTGTTGAGATAAAATAGTCACACAAGAGGAGGGAATGTTAGAAAAGTTTTAAATGTTTATTGTGTGACTATTGGAAAAACTATTAGAAAAACAATAACCCTGAGACTTTTCTTAAGATGACTTCTGAGCACATTGTTGTATTAACTTGCTGTATCATTTGCTTTAACTAACTCCATAGTAAGTTGTAGGATGATTAGGCTTAACCATATATGGTAGAACAAGAATGTACAGGAAACACTAATTGGCAAATAAAGTACCATTTTGTTCCAGGCACGCTATGCGTGTTTCCTCAGCCAATAGAAGCGTTATCTCTATATTATTGTAGGTATTAGGAGGGGGGATGTTCATCTCTTTGTATGATTCTTACTGCATCTTTTGACTTGTAAGCATCATCCATTTGTGTGACACATCTGAAATAAATGGTCTGCTTTTCAATACACCTGGAGTTCGACTGATCACAAGAGGAGAGTAATCCTAACAGTAAGTTGGGGTTAAAAGTAGTTACTAGTGTTGGGTGAACAGTTCGGCCCGAGCATGAGTTTGTTCAACACCGGAATTTGCGGGGTGTTTGACAGGTGTTCGCCCCACCGTATGCCCTGCAATGCACTGCACGTTGCACAGTGCATTTTGCACCCTGATTGGGCAAAGCTTTGCCCAATCAGGGTGCAGTAGAAGATGGTTGTAAAGGAGTGGGGCCAGTAAGCTGGTTGCAGCGTTCTTAACAATCATTGAGTATTCAGCTGTCACTGGATTTCCCCGCTGACAGCTGAATAAAAAAAAATGTGTTGGTTAAAAAAAAAGTCCATACCAGGCCCTTCGAGTCTAGTATGGATTTTAAGAGGAACCCCACACTAAAATTAAGAAAATAACTGTGTGGGGCCCCCAAAATCCATACCAGATCACATGCCCTCAACATGGGGGGGTGGGTGATTTGGGGCAGGAAGGCTCTGCCCCCACACCCAAAGCACCATGTCCCCAAGTTGATGTGGCCAAGGGCCTCATCCCCACTGCCATGGCTGATGGTTGTGGGGGTCTGCGGATGGGGAGCTTATTGGAATCTGGAAGCCCCCTTTAACAAGGAGGCCCCCAGGTCCCACCCCCCCCTAATGTGAATGAGTATGGGGTACATGTGTTTTTTTTTCTGTTATGGACTGAGGGGGACCCAACAGAATTTTTTTATTTGTTTTTTATAATAGCTGGGTGCCAACAATTGCAAACACGAGTCATTTTACATGTGATCTGACTAATTTTTTTTTTTATTCATGCTACAGATGCACCACTTTACATGCAAACTAAGGGGACCCCCAGGCACTATATTTCAAGGATTTTTTTCATTTTTATTGTTGCACTTTAAGCATTATTAAAATCACTGCTCCTGAAAAAACTATAATTTTTACATTTTTTTTGCATTGATACATGTCCCCCAGGGCAGTACCCAGCCCCCCATACCCCATTTATGGCCAAATACTTGCATATACGTAAGGCTCCCCTGTTCAGGAGTTCTGCTGCAAACCGAACAGGGGGATGTTCAGCCCATCTCTAGTAGTTACTAAGTGAGCTATAGGATCTCTATTATTAAAGTACCCCCAGCCGGCAAGCTGTTGCAATTGAGAAGCCAGAAAATATATTCTGGGATGCGGAGATGCCAGTCCCCCCTGTCCTTACTATATTAGAGAGTAGATAAACTGATACAGGCTTTTTTCCTTTTCAATAGCAGAATTGAGAGTCAACATGTTAACTATGTGGTTAACATGTTAACGTGATCCACATAGGGGAGTTATGAAAGAGGTATAGAAGCTGTGGGGCCCAAATCATCTTAATTAAATTAATGCACCCCACTACCGAAAGGGGCAGCTTACACTAACTTAGACCCTTAGTGGCCTTTAAAAGATTTGGTTTCTGTCTTCCATAACTATCACTTCAGTAGCGTTAGTTGGGTTGTGACCAAGCAAGGACTCCGTGCACACATGAACATGAACATTTCATTAGGAATTCAAATCCTGCTGGCCTGTTTGTTTACAGTTACAGCCATCCCACATTGGGCAGATTAACCTTCACCCCTTTACCTCCTGTGCTAGAGTCACATTAGCAAATTAGGATTTTACCCCACCTCTTGCTTTGGTGGAAACTCAACATTTTTGGATCTCCCCTCACTGTCTGTTGCTGTAACCAGGATGAATAGAGGGGTGAAATTTATCAACTGGGAGACAGACAGCAATAACAAAAAGTGGACAGAGTGTTGAATCCTTCTATACTATATTACTCTATCCAAGATAGAAAAAAAAGCTTTACATACACTTTAAGGATGCTATTGGGTAGAATTAACCTCCGTGTTCAGCAGCTATATTGCACATGTCTATATTTCCTGAAAATTTGTTTCTACAAAAATAAATAGATTTTAGTTGAAAATGTTCAAATACCGTAAATTCGTAAATTTTTTTTCATTAGAAAAAAATAACCAAAAAATGTCTGATTTCTGTGAAATAGCCAAAATTCATGCTGTGGATGGCTCTACTAACTCTGGCCTGACACACTTTGAATGGGACAAAAATAATTAGGTTATACACTTTTAATTTGAAATCAAAGGAACTAGCCAGAAAAAAACAGCCAAACAGTGATTGCAACCAATCAGCTGCAGTGTCTTTTCAGTTATTCTTGCAGCCACGGGTCGGCGGTGGGATGTCGTTTATCCATCCTTGTTAGCATGGATGGGGAAATCAACGTATTTCTCTCATTCAGCCCAGCCAGCTTTAGTAATTTGTTGAAGCTGCTATTAATAATACAAAAAAGAATAATTACTTTACTGTAAATTCTACCTTTATTTTTTGTCACATTTCTTGGAAGTATGCTAGAACAAATTAAAGTATTTTATGTCACACATTTTAGAATGTCTTGACAGCACATTATTTTTGCAGGTCAGATTCAGGTCAGATTCAGGCTTGCAATTTTCCAACACATTGTTTATTACTACTATCACTAGAAAATAAAATAACTGTTTTCCGCCTGGCCTAGAATAAAATGATGACCAGCATGAACGCAGTCATCCTCAGTGGATTTTCATATGACGTCCTCCCAGGATTGTGCCTTGCGTACGCCCCAAAGACCGCACTGACAAATTAGTGTACCAGCAGGGTTGTCAATTGTCAATAAATTTACAAACAGTTTGTAAATTTGTAGTTTTTGCATCTGTCCATGAATGTCCATTACAGATATGCAGGCTGCATGTCCGTAGCAGACATTCATGAATAGGTGCAAAAATTTGCAAACTGTTCATAAATTTACTGACAGTTGGCAACCATGTGTACTGGGCCACTGTCGGTACCATGTGATTGTTGTGATTAGTCACAGCAGACCACATGGCAATTGTACACAAAAGTACACAATTCATTGTGTACTCTTGTGTTGATCTCCTGTGATTGCTCACAGTGATTACATGGTACAGACAGGGCCAATTACAGTACATCTGTACCATGTGATAGCTGTGGCCAATCACAGCTCCACAATAGTACACACTGGATAATTGCATAAAAAATGGTTGCTTTTAACAGTTATCATTGTTTTAAGCAATCATACTGTGTAAAAAAAAACAAAAAAAACAAAAACAGATCACCTCCCCAGAGTAGTACAGTGTCACTGTTGATAACACTGTACTGCTTTGGTCACAGTATGTGTAAAAAAAAAAAAAACGTGAAAAAAAAAAATTTAAATGGCTTTCCAAAAAAAGGGACAGATACAGTAATTACAATTTCAAAAAATGCACCATGTCTCTTACTAAATTCTTAGGATTGTCTACTTTCCAAAAATGGGTCATTTGGGGGGTATTTGTACTGTCCTGCCATTTTTGGGTCACAAGAAAATAGGATAGGCCGTCAGCCCATCAGGACTGATCAATTTTTAAATATACTGTATATACATAAATAGTTTGTGGACTCTATAACTTTCCTACAGACTAAAGAATATACTTTGATTTGGATTATTTTATCAAAGAAATGTAGTAGTACGCATTTTGGCCTAAATTTAGGAAGAAAGATTATTTATTTGCAAAAATTTATAACAGAAACAAAGAAAAACATGTATATCAAAATGTTTGGTCTTTCTTTATTTTGTTTAGCAAAAAAAAAAAAAACAGTGGTGATTAAATACTACTAAAAGAAAGATCCATTTGTTTGCAAAAAAAGATAAAAATGTCACATGGGTACAGTGTTGCATGACTGAGTAATTCTCATTCAAAGTGTGACAGCGCTGAAAGCTGAGAACTGGCCTGAGCAGGAAGGGTCTGAAAGTGTCCAGTATTGAAGTGGTTAATCAATAAATGCTTTACCTATATGACTGAGTGCATGCAGGTTTTACATAGTGGAGCTTTGTCAGGAGAGTGGACTGGAAAGTTAGCAAATCTTTTACCCCAATTAGATGCAGGCTGGGAGAATAAGGCAAGGTCAGAGGTTGTGTTGTCCATCTAATCCAGGCTGTCAGATTCACAGTGCAGGTATCTGGGACTCTGAAGCCATTTACTTTTCTGGGGCCATCTTTGGAATGCTGCATGACCGATGTAGTGAAGACCTGAGGCTTTATCCTTTTTCCTCAACATAGTGTATAGATGGCCAATAGAAATGCTCCCCTCCAGTAGTGGAGAGAGGGAAGAGAAGCAGCTTTGGGTTGTGCTATGTTTTCCAGCGGTTAGGAGCTGTAAGTTGCACCCCTCATTTTACATTTTAATGGACTATAAATCTCACTACTTCTCAATCCTCAAAAATTAGGGAAAATAAACAAGCTCATGCTATGGAAATTAAGAAACCTTTTTTTAAACATAAAGGAGCATGATCCCAGATACACTACCATATAATTTAACCCAATAAATCCACAATGCTAATGACGTGTTAGAATCAAATATAGATAATTATGAAGATGTGTTTTTTCTTTAGGTTATCAGATTTGGTTTAGGGAACAGTAGTGACATTTTAGTCATAATGTAGGATTACAGCATCATGTTATTTATTCAAGACATCCACTGGGGGTACTCCTATGAACGTCAAGTAAATTGTGCTTTCAAGTAATTCTTAAACACAGCAAGACTCTGTGAGGCCTGATTGTAAAATGTTTTAAATGAAGATGATTCAAACTGTTTTACATTGATTATGCAGGAGATGACATCTGTCCCATTAAGCAATGGAATGTAGATAAGTGCTGGTCCAGCATGTCACAGACACCTGGAATGTCTTTCTTTTCATTTTAGATCCCTACTGATTATTACAACTTACATTCATTTAACCACCGGGCAGTGACAGAATGTTTTAAGGGAAAACAAGAAAAATGTACTGATCTCATATTATTGTTTGTTGAACTTTTAGGGTCCTTTCACATCAGTGCTATTATTGGGATTGACACCCCAAGTCACCTCCAAAACACATGTGCATTGCAAGGCAGTACAGCACCACGCAATGGGGTTGATTTACTAACACTAAAGAGTGCAAAATCTGGTGCAGCTCTGCATATAAACCAATCTGCTTTCCGGTTTTATTGTCAAAGCTTAATTGATCAAGCTGAAGCTATAAGGCTGATTGGCTACCATGTACAGCTGCACCAGATTTTGCACTCTCCAGGTTTTAGGAAATCAACACCACAATGTCCCATGCATTGCAGCATGGTAAGATACAGTCTGCCCTATTTTGGTGTGCATTGCTGTGGTTTCAGTCACAAAATAGGAAGGCGATACCTTGGGTGAGCAAGAGGAAGCTGCACACCCCAATAGAAGTACAAAAATGGAAAGGTTTCCCGGGGGGGGGTTTGTGTTGCAGCAATTTTTTTTTTCAAAATGATTTAAAATGTATTTATTACAAAAATTTAATGAAATTACAAAAATATACATATCTATAAAAACATGACCTCTGTGATAGAGGCTAACAATATAGATGAGTACATTGAAAAAAAAAAAAAATACGTACAGATTCCAACATATTATATGATGATTTTTGAGATTATATTTACCACTAAAGAGCAAGCTTCCAAAATAATTTGCCTGAGAAGATTGCTCGAGGATGCAGATAGCGCAGCAAGGACTCGCAAAACCCCCACGTCACAAGAGGGCGGATACTCACATTACCGGAATCCAGAACTACAAGAGGCCGCTCTTACAACCAGCATAGAATAAGTGGGGGGAGACAGGAGGGGGGACCCCCAGATTGGTCACCAGGCCCAAAGGAATCCCGAATCACTGTTAGAATTGATAATGTATTCATTAAACATTGTTCGTAAAGTGAACCTCTAGCATGATAAAAGATGTGCCAGTGACAAAGTGTGTGGTGAAAAAAGTGTGAAAAATGAAGTAAACAAAAACAAAACAAAAACAAAAACCAAAATTAAAATGGAAAGTGCAGTGAAAAGGTGCCCAGAGACCACAAACCAACATGGGCGGTGCAGAAAAATGAAAAAGTGAGAATTACGCGAAGTGTGCTAAATAGTGACACTATTAGATGAACACACAAGGAGTGGTGACCAAACATGAGTCATAGGGGAAATAGGGGAAAGGAACCAGTGATATCGGGAAAGGTGAGGGAAAAAAAAAAAGGAGAACACCTCAGAATGGATGGGGGAGAAAAAGCCATGCTGCTAAGTGCATAGGAATGGGAATAGTGGGACATGACGGTGAAAAAAAACATGCTGCAAAGTGCATAGAAAAGGAATCATGGGAAATAACAGTGGAAAAACAAATATGAAAATGAGGCTATGAAGAAATCCATGGGAACAATTGCCTGAAATAGAGTGTGGAACGTGAGAAAATAGCGTGGGAAAGAAGAGGGAAGACATGCAATAGATGGTTAATGTGAAAAGGTGCTAGATTAAAATGATTTACCTAGATAGTCAATTATAAACTTTTATTCATCCATAATAGGAGGGCCAGGCTTTAAAAGCCATCCTTAAACCTAAGTCTGGGTAGTAGTGAGTAAAGCAGACTTACAAGCCAGATAATACAGTATCTCACTAAAATGAGTACACCCCTCACATTTTTGTAAATATTTTATTCTATCTTTTCATGTGACAACACTGAAGAAATTTCACTTTGCTACAATGTAAAGTAGTGAGTGTACAGCTTGTATAACAGTGTAAATTTGCTGTCCCCTCAAAATAACTCAACACACAATGACTAATCAAGTAAATCAAGCATTTCCTGAAGACGCGCGCACAGCGTGAAATATATTGAAAGGGAGGCTCGATGCGCAGTAACAAGTCCTCCTTTCCTGGATCAGCTGGAGTGCACGCTGAGACGCCATTGAGTACCCACTGATCGTAAGCTTTTATGGGGAGCCACTCTTTGCAGATTTGGTTGGCAATTTTTCATACCATGGTCCAGGTATAAGAATTAACACACTCCTGTTGTCCGGAGATTGGAGTCCTTCTACTAGGATACTTAGGAAGTGACCGTTGATGAATTGTACCTGATCTTTTCCATGCCTGAGGGTCACTTTGTGGCCAATTCTGTCTGGTGAGCGCTTTGATATACCACTTCGGGGGGAAGCACGAATTAGATAGCTTGTGCACTTTATAACTATGTGGTGATTGGATCTACTAAGAAGATTGTGTTCCTGATTTATATTAAATTAGAGGACTTTAATTTTTGCACTTATTCAGTTTATTGGCATTTCAAGATTTAATTCATTGCACATGCACTATACTGTTTGTTTATTGTTTACACAGCTACTAATGTCTAAACCGCTGGCAACAAAGGTGAGTACACCCCTAAGTGAAAATGTCCAAATTAGGCTCAATTAGCCATTTTCATTTTCCCATTTTCATGTGACTTGTTAGTGTTAAAAGGTCTCAGGTGTGAATGGGGAGCAGGTGTGTTAAATTTGGTGTTATCGCTCTCACTCTTTCATACTGGTCACTGGAATTTCAACATGGCACCTCATGGCAAAGAACTCTCTGAGGATCTGAAAAAATGAATTGTTGCTCTACATAAAGATGGCCTAGGCTATAAGAAGATTGCCAAGACCCTGAAACTGAGCTGCAGCATGGTGGCCAAGACCATACAGCGGTTTAACAGGAGAGGTTCCACTCAGAACAGGCCTCGACATGGTAGACCAAAGAGGTGGAGTGCACATGCTCAGCGTCATATCCAGAAGTTGTTTTTGGGAACTAGACGTATGAGTGCTGCTAGCATTGCTGCAGGAGGTTGAAGGGGTTGGGGGTCAGCCTGTCAGTGCTCAGACCATACGCCGCACACTGCATTAACACTCAAAAACCAAAAAAGAGGGACTTTGGACTTTATAGGCACGACTACAACAAATATCTATAACAAAGTTAATTTATTGAAAAATACATACAAATAGGACATCGATTAAAACCACAAATCATATGTATACATCAAAGAATAATGAAGCGATACAGTAGCTATACAAAACCATCTAAATGTATAATTATTTGGACATGAGGATAACCATCCCAGGTAGCAACAGGTCCGAGAAGATGACTGGATAGCAGATCCGCAATCGATTAATTCATGTCATGTAGATATTCAATGCTCAACATGTTTTGCGTGTCTTCACGCTTCTTCAAGAGCGGAAAGGTGTATTGTGGCTACCAAGATACATAACATATAATTAGTACATAAAACTCTAAAACCTGGCATCTGAAACGATGCCAAATACTGCAAAATCAAACAATTCCATGCTGGTTAAACCATTGTGGTAAAGTGTGGAACACCAACCCCGAGAGGCGATGAAAGGCTACCATGGGGGCGTGCACAACATTATACTAGATGGTAACTGAAAACTATAACAAGGTAGGAAAATGTAATCAATGAGTAAATAAAAACCAACCAATAAAGCAGGGGGGGGGGAGGGGGGAGAGGGGAGGAGGAAAGGGGGAGGTGGGAAAAAGAAAGGGAAGAAGGGGGGAAGAGAGAAAAAGGGGGGAGGGGAAACTGGAACGGGGGGAAGAGGGGAAAAGGGGGGTGGAAACTGGGAAAAAAGAGGGGGGAAGGGTGGGGAGGGGGGGGAGGGGAGGGGGGCGGAAGCCAATGGGAAGGGTTTTTGATAAAGTACTTACAAGGTAAATGTATCTAAAATCGTGTGGAATCAAGTAGCCCACAGGTCAGGGAAAAAGACAGGCAATGTAGTAAAGCATGCATCTAGATGGGTACGGGCTGGTAATATATCCTATGAAAAGAGTTAAAAAAAAAATTGGTCTGCATGGCTGTCGTCCCAGAAGGAAGCCTCTTCTAAAGATGATGCACAAGGAAGCCTGCAAACAGTTTGCTGAAGACAAGCAGACTAAGGAACTGGATTACTGGAACCGTGTCCTGTGGTCTGATGAGACCAAGATAAACTTATTTGGTTCAGATGGTGTCAAGCATGTGTGGCAGCAACCAGGTGAGGAGTACAAAGACAAGTGTGTCTTGCCTACAGTCAAGCATGGTGGTGGGAGTGTCATGGTCTAGGGCTGCATGAATTCTGCCGGTACTGGGAGCTACAGTTCATTGAGGGAACCATGAATGGCAACATGTACTGTGACAAACTGAAGCAGAGCATGATCCCCTCCCTTCAGAGACTGGGCGCACGGACAGTATTCCAACACGATAACGACCCAAAACACACCTCCAACAGGACCACTGCCTTGCTAAAGAAGCTGAGGGTAAAGGTGATGGACTGGCCAAGCATGTCTTCAGACCTAAACCCTATTGAGCATCTGTGGGGCATTCTCAAATGGAATGTGGAGGAGCACAAGGTCTCTAACATCCACCAGCTCCATGATGTCATCATGGAGGAGTGGAAGAGGAAGTGCTGGAAAATAGTGGTGGCCACACAAAATATTGACACTATAGATCCAATTTGGACATTTTCACTTGGGGTGTACTCACTTTTGTTGCCAGTGGTTTATACATTAATGGCTGTGTGTTGAGTTATTTTGAGGGGACAGAAAATTTACACTGTTATACAAGCTGTATACTCACTACTTTACATTGTAACAAAGTGTCATTTCTTCAGTGTTGTCACATGAAAAGATATAATAAAATAGTTACAAAAATGTATGGGGTGTACTCACTTTTGTGAGATACTGTATACCTATATAATATATATAATATAAATTGAGTGAGGGGTCAACATAGTAAACCAAGAATTGTGTAGTCCAGCAAGTACCCATGGGTATACAACAAGTTACTTACTTTACACAGGGACAACAACGGTCTATTTGGCCTGGTAGCTGCCTGGAATAAGAGATTAATCTGTGTTACCCTGTTATATAGGTGGAATCATAATGAGGGGGATAATATAATAGGTCCAGGGTCCGGCGGGGCCCCCACCCCCTTCCCGCACCAAACAGAAGCACTCCCTGGCCTGGTAAGGAGGATAGCCATGATGCGGTGTTCCCCATGCAGCCTCCCCGGCGTCCCAGAACGGGAGATCCCCCGCCACTTCCGCCGCAATCCCGCATGCGGTCATTATGTGCTGCACATGCTGCCAAGGTACTCGCACATGTGCAGCGAGCCAACCAGATGCCCGGAAAGATTGTGGGACACCGCCGGCAGGAGTGTGCTCCTTCCAGCGGCCCAAGGGAGAAGGACTGCCTTCAGGAGCACAAGAAACGAAGGATACAGTGGTGGTTTCAGTCTGTCTTTCAGCTGCTCACCCAAATTGTCACAATTTAGTCGGACAGGGCTGTATACATGCCATGGCTTCTGCATTTTTAACTCAAGGTGATACTGTCAAACTCGCCCATTGAAATTATTTTATTATATTATTGGGACCACACTGCAACTGCGAGTCGAACGCTGAGCTTACAGTTGCAAGGTGGTCCAAGAATATAAAAATGCCATTTGCCAATTTAAATATAAAAGTGGAAAAAAATAGATGGTAGATAAATAGATAAAAACTGCAGGTGGCTTTTCAGAAGGTGGTAAGAACTGCAGAGTATCTGAAAGAGCCCTTAAGCCTCGTACACACGGTTCAATTGTTGGCAGGGGATTGTCTGTTGTCCTAAAATCTTACCGTTAGTATACTCCTTTTGACAATTGTTGTTCAATTTTCCACCAACAAATGTTGGATGACAGGCTAGTAAATTTTCGGCGGACAGCGGTTTGACGTAAAATTTTCATATGGTCAGTACACAAATCCGTCACACAAAAGTCAAAAGTACAACACGCATGCTCAAAATCAATGCTCACCAAACACGAAATTAGCAGAAGGGGCCAAAAGGGTGGTGCTCAAGAGCTGAAATTCCTTGTAGTATGTCACTACGTTCGTGTTTGTTGCACAACAATTGTGTACCGTTAGTATGCAAGACAAGATCCTGGCACACGCCCTTTTGACAAAAATCAGATGCTCGGTTGGCCAAAAATTGTACCATGTGTACAAGGCTTTAGGGTGCCATTTAAGATACACATAATGGGGGAGTGGCCAGCCGGGATAGCAGATGGACGCCTAATTTCACAGCTCTGAGCCAGGGGACAGAATCCAACGCCATCGGCTGCCAAAAATGACTCTAACCTACCCATCCGTGTTCCTCACAGTCAGGGGACAATAAGGATGGCATCCAGAAAGAGATTTACCGACCACATACCGCAAAAACTCACTGAATTTGCTTACAAGCCGGCGGGATGGAAGATCCAAGATGGCGCCGGCCAGGCCGCGCCATCTGCAGCATACACAGACCTGCCGGATGATGAGACAGAAGATCCTCCAGACACAGGTACCGTGAACAACCTCCCCCATGCCCCAGAAGGTGACCCCAACCTAGGCAGCCCAGCAAAGGCAAAGATGAGGATGGACGCGATGCCGCAGCGGTCGCAGTACAAATTGAGGCCCAGGCTCCTACCCCCTACTCACTAGACCAGGCCCTACATTCCTCTATGGCCTCCTTCCCCACTTCAGGGCAGCCGGTCATGGACACAACGCTCAAGGATATGCTCATATCCCTGCAGACCTCCCTCATGACAGATCTATCATCCCTCTTTCACAAGATCACCACTGACATCCACACACTGGATGAGAGAGTAACAAATGCTGAGAGAGGAATACATGCCTGCACCTCCACAGTGAATGACACCATTGAAGCTTTTGAAGCTGTTAGAGAGGAACAGACATGGATGCGTGCCAAGCTGGCCGACTTAGAAGACAGATCTCGCAGGAACAACGTTAAGTTGAGGGGGGTCCCCGAGTCCATACTACCCGCAGATCTGCCACGCTATGCAAAAGAACTGATGCACTTAGTTCTCCCTGAAGCCTCCCCGAGAGACGTCATTGTGGATAGAATCCATAGAATTGCTAAACCATCCCATCTAGCTGCCTCAGTCCCCAGAGATGTCCTGATGAGGGTTCACTTTTACCACATCAAAGAAAAACTGCTCATGAGACTCAGGGCTAAATCGCCACTACCAGCGCCATACACGGGAATTCAACTATTCCCTGATCTCTCAAAATACACCCTCCAAATGAGGCGCCAATTGAACCCGATCACCAAAAGCCTACAAAATCACAAGCTGCAATACAAATGGCGACACCCAGCCACCATTCTCATTGTCCGCAACGGTCAAACCCATGCAATTAATTATTGAGTGGGTTTGACCGTTGTGGACTAGAAAAAAGGCCTGAAGCTACTCCACACCTGGGGTATAATCCCAGAACCGCCTAATCCTGCTCAGCATAACAGAAATGCATCCTCTCCCCGCAGACAACTAGATCAAAACATCAAATGAAAACCTACAGAATTCACTAAGCCGATAACAGCAATAATAGCTCCCCTGTGCTATGGCTATCCTTTATTCCTGTCTTCTACTACCCGCGGTAGTGACTCTTTGTACCCCCATACAGAGGTCCTCAGGTGCTCAGCACCCCCTCTAATTTGTTTTCTATTTTTTGTTATCTCTTTTTCAAAGTTTTTTTTCTTGCAACGTTATAACCGCCACCTATCATCTAGCAAGCTAACTCACCAGCTCACAACACAGAGCTTTTTCAAAATTTTCATCGTTCCTTAAAGGTATACATGCTCTCTATTTGGTTATAACTGCCTTGCTACCTAACGTATTGCTCTATTTGCAGTCTACTAGTCCATCCTCGCCTCGGCCCCCTGGCCAGCCAGAAGCAACGCTCATCGCTCCTCCACACGGAACCCAGCTGCACTGACTCTCGGACTTCCATACCGCATCCCACCCATCACATTGCCTGAAAAAACAAAATACCAGCTCCTCACGAGATCGCCTAACTGTAAGTGTTACAAAAAGCATACACCAAACCCACACTCACAAGATGCCGTTTAACATCCTTTCACTCAACGTCAATGGGCTTAATCATCCAGCCAAACGCCACTCACTATGGAAAACCGTCAAGGATCTCCAGAGTGACATCCTTTGCGTCCAAGAAACCCACCTACTAGCTGCCAACACTCCTCTGTGTAAGAACCGCCACTTTCCAAACGTATTCCACGCAACTCACTCTACTAAGACCAGAGGAGTCATGATTGCCATCAAAGATACCATAGACTTCCAACTTCTAGAAGTAGTCCCAGACCCCGAAGGTCGTTTCATCATCCTAATCTGTACCATTAATAGAGCAACCTACACCATTATCAACCTATATGCTCCGAATTCTCACCAAATGAGATTCCTGCGCAGGATTATCCGCACATTAAAACCCATCCAAAAAGGCCACACAATTGTGTGTGGGGACTTCAACCTGGTCCCAGATGTGTCCCTGGACTCCACCTCTTCAGTGAAGAGACGCGAATCTCCTCTAAAAGCGTTTATACAATCCCATGACCTGTATGATGTCTGGCGCTGTCACCATGGCGCCGAACATGACTTCACCTTTTTTTCCCCCAGACATCGCTCCTACTCCAGAAATGATTTGTTTTTGTCTGATAAGCATATTTTACAAAAAATATCTAAGTCTGTAATCCACACCACGGCATGGTCGGACCACGCCCCCACCTCAATTACAATCCAAGATCACAACCTTCAATATAATACGTTCCTATGGAGACTAAACAACTCCATAATTCAAAATACTAAATACACCCCAGAAATTTCAGAACACATTTCAGAATTTTTCTCGTTGAATAAGGGATCGGTACCCGACCCTGCCGTGGTGTGGAGCGCCCATAAAGCGTATATGAGGGGAATGCTCATTAAATTGTGCTCTCATCATAAGCGACAGAGGACGCAGCGCATAGATGCATCAACAGCCCAAATAGCGGACCTAGAAAAGAAACACAAATGTGACCCTCAAAACCCACACACAAACCAACTACTGTCCCTCAGACAGGAACTGAAAACCCTTCTCCTTCATTCCTATGAATTCCTTCAAAGGAAATTTAAAGCATCTTCCTACTCTACCTCCAACAAAGCAGGAAAGACATTAGCCCAACGACTCAAAGGAAGACGAAATACAACCAGAATAACACTACTTAAACATCCCCACACTAACACCCCACTGACCAACCCCCAAGACATTACTGATGCTTTCAGCACCTACTATGAAGACCTGTACAACTTAAAACAAGATCACCAAACCCCCCAACCCACACGAGACGATATTAACAACTTTCTCACTAAAATCAACCTACCCAAATTATCTATCGACCAACTGACCACCCTGAATGCACCATTCACCGACCAGGAAATCAAAGCTACTATTGATTCATTGCCTAGTGGCAAAGCACCAGGTCCAGACGGGATAACAGGGGAATACTACAAATTATTCTCCAATCAACTAACCCCACACCTTACTGAACTCTTTAATCATGCTGCCTCCTCTGCTAGTTTCTCGAAAGAATACTTAAAAGCGCTAGTAATAACTATACCAAAATCAGGGAAACAGTCGGATGTCCCCCAAAATTTTCGCCCGATCTCCTTACTCAACTTAGACCTAAAGATTTACTCCAAAACCATAGCCAACAGACTAAATGAGATTATGCCAACTATTATACACCAAGATCAGACTGGTTTTACCAAAGGCAGACAATCCTCAGATGCCACCAGAAGAATGCTAGACCTCATCCACCATGCTGAATCCACTAGAACGCCTTCTCTGCTTCTTTCCCTAGATGCAGAGAAGGCGTTCGATAGAGTTCACTGGACCTACCTAGAAGCAGTCCTACACAAATTCGGATTCCAGGGACAGATCCTAACAGCCATCCTGGCATTGTATTCCAACCCTGAAGCTCAAGTGTTTACAGAGGGCATGCTCTCACGCCCATTCCCCATCACAAATGGCACACACCAGGGCTGCCCCCTCTCCCCTCTAATATTTAACATGCTTATGGAACCCCTGGCTGAACACGCACGCGCCCACCCTAACATCTCAGGCATGCGTATTGGCCTCTCACAGCACAAAATTAGTTTGTTCGCGGACGATGTAATTCTAATCCTTACAGATCCGACTGTTTCCCTGGCAGAAGTACAAAAACTGCTCACAAGGTTTAGCTCGATCTCTTATTACAAGGTTAATGTGACCAAATCATTCATACTAGACATAAACATAAACACCACCATGAAACACCTCCTACAACTACAATACCCATTTAAATGGGCAGAAACCGACATATCATACTTGGGCATTCAACTCCCGAGGGAAACTAAGAAAATATACTCGAGCAACTACATACCACTTTTACAACAAATTCAATCCACTTCACAACAAATAGCAAAGCATGAACTCTCATGGTCGGGCAGATTTGCAGCATTTAAGATGATATGCCTCCCCCAAATACTTTATCATTTTAGAACCCTACCTATACCTCTACCAACTACCTTCTTCAAATCTCTCAAAACTATTTTCAAATACTTATGGAATGGGAAAAAACCGAGGAGTGCCCAACACAACTTAGTAAAACACAAACTAGTCGGCGGAACAGGATCTATAGACTTCGAGGACTATTACATAGCAACAATCCTAGCTCAACTACCTTCCTGGTTCCAAACACACCCCACTACACTTTGGGGACAAATTGAAAACTCCTCATTATCGCAACCCAATTTGAGAACTTGGATACTTAGTATTCCACTGGGAACCATAATACCAAAAGCATTTCCCCCGGCCATGAGAGCATCGGCACTCGCCTGGAAAAAATCATTAACCTTACTGACTTCCATTCCCACCTCATCTCCAAGTTACATACCCTTGGAATCCCTAACTCACACACTACCAGAAATCTCTCTATCACCTTGGACCACCAAAGGCATACATTTCATACAAGACCTAATACATAACAACCACATTAAATCATTCGCACAACTTCAATCCGAATTCAATCTAACTACGTCTGACAAATTCACCTACATCCGCCTACACCACTACCTAAATACGCTACCCCTCCCCCTCTACAATATACACCCTAAAACCTGGGAATATCTCACCAACACAGCCACTAAAACCAGAGGTATATCCTACTTCTACAACACTCTCCACAACAAACGTACCTTCCTTAAACTAAAACCCCACCAAAGTTGGGAAAATGACCTAGCCCAGCCTTATACGGATGACCAATGGCAACTTGCCCTCAAAACTATATACACGGCCACTAAATGCGCGGCCCTATGGGAACTCACACAGAAAATTACACTACGTTGGTATATCACCCCAGCCAGAATTACAATCTTTAATCCAAGAATCCCCAATATATGCTGGAGATGCCATTCTTCTCCTAGCGACATACTTCATGTACTCTGGACATGCACTAAACTCCACAATTACTGGGAAAGAATTTTTAGTTTAAGCTCGAACATAACCCACATTAAAATTCATCCCTCCCCAGCACTGGCGATACTTAACCTAACTATAGAATCAATCCCATACTCATACTCATTCAGGCCAGTGGTTACTCATATCCTCTTGGCAGCAAGAATCAACATAACCAGACATTGGAAGTCTGATAATCTCCTGACAATAGCCCAAGTCATTGACTTAGTAGCCCTTCACTATACCTTTGAGATCACAACAGCTACATATACTGGCCAGGCGACGAAAATACACAAGAACTGGCAACCATGGACTAACTGGACTACTCACTGCGCAACCCACACACCTAAACACTGATACATAGTTCTTCTTCTTGACCGAGCAATACCTTTATATAGGCAAGAGAAACAAGATGTATGCAACAGCTAGTTCTAACTAGCACATATTTATCAATATAAACTCATGATAAACAGGGTCTCTTCACTCCTGTGGCACTAAAGATCCCATTTGGGGTGCGACACTAGTGAAGAGGACTAAAACTATGCAATTACGAATAATAATTCCAGAAATCTAGAATCTACAATAGATATATGTTTAATAAAAGTTATAACCAACCCGGGTTGGTGAATTGCAATACATATTGAACTCACAAGTTGAACCGTATACCTTGTATTGACTAACCAGAATGTCGTTGCACGACATACAATGTCCAATTGTATAATGTAAACTGTATGAAAATTTTCAATAAAAATATGAAATAAAAAAAAAAAGATACACATAATGGGCATCATAATGATGTGTCTGCGTCCTAAATCTTTTTTAAAATTAAAAGTATCCAGGCTGATGCAACTTTTTGCTTTGACAGCTCAAATTCTCAAGTGATGATCAAGGCTCTCACTTCCCCCCGTTAGTCTTTGGAAGGATATGTTTGGGATAACACCAGCTTGTTTAAAACAAATAAGTCACCAAACGGAAAGTCCTAATAAAATCTGTCCATGTAAAGGAAAAAAAGGAATAGTTATTGCTCTTGCCACCCAATGCCATTCATTTTAGATTCGATGCATTTTTTTTTTAGCATGGCTCATTTTCTGATATTTTCAGTGGTTCAGCTAAACATCACATTTTAATTAATTGTAAAAGTGCTCTGTTTTTCAGAATTGTGTTTAAAAGTTACAAAAATAGCTTTAAACAATGACATTTCAGCTGTCAGTGTGAAAACTTTCCAGGTTTGAAAGTGATCACTATACCTGGGAAACACACAGTTGTTAATATTTGTTTAGAGCTCAAAGCTGCTGTTATCAGGTAAGTACGGCAGCTTTTTGAAAAATCTGAAGTTAAATTTCGTCCAATGAACGATCTGCTGATTTTCTGATTGTTAGTATGCTGCTTTTGACAGCTGAATATGAATTTTTGGCAGACAAAAACTGGATGTGCAGGCTCCAAAATTTTTGTCTGATGTGACCACAACGTCCGATTTTCTTTTCATTAGTACGGTTTTCTGCCAAAAAAAAAATCAGAAGAGCAAGACTAGGCATGCTCAGAAATGAAAGAACACATACAAAACAATTCAACACATTACGTCACTTCTGACGTTGAATTTTCTGATAGTACCCTCTTCACTTTTGATTTGAGACTAGCATCCAACAAAAAAGTGATGAAAATTCATCCAATAATCTGACCGTGTGTACAAGGCTTAAGTTCACCTTTAAGAAAAAAATTAATAAATGCGCATATGCAAATATGGGCAGAAAAAAAATGTGTGTTCTTTTTTTTCAGAGCATTGCCCTTATGATCAGTAGGTCACAGGTGCAAAGTAAAGCTCCATACACTGTATTAGATTTTCTGCAGATTTTTGTCTTCAGATTTACCAAAACCATATAATGTCCAACCTTAAAGCCTCATACACACGCTTTGATTTTCGGATGACAGAACGTCCAATTTTTGTGGCATGCTAGTCTCATGTCAAAAGTGAAGAGGTTACTAACAATAGGAGAATTTTTGTTTGACAGAATACAACATCAGAAGTGATGTAACGTGTTGAATAGTTTTGTATGTATTCTTTCATTTCTTTTCAAATATATTTATTGGAGTTTACAGGTAAATACAGAAAAAGATAAGGCAGAAATCATATGTAGAGTTACTATAAACATGACTAGAGAAATGAATTAGCAATACGGTTAGGAACTGTTGCACATACATATGTCATTCTGAAGGTATAACTTGTCATTGAGCAGTATAGGTTCAGCATCCCCACAGGTGGTAGTTAATTGCAATTTCCCTATCACCCTTAATGGGATCATACTGTTATTGAGATATGCTAATGACCGGATACTGGTACCTTAATGCTCGGAGTTCCAAGAAATGTAATGTATCATGAAAATTAAATGTATGCTTAGTATATTAACTCAAAATTGGGGTAAACTTAAACAACTTAAACAGTAACAAAGGGGAGGTTAAGAAAATTATTGCTACCAACGTTTCAAAAAAAGATGCCACTTTATTCAGGTGTAGGATACCAGTATAAAGCCATTGAGTAGTTAATGTTATGGTTTAAGGTCTTTAGCCACCTTTGGGTGGAGGAACCAAGCTTGCCAAATTCATACAAATTTGAGCGCTTTAAGCTTTTTGAACGCCAGCAATTTTTCATATTGACACTGAATATTAACCCTTGAGATTACTTCTCTTATTGTGGGAGTTTACTCGCTAGAACTGTTCTAGCTGCGAATAGGACATGGGCGATTATTGTTCTAACCGTATTAGGATAAGTATGTAGTCCTATATTCAAGAGGGCCAATGCTGGGGTCAGTGGTATATAATGTCCAGTGATTTCACTGATAATTATGGCTATTGTTTCCCAGAAGGGTTTATGTGAGAGCAATTCCATAAAACATGGTAAATATTCCCTATTTGGTTAGACATTCTCCAACATTTGGTCGTGGAGTCTTTAAATATTTTGGACAGCCTGAAAGGTGTCATATACCATCTATGGAAGATTTTTTGGAAATTTTCCGTGTTCGATGCAAGAAGCCCAATTGCATAGATTTCAACCATTGCTGCAGAGAGAATTCTGTCTCCAGATCTTTTTCCCATCTTTTTACACATTGATAGGAAGATCGCTATGTTGTAGGTGTTTTATAAAATTTATACCTCTTTTATATCAATCTTTTGTGTCAAAGCCCTCAATAAGCCATTCATACGTTTTGACTGGTAAGTCTAGTTTATGTAAGTTTCCAATGTGGGTTTTATGGGAGAATAGAGTTCTCCAGGCATTTGAAGTAGATCCAATGGTGGGATGCTTCACCTTGGAGGCTACTAAAGGGGACATAAGGGACGCTGTAAGTATCGCTAGGAAGTCCTGGTGGTTCAAAAAACTTTTTTCCATGTTGACCCATAGAGTGTCATCTGCCGGAGAGAACCAGTGTTTAACTTGGTCCAGTAAGGATGGTTTATAATATCCTAGCAGGGCCAGCAGGCCTATACCCCCATTCCTTTGCTTTAGTTGTAGAGAAGAAAGGGCAATTCTCAGATTTTTGCTTTGCCAAATGTAGTCCCTCAAAAGGGAATTGCATTTAATGAAAAAGGAGTTTGGAAGTTGGATAGGAAGTGATCTAAATATATGCAATTTCTTAGGACTTGCATTTTAAAGGCAGCTGTTCTGCCCACCCAAGAAAGTTGAGTTTTCCCCAGGAGTTTTAGATCTTCAGAGATAGTGGACAATATTGTGGGAAAATTAGCCTCATAAAGTGAGCTAGCTGGATAAGAAAGTTGAATTCCAAGGCACTCGACAGGCCTCAGTATGATGTTTTAGGTTGATCATCCTCCTCGTACCATCTGGGGCCTGCCTCCCCTGCACAAATCCAACCTGTTCTGGTTCCAGAAGAAAAGGAAAAAAGAAAAATCTGTTCGCTAATATTTTAGAGTTGATTTTTAAATCTGAATTTAAAAGCGATATGGGTCTAAAGTTTTGTGGGTGATTAGGTTCCTTTCCAGGCTTAGGGAGGGTCTCTAACATTTCCTTTGGAAATGTCGCATTAGAATAGCCTGATTATATAGTATAGTCATGTAGGGGCTTAAGATTGGGTTAAGTGTTTTATAATATTCCGATGAGAGTCCATCTAATTCCCATTGATTTACCTAAAGGGAGGGAGTTGATAACATTTAAAATTTCATGGTATTCTATAGGGCGATTTAGGTGGTACAGAGAAGTTTGATCCAATACTGGTAATTTCAGCTTTTTAAAGAATGCAGAGATTATCTCTGCAGTGTGTTGGGTGTGTCATTATCATCCTTTAGGTTGTAAAGGGAAGCATAATAATCTCTAAATGTCTGAGCTATCTCTGAGGGGTCAAAGATTTTTTTGCCTGTTTTGTGGTGGTGAAGTTGGGCAATTCTTTCTCTAGCTTTTTTTCTTTAAGTTGTAAGGCCGATTTCTTCCCTGCTTTATTGTTTTGAGAGTAAGCCGCTAATTTGAGACCTTTGATGAACTTATCATTTGCTGATATTAGAACAGATTTGATTACCTCTCTGAGGAATGTGAGTCAGGACAACAATGTGCTTTGGGGAGCCTTTTTATGTTGAGATTCTAGTAGGGCTATTTCAGCAAGTATGTTGGAAATCTGTAGATTTCTCTTTTTCTATCTCTGGAGGACAGCTGTATCAATACCCCCCTAGCAAAAGCCTTGTGGGCACACCAGAGGTTGAACACACTGCTGGAGGACTCCGCATTAAGGAGAAACAACTCCAGTTTTGTCCTCAACTCCACTGCATATTCTGGGTGTGACAATATAAAAGTATTATTTCTCCATAAAGGGATACCATTACATGTGAGACTATCTGAAATTTCCAGAGAGATGGGGGCATGGTCAGACCATGTAATATTGTAGATTTTTGCCCCCATTACCCTCTGGAGAAGAGATTTATCTGTAATAAAACAGTCAATTCTCGAGTAGGTATTATGGGGATTTGAGAAGAATGTATAGTCTCTCTCAGACGTGTGTTGATATCGCCATGGGTCATGAAGATCTTCTTGTAGTAATAGTTCTTTGAGACTTGCTTTCCGCGTGGGGTTCCTAGAAGTGGTGTCCATTTCCGGGTCCATCGGAATATTGAAGTCACCGCAGAGTAGCAATTGGCCTCTTTGGATGGACCTTGCCTTAGCCAAAGTTCTTCTTATGAACCTTATTTGATGTCTGTTGGGAGCGTAGATATTGAGTCCCTTATGGCTATCATTAACCCCCTTTTTTTATAATTGGCTTGGTAGAGATGAGGAAAGTGTTTGTGGTTGCAATTGGGAGGTTTCGTACCTAAAAAGTGAGACTCCTGCACACATAGCACATCACATTGGTCATGTTCTGCTTCCTTCCATAGTGCCCTTCTCTTGTAAGGGCTTTTGAGACCTTTGGTGTTTATTGATAAGAACTTAAGTACCATCTAAATCACTTGACTTGCTGATGAATGAGTTGTCTTCAAAGATGACATGCTGTTGGGTGATGGCAAGGTAAACGTGGTAGCAAGAACAACAAAAAAACAGGGTACTTGCAGTGTTGCAGTTCCATTCTAGCTGATGAGAGAGAACTGTTAGGGTACAGGTAAATCCAACGGGGATTACAAAGGTCCACCAGACAGGATCTTAGTATACGATCTGATGTTATTCTTCATACCAGCAGAGCCATATCTTGGTAAGGCTTAGGGGCTGGAATATAATACTGAGCTGAATAGATCAGGTGTTCATCTATGGGTCTGTGATATCCTCTTCATCAGGCGGGAGAAGACCCCAAGATTTCATTAATTCCAAACCTTCATCAAGAGTCCTCACGATCGATGTTTTGTTGTTTCTTTCAACGGACAACTTAGTAGGTAACTTCCATCTATAGAAAATATTGTTGTTTCTCAGGATCTTAGTAATGGTGATGAGGTTTTTGCGGGCTTGTATGGTTGCTTGTGATAGATCTATAAACAGTGAGATTCATGAATATGGTTCAGAAAAGGAGTTGCGTTTGCAGGAGAAGTGCATAAGCTGGTCCTTAATATGGAAATAGTGGATCCTAGCTATCACATCTCTTGGCACACGCTCTGGCAGATAAGATGGTTTGGGAAGGCAGTGAGCCCTGTCAGTTGTCAATTCATGGGGTTTTGTCGCTGGCAGCATTTCCGCTATCATTTTTTGCAGATATGGACCGAGTTCTGCCGGGGAGACCATTTCAGGAACACCTCTAAATTTGACATTGTTTCAGCGGGAACGGTCCTCCATGTCCGCCATTTTGATTTTCATGTTGCGGATTTCTTCTGCTAGGTCATCATGGGCGTCAACAACTTCATTATGTGCAAGTGCACAGTCACTCATTTTATTCTCTATGTAATCAACTCTGTCTTCCATGGCTGCTATTTCTCTTTTTGTTTGTTTCATGAAGTTTGACATATCTTGCTGCAATGCTCCACGCAGTGTGATGAGCATATCCTTAAGAGCAGAGTCTAATATGGGCTGGCCTACTGTGGGGAAAGCATCCAGCTTCTCACTGAAGCCATTCGTGTCAGTGAGATTGTCAGTATTAAGGGAAGAATCACTCACTGTGTCTACGTCGGCTGTTAGTTTCCTCCTCTGTTTTACTAGGCTATTAAATGTAGAAGGAGGGGAGCGATTTCCACTGTCCAAGACTGTGAACTCGAGGTGTGTGGAGAGTTTCTGTGTGGGCACCGCCGCTCCTGTTCTCCTCTGTGAGAATCCAGCAGTGCCGGCGCCATCTTGTGAGGTCCGTGACTCTGTTACGCTGTAAAAATTGGTGAGTCTGCGGGGCCCCTCATGGGTTTTCCTCTTCCCCCTCATGCCGCTGCCTCCTCTCTAGCTCTGCATCTTCTGACAGGTGAATTTTTGGGGCATCTAAGTGCGCTGTGTGTCGCTCGTCAGATCCTGTGGAGCCGGAGCTAGATCACAAAGCGGCCATCTCATCCGGCTGCCGGCCACGCCCCTCCGTATTCTTTCATTTCTGAGCATGCGTAGTCTTGCTCTTATGATTTTTTTCGTACCAAAACCATACTGATGAAACGAAAATCAGACGTTGATTTCTCACCCAACAAAAATGTTATAGTCTGCACATCCAGCTTTTGTCTGATGAAAAAGTGAAATGGGCTGTTGAAAGCACCGTACTAACGGTAGGATTTGCGGACAATCGGTCGTCGTAACACAATTGACATTCAAAAATCAAAGCATGTGTACGGGCCTTTAGAGTTTCAATTTGTATGCAATCAGGCAGGCCCTTGCACTACATGGTTTTGGTAAATCTGAAGGCAAAAATCTGCAGAAAATCTAATAGTGTGTATGAGGTGTGTATCTGAAGACTGCAGATTTTTGTCTTCAGATTTACCAAAACCATTTAGTGCAAGGGCCTGCCTGATTGCATACAAATTGAAACTCTAAGGCCAGGTTCACACTGGAACAGACTGCAGATCGCACAGGAGTACTGTGCATCCCTGTGCCCTCTGAATCAGGGCCGATTCTATGCCTGAATTCGGCCCTGAATGGAGCCAAAGATGCACAGCATTACTGTGCAGTGCATTCCGCAGCCTCAATGGAGATATGTGAACCGGCTCCATAGGGAGCCAGTCACATTCTCCTGCTATGCAAATTGGATGCAGGGAAACCCTTATCCAATTCACATAGGTGTGAACCCAGTCTAAAGCCTCATACACGCGATCCGATTGTTGGCAGGGGATTATGTGATGACAGACTGTTTTCAAAAAATCCAACCATTAGTATGCTCCTTCAGACAATTGTTGTCCAACTTTCGGCCAACAAATGTTGGATGGCAGGATGGCAGGCTAGTAAATTTTCGGCAGACAACGGTCTGTTGTCAGATTTTCATATCGTCTGTACACAAGTCCGTCACACAAAAGTCCAAAGTACAAACACACATGCTCGGAATCAATCCTCACCAAACACATTAGCAGAAGATGCCCAAAGGATGGCACTCAAGAGCTGAAATTCCACATAGTACGTCACTACGTTCGTGTTTGTTGGCCAACAATTGTGTGCCGTTAGTATGCGAGACAAGATCCAGGCACACACCCTTTTGACAAAAGTCTGACTCTCTGCTGGCCAACAATCTGATCGTGTGTACGAGGCTTAATACCCCATACATATTAAATTTTCTGCAGATTTTTGTCTTCAGATTTACCAGAAACATATAATATGAGGTCAAACCTTAAGAGTTTTTTAATTTGTATGCAATCAGGCAGGCCCTTGCACTACATGGTTTTGTTAAATCCCAAGACAAAAATCTGCAAAAAATCCAATAGTGTGTATGGGGTCTAAAGCCTTGTATACATGGTTCGATTGTCGTACTACTTTTTTTTGTCAAAAAGTTTTTGTCAAAAGCACGTGTGCCTAGTATACCAACTATCCGCAAATTGTCGTTCGACAAACACGTACTACGAGAGTATAAAAAGGAAGTTCATTTCTCGAGCACCACCCTTTGGGCCCCTTCTGCTATTTTTGTGTTAATAGAAGTTTGGTGAGTATTGATTCGCGATTTTCAGATCGTACAAAACAAATGCCTTTTAAAATACATTTGGCATAAATACATCAGTATCACCAGCAAAGCAGCTTAATTATTATCCCATTAAAGAAGATGAGAATGTGCACTGAATTTCGGCATTTCACCAATTGCCGCATCACGAATGTTAATTCTAGATTACGAATGCTAGTTTACAAGACCAAACTCTTCCTGGTCGTTCCTTGATTCTGATCATGTGTGTTTGTACTTTCAACTTTTGTGTGACTATTTCTGTACTGACCATCCAAAATCAGACGTTGAGTTCACATCTGACAAAGATTTTTTAGCCTGCACATCCAGATTTTGTCTGACGAAAAAGTCAAATCGGCTGTCGAAAGCACAGTACTAATGATCCGAAAATCCGCAGACAGCTCATCTTACGAATTTTCCCTTCTAATTTTCGTATTGGGTGTACGAGGCCTAATGCTGTGTACACACGGGCGGACTTTTCGGCATCAAAGGTCCAACAGTCTTTCCGACGGACTTTCAACGGACCTTTGACGGACTTCTGATGGACTTCCGAACGAACAGACTTGCCTACACACGATCACACCAAAGTCCAACAAATTCATATGTGATGACATATGACCGGACTAAAATAAGGAAATTGATAGCCAGTAGCCAATAGCTGCCCTAGCGTCTTCGTCCGTCGGACTAGCATACAGACGAGCTGATTTTTTGACCGGACTCGAGTCAGTCAGAAAGATTTGAAACATGCTCCAAATCTAAAGTCCATCTGATTTTCGACCGAAAAAGTCCACTGCAGGTCTGATGAAGCCCACACATGGTCGGATTGTCCGACTAACCAGTCTGGTCGAAAAGTCCACCCGTGTGTACATGGCATTAGTGTCCTGCAGATACTTCCTCCAGCTTGCCTGGCCATACCTCCATACTGACAGACAAATAGAAAGCTGAAGGAAGTATCAATGAACTACAAGGGCGCTCACCAGTGCCCTTGCAGAAATTGAAAACTACAAGCCATTTGCCGCAGTGGTAGATAGAACTTTTAGTTAATTCATTCACTGATTGCTGTAAATTAATTACAAAAAATTACCTACTAGAATAATTTAATGCACATTGAAACCTGAATACCCACCTTAATTTACCTTCCTCAATGACTCCAATGTAATTCACTGAAATGTCCAAATTTTTGGCAAAATTTCAGTAAAGAGAAAATGGTCAATTTTGTCCCCTCTTAGTTACATAGTTGGTGAGGTTGCAAAAAGACACCACACCAAAAGTCCATCACATCCAACCTGTGTGTGTGCGTTTATGTTAATAGTACATTGTGTAACCCTGTATGTTGTAGTTGTTTAGGTGCCCATGTATTATTTTTTTTTTAATTATCGATGCTCACCGCTAAAACCACTGCTCGTGGAAGAGAATTTCACATCCTTACCGCTCTTACAATAAAGAACCCTCTACGCAGTTTAAGGTTAAAGGGCTTAACTTCTAATCTTAGTGAATGGCCACGTGTCTTATTAAATTCCCTTGCGTGGAAAAGTTTTATTCCTATTGTGGGGTCACCAGTATGGTATTTGTACTTCAAAATCATATTCCCTCTCAAGTGTCTCTTCTCCAGAGAGAATAAGTTCAATGCTTGCAGTCTTTTCCCATAGCTGAGATCCTCTAGTCCCTTTATTAGCTTTGTAGCCCTTCTCTGTGCCATCTCCAGATCCCACACATCCCTCCTGAGGACTGGTGCCCAGATAGCATACTTCAGGTGCAGCTGGACCAGAGTCTTGTAGAGTGGGAGAATTATCATTTTATCTCTGGAGTTAATCCTCTTTTTAAAGCATGCCAGTATTCTGTTGGCTTTGCTTGCAGAAGCCTGGCATTGCATGCCATTGCTGAGCCTGTCATCTACTAAGACCCCCAGGTCCTTTTCCATCCTAGATCCCCCAAAAGGTTTTCCCCCAGAACTGTGTACAGAACGCCTCCAGGTAGCCATATTGTAATTTACATAAAATTACAGTGCAGATGAAAATGAAAAGTCATTATTAATAACATTTGTGACGGGAGTCACTTTGGACGGGGTGCTGGTGGAACCCAGCTTACCTTGGAGAGCACTGGAAGCTCCTTGTCCAGCTCATAGGCTCCTCCTATGTGTAATTCACCCTGTGTCTATTAGACTCAGCATTTCCTTTTGACACTGTTGTCCTGAATTCTGTGTGTGTGGTTTGTGCTGAATGAATGAATGGGCTTTTTTTCACTTTGGGTAGTAATATTCCTGAACAATATCCCTCAAGGAATATATGAGGATAAATTTCACCTTTCTAACTGCTGGACTATTGTAAGAGCTTGAGCTCATAAACTGTTGTAGTCTTTTTACTAGATTGTTTCAAGTGTGACTGCTGTCCCATGTTCCTAAGTTATCAGACAGTCACACTTCTCCCAGCCAGGCTTGTTGAACTATTGTTAGCCACCATTGTTATCATGCCCGTCCACTCTTTACTGTTTGTATTATGTGTATCTTGCAGGAAGACCAGGGGCAGGGAGGAGAGAGGAGGGGGGGATTCCTCCAATAGCCTCCCTGCTGATAAGGTGGTCTATTGTTGAAATGTTTGATTTACCTGTGTGTCCCTTATTGCTGTTTGGACAGTGAAGTAATTGGTACAATAAATATTATTGTACCTATATATTAACTTGTCTATTCCCCTAGTTAGCTAGTCTATTAAAACTCTGATCACATGTTATTGTTGATATCACTATAATACAACTTTAGCTATGAAATCAATCACACGGTTTAATAAGTAATAGAGCATTATTTATTTTCCAAGAAAATAGGAAACGCTAACATGAAAGTACTAAATAGATATTACAAACATATACCAACAAAACACATCATTTTAGAATATTAAAGATACTTATCACAATGCTTTCCTTGAGGCTTTGTATCATCAGGCTCAAAATGGTGGAGAGCCATGTGGCTCAGGGACAGAGAGAGATAGCCATGTGGCTCAGGCAGCCACCCGGCTTGAACCAAAAGTGAAAAGGGATGGACTTCCTCATGTCTGCCCTTTTTACACATTCATCCAGACCCATTCATAACCACCCCCTATTCTCATGGCCAATTAGATATTGCCAAGATGTAGTCCTTTTAATATACTGCCTGTCCTGCTGTATTGGCCTCTGGGGGCAGCATTGTCCATGTATCATCTCTATGTTCTGTTGATCCTTTGATCTTTGTCATCCACCGTCATCAATCAACCTGGCAGCCATGGCTCTTTGAAGATTGCTTTATAGCAATAGACAATCTGGAGCCAAGCCTTGCTAAATTTCAGATGCAGATTCTGATATGCTACAAGCTCTGATGTGTAACTGGCTACATTCCAACTAGGGGCCATCTGCCTGTATCAGCCAGGGAATGAAATACCATAAGTATGATATTAAATCATGTTGACTTCCAAAAGACAGTTTACCCCACCCTGATTCAAAGTGTGGGGGGGAAATCGTCCCTGGGTTGTATATCTGTTACATGTGTTTGCATAAACGGTCTGTTGTTTTCACCCTACATTGAGTTACGGCTAATGAATGGGTGCTCTGAGGGATCTTGGATCATGCTATTACTGTACAGAGGAAGCATTTATGGCGGACAGACTCATCTTGAGTACGGGGGCCCGTCACAACACTCAATTCAATATGAATTTGTAGTGCAGTTGTATACACTATATAATTTTTTTTTATTTGCTATTTTTTTTTCCCCACAAAAGTGGCGTTACCCTTTAAAGTAGACATACTATAAAACTGCACAACTTTAGTTTTTGGTACACTGGGAATATATTTAGTCAATTTAAAATGAAATTTAAATTGGGCTTTAAGGGAGTGTAAACCTTTTACCTGCATGGATTTAAAAAAAAAAATTGCTGAGTTTCATGGTAAGAGGTATTATACATTGTTATTGGCACATAACATACTTAAAGTCTTACTACACCCAGGAGCCTGCATTCACTATATCTGGTCTCCCACAGTACACAGAACATGGAAATGCAATTATTTTGCTAAACATAAACTGCTAAATACCTTTTCTCATCAACAGTATATAGCAGTCTTGTGATTTCTATCAGTGTCCGGCTGAGCACTGATTAAATATGTATGAGGAGTTTTCTTTCACCTCTGACTGTACTTTGAGGTTACATGACCCTTGAATGACCCCTGACCCTCTATCTGGACAGTGCTGATTGGCCCTGTGCTGATCACATGCACCCCCCAAGAGCATAAGTAAAGTGTCTGTGCTATCAACAAATCGATTGGGGAAAGTTAAAGAAGGGGAGGGTCAGAGAAGACAGGATCTAACAGCCTTTTTAAACAATGTTCAGGTTTTACCCCTTGGGTTCCACAGTCAGCATAACAAGCATGCTTTACTGCATATACAGACTTATTTTACTTTTGTGGGTTTAGTAACACTTTAATAGCCATGGAAATCTAATATTCACTGTTTAGAAATACGAGATACACAATCATATATGAAAACAATTTTGCACACCGCACATAAATTATTATTTTGCAGCAGATGACCATGCTACTGAGAGGTTATACAAAGACATTACTTCTTTCCAGCAGTACGAATGCAGCAAATAAGCCCAGGTGAAATCAATGCTTTTTCTATCATGAAGACCTGGATCAACTCTGTCATGCAAACATACTGATGAGAAGCAGTCATTGAAATCAATACAATAATCCCTTGTTCGCCTAAGGAACAAGCTGATGCATTGCTGTGTATGCTATTATGAAAAGGATTTCCACATTTTCCAATTTCTCTGATATTTACTTATTATTTGTGTACAATATATGTGGCTATACCACGTTCTATATATAGAAATACTGGCCACAGTTGCTATTAATATTATTATTATTATACAGGATTTATATAGTGCCGACAGTTTGCGCAGAGCTTTACAACAGTAGGGCAGACAGTACAATTTTGCTATGTACACACGATCGGACATTCCGACAACTAAACCGTGGATTTTTTCCTGTGGCTCAAACACACGGTCACACAAATGTTGTCGGAAATTCCGAACGTCAAGAACACGGTGACGTACAATATGTACGACGAGCCAAGAAAAATGAAGTTCAATAGCCAGTGCAGCACTTCTGCTTGATTCCGAGCATGCATGGAATCTTGTGCGTCGGAATTGTGTACACATGCTCGGAATTTCCGACAACAAGTCTTCTTGTCGGAAAATTTGAGAACCTGCTCTCAAACAGTTGTGGTCAGAAATTCTGACAGCAAATGTCCGATGGAGCATACACACGGACGGAATTTCCAACAACAAGCTCACATTGAACATTTGTTGTCGGAAAATCCTATCGTGTGTACGGCCCGTTGCAATACATATTCCTAGATTGTAAGCTCTAATGAGCAGGGACCTTCTGATTCTTCCTGTATTGAATTTTATTGTAACAGTTAGTACAAATGTACAGTATTATGTAATCCATATGAATTCTTTATATACTTGTTTTATACTGTTTAACCTTTTCACTGTTCTTGCCCTATACTCCACTTCTAACCTCAGGGGACCTGTTCATTTTCATAATATTTTATGTTGGTGTGAATATTTCATTTGGGCTCACTGGTGTGATTGCGCCCTTAGCGTGTTAGTACACTACAGTGTACCAACAAACAAAATGTGCATGGCATATTATGTGTAGTTATGGAGTTCACATGTGTACTTTATTTGTGTGTGGGGGGTTGGGGGTATTTAACCCATTTCCAAAGGTCATAGACATATATGCCAGTGGTAGAGTGGGCTCCAATGCTGAGTAAACACACATATGCATCCATAGGGAGCTGCTTTTCTTTGCTGAGAACGCACTCACTGCATGCTCCTAGCACAGCGATCAAGCTGTCACAGGAAGCCCACCTTTACCTTGCCAGAACTTTTTGAAGGGCTGCTGGGTGACAATAACAAGGGGTTAAGTCAAGGTTCAAATCTATGCACTGTAGCAACAATGTGAGCTGTTTATTCATTTAAAAGGGCTGCCCAATGTACATAAAGGTGCATGTACTTTTTATTTTTTTGAGCTGTACAGTGTAAAATAAGTTAATATGAGTCATTGTGTGCTGCAATGCAAGGCTACATTTGCAAGCGTTCTCACATTATTATTATTTTTTGTATATTTTTACTACTACTGGGGTATTTAATAAAATAAAAATACATTTTAAAAATAACAAATTTGTGATATTGGTTGAGTGCTACATAAACCTAGCTATATTCATGGGACGTGGTATAGTGGTCCTACTGGTTAACCAAGTCTTATGCGTACACAAGCGTAATTTCCGAAGAGTTCGATGGGAGCTTCTCATCGTATATTCCGACCGTGTGTATGCCCCATCGGACTTTCTCAGTCAAAAATTTAGATGGACTTAGATAAAGAACATGTTCTATATTTTTCTGACGGAACAAATTACTATCGGAAAAAAAATGCTCATCTGAATGCTGTTCCGACGCACCAAACATGACGCATGCTCTGAAGCAAGTACGAGATGGGTACTCGTACTTGGCTACTGGCCATTGAACCTCCATTCTCTAGTCCCGTCGTACGTGTCGTACGTCACCATGTTCTGGATGGTTGGAATTTGGTGTGACCGTGTGTATGCAAGACAGCTTGAGCGGAAATCCGTCGTAAAAACCTTCAGAGTTTACTCTGAAGGCAAAACCGGTCATGTGTACAGGGCATAAGATTTGTGCTCTACCAGAATGCTATACCCCCAAGTCCTGGCTTGCTTCTCACTGCTTACTTGGAGTAAGCTTTGCCCCCCTGGTATTAAGGTATATACTTTTTTTTTCTTGTTACATGTGTAACTCCACTTATGCTCTACATATTCTTTTATTTGCTACTTTTCACATATGCAACTGCTGCACAAGCCATGTTATTAAAAGTTACTTTTTCTTTTCAGTCTGTAGCACTCTTTGTTTTTGTAAAATGCAATCCAATATGGGAACCTGGAGGTGTTTGTACACAATTGCTATACCAAATGTTGCCAAACATTTCACTACCTACTTTTATGATTGTCTCACTGATTTTCAAAAAAGTCTATAAAAGGCAGATTTTTGGCACCCCTGCAAAAAAAGTTTGTTTTTTGGTGTGATACTCTCCTTCCAAATCCCTTTCAAATCCTTTTAAAGGAATGCAGAAGTTGCAACTTTCCTAATTAACACACACAGGGGTTGATTTACTAAATCTTTAGAGTGCAGAAAAGGTGACCTTTAGGGTAATTGTACATCAAAACCTGTCTTTGTTGGTGCCATATCCTTCTGACAATTCTCTTTTCTCCAGTGATTTGTCATGCCCACTTGGGTGCATGGCTTGCCTTCTTCCATCCTTGTAATTAGTTTCAAATAATATAGCTGCCTAAGTGGTCAAATAAGCACTGTTCCCTTCTTTTTTTTCGGAGACATTTTTTGTTGAATGTTACACCTTGTCGATGATATTCTCAACTATTGTGTGTATTCTCATGGTTATGGTATGACCCTCAAATGTCTAGCATGGTTGTTATTACTGTCAATGAGCCATCTTTCAATACAATTGTATTCTTAAAAAAAAAAAAACTGGAGTGCGCAAAATCTGTTGCCGCTGTACATAGAAACCAATCAGCTTACATTTTTATTTTTTGTAATAACTTAATTGAACAAGCTGAAGTAAGAAAGCTGATTGGCTACTATGCAGTTTCACCAGATTTTCCATTCTCCAATTTTAGGAAATCAACCCCATAAGGTACATCATCTGATTATTAATCAACCAGACCCTGCCATTCAGTTGGCAATCAGTCTGATGAAACAAAAAACATGCAAACAGACAAAAAATTGGGCAAACATCATTAAAGTCTATAGGACATGAACGTGAAAGATCAAAAGTGCTAATTTAAAGGCTTATGTGCAAGTTATTGCCATAAAAAGTGTATGGGGACCTGGGTACTGTTCCAGGGGATATCAATGCAAACATTTTTTTCAAAAAGGCAGTTTTTTCAGGAGCAGTGATTTTAATAATACAACAATAAAAATGAAATATTCCTTTAAATATCGTGCCTGGGGGTGTCCTTAGTCTGCCTGTAAAGTAAAACATTTTTCCATGTTCATAACAGTCCCGCAAAATGACATTTCTAAATGAAAACATGTAGTTTAAAATTGCTTGTGGCAATATACATAAAAAATCATTGAAAAAAATGGCGTGGGTTCCCCCCAGTCCATTACCAGGCCCTTCGGGTCTGGTATGGATTTTAAGGAGAACTCTGTGCCAAAATTAAAAAAAAAAATGTTGTGGGGGTCCCCCAAAAATCCATACCAGACCCTTATCTGAGCACGCAACCTGGTAGGCTGCAAGAAAAGGGGGGAGGGTGAGAGAGCAACCCCCCTCCTGAACCGTACAAGGCCACATGCCCTTAACATGGGGAGGGTGCTTTGGGTTCCCCCAAAGCACCTTGTACCAATGCTGATGGGGACAAGGGCCTCATTCCCATAACCCTTGCCACCAGATCCCGCCCCCCCATGTGAATGTGTCAAAAAAGTAAAAATGACATGAGACAGTTTTGGACAATTCCTTTATTAAAAAAACAGCCCCGCAATGCCCATCCATCTTCAATCATGGCGCCGACGGTCCTGTAAAAAAAATGGAAAAACTCCGCCTCCATGGGAGGTGCCCCACTGACTGCAGTCTTTTTTCTTTGACAGCTCTTATATGGCCAAGGGCAGGGCCAGCCGCTGATGTAACGAGTGATTCCACCCCTTCTGACATTATGTGATGTCATAGGGGCGGAGTCACCCGTTTATGTCATCGGGTGGCCCCACTGCATTCCACGCCGCTCAAAATTCCCGCAAACGCCCCATATGTTTGGTTCGTTTTAGAACAAATGAACACCCAATGTTTGAGTCAAACTTAAGTTCAACTCGAACCGCGGGCTCATTCCTACCTCACAGCAACAGAGGTAGGAATCTGCTACAAAGCTTGTTACAATCCCTGCAATGTACAATTATCACCCAAGGGATTTTTTTCTCTCAACAAAAGTGGAGGTAAGTATGGGAAGTTGAAATGTTGCATAATATTTGAAAATGCAATTCCTAAACTACAGTATTAGGCAGTATTTTCCAATATACACGTAACATTATATTGACTAGTCCTAATTAAACTGTAGACATCCAACTAGCCTGAAATGGCTGAGGACTAAAAACCAAACTGTTCTCAGCTACAAAATAAATGTTGTATTATATCAAAACTGGGGGAACCTTTACTTCTATAAAAATAGACTAACTTTTACTTAAATTTCATGATGATAGTGAGAAGGCTTAAGTGAAATAATCCAACTCATCTCCTCTTTTTGCCTTTGTTTTGGCATGGCCTCTAGATTCATCCAGGACACCATTGTCTAGGTAAAAGGCTACCCTTTTAAAAGGAAATTGCAGTGTCATTGCTTACTTCCATACAAGCTGTTCTGTGCAAACTGTCAGAGTGAATAGACAATGAGTAACATTTTGTGGCTATTTAAGGCTTCTTTTTTTTGCTAAAGAAACAAAAATAAACAAATAAGCTAATTAGAATATGTGCTGCAGTTTTCTATAGCATGAAATTCAGCTTTTCTCATTCTTACCAACTGTATTTCTTCCTTTGAGGCATACAGTATATGCACTAACCAGATGTGGTTAAAAATGATGCACTCACTGCCTTCTCTGTCTCCACTGCAAAATCTCATGGAATTGTGTTTATAAGTTACAGTATATGTAGGTAACATACCTCTGTATTAAGGTGTCTTAAGACCCCCTTCACATTGCTGGCATTTTTTTTAGGTGCTACAGAGTGCCTGCATAGCGCCTGAAAAAAAGCAGCTCCATTCACTCCAGTGTGAAAGCCTCAGGGCTTTCACACTGGAGAGGTGCGCTGGCAGTGCATCACAAAAAGTCCTGCCAGCAGATTCTTTGGAGCCGTGAACTCACCGCTCCTCCACCACTGCTCCCCACTGAAATCAATGGGGCAGCGCTGTGATACCGTTGGCAAAACATCACTCCGCATTTTGTGGGCAGATTTAACCCTTTTTCGGTCGCTAGCAGGGGTTAAAACCACCCTGCTAGCGACCAAATAGTGCCGCTAAAACGGCGTTAAAAATAGGGCCGCTTTACCGCTGACGCCGATGGAGGCTCGGTGTGAAAGCCCTCTTAGGGGCAATGCTAGAGGAGAGGATAATGTTAGATGCAATAGCGGATTTAGATGGAGGTGACTAACAAATTGAAGTAAACTCCAGTTAACTCTTTTGTGAGAAAAAATATTACAACAAATTGTAATATAGCATATACAATTTTTTACACAAGCCATATTGTAATGTATTAATATTAAACATACTTTATTAAACATACTTTTTCAATCTGTAGTACTGGTGGTGTTCAGTACACAGTTGATATATAGTACACCTCCAGAGATGTGTTTTCCTGCTTGTGTGATTGGCACACTGATTTTCCCAGAAGTCTCTATTAAGATACAAGCCCTATTTTAGGCAATAAAAAATTCAGTGAAATGCACCTACAGGGTAATCATGTCTAAGGAATGCAGATCCTGCTTTTATTCTCATTAGACCCCTTCAAGTGCATCAGCTGAATAAAAAATGAAAAAGGCACTCCCATTCAGAATTAGTCCTGCACACGACATGATATAACAGATAAGAGCTATTCCTTTAGAGGAGAAACAGGCAGGAATCTGCAACAAAGTTGGTTAATATCCTAGCAATGTACACAGATCACCCTAGTGGGGATTGTTTTTTCTTAACAAATGGATTTGCTCTTTTATGTCAGCATAGCAACTTGTACATCTACTAGTAGAGTTCTCAGTGGTATTAAATAGCTTGCTAGTGTTCCAAGGGTTTTGAGGAGAAAAAAAAGGTGCTGGAAATCAGGGCATGCAGGTAGTAATTAAAGCTACTGCAGGTGTGTGCAGAGTCACTTCAAGGGTTGTTCCTCACCTTTGTTCAATGAGTCTTCAGAATCATTGATGTTTATTTATACTACTGAAGTGGTAAGCAGACCATTTTTAGATTGAGAATATAAAATGTTATTGAGGTGATTTTGATGTTCTAGCCATTAACATTTGTTTTGCATGTGGTTTAGTGTTGGGGCTTTGGCCATTGGCATACACATAGGTAGTAGGTGTTACAAATTGAATTAATTTTAAGATCTGATTTTTAGCAAGGGATAGTGTAAGGACCATCATAAGATGTTCCTGTGATTTGTTTATTATTTAAAAATGAATGTTTTCAATATAAATTTTTTGTTATTTTTGATGTTCATCAACATAAATTGATCCTACTGTATCTTACATGTTTCTCAAATTTCATATGTTGTAATACAACTAAAGCATTTGCTCTCATGTAATATTAGGCCGCAGTCACATGAAGTCTAATACTTAGTAAATCAAACACATAAAACTTTGGTGGACAGACTGTCCAGTAAAAAGAAAATAATGTACCGTTACTATTATTATTATATAACAATACTGCTCTTTTGCTTTAGAGCCTATTTAGAACATGAAGAGTAGGCGTTACTGTGCACATAATGAACATTCCCTAGCAAGCATGCCCATGACATCATTGACCAAATATGATCATGTACATATTTGGTCAGTGATGTCACCTGGGCTACCTCATCCCTTTGTTTACACTCTGCAGTGGGGACTGGGAGTGTCATTCGCAGCAAACAGTCATCAGCAACAGATAGGGTTGACGGTTGGCAGGTTTTTCTTTTGGCTGGTTGGTGGACATTGTTTATTATGATTAATGTAGTTCTGCATCACTGGATGACATGTTTGACGATGGAGTTTCAGAATTTTATTCTAATCTTTGAAATGTTGAAGCTGCTTGATTACTCGTCAGAAAAATAAAGACATGTAAACACTTAAGTGAACAAAAGATATTACAGGCATTAAACAAGATTACTGGCAGTAAGCTAATCTGCTCGACAAGAATGTTTTCATGACAGTGTGGTCTTATGCTGCATGAATTCAACCTGGGACTTTAATTTATTCCGAAAATAAAAGGTTTACATGGCCAGCAGAGAGATAATTGCAGTTTTGTGCCAGAGTGATCTGCGTGCTGGTTTAGTGGCTATTTGTCGGAGTGTGTGTTTTAAACATTAGGACACAATAGGGAGCCTTTCACCTGGGCATATCAGCTCAGTATAGGTGTACTTCATTACACAAGACTGATGAGGTTTACTAAATGTGCTGAACAGCATGTGGAGACAATCCAGATGTTACATTCATTTGCAGGCAGAACAGAATAGCTTGTGGGAAGAATTATAGCTGTATTTCTCTCTGTTTGCATTTAAGATGTCAAAAGTTGTATGTCTGGCACAGGCTGAAGTAAAACTAGTAGTGCTCTCTTGTGATCGCTCTTTCCTCTTTGTTATGTTAGACAGTACATTCACATGCCCCGTGTGTCTTTTATGTGCAAGGATAGACATCACTGATCAATGTGCAAGACTAAGCTATTATGGAACATACTGATATTCTGGCATTGAAAGGAAAAACCATCTAAGGCCTTTTGGGAAACTGTTGCTGTACAAAAGTGTATATACAGTGTATATGCTATTGCACATCACAGTCACACAGAAAAGTGTCATAACTAGCACATTTTAACCACTTCAGCTCCGGAAGATTTGGCTGCTCAATGACCAGGCCATTTTTTGTGATATACGGCACTGCGTCGATTTAAATGCCAATTGCGCGGTCGTGCGATGTTTTACCTGAACAAAATTGACGTCCTTTTTTTCCCACAAATAGAGCTTTCTTTTGGTGGTATTTGATTATCTCTGTGGTTTTTATTTTTTGTGCTATAAACAAAAAAGAGTGACAATTTTGAAAAAAAAACACTATTTTGTAATTTTTGCTATAATATCCCCATTTTTTTTTTTTTTAAAAAAGGCTAATTTTTTTCTCAGTTTAGACCGATATGTATTCTTCTACATATTTTTTTATTATTATTTTTTTTTTTACTAGTAATGGCAGTAATCGGCGATTTTTATCAGGACTGTGATATTATGGAGGACAGATCGGACATTTTTGACACATTTTTGGGACCATTGGCGCTTATAAAGCGACCAATGCTATAAAAATGCACTGATTACTGTGTAAATGTCACCGACAGGGAAGGGGTTAACACTAGAGGGCGATCAACTGTGTTCCCTAGGGTGATCAACTGTGTTCCCTAGGTAGTGATTCTAACTGTGGGGGGAGGGGACTGACTGGGTGAGGAGACCGTTGTTCATACTTAGTATGAACAACATATCAGTCTCCTCTCCCCTGACAGCATGGAGATCTGTCTGTTTACATTGACAGATCTCCATTCTGTCTCTGTGTGGAGCGATCGCAGGTGCCCAGCGGTCGCGTGCATCGGCTCCGGCATCTCGCTACGGGCGTGTTCCGGCGGTGCGCATGCGCCCCCTAGTGATCAAAAGGTGAACCGACGTACAGTTATGTTGGTTCGCCCAGGGGAGCCAACCTGTTACAGTACAACTGCGGCAGCTGGTCGGGAAGGGGTAAGCATGTTTTCACCTAAATGAGTCATAAAATTAATTCCATGGCAGGAAATCCTTTATTATTGTTTTCTGCAGATATAAAACTTTGCCTGCCTACCTTTACAGTATAAGATGTTCTAAAAGTACCAAAGTCAGTTCTGTTGATGAATCTCTGTGAAACCTCATATCAAACTGCAATATGACACAGTTCCCCACGCACGGCTAATGTGTAAGGTTAAGTCTACAGGTATGGAAAAATCAATTTGTAAATGGATAGAAAACTGGCTACTTTTGGCAGTTCACTTTGCATGATCATTTTACCCAGAGCTTAGTAAATGTGGTAAAAAGTCATTTTCCAAAGACTACCCACTCATGTGCATGTAAAATGAAAAAAATATATTTTTTTTTTCTTGCACCTGATTGGATGATGGATGTCAGCAGCCTACCTTAATTGATTAAGCTCTGGGGAAAATATGCTTGCAAAGTGAAACTTCCCTTGCAAAGTGAACAGTCTATTTTCCTTTAGTAAATCAACTCCTCTGTGTCACAATGCAAACTATCTGAGTACACTTGGTGGTAAAATTAAAGATGAGCAATGTATTATACCTGTGTATTATTAAAAACTTTTTCTCTCTGTTCGCCTTCCCTCTTCTGTTTCTGTATCCCCTTCTCTCCTTTTTAGTTTCTCTCTCTGCCATCTTTCCATTTCTCTAGAGCCTGTGGCTTATTCTCAAAGCCCCTTTAGAAACAATTTGGCCAATGCTGAACATTTGGCGACATGACCAGCCACTGAAGCCCTAGTCACATAAGTACAGTCCACACAATTAGTCACACCTGCTATTTAGATTAACCACACTCACTCTTGGGTACACACACAACGACTAACTCCCCAGTTACCATAAAAGCAGAACTAAAAGCAGCAATACTTACCTTTGCTCCATTAGTCTGATTCCCATAAAGTCCCTTGACAGTGCCAGCATCTTCTACCCTGCTTCTTCCAGATGCCAATCTTCAGCTGTTTTGATTTGGAAGTAATTCACTGCACTGTGTCAGAAATTTAAATGAAGCTGTGTATGCACAGCTTCATTTACAATCTGCAGAGGATTGTCAACAGGCAGGTAAGTTTGTTTCATTGCAGAAGAGACATTGCATGTTTCTTTTGCAATAAAGAGCCTTCCTGTTGGCAAAAAAAATCAGTTTAGTTCCACTTTAAGATCTGCACTCCAACACTCTTGGCTTACCCCAAGTTACGCCCCTGGAAGACGTCAGGTGTGACGAAACTGCGTAGGGAGGAGCAGCGTGCTGATGTCACCACACATTACCACGCTGATCCCGGAAAGGGACGGGCAGCACATTGAAGCCGGCCTTTATTTTTATGAGCGAATATTGTACAGCATAACTGTAAGTGCACTTCTTTTTTTACCTTAATAAACTGTGTGAAACATATCACGCTATGGGAGCCTTTTTTGTTTATCCGTATGGGGATGAGCGCCCAATCCATTACTTAGAAGACCTGTGGTGGAGAGATACAGCGGGATCCTTCCTTACCAAGACCCGCGGCTGGGGTTGATAGCCATATGCCTGTATGATCTCCGTAACAAGAGATCAAAGGAGCTGGTAAGGGGCAGCATTTACATTGGTGGAGGAGCCCTTCTGTCACCACGTTCTTCTCGGTGTTATAACTGTATCACTCACACCGCATGGATGCTTGTCTCACCCATCTTTGAAGGAATATTTTGCCAGTGAACTTTTTCCTTTCCCCTTCATTAATCAGGAATGGACTGAATTCACCCATTATTCCATGTTACATTTATTTCTGTTTGTTATGGTTATGTATAAGTTGTCCTCATTACTTGTCACCACATCACGGGTGCATAACTTTTACACTGAGAGGTGTTTATTTGTTTCATTCTTTATTTAGTATATCAATTTTTCAGCGCAGCTACTTTTTGAATTTTGTATATTACAGTGTGGGTGTCTCACATTTTCTAGTTGCAGCTTTGTGTCATTTTAATTTTTATACTCTGTATACTTATTGTTTACAGGTTCTATAGGGATAGCGCAGTAATTTTTTCTGTTATAATTACCCCAAGTTAGGTCTTCCCTTGAATTCATACGGTCAGTGACATCTTTCACAGTGTACACTAGCCAATCATTCTCTTTTCCCCATACACAAACCAACCTTTTCCTACCTAACCCTAATATTACATTCTGGATGCTTAGGCCAAACAGCCATTTCAGTATGCATTATTTAACTTCAAAATAGCTATTTTGCCTACCAAAATAATGTTTACATTTTTAAAGACATGTAAGGCTTTTGATTGGCACACAGCCTTAATAAATAATAAGGTCATATTTTATGAAATTGCTATTTTTTAATGCATAATGTGTTTTATAAGATAATACAATACATTTATTTTCAGTAATTATTTTTTTTTTCCATTTTTCTTGAATACAGGAAATTTAAACACATGTAAGTTTTGATATACAGGTACATGTCAATAAAAAAGAATGTGTGGGTGGGAGCCATCTCACCCATGCATGTGAGGATACCTCATCAATGCCCAGGACCAGACAGGGACCATGTTCACGTGGAAACCAAACATTATGGCAGTTCCTGGCTTAGAGATGAACCGTAGACAGTGTGCAACCATTAAAGTTCAGAGTCTTTCTGTAAGATTTCTGTCCCTTGATGTATGTTGCATTTAGGATGCCCTCTCCACCAGTGCAGCGCCACATCACTCCCAGTGACAGAATGGGGTCCCGCCATGCACCTAGCACGGACCTCATGTGTGCACTTAGCTTCAGTTCTCCCGTACCATGCAGCTAGGCTGTAGGGTTTAGTCCCGTTACTTTGGGGGAACCAGAACACCAATCCCCTTGCTACCGAGGGACCTGTCACCTACAGCAGGTACCACACCCCATGACTGGCTGCAATGTACCTTGCACTAGCACTAGTTGCTCCCACCAGACTTTCCTCAAACCAGACCTTCCCCCTATTTATGTATCCCACAGAAAAGAAGGCCAGCACAAGCCCAAAAACTGGGAACTATGGTGCTAAAAGTTAACCCTTACCCCAGCATAGACAGGCCAACTACCTAACTAATGCAACAAAACTCACAATGTAGGCAACCTGCCTACATGTGTATAGTTTAGATTTAAGTCAATGAACAAGTATGTATATTTTCTTTTTCTATGTATTAGGCAGTTTCCAGTACAATGGCTGTAACTCCACAAGCCTGGGATGACGTTAATGTACCGCAAGGCTATTCCAATGGGACTGATTTAAAAAGATGAGACTGTATTAAAAATACCAAATATATAGAGGCTAAAAATTGCACGTGCAAGGCAACAAAAAACAAGATACGCAAAATTGAAAATAGGCACATCAACTGAACTAAAATGATAGCCCTAAAATCTTTCTTGTACTTATGGCATGAGTAGATATGTAATTATACAATGGTCCTGACTGCATATATGCGTGTGTATGTATGTTGTGGATGCAAATGTGAGGGGAGGGGCTTTTAATTTTTTTTATGTTTTCTCTATATTTTATTTTCTACACTGTATTACTTTTTTTTATTTTCTACTTTCACAAGGGGCTTATGAGCCCTATACATGATAACAGTGCTCTAAAGTCATCAGTGTTCTATTAACCACTTCAGCCCCGGAAGAATTTACCCCCTTCCTGACCAGAGCATTTTTTGCGTTACGGCACTGTGTCAATTTAGCTGACAATTGCACGGTCGTGCGACGTTGCACCCAAACAAAATTGATGTCCTTTTTTTCCCACAAATAGAGCTTTCTTTTAGTGGAATTTGATCACCTCTGTGGTTTTTATTTTTTTGCACTATAAACAAAAAAAAGAGCGGCAATTTTGAAAAAAAGCAATATGTTTTACTTTTTGCTATAATAAATATATCCGAATCCCATGGAGGCGGGTCGGTCGTGTTTTTTTTTTTTTTTTTTTTTTTTCGGTCCGTTGGCGGAGCAAGAGAAGAAGAAGAAGACTTTGTGGGACATTTTTATTTTTTTAATAAAGGACTTGTCCCAAGCCATGTCTTGTCATTTTTACCATTTTGACACTTTTTTTGTGAAATTGTAGGGGTACATTTGTACCCCGTTACCATTTCACACAGGGGGGAGGCTGGGATCTGGGGTCCCCTTGTTGAAGGGGGCTTCCAGAGTCCGATAAGCCGCCTGCCCACAGACCCCCACAACCACCGGGCAAGGGTTGTGGGGATGAGGCCCTTGTCCCCATCAACATGGGGACAAGGTGCTTTGGGGGGGCTACCCCAAAGCACCCACCAATGTTGAGGGTATGTGGCCTGGTACGGTTCAGGAGGGGGGTGCTCTCTCATCCCCCCATCTTTTTCTGCAGCCTGCCAGGTTGCGTGCTCGGATAAGGGTCTGGTATGGATTTTTGGGGGGACCCCCACGCCATTTTTTTAAATTTTGGTGCGGGGTTCCCCTTAAAATCCATACCAGACCTTAAGGGTCTGGTATGGGTTTTGAGGGGGATCCCCACGCCATTTTTTTTTTAAATTGGTGCGGGGTTCCCCTTAATATCCATACCATACCAGACCTGAAGGGCCTGGTATGGAATTTTTGGGGACCCCCACGCAATTGTTTTTTTTAAATTTTGGTTTGGGTGTTCCCCTAAATATTCATACCAGACCCAAAGGGACTGGTAATGGACTAGGGAGAAAATATTGGAGTGAAGGGCCTTCGCGCTACTGTGATGTGTTTAAAGATGTCTAATATAATAAAAGGATAATAACTTGGAATAATAATAGGATGAATTCAAATAAAACCACCACAGAATTGTGATAAAATAATCAAAAGTGCGTTATGTGCTATTAAAGTGCAATAAATTGTAATAGAAAACTGTCTGAAGCAGGGTCTAATGGCGTTCACATCACACTAACAAAGTAAATAAAACAATAATGATCCCATGCTACAGCAATAAAATTGTCTAAAGTGCAAAACGTGATAAATATATTGTTGATACAATATAAAAAAATAATTAATAAATTAATCCAGGGACATTCGTAGTAAATAGTGACAAATAGTCCACGTGGTGATTAAAAAATCCTCTTCTAATCGCACATCTTTCTAATTACTGGTTTATCGAAAATGTTCTAATAAATGGGCTTTATTAACCACAAATCATAAGGGTGAGAGGTGTATAATCCATAAAATGAGCTCACAGAACTCTCACCTTCATTTCTTGAATTGACAGCATGTATTTCTGTTGAAAAATCTGTTCCGCTATTCTGACATCTACCACCAGGGGGTACTCCGTTCCACCATATGTTGTCCTTGTATGTATGTTCTATATCCACGTCCTCATAATGCTCTCACAATCCCGGGGGAGAGGGGGAGGGGGCGGAAGAAAGAAAGACCTCCAATAGTGTAGTATGTCCAAAAATCACAACTAATTTAAGCAAATAAACTGCACTCTTACATCATAGTCCCCTGATTAAGTCACGTAATGCCGTAACGCGTAGGGAGTGGCCAGAAGTGGAAGTTGATTAGATACCGGAAGTGATGTGAGAACGGCGTACAAACATCACACTGTTACGATTTTAAGCTGTTTTTATTCATTATTGATGTAAAAGTCCAGTTTATTTGCTTAATCAAATTAGTTGTGATTTTTGGACATCCTGTCATGGTAACAGTCGTAGGACGGGTAATTCTGCCAGTATCCATCATGGTGGCGCCGGGCGAATCCCTATGCGCATGCGCACACGTAGGCGCACAACGACGGGCTCACACAGGTGCGCAACAGCGGGAGTGTGCAGACGTGCGCGCTAACGCATGAGCGCATCGCTGTAATTATTGGCACCCCTTGGTCTATTTAAGCCTGCTGCTGGTATATGCTGGTTGCTGAATTATCGTCAGCTTCCTGTGTCTCCTGTGCCTGTTGTTATACCTGCTTCCTGTTACCACCTGGATTGCCTGACTACTCCTATTTTCCACCTGCAATGACCCCAGCTTGGACCTGACTATTCTCCTGCTCCTCATCTGTACCTTGATCGTCCTCTCGTGTTTGACCCCTAGCTTGACTACCGACTCCGTTCCTGATTATCCTGCTGTACCTTATCTCGGACTGATTCCTGTTGTGTATGACCTTTGGCCTGTCTCTGACTCCGTTCCTGGTTGCTCCACGGCTCCATACCTGGGATCTCTTCTCGCATGGTTGCTCTATCAACCTCACCAGCGCACCCTAGCAGCTCCCTGCTACCAGCTACCCAGCAATAGCACTCAGGCAACCCGTGCACTTTTGGGCACTGTACTCCCTGTCTCATTCCCAGGGTTACGAACTTAGCCACAAGGGACGCCCTCTCTGCAATCCAGCCTCACATCCAGGACTTGACATGTCCCATGGGGCAGGACCCAGCTCCCCAAACACTTTTTATGACAATAACTTGCATATAAGCCTTTAAAATGAGCACTTTTGATTATTCATGTTTGTTTCCCATAGACTTTAACCACTTGCCGACCAGGCCATAGCCGAAAGATGGCTACAGTGAGGTCGGCTTATTCTGGGAGGACGTCCATGGACGTCCTCCCAGAATCCCGCGCGCCCCCTAGGGCGCGCACCCAAGAACATCCGTGACCGCCGGGTCATGGATCACGGTAAACGGCCGCTGATCGCGGCTGTTTACCATGTGATCGCTCTGTTAAATGACGGAGCGATCACATGTAAACAAACTGGCGTCATGTCATGACGCTGGTTCCTCCCCTCTGTGTACCGATCTGTACAGTGTGAGAGGAGAGGGGGAGGGATCAGATGGCAGCAGCGCTGTGGGCTGGATGTGTAGTGCCCAAAGCGCTGCTCTGTGACAATTGCAGTCACATCCATGGATCCATCCATCCATGCTCAGCCATCCCTCCATACTCTAATACCCTGCAATGCCCTGCACTACTCTGCAATACTCTGCAATACTATGCAATACTCTGCAATACCCCTCAATACTCTGCAATACCCCATAATACTTTGCATTACCCCACAATACTCTGCAATACCCCACAATACTCTGCAATACCCCGCAATACTCTGCAATACTCTGCAATACCCGCAATGCCCCGCAATGCTCTGCAATACCCCGCAATGCTCTGCAATACCCCGCAATGCCCCGCAATACTTTGCAATACCCTGCAATACCCTGCAATACCCTGCAATTTTTAACCACTTCCAGCCCGCCAGCCGTCATATGACGTCCTTGAATTTGTGTGGGGATATCTGAATGATGCCTGCAGCTACAGGCATCATTCAGATATCAGCTTTTTCAGCCGGCGATTCCCTACACCATAAGAATGATCATAGCGGCTGTTCCACTGCTTGATCGTTCTTACAGGAGGCTAGAGGGGACAACCCCCCTCCCGTCTCCCTCAGGTGCTTCTACCGACTCACCGCTACGATCAAAGCCTAGAGGTGATATGTGGGGTCTTATTGACCCCATATCTCACTGTAAAGAAGACCTGTCATGCCATATTCCTATTACAAGGGATATTTACATTCCTTGTAATAGGAATAAAAGTGATCAAAATTTTTTTTTTTTTTGGAAAAAAGTGTCAAACTAAAATAAATAAAGTAAAATGAACAATATTTTTTTTTTAAAGCGCCCCTGTCCGTGTGCTCGCATGCAGAAGCGAACGCATATGTAGGTCCCGCCCACATATGAAATCGGTGTTTAAACCACACATGTGAGGTATCGCTGCGAATGTTAGAGCGAGAGCAATAATTTTGGCCCTAGACCTCCTCTGTAACTCAAAACATGTAACCAAAACATGTAAATCTATGGAGATTTTTAAGTAGTGAAGTTTGGCGCCATTCCACGAGCGTGTGCAATTTTGAAGGGTGACATGTTAGGTATCTATTTACTAGGCGTAACTTCATCTTTCACATAATGCAAAAACATTGGGCTAACTTTACTGTTTTGGTTTTTTTTAAGCACAAAAATAACGCGTTCGAAAAATTGCTGCGCAAATACCGTGCGAGATAAAAAGTTGCAACAACTGCCATTGTATTCTCTAGGGTCTTTGCTAAAAAAACATATAGAAGGTTTTGGGGTTCTATGTAATTTTCTAGCAAATCAATGATGATTTTTAAATGTAGGAGAGAAATGTCAGAATTGGCCTTGTTGCTCCAGAATGCCTGAAGGTGCTCCCTGCATGTTGGGACTCTCTATGTGGCCATGCTGTGTAAAAGTCTCACACATGTGGTATCTCCATACTCGGGAGTAATAGCAGAATGTGTTTTGGGGTGTAATTTGTGGTATGCATATGCTGTGTGTGAGAAATAACCTGCTAATATGACAATTTTGTGAAAAAAGAACAAAAAAAAAATCTTGATTTTGCAAAGAATTGTGGGAAAAAAAATGACAACTTCAAAAAAACTCACCATGCATCTTTCTAAATACCTTGGAATGTCTAAAAGGGGTCATTTGGGGGGTATTTGTACTTTTCTGGCATGTTAGGGTCTCAAGAAATTAGGCTGTCAGTACTTCAAGTGTGATCAATTTTCAGATATTGACACCATAGCTTTTGGATTCTATAACTTTCACAAAGACCAAATAATATACACCAATTTGTACTTATTTTTACCTAAGATATGTAGCAGTATACATTTTGGGCAAAATTTATGAAGAAAGATTTCTAATTTGCTATATAACAGAAACACAAAAAAATTAATTTTTTTACCAAATTTTCAGTCTTTTTTTTTTATAGCACAAAAAATTAAAAAAACAACGGTGATTAAATGCCACCAAAAGAAATCTCTATGTGAAAAAAAGGACAAAAATTTCATATGGGTACAGTACCGTATGACTGAGTAATTGTCATTCAAAATGTGAGAGCACCGAAAGCTGAAAATTGGTCTGGTTAGGAAGGGGGTTTAAGTGCCCAGTGGTCAAATGGTTAATGGTGTTCATGTGTTCGAGCAAATTTTTTGCCTGTTCGCATGTTCTGCTGTGAACCGAACTGGGGTGGTGTTCGGCTCATCCCTATTCACTAGGCTGAAGAGGGAAATGCATTGCATCTCCACATTCTGCTTCTCCGTGACATGATCGCGGGACTCCAGCGGACATCGAGTCCACGGGACCCACGGGCACGGTGACGGAGTATGCAGCGGGCGCACGGCCACAATGCCGTGTCTTAAAGGGGACAAACCTATACGCTCATTTGTGCAGCCGTGCCATTGTGCTGATGTATATCACCGTGGTCGGCAAGTGGTTAAACTTCTGATATTTTTGCTACCACAAGAACAAGTATGTTGGGTACAGATCCTTGGTCTTCTTGTACACCTGGCATCTTTTCCAGGAGTTTGACAGCTTCAAACCTGTAAGTGCTTAGAAAAGAGCACCTTTAGGGTCATTGTCAGCAGGAGACGATCAACAACAGAGGTTCTCAAACTTCTCATTCCTTTGGTCATCCTGAACATGTCTCTCCACAGTGTTTCTGGACTCAGGAGGAGCAAGATAAGCCAAGAAACTAGACAAAGGGAGATACTGGATGGGTCATCACCATCCTGCATGGCTGTTTATGCACAAGTAAAGGTGATGGGGCACCTGTCACCCACTCCCCCCACTCATCTGGAGAGCCAGCACACTCCTATTCCCTCAGATGCTCTGAATTGTGGATGGGCCCTCAGTTTCTTCACTTATAATGCAGAACTATTGGTTCTGCATCGTACCTTTATGATATCAGAATGCAACCGATGGAAGGAGTCCAAAGAGAAGCAGCCTTGAGGAATCAGTTGCATTGAGAGGAGGGGCCTAAATGAGCAATGGATATTGTAAGTAAAATTGTACACAAAAAACTAAAACAAGCATCTAACGCACTGTTTAGGATGGAGATCCATGCAGGAATAGTGTTTTAATTTCCCCAGATTTCTGCTTTAAACATTATAAATGTTAATGGAGGAAATGTAAAATCAAACTGATTTCAGTTCTTCTTCCACTACAGAATTATACATCCTGGAGGAAATCCGAAGCGGTGTTTCTTTTGAAAGTACAAAAAAAAAATTACATGCACACAACCAAAATGTTTATTTGATGTGGTTGTCTTTTTGCCTTAGAGCTGTGACACACATTTTTGGAATGGCCAACCCGCAGTCCTGACCTCAGTCCCACTGAAAGATAAGTTCACCATTTGTAAAATGTTATACCCATATCAGGGTGTTATATGTAACATGTTACAAAATTACTGCACTCAGAGTTAAAAATAGCCTCTGATTACTGTATAAATGTCACTTGCAGGGAAGGGGTTAACACTAGGGGCGATCAAGGGGTTAAGTGGGTTACCTGGGAGGTGTTTCTAACTGTATAGGGGAGGGGCTGCCTGGGAGTAGAGAGAAACAGCTGTTCTTAATCACTAGGAACAGCAGATCACTCTCTACTCCCCTGACAGAACAGAGAACTGTCTGTTTACATTGAGAGATCCCTGTTCTGTGTCTCTGTGGAGCGATCACTGGTGGCTGGTGGACATCGCGGCCACTGGCCACGCACATCAGCTCTGGCATCGCGCCGTGGGCACATGCGCCTCCTATTCTATTCAAAGTGGCCGACGTGTAATGACGGAGAATTGCCCAGGAGAGCCAACCTGCCACAGTACAACAGCAGCAACTGGTCCTTAAGTGATTAATTTATTATTGTTGTGCATAATTAATACACCCACATTAGCTCACTGATAATTAACCCAGTAATATGCTGTCCCTACCACATTTATTCAAATGAGAGAAAAGATATATCTTTAGCATTCTATATTTCTGTAACAGCATACAGGCAGACAAGTGTCCTGACAAAAGTCAAAAAGCAAGTCTGAGATCCTTTATATACATTTGTAAGCAGAAAATATCCAGTTAACAAACATATTATTTATACTCGGAGTCAATCTGTGGATAGTGTAGGAAAGGAACAAAGAGCAACAGAGAACATAGACCTGAAGTGTGCCGGGGTCCCATGGTCAGTATGCCTAAAAGGGGGCATACCCAAGTATGAAATGAAATGAAAAGAAAAAGAAAAAGGGGAATGGGAGGGTGGGACACGAGAGCCTACGACCACAAGGGAGGAGACAAAGGAGGGCAGGCTTTATGCAGCCTGACTCCTCCTACAAATACAGGCTGACCTGCAGTCAGCCTTACACTTGTACTCGGAGTCAATCTGTGGATAGTGTAGGAAAGGAACAAAGAGCAACAGAGAACATAGACCTGAAGTGAAGTGTGCCCCGGTCCCGTGGTCAGTATGCCTAAAAGGGGGCAAAAATAAACACAATAGGATGAAAGCTTAACAACCAGATTTATTACACACTGAATTAACGTGCAATCTGCCAGATTGACAAATGCTTGTGGCACCTCAAAAGTGGCTCTGGGACGTACCCAGAGAAACAAGACGACCTCCATCTACCCAAATAACCAAATAATAAGGGCCGGGGCCCCCTGACGCAAAGTCACAGAAGCTGCTCCTATCCTAAATTAATGCCAAATTATGCTAAAGGGTTCAGACCCTGACTGGCCAAAAGGGGGCTGCAATGAAGTATGCATTGAGCTGTGGAGAGGGGAGCACTAGGAAAAAGCAACAGAGGACCATCCCTGGGTTTGTCAGGTGTAGCACTGACGAGCTGGTTTAAAAAAGCAGATGTAAACAGAAAAGGCTGGGGTGCAAAACCAGTTGATTGACCAAAAATAAGCGAGACCCTGGGCCAGAAGAGCAACTACCCTGGCCTCAGGAACCACAAAAAGACAGCTATAGCACTGCCTTGAGCACCAAGCTGGTAACCAATGCAAAAGGACACTTTGAGTGCGTGACAGATACGTCACGAAAAAATATGACCTACGATGGGAAGTATGCTGAGCACAGCAGGAGGGCTATTCTTCAGGATCCCTGAGGATGGCTTAAATAGAGTGCGCAGAAAATAAAGAAAGGCCTGTCAGGTCTTCCAACAACATGAAATGCTGAGTCTCAGCCAGATACACCCCAATAGTGCTGTGGGCCGATATGAGTTGGCAAAAAACAGAAAAGCAAATAGGAACTGGATGTTAATCGTCAGGACTAGGAAACCTTGACTGGAAAGCCTGGAAAACATCCCAAGCAGTGTCATGAGCCTTCCTGGTATTCAAAATAAAGACTTAACGATCAAGGCTGCTGCGTCAGCCAAATAGAAACCCAATCCATCACAAATGCTGGAAACCGAAGAGAAGGTGTGACGCCAGCATCTGCATCCTAGACCTGGGCCTACTGGTACTGGCCTAGGCACCGAGAGGGTTCCGGAATCCACTAAAGCCCCTGAGCCAGTAGAAGCTGCAATAGGCTGACTTGCCTATAGTTCCATACAATAGCCACTCCTGGCCGGACGTAGCTGGGAAATTAAAAGGTAGTGTGGATTTGGAACAGGGAAAAAACACAGTTCGCTGGGTTACCTACTCTGCACTCGCGCTCGACGCGCAAGGGAACGGTAACCTAAATAGGGTTTTCTGAGCCGAAGCCGGGAAAGCAATCCCCTGCGTTGAAATACTGCCATCAGGTCAAAGAGTGCTAGCTATGTGTGAAAAACGAAGCCTTGGGACGGTCCAGGTTCTGAGAGAGGGTGAGCTACTGTGCTCCGACCCCCCCAGCTGGAGAAAGGAGGGATAGAAGCAAAGTCACCAATATCCGCTGCTTGAGACATGACCTGCACAACCGGAACTTGCAACCTAAAACCGTGTCCGGGTGCTGAAGTAAATGGTAAGATGTAAATTTATGAAACAGAAACCGAGATATAAAGAATGTAACCCGGATGAGAAGACTTGCTGCTGCCCACACCAATTAAAAACGACCAACTCAACTGTGAAGACAAAACCTATGAACGGTACCAAGCACAGTGATGAAAATAGCAACCATGAACTGCAAATGACACACAACTGGGTCAGCAACATAAACTGCAAGAGAAACGTGAGCAGACTGAGAAACCTGTGACAGGAATGTAAGCTGTGTGAAGGAACGAGAAACATGCATAGCGCAAGCTGACGAAAACGTGAGCAGCATGAGAACCGAGGCTGCAAGAAAAACACAAACTGCATAAGAAACGCCGGTTGCACGAGAACGTGAATTGATGAATAATGTGAGAAACATGAGAAATGAGAGTAACATGGGAAAACATGAGAAACCTGAGAAAACGAGAGAAACATGAAAACGTGAGTTGGCATAGAAACAATGAATTGCATGAGAAATGTAAATTGCATGAGAAACGTGAGTTTGTATGAAATATGTAAGCAGCGTAAGAACAGATGAGGAGACTTGCCACCGAACAAGCCAATAAAAAACGATCATCTCAATCTGTTAAACCCATAGACGTGATGAGTAACCTGCAGTGGAAGAACATGGATAACCCAGCTGTGTGAAAGCAACCAGATAACATTACAGACAACCAGCCCATGACATAACACCCCTGGTACCTGCAAGTATGAGGATATGGGTGCAGAAATGACAAGACCAACAGCGCAAGAATGTGAACCTAATGACAACACCACCCTACTGTATGCAGTAAGTGAGCCCGAGCAACCTGCAGCACCAAGACAGGAAATTAAAACCAACACTCAGGGCTAAGGTACCCACAGACCGTGGTGGGTAGTAGTAAAGGTGTAATGGTGAACGTGCACGTATGACGTATGGAAAACAGGCAAGAAGATTGTGGGATAACAATCAATTAAAGACGAAACCTCAGCCCGTATGGATCTGTAGACGTGACAGACCCCGGAAGTGAGCACTAACTAATGGAAGTGCAGCGAACGAAAGGCAATGACATGAAAAGGCATATGACATGAAATGTGAGAAAACATGGGAAAATGTGAGAAAACATGGGAAAATGTGAGAAAACATGGGAAAATGTGAGAAAACATGGGAAAATGTGAGAAAACATGGGAAAACGTGAGAAAACATGGGAAAATGTAAGAGAGAAAGCATGGGAAAATGTAAGAAAGCAAAAGCATAGGAAAACATAAGAAGCGTGGGAAACATGGGAAACGTGAGAACCATGGGAAACGTAAGAACCATGGGAAACGTAAGAACCATGGGAAACGTAAGAACCATGGGAAACGTAAGAACCATGGGAAACGTAAGAACCATGGGAAACGTAAGAACCATGGGAAACGTAAGAACCATGGGAAACGTAAGAACCATGGGAAACGTAAGAACCATGGGAAACGTAAGAACCATGGGAAACGTGAATAGGCATGAGAAGCGACAAATTGCATGAGAAACCGTAAATTGCATGAGAAACTGTAAATTGCATGAGAAACCGTAAATTGCCTGAAAAAAAACGTAAAATGCATGAGAAACCGTAAACTGCCTGAGAAACATAAAAAATTGCATGAGAAAAGTTCTAGAACCATACAGCCCCCCATAGGACCCCCACAGAATATAATGAGATGACAGGCGATGACAGCAAGTGTCATGACAACCCTAAAGCCTAAATTAACCCCTGAAACCCATACTTATCGTGCATGCGTGGCATGAGGTAACCGGGCTCTAGCAGCATGGCCCCATGCAGGTGAAATGGCAGCACACCGCAGGCTGCCCTGTCTGAAAACTGTACTACTATGGACACTCCCATCCACAGCCTTACAGCATGAGGATGTACTGTGCCCTCTGACAGGCGAAGACGCTGATGACTTGTGATGGAACTTTGTACAGGTTGCCACTAAGGAGTAGGATTGTGAGGTGCTCAGATCCTGACCGGACCCTGAAATGGGGAGAGTAATGGCAACTGGATCAGGATTTACAGGAGCCCTAAGCCCCAGTGAACAGGAGAGGGAGCCTCCCCATCCCACCATTGGGCCGGAAATGGTTGCACCACCGCCGGAGGAGAGGGGCTGAGACCGCCATCTGCGGGGGGGACAGCGGGGAGCTCTCCAGCCAGTAGATGCCCGAGACAGTCCAGGTGGAGGTGGCCACCTGCCTGTGGACCCCCCCCTGACCAAACCTGTACGCTGCATGAAAAAGCAGGGTTACATTCCCCACTGCTTCCAGCCTAAATGCTAAATGCCAGCCTCCCCCAGAGCACAGTGAAAACAGACCGAAGAACATCCCCCCTTACCTGCGCGCACTAAGCCCTCCGACAACATACGGTGAGGAAACGCTGGCTGAAACCTGTAAACGAGCAGGGAGAAACAAACCCGCCGCATGTCTCCCTCGACCGATCAGCAACCTGAAAATGACGTCAGAGTCGCCCGCAAATGACGCACACGAGAGCCTACGACCACAAGGGAGGAGGCAAAGGAGGGCAGGCTTTATGCAGCCTGACTCCTCCTACAAATACAGGCTGACCTGTACCTCAGCCTTACACATCACATAAAAGTACTTCATCATTCTGATTCATTTTTCTCATCAAATTTGTTTATTATTCTTTAAGTATAACAAAGATTGCCAAATTGAGTACATACAAGGATGGTGGTATTAATATATTAAGATAGCAATAAAGCTAAATATATATCGATTTATTAACAGGATTAGTAAATAACATTATAAAAATGTAACGAGTAGAGCAAGGAATAAACCAATAGAGTATTACACCAAAAGCATTAGAAAATTCTAACAGTAGGAAAAAGTAAGCTAGTGACTATTGGTTCATTTTTCAAGAGCACTAATAAGGAGATCAATCTAATAGGTATATATTAAAAACAGTAGAGATGCTGTGTTTATTAGTACCACACAATAATAAAAGAAAGGTAGAAAACAAAAAATAGGAGTAGATAAAGATATGAGGGTAGAAAAAAGGGGGAAGGGAATGAAGGGGGGGTTACAAGTGGTGATGCGATCCCAAATGAATAGAAAGTATAGTCAAGGCAAATAGAGTAAAATTACCAAGGCAATAATAGTGTGGTATCAAAGTCTGGAGGTAAACAATGCTTAACCGAAGGAAGCCACAGTTTCTCTAATTGACAAATTGGATCTCTTTCAATTGCTTCCATTTTAGCATGAATAAGAGCTTTATTAGTTCTGTGTATGGTTTCAGCTAGAATTAAATATTGAGTTTTCCATGCCTTAGCAATGATTTGGTTTGCTGATGTTAGGAGCTGTAAAAGAAGGCAAAATTGATTCTGTGTGATCTCATCAGGTTTCAGGTTAAATAGGAATGTAGTGGGATTGGGCTGTATAGGTTTATCAAAGATTTTGGAGGCTAAGTCAAAAACTGCCTTCCAGAATTTTTGGGCAATTGGGCAACCCCACCAAATATGAAGTTGAGTGCCAGACTCTGAACAGCCGCGAAAACAAGCTCCAGGGTAATCAGAAGCATATTTCAATATTCTAGCAGGGACCAAATACCAACTTGTTAGCATCTTAAAGTTAGTTTCCACAGCAACAACATTAGAAGAAGCAGACTTAGTAGCAGGCCATATGCCGGACAATTCAGTAGCATTATATGAGCGATTTAAGGTCTAGTTCCCATTTGGAAACATATGAGGAGGGATCAGTGTTTAGTACTAGCTAAAACTTGCTTATAGAGAAAGGAAACCAGTCCTCTAGCATGAGGGTCATAAATACATATGCGTTCAAAACGCGACATCTGGGATAGTTGGGAGTTGGAATTGAGATAAGGTGGAATTTTTTTTTGATTTGCAAATAGTGGAACCGTTCCGATTGAGGAAATCCAAATGTGTCACACAAAGTAGGAAAATATGGATTATATGGAGGAGGCAGATACCAAATTATATAAACGGGACAAATTAGCTATATTTCATGTTTTAAAAGAATTAGGAGGAGATTGAAGGCCAAGAGAAGTTTTGAATCTGTCCCAGATGGATAAAGAATGTTTCATGATAGGATTGCGAATAAAAGTATGATCAGTTGGCCTTAACCATAACACGTTAGGTACTGAAAATGGGGTCACAGTCAATAGACTCAATTGTTGCTTATAAAGGAATTTCTTTGATTGCATGTTATTTTAGTAAATGTGCAAGGTGTGCATCATGATAGTAAGCAGAAATATTTGGGAGACCTAAACCTCCGCAGCATTGTGGGAGACAGAGAGTGGATTTAGAGGTTCAGGGTTTTGTTTTATCCCAGATAAAGGAGATAATTCTGCGCTGTAAAAGCCATAAAAATGAGATGGGACTAGGAAGAGCAAGACTCTAAAAAGCCATCTTAATTACATTAATTTTGCCTGCCTATCCAAGATAGAGGGATAGAGGACCATTGTGATAATAATTCAGTAACCTGTTTTAGTAATGGAGGGAAGTAACCTGAGTATATCAGGTTATATCAGGTATATCAGTTATCTTAGGAGTGAGTTGTATTCCTACTGTAGTTATAGAAGTCTATGAGGTGTCCAAGAGAAGGGAAGTGAATCTTTAGCAAGCTGAAGGTCTGAAGGGGGCAAGGAAATGTTGAGTGCAGTCGATTTTTGATAGTTAACTGTTAAGCCTGAAATGTGTACAAAATGGTTTAGGACAGAGAGGAGATTAGGTGCTGTGATATGGGGAGATGACACGAAGAGTAAGATGTCATCTACAAAAAGACATACTTTATGCTGACATCCAGCTAATTCAATACTTTTTATGTTTGGATCAGATCCAATTTAATGGGCCAAGGGTTCAATGAGGAGTGCAAATAGGAGGGGGGGGGAGAGAGGACATCCTTGACGGGTGCCTCGTTAAATAGAGAAAGGGTCTGATTTAAATCCAGCATATTTAATAAATGCATTTGGCTTGTCGTATAATGATGAAATCCACTTCAAAAATGTGGTCCAAACTGCCATTTTTGAAGAATATACTGTAAGTATGGCCATGAGACTGTGTCAAATGCTTTTCTTATATAGAGCGATAAAAAACATGCAGGAAGACATCTGGATTTAGCGACATGGTCGAGTAAAGAAGCTCTATGAATATTATCACTTGCTTGGCCTGAGGGGATAAACCCAACTTGATCTCGATGAACAAGTTTGCCTATTACTTCAGGCCTTCAGGGTCTTTAATTTCAGATGAAAAGTAGAAATGGGGTTGTATGGTGAATAGCTATAAGAACACCTCATTGTTTAGTAACTGCCAAGGCTGTATATACCTGTGGAAAAGATGAGCTGAAAAACTTAGGAGTAGATTGTTCAGTAAAATGGGTCTCCTATGGGCAAAAAATGTGGATTTTAGCTGCGGTAAATGAATGGAATGCTTTAGTGCATTTTTGTGGTATATTAAAACCTTGCACATTTAGAGTCAAAATGTTTAAGGGGGCCATATTGGTAATATAAGGAGTTGCATAATAAAAACGTTAAGTTCTGACAGTAGGATCGCATATAGTATAGGGGGTAGGAAAAAGGAAAAGCTGGAAGAAAAGGAAAGAAATTGGTTCTTGTCTAGCTGATATTACTAGGATTTGTAATATAATAAAGAAAGCTAATGGCCCAACAGAACAGCATACTGGGGCAGCAACAAGCGGTCCACCAGAGGCTAAAGAGCTACAGTCAAAAGCCCACATAATAATGGGGATCCGAGGGTAGCAAAGTGGAGGCGCAAAAACACCACCAAAGGGAACACTGCCAACAATAAAAAGTAATATATAAATAGAAATGATACCATTGTGAAGAAATATAGTGAACAACTTGCTGCTGTCAGTAAAAAAATAGACCAGCAGAAAAGTAAGGAGTTGAACAATAGAAAAAAGTTTGCATTTAGTGAGTTTTAAACTGGTAAGACAAAAAAAAAGTTATATAAGATATAAGAGTACCTGACGTTGAGTCAAACAAAAAGAAAAAAAGTCAGTCCATAGAGTCCTCAGGAGTTGGTGTAGAATAATAAAAAACTACCACGTTTTGATTGCACCTGGCGACTTTTATTTCCTTCAGCACCAGTTGATTTTTGCAGGGAACAGGAAACTTTGTGCGTTGCTTTGGTTGTGAGGGCATTCTAGAAGCTGGATGTTTTGTAAAGAAGTTTGGAGTTCTTCAGCAGAACGGCAGACATATTTAGATCCTTGGAAAGTGAAGCAAATTGAAAATGGAAAGCCCCATTGATAGGTGTTTTGATGAAGTGAAGAAGTGGCTTCAAAGCCCGAGGCTTAGAGATTGTGAGCTGAGATAGATCAGCAAAAAGTTGATAGGTATGGCCCTGGAAAATCTGTGAATCTTTTGCTCCAGATGCATCTAGCAGTTGTTCCTTGGTACGGAAATCGTAAAATTTGGCGATATGACATGGTGGTCCATCAGCTTTGTGCAGTGTGAGGGCTCTATGAACCCTGTCCATCTCCTTTCATTCGACTGGTATGGAAGGCTGTAGTTCTTGAAATAGGGATAGCATAGTGGCTTGCAAATCAGTGCCAGATTCAGGTATTCCACATATACGGATATTTTAACACCGGGCCCTATTTTTGTAATCTTCTAAAAGAGATTGAAGGACTAAGTATTCCTCTTTGAGGTTTTCAAATTCAACTGCATAAGCCTGGGTGTTATTTTCAAGTTCAGCAACCCGCAGTTCATAATTTGCAGTGTGTTGGCCCAGTTGTCTGATTTCCCTAGTGAGACTGTTTTGTAATATGATCTGATGTCTGTTTAAGGGCTTTGTGAAACATTTCAAGATTTCACTGAGTGTAAGGTACCAGGGGGAGGGGATGAAGCTAGTGCCAATCTGACTGAAGCCTGAGGCAGTGCTTCTTTGTTGTTTTTTTGGCTTAATTTTCAGGCAAAACTCCCAAGAACCATTACATTAAGTGGTGGGGATTATTAGCAGACTGAGTAACAATATTTACCAGGTGAAGCTGAGCCAGGACATGGTATAATACGGCAGAAACGTCCCTTTAGGAGAGGAGCTCTAAGCTGGCATGTCTGCTCAGTCAGGCTCTGCCCATGTGCCTTCTCTGAATCTTTTTTCATGTTTAGGACACAAGCACAGTATTATTAACCACTTCAGCCCTGGAAGCATTTGCCCCCTTAATGACCAGGCCTTTTTTTGTGATACGGCACTGTGTCGCTTTAACTGACAATTGCATGGTTGTGCAACATTGTAACCAAACAAAGTTTATGTCCTTTTTTACATCAAAAAGAGATTTCTTTTGGTGGTATTTGATCACCTCTGTGTTTTTTATTTTTTGCGCTATAAACAAAAAAAAAGAGCGACAATTTTGAAAAAAAAAAACTTTCCTGATAGACTCCATGGCAGCCTACGTGTGGATTAATTCTGCCTCCTCTCCAATGCTATAGGACCCCACTCCCATAAATTTGAACTCACCGGTAGAGACTCCTTTTTTGTTCTCCTCTTCGGACCTACAAGATGTGCACTTACGTTTCCTCACGTCCAAACCGGATGAATGAGCCCCGAGTGGACCGATGGCAGGCATACCAACAGAGCGTTGCAGAAAAGCCCAGGGCCCAGCCATGGGTGGGTGAGTGGCTTCAGGCTTGTATTCTCCAGTGGTGAGGGGGCAGCCTGTGTATGCCAGGAGGAGACGTGCATCACGGCTGGCAAGGTCAGGAGTCTCCAATATTGTCCATGGCAGCGCTTATGTTTTTTGTCTGTAATTTCTTTTTGTTTTGTGTGTTTCCCTTTTCTTTCCCTGGCTCTCCTCTGGTCCCTCATGGTGCTTGGAATGCTTCTGCATTTCAAGGCGCCGTCGCTCTTCCGGTGCACGGCCGCGGCAGGCTTCTGTGCATGCGCGAGTCCTCGGGTAAATACAAGGCTTGGTTTCAAGGAAACGCAGAGTGGCGAAGGGCCCGGCGGCCGCGCAGGTACCTTTTTGGTGATCTCACACGGCAAAGGCGTGGGTGGGGGATGCGGCGATGATGTCAGCAGGGCAGGGGATTCAAATAGCTTGCCAGTCTATGCCCCTGTGGGATCTCCTGGGGCAGAGTGTAGCAGCTTCCCCAAGCCCTGGGCACCACTATAGAGGTAAGCACCAGCCCAGTCTGGGCTTGGAGGCAGCAGTACCTCTTAAAGGGACAGCGATATGGCTCCTTAGCCTTGAGGTATTCCTTCCCTTCCCAGGACTGTTTGGTTTTCTTTCTTTTTCTCAAATTGGGAGCCTTTCAGCCCGGTTTCTTCTGTGGTGACATGGACAGATCACCCCCTTCATGTGGTCAGCCCACACGTCTAAGGTACGTGGGGGGGGGCCAGGATGGTGCATGGATGGACAGGTGTCCTAAACATGCCTTTATGTTTTTCCCTACCCTCCTTCAGCCCTTCTAGGTTGGTTCATCAATTGGGACCAGACGACGTAGACCTTGCCAGGCCGCATCAACATTCTTCTTCCAGGTCCAGATGCGACTCTCCACCCAGGACCCACCAGCAGAGGAGATGTTCCCATTCCTCCTCCAGACACCGCACCCACCGCCATGACAGCCACTCTGATCGCAGAGCCTACTGGAGATGTGGGACACCAGTCCTGGAACAAATCACTGTGTGATCCATGTTATGCCCGGGTGGTCAGGGAGAAAGAGATGCAAAACCAACAGATGGAGTCTCTTGTCAGGCGTGTGGTGCAGCAATCCCTAAAGGAGTGGGGTACAACACACACGTGGAGCCAGTCCACCACTTTATCAGGCAACCTGGCTTACAAGGCCCAGGAGGTTCCAGGCCCATCCCAGCCTTATGATGCCTCCCCTTATTCCTTGGATAGCGAGATGGTGGGAGATGAGTTTGTCAGAAAATTTGACTTCACCTTGGTGCCCCCACTAATTAAAGCAGTTAAAGAGGCCCTTAAGTGGAAAGAAGTTTCTGCTCCCCCGGCTAAGCAGAAGAAATTCTTTAAGCATCTGGGGAAGGAACGTTCCAATTTTCCACTCCTTTCCAAATTAAAGGATATTATCGATGAGGAATGGAGCAAGGTGGATAGGAAGACTTCCATGTCAAATAAAACCTCCGGGTTATACCCCCTCAAGGCTGACAAAGTGAAACATCTGGAAAGTGCTCCCCCTGTAGATGCAGCTCTGATACGATTGGCCAAGCATGTCACTCTTCCCTTGGAAGATGCGGTATCCTTCAAAGATGGACTTGAGAGGAGAATGGACCAAGACCTGAAGACAATTTACGGGTTAGCCGGTATGGATTGCAAACCTGCTTTGGCCCTTGTGGCTATGTCCAAAGCTATGGAGGCTTGGACAGAAAACATGGACTCATGGCTCAAAGAAGTCTCAGAAGAACTGGCCAGGGGCTCGGCAATCCAGGAGTTGAAACTGGCAGTGGCCTTCCTGGGGAGGCTTCAATTGACCTTATCCGCCTGTCGGCCCGAACTATGCTGTGCTTGGTCATGGCTAAGTGGGCCTTGTGGCTACGCCCCTGGGTTGCTGACCCAGCATCCAAACAGGCCTGGTGTAGGATTCCCTTCAAGGGGTCCTCATTGTTTGTCAATAGGCTGGATAGTGTCATAGCCCGGGCCACTGGTGGGAGGTCGGGCTTCCTGCCTCAGGATAGGCGCATGTTCAGTCAGAAGAGGCCCCAGCGCAGAAGACATAGTACTGAGCGTTCAATGGAAGCACGCTCCTATAGGCCCGGCCGAGAGTTCAGAAGGAATTGGAGCAGAGGGCAGGCATCCTTCTAGAAGCCCGCCAAAAGCCAGGCGTTCAGTAGATGAGAACTGGCTAAGTCCTTTTGAGATTGGGCCCACCCAGGCGGGTCGGGTGGGGGCATGTCTGCCTTTTTTTCGGCCCATCTGGGTGGCCTCAGTTTCGGACTACTGGACAATCAGGATGGCCCCCACAGGCCACACATGGTCCTTTTACCAGTATTCCTCCCCCCAGATTCATTTCCACCCTGTTACTAGGGTCAGAAGTAAAGAAGCAAGTACTACTGCCCTATGTGGATTCGCTGTCAATACAAAAAGCCCTGATGCTTGTCCCTAAGGGCGAAGAGTTCCAGGAGGTATATTCCCCAATCTTTTTGGTTCCAAAGAAAAACGGTTCATGGCGCCCAGTAGTAGACTTAACTTTCCTAAACAAGTTTATAAAGCATGAAAGATTCAAAATGAAGAATCTGTTTACCATCCAACAAACCATGTAGCCGGGTATTTGGCTCATCTCAATCGACCTAAAAGATGCTTACTTCCATGTGTCTTTGGCAGAGGATTTCCGCAAATTCCTCCAGTTTCAAGTCAGGCAAGTACATCTACAGTTCACCTGTCTCCCTTTCGGGCTGACAACTTCACCTGGAGTTTTCTCGAAAGTCCTTTTAGCTGTGGTGGCCCTCATCAGAACAAAAGGCATACGCTTGTACCACTACCTCGGCGACCTCCTGTTGCTGTCTCAAGACAAGGAGCAGCTGTTGGTCCACAGGGAGCTGGTTATCTCCACAATACCCAAATTCGGTTGGCTCCTAAATCTGGAAAAAAGCCATTTACAGATCCAGTCCAGTGCCTAATATACTTAGGCACTGGACTGGAAAGTACCATCTCTCTCCTAGTGGAGAAGATCCCAGTCATTCGGGAAAGAATCTCATGAGCCCTGAGCTCCCCGCGCCTGAAGGCCTCTCAGTGCCTAAAAATTATTGGCACGATGGTCTCTATGACCCCCAAGGTCAAGTGATCCCTGTGGAGGTTACGCCATTTCCAGATAGGGTTTCTTCAGCAGTGGGAATCAGGGGACATTAATCAATCGATTCACATAACTTCAGTGATGAGGAACAGCCTCTTCTGGTGGCTTCAATGCAGGAATCTGCTCAACCGCCACTCCACTGTCCCCATCTCATGGGTCACAGTCACGACTGATGCCAGCAGTACTGGTTGGGGAGCCCTCTGCAGGTCGGAACTTGCTCAAGGCAAGTGGGATACTCACCTTCTCAACCTGGGCTCAAACGTCCTGGAACTTCGGGCAGCCTAGTGTGCCCTCCAGTCCTTCACCCATCTCCTGAAAGGGAAATCAGTGCTATTAAGGATAGACAACACCACAGCGGTCTCCTTTGTGAAGAGACGGGGGGCACCTTGCTCCAAGAAGTTGAGCCCATAATGTCTTGGGCACAGAAAAACCTGGCCAACATTTCAGCAGTCTTCATCCCTGGAGTCCAGAACATCCAAGTGGACTTCCTGTCTTGCACTCAGTTGGACAACGAGTGGTCCCTTCACGTGCAGATGTTCAATTGAATCCTGTCCTTGGGAGTCAATCCCAATGTAGATCTATTTGCATCCCCCTGCAACTTCAAGATCAAGAAGTATTACACTTGGGGCCATTGCAGCCAGGCCTTCAGAATAGATGCCCTAACGGATTAGTGGAACTTCAACAGGGCATACGCTTTTCCCCCGCTCCCGATCATCCTAAGGTTCTTACGGAGACTTTAAGCAAAAGCAGTTTGAAGTGGTAGTGATAGCACCCTACTGGCCGTACAGGCCATGGTTCCCCTCCTGGTCCAGCTCAGCTTTCGAGACCTGGTCCCTCTTCCTCTCAGGCCAGACCTTCTTTCCCAGGGGGCAGTCCTGCACCCTTGTCTGGCATTACTGGGACTAATGGTCTGGTTCTTTGGTTCTTTAGAGGGAGAAGCTGCAATTGCTGAGATGTGCTTCAAGGGTGATTTCCACCCTTATGAGGTCTAGGAAGTTAAGCATGAATAAAGTCTTTGAGAGAATTTGAACCAAGTTTGTGGAATTCTCATCCTTTACGGGCAGATCATTCAGAGACCCAGATATTCGGGATATACTCAGCTTCCTTCAATCCGGCCTAGATTTGTTATCTATCAGCTCTCTCAAGGTTCAGGTCTCAGCCGTATCAGCCTTCTCCGGAACATCATGGGCGGTCCACCCTTTAATACGGCAGTTCTTCCATGGGGCCACAAAGAAAACCAAGATTCCCCAAATGGGATCTTCCGCTTGTTCTTGACTCACTGTCTGGATTAAGTCCTGTGGGATCTACCTCACTTCCTATTAAAGAACTTTCTGCAAGATTTGCTTTCCTAGTAGCTATAACTTCGGTCAAAAGGGTTTCCGAGATAGGATCCTTGGGTTACAAAGAACCATTCCTGACTTTCTTCCCGGACTGGGTGGTCCTAATCCCTATGCTCGGCTCAAACCCAAAAGTCATTTCTGTGTTCCATGAGAACCAAGAGATTGTCCTACATACATTTAGGGCCCCAGGGTCCACAAAGATTCACCCTCTGGATGTGGGTGAAATACTGAAAGAATTACTGCAAGTTAGTTCCTCCTTGAGACGCTCCGACTACCTGTTTATCCTGTACTCCGACAGTAACAGAGAGAAGCGAGCTTTGACCAGAATGATTGTGGACTGGTGGCCCTGTGTAGTGTGTGTTCGGTGTTGAAAGACAGAGACAGAGAGACAGTGTCATTTGATTTAAGTTAGATAGATTAGGCAGGACAGTAAGTGAGTTAGCTGCACTTACAGTGTATTGTGTGTGTGTGTATATATATATATATATATATATATATATATATCCCAGGTGTTGTGTATGTGTGTGTGTATCTGTGTGTGTATGTGTGTGTGTGTGTGTGTGTGTGTGTGTATATATATATATATATATATATATATATATATATATATATATACACACACACACACACAGATACACACACACATACACAACACCTGGGATATATATATATATATATATATATATACACAATACACTGTAAGTGCAGCTAACTCACTTACTGTCCTGCCTAATCTATCTAACTTAAATCAAATGACACTGTCTCTCTGTCTCTGTCTTTCAACACCGAACACACACTACACAGGGCCACCAGTCCACAATCATTCTGGTCGAAGCTGGCTTCTCTCTGTTACTGTCGGAGTACAGGATAAACAGTTAGTCGGAGCGTCTCAAGGAGGAACTAACTTGCAGTAATTCTTTCAGTATTTCACCCACATCCAGAGGGTGAATCTTTGTGGACCCTGGGGCCCTAAATGTATGTAGGACAATCTCTTGGTTCTCATGGAACACAGAAATGACTTTTGGGTTTGAGCCGAGCATAGGGATTAGGACCACCCAGTCCGGGAAGAAAGTCAGGAATGGTTCTTTGTAACCCAAGGATCCTATCTCGGAAACCCTTTTGACCGAAGTTATAGCTACTATATATATATATATATATATATATATAGTGTGTGTGTGTGTGTATACACACACACACACACACACACACTCTATTCAGTTTAGCGAGATCCATTCCTGTTATTATCTTCCTACTGACAGGCAGGCTTGTCTTGTTACAGTATTTACAGCTACCTGAAGAAAATTGCTGGTGTTCTTCTGATCCTATTAGTACTACAGTCGGGCAGCTAGACTATTTACATTTAGTGTAGTGCGTCCTCCTCACAGTGTTCAGCTAAAGCTACAAGTTAGTTTAGTGTGACCTCTGCACAGTGTTCAGCTAAAGCTACAAATTAGTGTAGTGCGTCCTCTGAACAGTGTTCAGCTAAAGCTACAAGTTAGTGTAGTGCACAGTGTTCAGCTAAAGCTACAAGTTAGTGTAGTGCGTCCTCCTCACAGTGTTCAGCTAAAGCTACAAGTTAGTGTAGTGCACAGTGTTCAGCTACAGCTACAAGTTAGTGTAGTGAGTCCTCCTCACAGTGTTCAGCTAAAGCTACAAGTTAGTGTAGTGCACAGTGTTCAGCTAAAGCTACAAGTTAGTGTAGTGAGTCCTCTGAACAGTGTTCAGCTAAAGCCACAATTAGTGTAGTGCGTCCTCTGAACAGTGTTCAGCTAAAGCTACAAGTTAGTGAAGTGTGTCCTCCTCAGTGTTCAACTAAAGCTACAAGTTAGTGTAGTGCGTCCTCCTCACAGTGTTCAGCTAAAGCTACAAGTTAGTGTAGTGTGACCTCTGCACAGTGTTCAGCTAAAGCTACAAGTTAGTGTAGAGCAAAATGTTCAGCTAAAGCTACAAGTTAGTGTAGTGCATCCTCCTCAGTGTTCAGCTAAAGCTACAAGTTAGTGTAGTGCGTCCTCCTCACAGTGTTCAGCTAAAGCTACAAGTTAGTGTAGTGCGTCCTCCTCACAGTGTTCAGCTAAAGCTACAAGTTAGTGTAGTGTGTCCTCCTCACAGTGTTCAGCTAAAGCTAAAAGTTAGTGTAGTGCGTCCTCTGAACAGTGTTCAGCTAAAGCTACAAGTTAGTGTAGTGCACAGTGTTCAGCTAAAGCTACAAGTTAGTGTAGTGCGTCCTCTGAACAGTGTTCAGCTAAAGCCACAATTAGTGTAGTGCGTCCTCTGAACAGTGTTCAGCTAAAGCTACAAGTTAGTGTAGTGCACAGTGTATAGCTAAAGCTACAAGTTAGTGTAGTGTGTCCTCCTCACAGTGTTCAGCTAAAGCTACAAGTTAGTGTAGTGTGACCTCTGCACAGTGTTCAGATAAAGCTACAAGTTAGTGTAGTGCGTCCTCTGAACAGTGTTCAGCTAAAGCTACAAGTTAGTGTAGTGTGACCTCTGCACAGTGTTCAGCTAAAGCTACAAGTTAGTGTAGTTTGTCCTCCTCACAGTGTTCAGCTAAAGCTGCAAGTTAGTGTAGTGTATCCTCCTCACAGTGTTCAGCTAAAGCTACAAGTTAGTGTAGTGCGTCCTCCTCACAGTGTTCAGCTAAAGCTACAAGTTAGTGTAGTGCGTCCTCCTCACAGCGTTCAGCTAAAGCTACAAGTTAGTGTAGTGCACAGTGTTCAGCTACAGCTACAAGTTAGTGTAGTGCATCCTCCTCACAGTGTTCAGCTAAAGCTACAAGTTAGTGTAGTGCGTCCTCCTCACAGTGTTCAGCTAAAGCTACAAGTTAGTGTAGTGCGTCCTCTGAACAGTGTTCAGCTAAAGCTACAAGTTAGTGTAGTGTGACCTCTGCACAGTGTTCAGCTAAAGCTACAAGTTAGTGTAGTGCATCCTCCTCACAGTGTTCAGCTAAAGCTACAAGTTAGTGTAGTGCATCCTCCTCACAGTGTTCAGCTAAAGCTACAAGTTAGTGTAGTGCGTCCTCTGAACAGTGTTCAGCTAAAGCTACAAGTTAGTGTAGTGCACAGTGTTCAGCTAAAGCTACAAGTTAGTGTAGTGCGTCCTCTGAACAGTGTTCAGCTAAAGCTACAAGTTAGTGTAGTGCACAGTGTTCAGCTAAAGCTACAAGTTAGTGTAGTGCGTCCTCTGAACAGTGTTCAGCTAAAGCCACAATTAGTGTAGTGCGTCCTCTGAACAGTGTTCAGCTAAAGCTACAAGTTAGTGTAGTGCACAGTGTATAGCTAAAGCTACAAGTTAGTGTAGTGTGACCTCCTCACAGTGTTCAGCTAAAGCTACAAGTTAGTGTAGTGTGACCTCTGCACAGTGTTCAGATAAAGCTACAAGTTAGTGTAGTGCGTCCTCTGAACAGTGTTCAGCTAAAGCTACAAGTTAGTGTAGTGCGACCTCTGCACAGTGTTCAGCTAAAGCTACAAGTTAGTGTAGTTTGTCCTCCTCACAGTGTTCAGCTAAAGCTGCAAGTTAGTGTAGTGTATCCTCCTCACAGTGTTCAGCTAAAGCTACAAGTTAGTGTAGTGCGTCCTCCTCACAGTGTTCAGCTAAAGCTACAAGTTAGTGTAGTGCGTCCTCCTCACAGCGTTCAGCTAAAGCTACAAGTTAGTGTAGTGCACAGTGTTCAGCTACAGCTACAAGTTAGTGTAGTGTGACCTCTGCACAGTGTTCAGATAAAGCTACAAGTTAGTGTAGTGCGTCCTCTGAACAGTGTTCAGCTAAAGCTACAAGTTAGTGTAGTGCGACCTCTGCACAGTGTTCAGCTAAAGCTACAAGTTAGTGTAGTTTGTCCTCCTCACAGTGTTCAGCTAAAGCTGCAAGTTAGTGTAGTGCATCCTCCTCACAGTGTTCAGCTAAAGCTACAAGTTAGTGTAGTGCGTCCTCCTCACAGTGTTCAGCTAAAGCTACAAGTTAGTGTAGTGCGTCCTCCTCACAGCGTTCAGCTAAAGCTACAAGTTAGTGTAGTGCACAGTGTTCAGCTACAGCTACAAGTTAGTGTAGTGCATCCTCCTCACAGTGTTCAGCTAAAGCTACAAGTTAGTGTAGTGCGTCCTCCTCACAGTGTTCAGCTAAAGCTACAAGTTAGTGTAGTGCGTCCTCTGAACAGTGTTCAGCTAAAGCTACAAGTTAGTGTAGTGCACAGTGTTCAGCTAAAGCTACAAGTTAGTGTAGTGCGTCCTCTGAACAGTGTTCAGCTAAAGCTACAAGTTAGTGTAGTGCACAGTGTTCAGCTAAAGCTACAAGTTAGTGTAGTGCGTCCTCTGAACAGTGTTCAGCTAAAGCCACAATTAGTGTAGTGCGTCCTCTGAACAGTGTTCAGCTAAAGCTACAAGTTAGTGAAGTGTGTCCTCCTCAGTGTTCAGCTAAAGCTACAAGGTAGTGTAGTGTGACCTCTGCACAGTGTTCAGCTAAAGCTACAAGTTAGTGTAGTGCACAGTGTTCAGCTAAAGCTACAAGTTAGTGTAGTGCATCCTCCTCAGTGTTCAGCTAAAGCTACAAGTTAGTGTAGTGCGTCCTCCTCACAGTGTTCAGCTAAAGCTACAAGTTAGTGTAGTGCACAGTGTTCAGCTAAAGCTACAAGTTAGTGTAGTGCGTCCTCTGAACAGTGTTCAGCTAAAGCTACAAGTTAGTGTAGTGTGACCTCTGCGCAGTGTTCAGCTAAAGCTACAATTAGTGTAGTGCGTCCTCCTCACAGTGTTCAGCTAAAGCTACAAGTTAGTGTAGTGTGACCTCTGCACAGTGTTCAGCTAAAGCTACAAGTTAGTGTAGTGCGTCCTCCTCACAGTGTTCAGCTAAAGCTGCAAGTTAGTGTAGTGCGTCCTCCTCACAGTGTTCAGCTAAAGCTACAAGTTAGTGTAGTGCACAGTGTTCAGCTAAAGCTACAAGTTAGTGTAGTGCGTCCTCCTCACAGTGTTCAGCTAAAGCTACAAGTTAGTGTAGTGCGTCCTCCTCGCAGTGTTCAGCTAAAGCTACAAGTTAGTGTAGTGCGTCCTCCTCACAGTGTTCAGCTAAAGGTACAAGTTAGTGTAGTTGGACCTCTGCACAGTGTTCAGCTAAAGCTACAAGTTAGCGTATTGCGTCCTCTGAACAGTGTTCATCTAAAGCTACAAGTTAGTGTAGTGCACAGTGTTCAGCTAAAGCAACAAGTTAGTGTAGTGCGTCCTCCTCACAGTGTTCAGCTAAGGCTACAAGTTAGTGTAGTGCGACCTCTGCACAGTGTTCAGCTAAAGCTACAAGTTAGTGTAGTGTAGGGATGAGCCGAACACCCCCCCGGTTCGGTTCGCACCAGAACCTGCGAACGGACCGCAAATTCGCACGAACGTTAGAACCCCATTGACGTCTATGGGACTCGAACGTTCAAAATCAAAAGTGCTCATTTTAAAGGTTAATTTGCATGGTATTGTCCTAAAAAGGGTTTGGGGACCCGGGCCCTCCCCAGGGGACATGTATCAATGCAAAAAAAACTTTTAAAAACGGCCGTTTTTTCGGGAGCAGTGATTTTAATGATGCTTAAAGTAAAAAAAAAAAAAGTGAAATATTCCTTTAAATATCGTACCTGGGGTGTGTCTATAGTATGCCTGTAAAGTGGCGCGCGTTTCCCGTGTTTAGAACAGTCCCTGCACAAAATGTAATTTTTAAAGGAAAAAATCTCATTTAAAACTGCTGGCGGGTTTAATGTAATGTCGGGTCCTGGCAATATGGATGAAAATCAGTGAGACAAACGGCATGGGTACCCCCCAGACCATTACCAGGCCCTTTGGGTCTTGTATGGATATTAAGGGGAACCCCGCACCCAAATTAAAATAAGGAAAGGTGTGGAGCCACCAGGCCCTATATACTCTGAACAGCAGTATACAGGCGGTGCAAACAAGACAGGGACTGTAGGTTTGTTGTTAAGTAGAATCTGTAATTTTTAACGGGTACATTTTTAACGTTTTTAGCTCCAGCCAAAAAATCTTTTTTAAGCTTTCTTGAAAACATAGGGAAGGGTTATCACCCCTGTGACATTTGTTTCACTGTCTTTCCTCCTCTTCAGAAGATTTCACCTCACTTTTTGTCCCAATGACAAATGTTTTTTGAAAATTTGGGTTTTTTGTGGAACAAGGATTGGAAAGCATCAGTGGAAAGGAGAAATATTTTTCCCATATTAACTCTTACAGGAGAGAATTTCCCTTCCTAGGGGTAGATTTCATCTCACTTCCTGTTGTCTCTTTCCGTTTGCAAGTAGGAGTCGTTTGTAAGTTAGATGTTTGAAAGTAGGGGCCTGCCCTATATACTCAGCAGAAATTTGGGCCTTAGGTGTTGTTGTGGCCACAACACTGTAAGCCCTCACAGGGCCCTGCTGTGAAATATTAGATCAAGAATTGTAATTACATGCCCCTGTTGAACAAGGGCAGAAAAATTGGGCCTTTGGTGGTGGTGGTGCCACAACACTGTAAGTCCTCACTGGCTCTTGGTGGGTGCAGAAATGGGCCCTGCTGTGAAATATTAGATCAAGAATTGTAATTACATGCCCCTGTTGAACAGGGGCTGAAAAATTAGGCCTTAGGCACTGGTGCTGTTGCCACAACACTGCAACCTCTCACAGATACTCTAGTTGTAACGCAGAAACGAGCCCTGCTGCAAAGTATTGCATCAAAAATTGTAATTACACGCCCCTTTAACAGGGGCTGAAAAATTGGGCCTTAGGCACTGGTGGTGGCGCCCAGAACCAAAAATGTTCTTACAAGCTATCAGCGTGATGATTGAGGAGGAAGAGGATAATTACTCAGGGATAGTCACTCAGCATTAGCATAGGCAGTCTTTTGAAGGGATCTGAGATTTCAAAAAAAATTATTCGGTTACATCAGCATCAGGTGCTTGGTAGCTGGGGGTGATCCAAGACTGATTCATTTTTATGAAGGTCAGTTGATCGACCGAGTTGGACGCACCCTGTGATTGGTTACAAAGCCTCCAGCAGCACTGAATGTGCGTTCTGAAAGAACGCTGGATGCAGGACAGACCAGTAGCTCAATTGCATACTGTGCAAGCTCTGGCCAGTGATCCATCCTCAAGACCCAGTAACCCAGAGGATTTTTGGTGGGAAAGGTGTCCAAGTCAGATCTTGCCCCTAGGTATTCCTGCACCATGTAAAACAGATGCTGGCGATGGTTGCTGGAACCGATCATACCTTGGGGCTGCGGACCAAAAAATTGTCTGAACGCATCGGTCAGACGGCCACCTTCTCCACCGCTCCTTCTTTGACTGACCGAAGCCTCAGCAACACGTTGTCCAGAATCAGGAGTTTGTAACCTCCCAGTCTCTGGGAACGCGTTGCACAGACTTTTCTGCAAGGCCTCTCCAAGATGTTTCATCCTCTGCTCCCTCTGCGATGGCAAGATAAGGTCCGCAACCTTGTAACGTGGATCAAGGAGGGTTGCCAGCCAGTATTGGTCCTTCTCCTTGATACCACGAATACGAGGATCCTTACGCAGGCTTTGCAGGATCAGGGAGGCCATGCAGCGTAGGTTTGCTGAGGCATTCGGTCCGGAGTCCTCTGGGTCACTAAGGATGACATGGTCCGCAGCCACCTCCTCCCAGCCACGTACAAGTCCATATGTTTCTTGGGACTGATCACTTAAAGACTGCTGCTGATGCTGAGTGCCAGGCTCCACCTCCATACTGACACAATCTTCCTCCTCCTCCTCCTGCTCTTCCTGTGTGATCGGCGGGCACGCAGGAACACTGTCTGGATAAAGGGGGCCTTGAGAGCTAAGGAAGTCCTCCTCTTCCTGCCTCTCTTCTGCCTCAAGTGCCCTGTCCATTATTCCACGCAGCGTGTGCTCCAACAGGTGGACAAGGGGGACAGTGTCACTGATGCATGCACTGTCACTGCTCACCATCCTCGTGGCCTCCTCAAATGGTGACAGGACAGTGCATGCATCCCTGATCATGGCCCACTGGCGTGGGGAAAAAAAAACAAGCTCCCCTGACCCTGTCCTGGTGCCATAATCGCACAGGTACTCATTGATGGCCCTCTGCTGCGTGTGCAGCCGCTGCAGCATGGCCAACGTTGAGTTCCACCTGGTGGGCATGTCACAGATTAGACGGTTCTTGGGCAGGTTAAACTCCTTTTTGGAGGTCCGTCAGCCGAGCATTGGCATTATATGACCTCTCTCCTCCACCCCCTCCTGACTTTCCTGGCCTGCCTCAGGACATCCTGTAAGCCCGGGTACCTGCCCAAGAACCGCTGCACCACCAAGTTAAGGACATGAGCCAAACAGGGCACATGGGTCATTTGTCCCTGTCGGAGGGCAGAGAGGAGGTTGGTGCCATTGTCACAAACCACCATTCCTGCCTTAAGTTGGTGTGGCGTCAACCACCTCTGAACCTGCCCCTGCAGAGCTGACAGAACCTCTGCCCCAGTGTGGCTCCTGTCCCCCAAGCACACCAGCTCAAGCACCGCATGGCATCTTTTGGCCTGCGTACTTGCGTAGCCCCTTGAACGACTACGGAGCACCGCTGGTTCCGAGGACAAAGCACAGGAAGAGGCCATGGAGGAAGAAGAAGAGGAGGGGGTGGAGGAGAGAGGTGTGTCACAATCATTAGCATTTTGGAGGCGTGGTGGCGGAACAACCTCCAACACTACTGCACCTTGTCCTGCATCCTTCCCAGCTGCCAGCAGAGTCACCCAATGCGCCGTGAAACTTAGGTAACGTCCCTGTCCATGCCTGCTGGACCATGAGTCAGCGGTAATATGCACCTTACCGCTGACCGCCCTGTCCAGCGAGGCATGGACATTGCCTTCCACATGCCGGTAGAGAGCCGGAATCGCCTTCCGTGAGGAAAAAGTGGCGTTTGGGTACCTGCCACTGAGGAACCGCACATTCCACAAACTCACGGAAGGGGGCAGAGTCTACCAACTGAAAAGGCAGCAGTTGAAGTGCTAGCAATTTTGCCAAGCTAGCATTCAACCGCTGGGCATGTGGATGGCTGGGAGCAAACTTCTTTCGGCGGTGCAGCAGCTGGGGCAGGGAAATTTGCCTGGTACAATCTGACGTCGGTGTACCAAAAGCAGATTGCCCACAAGTACTTGGCTGTGACACACCTAATTCTACACCTTCATTCCTCTCAGTGCAGGTCTCAGAGAGGACTGAACGTATAGTGGGGTTGGAGATCTCAGCTGATGAGGAGCAAGGAGAGGTCCTCTTTGTTCTTTGGTGTGGGCCTTTTAGATACGCTTGCCAACGAACTGCATGGCAGCTCAACTTATGTCTGGTCAAGCATGTGGTACCCAAGCAGGAGATGTTTTGGCCACGCGAGATACGCTTGAGACATATGTTGCAAATAGCAGCGGTGCGATCTGATGCACTCGTCTCAAAAAAGGCCCACACCAAAGAACTTTTTGAATAACGCGCAGAGACTGCAGCGCCCTGCACATGTGGAGCTTTGGGGTGTGATGCAGTCAAGGTGCTGCCCTTAGGCTGGCCCCTGGAGGGCATCCTGCCTTGTTGGTGATGTGCCGCCTCCTCCTCCTCTCTCCTATCAGGCACCCACGTTGAGTCAGTGACCTCATCATCCCCTCCCTCCTCATCACTGGAGCAAACCTGGCAGTATGCTGCAGCAGGGGGAGCATGACTGCCAGATTGCTGTCCTTCTTGGGCATCCCCTCTGTCCGTGCTCACGTTACTGCCTTCATCGAGCTCAGTATCATCACCAGAGCCTTCCAAACGCTGGGCATCCTCCTGGAGCATGTACCCAACACTGTGGTCAAACAGTTCGAGGGACTCCTCAGGAGGACATGGTGGGGCTAGGGAAGGAGTCACTGATGACATTGAGCCAAGGGAAGAGGCCGCTGCTTTGCCAGACAAAGTACCCTGAGCATGGGTGAGAGAGGATGAGGAGGATGAGGACGGCTTGGTCATCCACTCGACCAAGTCTTCCGCATGTTGCGGCTCAACACGGCCAGCTGCCAAAAAAAGGCCAAGCTTGTCCCACGGCCACGTGCTGATGAGGATGCACCATCTCCACGACCAGCACTAGACACAGAGCCTACTTGCCCTCCCTTATTGGCTTGTGACTGTCTGCCTCTCCTTCTTGGCCTTCCAGACATACTAATGGCCTGTAGCTGCACTAAGCTGGGATATAGATATATATATATATATATATATATATATATATATATATATATATATATATATATATATATATATCTCTATCTCTATCTATAATGTATGTACTAATACTGCAGCTAGCAAAATCAACTGCCTGCCTGTAGTATGAGAACACCACCAACCTTCTACAGGTAGCTTTAGCTGAACACTGTGCAGAGCTCACAAAAAAATAACTTGTAGGTTTAGCTGAACACTGTGAGGTAGACGCACCGCACTAAGTTGTAATTTTAGCTGAACACTGTGAGGTGGACGCACCACACTAACTTATAGTTTTAGCTGAACACTGTGAGCAGGACGCACAGCACTAACTTGTAGTTTTAGCTGTACACTGTGAGCAGGACGCACCGCACTAACTTGTAGGTTTAGCTGAACACTGTGAGGTGGATGCACCCCACTAACTTGTAGGTTTAGCTGAACACTGTGAGCAGGATGCACCCCACTAACTTGTAGTTTTAGCTGAACACTGTGAGCAGGACACACTGCACTAACTGTAAATAGTCTAGCTGCCTGACTGTGGTACTAATAGGACCAAAAGAACACCAGCAATTTTCTTCAGGTAGCTGTAAATACAAGCCTGTCTGTCAGTAAGAAGATAACAGGAACGGATCTAGCTGAACACTGTGAGCAGGACGCACTGCACTAACTTGTAGCTTTAGATGAACACTGTGCAGAGGTCTCACTACGCTAACTTGTAGGTTTAGCTGAACACTGTGAGGAGGACGCACAGCACTAACTCGTAGTTTTAGCTGAACACTGTGAGCAGGACGCACCACACTAACTTGTAGGTTTCGCTGAACACTGAGCAGGACGCACCCCACTAACTTGTAGGTTTAGCTGAACACTGTGAGCAGGACGCACCCCACTAACTTGTAGGTTTAGCTGAACACTGTGAGCAGGACGCACCCCACTAACTTGTAGTTTTAGCTGAACACTGTGAGCAGGACGCACTGCACTAACTGTAAATAGTCTAGCTGCCTGACTGTGGTACTAATAGGATCAAAAGAACACCAGCAATTTTCTTCAGGTAGCTGTAAATACAAGCCTGTCTGTCAGTAAGAAGATAACAGGAACGGATCTAGCTGAACACTGTGAGCAGGACGCACTGCACTAACTTGTAGCTTTAGATGAACACTGTGCAGAGGTCTCACTACGCTAACTTGTAGGTTTAGCTGAACACTGTGAGGAGGACGCACAGCACTAACTTGTAGTTTTAGCTGAACACTGTGAGCAGGACGCACCGCACTAACTTGTAGGTTTAGCTGAACACTGTGAGGTGGACGCACCACACTAACTTGTAGGTTTAGCTGAACACTGAGCAGGACGCACCCCACTAACTTGTAGGTTTAGCTGAACACTGTGAGCAGGACGCACCCCACTAACTTGTAGGTTTAGCTGAACACTGTGAGCAGGACGCACCCCACTAACTTGTAGTTTTAGCTGAACACTGTGAGCAGGACGCACTGCACTAACTGTAAATAGTCTAGCTGCCTGACTGTGGTACTAATAGGATCAAAAGAACACCAGCAATTTTCTTCAGGTAGCTGTAAATACTGTAACAAGACAAGCCTGCCTGTCAGTAAGAAGATAACAGGAACGGATCTAGCTAAACTGAATACACCTGGGATGCATATATATATATATATATATATATATATATATATATATATATATATATACACAATACTCTGGAAGTGCAGCTAACTGACTGACTGTTCTGCCTAATCTATCTAACTCAAATCAAATGACACTGTCTGTCTCTCTCTCTATCTATGAACGCCGGAACACACACTACACAGGGCCGCCGTGCAGGCGGCCTTATATAGTGTGGGGCGTGTGCTAAATCCCCTGAGCCATAATTGGCCAAAGCCTCCTTGGCTTTGGCCAATTACGGCTCTCTGTTCAGACGGCGCTGTGATTGGCCAAGCATGCGGGTCAAAGTGCATGCTTGGCCAATCATCAGCCAGCAATGCACTGCGATGCCGCAGTGAATTATGGGCCGTGACGCGCCACACGAATTTGGCGCGAACGGCCCATATCGTTCGCAATTCGGCGAACGGGTGAACAGACGATGTTCGAGTCGAACATGGGTTCGACTCGAACACGAAGCTCATCCCTAGTGTAGTGCATCCTCTGAACAGTGTTCATCTAAAGCTACGAGTTAGTGTAGTGCAAATTGTTCAGCTAAAGCTACAAGTTATCTTGCTGATATGGTACACAGATGATACGCCCCTTTCTGTGTGCCAAACACTGCGCTTATGGGGTGAGCCCCTCCCTCTGAGCAGCTGCTTAAAATCAAAAACTCATGGATTGGACATGGATGGTTTGGACTTTTTTATTGATTTTTTTGATTTTTTGCTGTTATACACCAATTAATTGCATGAGGAGTGTTCATTAGAAACACTGTTTGGTTCTTTATTATGGACACATAATATTATCACTTTTAGTTATCACATTGAGCAATCACTGTATATACCAATTTTTTTTGAATTAGGGTATGTTTTAGGTATTCAGCGCTGCTATTTGATCACACTATTGGTGAGGGCGATTATATAGTGTATCATTTATTTTATATCACAAAAGCTACAAGTTAGTGTAGTGCATCCTCCTCACAGTGTTCAGCAAAAGCTACAAGTTAGTGTAGTGCATCCTCCTCACAGTGTTCAGCTAAAGCTACAAGTTAGTGTAGTGAGACTTCTGCACAGTGTTCAGCTAAAGCTACAACTTAGTGTAGTGCGTCCTCCTGACAGTGTTCAGCTAAAGCTACAAGTTAGTGTAGTGTGTCCTCCTCATAGTGTTCAGCTAAAGCTACAAGTTAGTGTAGTGCGACCTCTACACAGTGTTAAGCTAAAGCTACAAGTTAGTGTAGTGCGTCCTCTGAACAGTGTTCAGCTAAAGTTACAAGTTAGTGTAGTGTGACCTCTGCACAGTGTTCAGCTAAAGCTACCTGTAGAAGGTTGGTGGTGTTTTCCTGATCCTATCACTACCGCAGGCAGCTACATTATTTTAACGTTAGTGTAGTGCATCCTCTGCACAGTGCTCAGCTAAAGCTATCTTTAGAAGGTTAGTGGTGTTTTCCTGATCCTATCACTAGCGCAGGCAGCTACATTATTTACACGTTAGTCTAGTGCGACCTCTGCACAGTGTTCAGCTAAAGCTACCTGTAGAAGGTTGGTGGTGTTTTCCTGATCCTATTACTACCGCAGGCAGCTACATTATTTTAACATTGGTGTAGTGTTTCCTCTGCACAGTGTTCAGCCAAAGCTACAAGTTAGTGTAGTGCGACCTCTGCACAGTGTTCATCTAAAGCTAGTTGATTTTGCTAGCTGCAGTATCAAAATATATATATGTATGTATGTATGTATGTATGTATATGTGTGTATATATATATATATATATATATATATATATATATATATATATATATATATATATATATATATATATATATATATATATATATATATATATATATATATATATATATATATCTCCCAGCTTAGTGCAGCTACATCTCACTGCAGGCCATTAGTATGTCTGGAAAGCCAACAAGGAGAGGCAGACAGTCACAAGCCAATAAAAGAGGGCAAGCAGGCTCTGTGTCTAGAGGCAACAGTGCTGGTCATGGACACAGTGCATCCTCATTAGCACGTGGCCGTGGGACATGCTTGGCATTTTTTCCGGCAGCCGGCCGTGTTGAGCCGCAACATGCGGAAGACTTGGTCGAGTGGATGACCAAGCCATCCTCATGCTCCTCATCCTCTCTCACCCATGCTCAGGGTACTTTGTCTGGCAAAGCAGCTGCCAACGCAGCCTCTTCCCTCAGCTCAATGGCATCAGTGACACCTTCCCTAGCCCCACCATGTCCTCCTGAGGAGTCCCTCGAACTGTTTGACCACAGTGTTGGGTACATGCTCCAGGAGGATGCCCAGCGTTTAGAAGGCTCTTATGATGATACTGAGCTAGATGAAGACAGTAATGTGAGCACGGACAGAGGGGGTGCCCAAGAAGGACAGCCATCTGGCAGTCATGCTCCTCCTGCTGCAGCATACTGCCAGGTTTGCTCCAGTGATGAGGAGGGAGGGGATGATGAGGTCACTGACTCAACGTGGGTGCCTGATAGGAGAGAGGAGGAGGAGGAGGAGGAGGCACATCACCAACGAGGCAGGATGCCCTCCAGGGGCCAGCCTAAGGGCAGCACACTGACTGCATCACACCGCAAAGCTCCGCATGTGCAGGGCATTGCTGTCTTTGCACGTTATTCCAAAAGTTCTTTGGTGTGGGCCTTTTTTGAGACGACTACATCAGATTGCACCGTTGCTATTTGCAACATATGTCTCAAATGTATCTCGCGTGGCCAAATCATCTCACGCTTGGGAACCACATGCTTGACCAGACATATGTTGACCTGCCATGCAGTTCGTTGGCAAGCGTATCTAAAAGACCCACACCAAAGAACAAAGAGGACCTCTCCTCATCAGCTGAGATCTCCAAACCCACTATACGTTCAGTCCTCTCTGAGACCTGCACTGAGAGGAATGAAGGTGTAGAATTAGGTGTGTCACAGCCAAGTACTTGTGGGAAATCTGCTTTTGGTACACCGACATCAGATTGCACCAGGCAAATTTCCCTGCCCCAGCTGCTGCACCGCCGTAAGAAGTTCACTCCCAGCCATCCACATGCCCAGCGGTTGAATGCTAGCTTGGCAAAATTGCTAGCACTTCAACTGCTACCTTTTCAGATGGTAGACTCTGCCCCCTTCCGTGAGTTTGTGGAATGTGCGGTTCCTCAGTGGCAGGTACCCAAACGCCACTTTTTCTCATGGAAGGCAATTCTGGCTCTCTACCGGCATGTGGAAGGCAATGTCCGTGCCTCACTGGACAGGGCGGTCAGCGGTAAGGTGCATATTACTTCTGACTTATGGTCCAGCAGGCATGGACAGGGACGTTATCTATCTTTCACCGCGCACTGGGTGACTCTTCTGGCAGCTGGGAAGGATGCAGGACAGGGTGCAGTACTGTTGGAGGTTGTTCTGCCACCACGCCTCCAAAATTCTACTAGTGGTGATTCTGCCACACCTCTCTCCTCCACCTCCTCCTCTTCCTCTTCCTCCATGGCCTCTTCTTGTGCTGATTTCTCCTCGGAACCAGCGGTGCTCCGTAGGTGCTCAAGGGGCTATGCAAGCACGCAGGCAAAAAGATGCCATGCGGTGCTTGAGCTGGTGTGCTTGGGGGACAGGAGCCACACTGGGGCAGAGGTTCTGTCAGCTCTGCAGGGGCAGGTTCAGAGGTGGTTGACGCCACGCCAACTTAAGGCAGGAATGGTGGTTTGCGACAATGGCACCAACCTCCTCTCCGCCCTCCGACAGAGACAACTGACCCATGTGCCCTGTTTGGCTCACCTCCTTAACTTGGTGGTGCAGTGGTTCTTGAGCAGGTACCCTGGCTTACAGGATATCCTGAGGCAGGCCAGGAAAGTCTGTGTGCAATTCCGCCGGTCATATAATGCCAGTGCTCGGCTGGCAGACCTCCAAAAAGAATTTAACCTGCCCAAGAACCACCTAATCTGTGACATGCCCACCAGGTGGAACTCAACGTTGGCCATGCTGCAGCGGCTGCACACGCAGCAGAGGGCCATCAATGAGTACCTGCGTGACTACTGCACCAGGACAGGGTCAGGGAAGCTTGTTTTTTTCCCCACGCTAGTGGGCCATGATCAGGGATGCATGCACTGTCCTGTTACCATTTTAGGAGGCCACGAGGATGGTGAGCAGTGACAGTGCATGCATCAGTGACACTGTCCCTTGTCCACCTGTTGGAGCACATGCTGCGTGGAATAATGGACAGGGCACTTGTGGCAGAACAGAGGCAGGAAGAGGAGGGCTTCCTTAGCTCTCAAGGCCCCTTTTATCCAGACAGTGTTCCTGCGTGCCCACCGATCACACAGGAAGAGGGTGAGGAGGAGGAGAAGGAGGAGGATTGTGTCAGTATGGCGGTGGAGCCTGGCATTCAGCATCAGCAGCAGTCTTTAAGGGATCATTTACATTCCCAAGAAACACATGGAATTGTACGTGGCTGGGAGGAGGTGGCTGCGGATCATGTCGTCCTTAGTGACCCAGAGGACTCTGGACCGAATGCCTCAGCAAACCTACGCTGCATGGCCTCCCTGATCCTGCAAAGCCTGTGCAAAGATCCTCGTATTCGTGGTATCAAGGAGAAGGAACAATACCGGCTGGCAATCCTCCTTGATCCACATTACAAGTTTAAGGTTGCGGACCTTATCTTGCCATCGCAGAGGGAGCAGAGGATGAAACATCTTCCTCGGGAGGCCTTGCAGAAGGGTTTGTGCAACGCGCTCCCAGAGACTGGGAGGTTACAAACTCCTGTTTCTGGACAACATGTTGCTGAGGCTTCGGTCAGTCAAAGAAGGAGCGGTGGAGAAGGTGGCCGTCTGACTGATGCGTTCAGACAATTTTTTAGTCCGCAGCCCCAAGGTATGATCGGTTCCAGCAACCATCGCCAGCGTCTGTTTTACATGGTGCAGGAATACCTAGGGGCAAGATCTGACTTGGACACCTTTCCCACCGAAAATCTTCTGGGTTATTGGGTCTTGAGGATGGATCACTGGCCAGAGCTTGCACAGTATGCAATTGAGCTACTGGCCTGTCCTGCATCCAGCGTTCTTTCGGAACGCACATTCAGTGCTGCTGGAGGCTTTGTAACCAATCACAGGGTGCGTCTGTCCACTGACTCGGTCGATCGACTGACCTTCATAAAAGTGAATCAGTCTTGGGTCACCACCAGCTACCAAGCACCTGATGCTGATGTAACCGAATACATTTTTTTGAAATGTCAGATCCCTTCAAAGACTGCCTATGCTGATGCTGAGTGACTATCCTGTTATACTGAGTAATTATCCTCTTCCTCCACAATGATCATGATGATAGCTTGTAAGAACATTTTTGGTTCTGGGCGCTGCCAGTCCCGCCACCAGTGCCTAAGGCTCAATTTTTCAGCCCCTGTTTAACAGGGGCATGTAATTAAAATTTTTCATGCAATTCTTTGCAGCAGGGCTAGTTCCTGCGCTCCAACTAGAGTATCTGTGAGGGGTTGCAGTGTTGTGGCACCAGCACCAGTGCCGAAGGCCCAATTTTTCAGCCCCTGTTCAACAGGGGTGTGTAATTACAATCTTTGATGCGATTCTTTGCAGCAGGGCTAGTTCCTGCACTCCAACTAGAGCATCTGTGAGGGGTTCCAGTGTTGTGGCAACACCACCACCACCACCAAAGGCCCAATTTTTCTGCCCCTGTTTAACAGGGGCATGTAATTACAATTCTTGATCTAATATTTCACAGCAGGGCCTTGTGAGGGCTTACAGTGTTGTGGCAAAAACAACACCTAAGGCTCAAATTTCTGCTAAGTATATAGGGCAGGCCCCTACTTTCAAACATCCAACTTACAAACGACTCCTACTTGCAAACGGAAGGAGACAACAGGAAGTGGGATGAAATCTACCCCTAGGAAGGGAAATTCTCTCCTGTAAGAGTTAATATGGGAAAAACTTTTCTCCTTTCCACTGATGTTTTATCACCAATCCTTGTTTCACAAAAAAAAAACAAATTTTCAAAAATCATTTGTCATTGGGGCAAAAAGTGAGGTAAAATCTTCTGAATAGAAGCAGAGACAGCAAAACAAATGTCACAGGGGTGATAACCTTTCCCTAGGTTTTCCAAAAAGCTTAAAATAGATTTTTTGGCTGGAGCTAAACACGTTAAAAATGTACCAGTTCAAAATTACAAACAGATTCTACTTAACAACAAACCTACAGTCCCTGTCTTGTTTGCACCGCCTGTATACTGCTGTTCAGAGTATATAGGGCCTGGGGGCCCCACACCTTTCCTTTTTTAATTTGGGTGCGGGGTTCCCCTTAATATCCATACAAGACCCAAAGGGCCTGGTAATGGACTTGGGGGTACCCATGTCGTTTGTTTCACTGATTTTCATCCATATTGCCAGGACTCGATATTACATTAAAGCCGCAAGCAGTTTTAAATGACTTTTTTTCCTTTAAAAATGACATTTTGTGCAGGGACTGTTCTTAGCACAGGAAACATGCGCACTTTTACAGGCATACTATAGACACCCCCTAGGTACGATATTTAAAGAAATATTTCACTTTTTTTTTTTTTTACTTTAAGCATCATTTAAATCACTGCTCCTGAAAAAACGGCCACTTTTAAAACTTTTTTTTGCATTGATAAATGTCCCCTGGGGCAGGATGCGGATCCCAAAACCCTTTTTAGGACAATACCATGTAAATTAGCCTTTAAAATTAGCACTTTTGATTTTGAACGTTCGAGTCCCATAGCCGTCAATGGGGTTTTCAAATACTTACCGTAATTTTCCTTTCCTGATGGACTCCATGGCAGACGGAGTTCCCACCCATCAGTCAAGAGTAGGCTAGTTACGGAACACATTCTCTATCGGTGATTTCAAATTTATGGGAGTGGGGTCCTATAGAATTGGAGAGGAGGTGGGATTAACCCACACGTAGGCTGCCATGGAGTCCATCAGTAAGGGAAAATTACGGTAAGTATTTGAAAATAAATTTCCCATCACCAGTACATCGGTTCGTGCAGGAGAGCCGACCTGCCGCCATAAAAAAATGGTGGCTGGACGGCCAGTGGTAAAAACTCTTATCAACAAAGCAAAATGCGTGTTCAACAATGAGTAAAACGATGCCTGTATGTTAACCCTGTCTGTACTCTGCTGGCAGATATCCTTATTAGTTGTAAACAAGATATGAACATTGTCATAAAAAAGGGTTAACAATTTAGAAGCTGTACTTAACTAAATGTTAATGAGAGAAAGCACACTCAGTCCTGTATTTTTTTTTTGATGAGTTGTGTGAATAGGAACACCTAATAAACATGCAGAGGGTTTTTTTTAAATTTGACTGCAAAAATGGAAATACATGTTAAGGGACACAACATCTTGTCAAATTGATAAAGGAGGATGGAGTGGGCATCTTAGTTTCAAAAGGTCAATGTCATCATACTTCATGTCTAAAGACAAGAGATAAAAATAAAAGTTAAGATAGAGACACCTGTTTTACTACCAAAAGAATTAGTGGCATCCTTTTGTAATAAGTAATATTATCAACATCTTGTCCTAAATATTTTCTAAAATAACACATGCATAATATAGGAATGAAAAAAATATATATACAGTATATCAATATATATCTACATAGATATATATATATATATATATACATACAGTATATATACATATACAGTATATATACACAGTTAGGCCCATGTATATTTGGACACAGGCACAATTTTAGTTTTTTTCAGGTATTTACCAAAAATGATTCAAGCTATAGTTATATAATGGATATGGGCTGAAAGTGAACACTCTCGGATTTAATTTGTGCATCCAAATTGGAGGAAGGGCTTAGGAATTACTGCTCTTAAGAATAGCCAACCCCCTTTTTCAAGGGACCAAAAGTAATTGGACAATTGAATCAAAAGCTGTTTCATGGCCAGGTGCGGGCTACTCATTTGTTATTTCTTTATTGATTAAGCAGGTAAAAGGTCTGGAGTTGATTCTAAGTGTGGAATTTGCATTTGGAATCTATTGCTGTGAACCTACATCATGCATTCAAAGGAGCTGTCCATGCAATTGAAACAGGCCATTGTAAGGCTTCAAAAAGTAAACAAATCCATCAGAGAGATAGCAGCAACATTAGGAGTGGCCAAATCGACAGTTTGGTACATTATGTGGAAAGAATAACGCACTGGTGAGCTCAGCAACATAAAAAGGCATGGACGTCCACGGAAGACAACAGTGGTGGATGATCGCAGGATCGTCTCTGTTAATTAAATACCCATTTACAACATCCAGACAAGTGAAGGACTCTCTGTAGGAGGTGGGCGTGTCATTGTCAAAGTCTACAATCAAAAGAAGACTTCACAAGAACAAATACAGAGGGTTCACCACAAGTGCAAACCATTCATAGGCCTGAAGAATAGAAAAGCCAGATTAGACTTTGGCAAAAAAATCTAAAAAAGCCTGACAAGTTCTGTAAAAGCATTCTTTGGATGGATGAAAATAAGATTAATCAGTACCAGAACGACGGGAAGAAAAAAGTGTGGAGAAGGCTTGAAACAGTTCCTAATCCAAAGCACACAACGTCATCTGTAAAACATGGTGGAGGCAGTATGATGGCATGGGCATGCATGGCTTCCAGTGGCACTGGGTCATTGGTGCTTATTGATGATGTGACAGAAGACAGAAGCAGCCGGATGAATTCTGCAGTATTTAGAAAAATACTGTCAGCCCAGATTCAGCCAAATGCAGCAAAGTTGATTCGGACTGCGCTTCACAGTACAGATGGACAATGATCCAAAACACACTGCAAAAGAAATCCAGGAGCTTTTAAATGAAAAGAAGTGGAATATTCTGCAATGGCCGAGTCAATCACCTGATCTCAACCCAATTGAGCATGCAGTTCACTTGCTAAAGGCAAAACTAAAGGCAGAAAGACACACTGAAGACACCTGCAGCTACAGTCTGGCAAAGCATCAGAAAGGAGGAAACCCAGTCTTTGGTAATGTCCATGGGTTCCAGACTTCAAGCAGTCATTGCCAGTAAAGGATTCTCAACAAAATATTTAAAATGAACATTTTATTTATGATTATATTCATTTGTCCAATTACATTTGAGCCCCTGAAAATGGGGGGACTGTGTATAAAAATGGTTGCAGTTTTTAAAATTTGTACTTATTATTCATGTTCAACCCCTTGAATTATATCTGAAAGTCTGCACTTCAAATTAATTTGGATTGTTTTGTTTTAATTTTATTCTGGTGGCATACAGAGACAAAAGTAAGGCGAGGTGATTGATGGACGTTATGTTTCACCTAATATGCGTTCATTTACAGTGAACTAAGGTGGAATCCTGTTTTACCAGCCACCTTGGCAGGGTTGGTTCCAGACCAGATTTTTCCATCCACTTGTGTCCACTAATATGTGGTATAAATAAAGCAGAACTGGAACAAAGAATTGCTCTTGGTCTGGGACTCAGGAATCCATACCTGAGAGAGAGAGCTACTGATGTGATGTCTGCTTTGTGAGAGACAGGAAAAAGGTTTGCATTGTCATTCTTTTGTGGGTGACTGGGAGAAGCCCTTCATCTGTCAGTTAGGATCCTGATCTGTTTAGTTAGTGCCTGCATGGCGAGGATTTATTTTCTGTTTTGTTTGATTTTGATGCAACCTTTTAAAAATAAAACTGGCTATAAGTCAGATTTTAAGAAAACCTGCTGCTTGGATTACCCTTTTTCCCAGGGAAGATGATCCCCCATTGAGCTAACCCCCCTACATTAATATATATATATATATATATATATATATATATATATATATATACACATATACACACACACACACACACACACACACACACACACACACACACACACACACACACACACACACACACACACACAGTATCTCACAAAAGTGAGTACACCCCTCTCACATTTTTGTAAATATTTTATTATATCTTTTCATGTGACAACACTGAAGAAATGACATTTTGCTACAATGTAAAGTAGTGTGTGTACACCTCGCATAACAGTGTAAATTTGCTGTATCCTCAAAATAACTCAGTGCACAGCCATTAATGTATCAACCGCTGGCAACAAAAGTGAGTACACCCCTAAGTGTAAGTACATAGTTTGTGTGGCCAACATTATTTTCCAGCACTGCCTTAACCCTCTTGGGCATGGAGTTCACCAGAGCTTCACAGGTTGCCACTGGAGTCCTCTTCCACTCCTCCATGATGACATCATGGAGCTGGTGGATGTTAGAGACCTTGTGCTCCGCCACATTCCATTTGAGAATGCCCCACAGATGCTCAATAGGGTTTAGGTCTGGAGACACGCTTGGCCATCACCTTTACCCTCAGCTTCTTTAGCAGGGCAGTGATTGTCTAGAAGGGCGGCACAGTGGTACAGTGGATAGCACTTTCGCCTAGCAGTAAGAAGGGTCGCTGGTTCGAATCCCACCCACGACACTACCTGCCTGGAGTTTGCATGTTCTCCCTGTGCCTGCGTGGGTTTCCTCCGGGTACTCCGGTTTCCTCCCACACTCCAAAGACATGCTGGTAGGTTAATTGGATCCTGTCTAAATTGCCCCTAGTATGTATGAATGTGAGTTAGGGACCTTAGATTGTAAGCTCCTTGAGGGTAGGGACTGATGTGAATGTACAATGTATATGTAAAGCGCTGCGTAAATTGACGGCGCTATATAAGTACCTGAAATAAATAAATAAATAAGGTGTGTTTGGGGTTGTTATCAAGTTGTAATACTGCCCTGCGGCCCAGTCTCCAAAGGGAGGGGATCGTGCTCTGCTTCACTATGTCACAGTACATGTTGGCATTCATGGTTCCATCAATGAACTGTAGCTCCCCAGTGCCAGCAGCACTTATGCAGCTGCAGACCTTGACACTCCCACCACCATGCTTGACTGTAGGCAAGACACATTTGTTGTTGTACTCCTCACCTTGTTTCATCCACACATGCTTGACACCATCAGTACCAAATAATTTTATCTTGGTCTCATCAGACCACAATGCATGTTTTCAGTAATCCATGTCCTTGGTCTGCTTGTCTTCAGCAAACTGTTTGTGGACTCTCTTGTGCATGATCTTTAGAAGAGGCTTCCTTCTGGGACAACAGCCATGCAGACCAATTTGATGCAGTGTGCGGCAAATGGTCTGAGCACTGACAGGCTGAACCCTTCAACCTCTGCAGCAATGCGGGCAGAACTCATACATCTACTTCCCAAAGACAACCTTTGGATATGACGCTGAGCATGTACACTCAACTTCTTTGGTCAACCATGGCGAAGCCTGTTCTGAGTGGAACCTGTCCTGTTAAACCACTCTTGGGTGGTCTTGGGCACCGTGCTGCAACTCAGTTTCAGGGTTTTGGCAATTTTCTTATAGCCTAAGCCATCTTTATGTAAAGCAAATTTTTTTTTTTCAGATCCTCAGAGAGTTTTTTGCCATGAGGTGCCATATTGAACTTCCAGTGATCAGTATGAGAGAGTGAGAGTGATAACACCAAATTTAACTTACCTGCTCCCCATTCACATCTGAGACCTTGCAACACTAACGAGTCACAAGACACAGGGAGGGAAAATGGCTAATTGGGCCCAGCGGTTTAGACATTAATGGCTGTGTGTTGAGTTATTTTGAGAAGACAGCAACTTTACACTGTTATACAAGCTATGCACTCACTACTTTACATTGTAGCAAAGTGCCATTTCTTTAGTGTTGTCGCATGAAAAGATATAATAAAATATTTACAAAAATGTGAGGGGAATGTACTCATTTTGTGAGATACTGTATATATGATCCATTATATTATTACAGATAGCTATAATAACATTTTATGTATTTTACATTGTTTCAATATGGTCATTTACTTTTCTAATATATGTAAAGAAAAAATTTGTAAAGAAAAAATTTTGTTAATGTATGATATATTTGTGCATCTCTAAAGTATTGTTTCACTATCCAGTGTTGATTATTTTTAGAATAATTGAAATGTGCTATATATTTATTAAATAATAATAATAATAATAATAATAATAATAAAAATAATAATAATTTTACAAAGAAATTAACTGTTGGTAGTTCATTTTGAAAATGACCTTATAGGAAAAGATTGTTTCAGCTGTTTGACAGAGTGCCCTCTCTGTAAGTGGTATCAACGGCCTCAGGCTCTCAAATCACAAATTTGCAGCATGCTAAAAATGTCTTTTCATCACTCAGAATTGCGCTGCTGTAAGGATTCATTAAGCAGACAGATAGGAGATTATCATAAGTGAAACTGGAATCTTCATTCTGGATGAAAAACTGACCTGTTTATTGCCAGCATCAACTGGGAAAAGGGCCTTTCATTAGAAACTGTGCCAGACACATCATAAAATGGATTTTGAGTAATCTATCTGATATGTAAAGGTACCTGCAGACAGCAGATGACAGACTACCAATCATGACAGATTCTGGAAAAAAACATAATCTTCATGTCAGTATTGCCTTCACACCTCACCAAACTCCCCCAGCCATGAGGCTATTGTTTCTCTGAGATCCAAGAAGCAGTGAGAATCCCTGCAGATCTTTTCAGCAAAAAACAATTGGCCCAATTTTTTCAGATACTTCAATGAACTTATCACATTGTTTTCACAGTAGCCTATTTGTATTCATTTTTTTTTTTTTCAAGGTAGAAACATAAACCTGCAGCCATACTCGTTAAGAGCTACATAGGTACCATCCCAGAAAGATACAAAAATCAATAACAAAGTTAGGGTGGAGTGGGACTTTGTATGTACGTCTGTAGGGTTTAAATGAAGATATATACCACAGAGTAAAAATATAGTTAAACTATATTTTCCCTATATCACTGGTCAAATAAGAGCATTTTACAACTATAACAAGTTAAAATCACAGTTACTGTTATTTGGTCCAGTGCTGATCCTGACAGAAAGAGTCAAAACAGATGGCCTACGCATTTTGCGGGGATCCCCACTTCGTCAGGGCCTTAAAGTAGCATGAATTTGGTACAAATATTGTAATAACCTATGAATGAAATATTGACAAGGTTATAGGTATGGATGGGCTTTATGTTCGGGTCGAACATGAGTTTGACTCGAACATTGGCTCTTCACCCGTTCGCCGAACAGCGAACAATTTGGGGTGTTCGCGGCAAATTTGAAAGCCACGGAACACCCTTTAAAAGTCTATGGGAGAAATCAAAAGTGCTAATTTTAAAGGCTTATATGCATGGTATTGTCATAAAACGTGTTTGGGGACCTGGGTCCTGCCCCAGGGGACATGTATCAATGCAAAAAAAAAGTTTTAAAAACTGGCATTTTTTCGGGAGCAGTGATTTTAATAATGCTTAAAGTGGAACAATAAAAGTGTAATATTCCTTTAAATTTCGTACCTGGAGGGTGTCTATAGTATGCCTGTAAAGGGGCGCATGTTTCCCATGTTTAGAACAGTCTGACAACAAAATGACATTTGTAAAGGAAAAAAAGTCATGTAAAACTACTATCGCTACTATCACTACTAATAGGTAAATATTAATAAATGCTTAAATCATTATAAGAGCATAGAATTTAGAACATTTATGAGGCATTCACAATTGCCCGAATAACATTACAGTGTAATATAGCATAAAACTTGACAAATTAAAGTTGCATTCTATTTATTTGATGTCCAACAATGTGTCAAGGAACCAAGAATGAAGAAAAGGAACAAATAGATCAATTAATGCCTATAGCTTAAAGTTATATTAATGTATTGTTCTTTCAATATCGATAATACAGTCAGTCCACTGGGGAAGGAGCCTGGTGAGCCCGTGGGGATGACCTCCACGTCCTCACTGGAAAGCAGTGCAGACTTCTATGTAATGGTGATTATAATATTGATGTTTGTAATAACAGTGTAGCACCCACAAAGAGAAAGAAAAAAGAGAAAAGAAAAGTAAGCAGAAAAGGGAAGGGAAAGAGAGAAGGAGAAAAGGAAAATGAAAAAAATAAATAAAGGAAAAGAAAAATGGTGTATGCATACACATAGAGATAGATAAATAAAAAGGTGTATGTGGATGAAAGTAGTATAGGGGGTAGAAAAGGAGAGGGGGATTTGTAAGTATTATAGTCCTACCTTGCACTAACAGGGGAGCCAATGTATGGTTTAAGATGTTCAAAAGAATATATATATATATATATATATATATATATATATATATATATATATATATATATATATATATATATATATATATATATATATATATATATATATATATATATATATATATATATATATATAGTGGGGATGGAAAGTATTCAGACTCCCTTAAATGTTTCACACTTTGTTATATTGCAGCCATTTGCTAAAATCATTTAAGTTCATTTTTTTCCTCATTAATGTACAACACAGCACCCCATATTGACAGAAAAACACAGAATTGTTGACATTTTTGCAGATTAAAAAAGAAAAACTGGAATATCACATGGTCCTAAGTATTCAGACCCTTTGCTGTGACGCTCATATATTTAACTCAGGTGCTGTCCATTTCTTCTGATCATCCTTGAGATGGTTCTACACTTTCATTTGAGTCCACCTGTGTTTGATTATATTGATTGGACTTGATTAGGAAAGCCACACACCTGTCTATATAAGACCTTACATCTCACAGTGCATGTCAGAGCAAATGAGAATCATGAGGTCAAAGGAACTGCCTGAAGAGCTCAGAGACAGAATTGTGGCAAGGCACAGATCTGGCCAAGGTTACAAAAAAATTTCTGCTGCACTTAAGGTTCCTAAGAGCACAGTGACCTCCATAATTCTTAAATGGAAGATGTTTGGGACGACCAGAACCCTTCCTAGAGCTGGCCGTCCAGCCAAACTGAGCTATCAGGGGAGAAGAGCCTTGGCGAGAGAGGTAAAGAAGAACCCAATGATCACTGTGGCTGAGCTCCAGAGATGGAGATGGGAGAAAGTTGTAGAAAGTCAACCATCACTGCAGCCCTCCACCAGTCGGGGCTTTATGGCAGAGTGGCCCGACGGAAGCCTCTCCTCAGTGCAAGACACATGAAAACCCGCATGGAGTTTGCTAAAAAAACACCTGAAGGACTCCAAGATGGTGAGAAATAAGATTCTCTGGTCTGATGAGACCAAGATAGAACTTTTTGGCCTTAATTTTAAGCGGTATGTGTGCAGAAAACCAGGCACTGCTCATCACCTGTCCAATACAGTTCCAACAGTGAAGCATGGTGGTGGCAGCATCATGCTGTGGGGGTGTTTTTCAGCTGCAGGGATAGGATGACTGGTTGCAATTGAGGGAAAGATGAATGCGGCCAAGTACAGGGATATCCTGGATGAAAACCTTCTATAGAGTGCTCTGGACCTCAGACTGGGCCGAAGGTTTACCTTCCAACAAGACAATGACCCTAAGCACACAGCTAAAATAATGAAGGAGTGGTTTCACAACAACTCCGTAACTGTTCTTGAATGGCCCTGCCAGAGCCCTGACTTAAACCCAATTGAGCATCTCTGGAGAGACCTAAAAATGGCTGTCCACCAACGTTTACCATCCAACCTGACAGAACTGGAGAGGATCTGCAAGGAGGAATGGCAGAGGATCCCCAAATCCAGGTGTGAAAAACTTGTTGCATCTTTCCCAAAAAGACTCACGGCTGTATTAGATCAAAGGGGTGCTTCTACTAAATACTGAGCAAAGGGTCTGAATACTTAGGACCATGTGATATTTCAGTTTTTCTTTTTTAATAAATCTGCAAAATTCTGTGTTTTTCTGTCAATATGGGGTGCTGTGTGTACATTAATGAGGAAAAAAATGAACTTAAATGTGTGTGTGTGTGTGTGTGTGTGTGTGTGTGTGTGTGTGTGTGTGTGTGTGTGTATATCTCTGTTGGAGTCTATCTCTTGGTAGAAGATGGATTGAGTGACTAGGAATGTGAGCCAAACCGCCCTTTTTCAATCCGAATCCCCAGGAATGGTGTTATAAGGGAAAGCCACAAAAGGACCTAATAAGAAGAAGGGAGGTCCAGTTAAGCCAAAGAAATAAACAAATGATAGCCCTTTAAGGTTTGTCCCAGCATGAGGAGCTCTCACCTGGTTCCCTGTATATGTGTGTCTCCTTCCAGTGTTTCCACAAGTAATTGGACCGCTGAATGGAGACCTTCATAGACTGTGGTATATATATGTGTGAGGGAGTCTGCTGTGATTGCCAGGGGAGGAGGAAGGAGGGATCCCCGAGGCTGCCCACATCGCTCGGATCACAGATCCAGATAGGTTCTGTGGGATCAGAAGGGACGGGGGAGGGCTCATCTGTCCACTGACATGCCAGGTGATGTTCACGTCACCACTGTGGCATGTATCTCCGCCGAATCCATCTTCCACGTTTGCAGGTATCCCAGAGGAGGTGTGGGTGGTGGCAAGTGTGCCCGCAGCTGATAGCTATCAGCAGAGGGGAATCCTCTGCAAAGAAGGGGAGGATCCGAGCTGGCCGAGTGCTGGAAATGACGCATACCGAAGGTGCATCATCGGCACTGTGCGTTCCAAGTGGGCAGAAGTGAGAAACTGGAAGTGACGCAACCCAGAAGTCACTTCAGAATGTGATCAACAAAAGATGTAAACATCCGCCCAGGTATTGCCTCTGTAAGATTCCAAGGTAGTGAAAGGTGCAAGAGATCCTGTGTGTGAAAAATGACACACGCAGGGCTCCAACTCCAACAGGCAGTGGGCAGACAGGGGTGAGGCTATTTCCATCAAAGCAGACAACAAATCGACATTACCCTATTTGCAAGGGAATTAGATAAAATAAAATTAAGCATAACTAAAGACTCGTGTAAATCTGAGCATACAAATCACCTTTGGTCCATATATTCTTGGTTTGACACATAGATTGTTGCTGGACATTTACAATATATGTACAGATACCTTTCAAAGATACATAGCCTAAATATCACAAAAGTACATATCAATATGTACATTAAGGTTTTTATTAACAAGTTCAGCCAATGTGGCAATCCAACAGAGAAATAATTCATTTTCATATTCAGGTGGGGAAAGGAGAGTGGTAGGGAAAAAAAAAACAAAAAAAAAACAAAGAGGGAATGGGACTGGATTTACCATAGATAGGGATCAAATAATTAAAGAAATGGGCATAACTAATAGCATCATTCAACCCTGGTGGTTGAGTGGCCCTTAGTTTGCATATCCACTTAGCCTCAATTTGCAGGATTTTCTGGTCAAAATCACCCTTTCTGACACTTCTACCACTTCCTCCCACAGATCCCAAACCAATCGCACACACCGAAGCTCACAACGTTCCTTCACACCTCACCCGAACCCTATGGGGCAGAGTGAGAACACATAGGAAGCTATGGAAACTAATCGCACTCAGGCACAGAAACGCAAGACATCACCACCATCTGATGGGGAGGATCTTGAACACACTTTAATAGACACTAATGGTAAAAATTATCCTAGTGGATCAGCATCTGGTGCCACTCCCAAACAACAAAGACAGTCAAGTTTTTGCACACTTGCCTCCAAAGACAAAACCCCAATGATCCCAAGACCCCCACACAACACAGCACAGAGTCACAAAGATCAATTTGTAGTTCATCCCACTTAGTTCAATCTTGTACTTTTGATGTTATTAATTTAACTTCACACACTTCCACACCGACAGAACTCAAGGTCATGGGACTTAGACTTAATTTCTGTCTAACAGGAGATTTAGATCGCTTTGACTGTGTCGAAGGTATCAACTTATTTGCCAGAAAATTTAATTTCAAATCCTATTGGCATAATCAATCCACCCATACCAAAGAGAACAAAGTGTACCAAGTTTTAACTAATACAGAAGATATAGATACCTCTAACTTCACACCCCCTGAGTATAAAAATAGATCACACAAATTTCTGGCCTTTTCCAAATCAAATCTCAAACTATTTGTTGATCGGGTAACCCAACATGACGCACCTCCGGCGCTTGGCCAGCTCCGATCCTCCCCTTCTTTACAGGTGTGGCCCTGATTTCCCTCTGCTGATAGCTATCAGCTGGGGCACACTTGCTGCCACCTACACCTCCTCTGGGATTCCTGCAAACCTGGAAGATGGATTCGGCAGAGGTACACACCACAGCGATGAAATGAACCTCACCTGGCATGTCAGTGTACAGATGAGCCCTCCCCAGTCCCTCTGGATCCCACAGAATCTGGATATGTGATCCGGGCGAAGTGCCGGCCTCAGGGATCCCTCCTTCCTCCTCCCCTGGCAATCACAGCAGACTCCCTCACACTCTCTCCCTAAGTCTATTAAGGTCTTCATTCAGTGATCCAATTACTTGTGGAAACACTGGAAGGAGACACACATATACAGGGAACCAGGTGAGAACTCTTCATGCTGGGACAAACCTTACAAGGCTATCATTCGTTTATTTCTTTGGCTTAATGTAACCCCCCCTTCTTATAAGGGAGAGCCACAAAAGGATCTAATAACACCATTCCTGGGGATTGGGATTGAAACCAAAGGGCGGTTTGGCTTACATCCCTAGTCACTCAATCCATCTTCTACCAAGGGTTTATATACAGTGGGGCAAAAAGTATTTAGTCATCGACCAATTATGCAAGTTCTCCCACTTAAAAAGATGAGAGAGGCCTGTAATTATCTCATAGGTATACCTCAACTATTTGAGACAAAATGTGGAAACAAATCCAGACAATCACATTGTCTTATTTTTGAAAGAATTTATTTGCAAATTATGGTGGAAAATAGGTATTTGGTCAATATCAAAAGTTCATCTCAATACTTTGTTATATATCCTTTGTTGGCAACGACAGAGGTCAAGCGTTTTCTATAAGTCCTCACAAGGTTGTCATACACTGTTGATGGTATGTTGGCCCATTCCTCCATGCAGTTCTCCTCTAGAGCAGTGATTTTTTGGGGCTGTCGCTGGGCAACACGGACTTTCAACTCCCTCCAAAGGTTTTCTATGGGGTTGAGATCTGGCGACTGGCTAGGCAACTCCAGGACCTTGAAATGCTTCTTACGAAGCCACTCCTTCGTTCTCCAGGTGGTGTGTTTGGGATCATTGTCATACTGAAAGACCCAGCCACGTTTCATCTTCAATGCCCTTGCTGATGGGAAGAGGTTTGCACTCAAAATCTCACGATACATGGCCCCATTCATTCTTTCATGTACACGGATCAGTTGTCCTGTTCCCTTTGCAGAGAATCAGCCCCAAAGCATGATGTTGCCACCCCCATGCTTCACAGTAGGTATGTTCTTTGCAACTCAGCATTCTCTCTCCTCCAAACACGACAAGTTGTGTTTCTACCAAACAGTTCTACTTTGGTTTCATCTGACCATATGACATTCTTCCAGTCCTCTTCTGGATCATCCAAATGTTCTCTAGCAAACCTCAGGCAGGCCCGGACATGTACTGGCTTAAGCAGGGGGACACGTCTGGCACTGCAGGATCTGAGTCCCTGGCGGCATAGTGTGCTACTGATGGTAACCTTTGTTACGTTGGTCCCAGCTCTCTGCAGGTCATTCACTAGGTCCCCCCGTGTGGTTCTGGAGTGTTTGCTCACCGTTCTGGTGATCATTTTGACCCAACGGGGTGAGATCTTGCATAGAGCCCCAGATTGAGGCAGATTATCAGTGGTCTTGTATGTTTTCCATTTTCTAATTATTGCTCCCACAGTTGATTTCTTCACACCAAGCTGCTTGCCTATTGCAGATTCAGTCTTCCCAGCCTGGTGCAGGTCTACAATTTTGTTTCTGGTGTCCTTCGACAGCTTTTTGGTCTTTATCATAGTGAAGTTTGGAGTGTGACTGTTTGAGGTTGTGGACAGGTGTTTTTTATACTGATAACAAGTTCAAACAGGTGCCATTAATATAGGTAATGAGTGGAGGACAGAGGAGCCTCTTAAAGAAGAAGATACAGGTCTGTGAGAGCCAGAAATCTTGCTTGTTTGTAGGTGACCAAATACTTATTTTCCACTATAATTTGCAAATAAATTCTTTCAAAAATCAGACAATGTGGTTGTCTGGATTTGTTTCCACATTTTGTCTCTCATAGTTGAGGTATACCTATGATGACAATTACAGGCCTCTCTCATCTTTTTAAGTGGGAGAACTTGCACAATTGGTGGCTGACTAAATACTTTTTTGCCCCAGTGTATATGTGTATACTTACACATACATATATATACTCTTTTGAATATCCTAAACCATACATTGGTTTCCCTGTTAGTGCAAGGTAAGACACTATAATACTTGCAAATCCCCCTCTCCTTTCCTCCCCCGTATATTACTTTCATCCACATATACCCTTTTTTATCTACCTTTTGTTATTGATTTTTGTATTTATACTGAGATTAAATTACACACAGGTGGAATCTATTTACTAGGTAACTTTTGAAGGCATATATACAAAACAATTCTGCGCTGCCGTAACGACAAAAAGCAGCTAACACAACCAACAAAGCAAAACAGAGAGAAAACACACAATAAGTGTAGTGCTAGTAGAAATGAGAAAACGTCCAATATGGAAAATGTCAAAATCACAGTTCCAAGTATGAATACTGCAGAGGGAACATCAATATGTGTATGGAGGGAAAAAGTCTTTAGAAAAACATTCCAACCAAAGCTATATAAAATCTTGAGATGAAAAACAGACACACCACCACCAATTGTGAGAAGGCTTACCGGATGGAGGGGACCCAATGGGGCATATGCCGGACTGGGTCGGATGCGCTTAGGTGATGGGTGGCTGGAGATGGCCCGGGAAGGTGATGTTGGTGGGTGGACCCACGCGTTACTCTGTCACTCTAGGTGATGCAGGAATCCAGAGAGATGTGTGGACCGGAACGCACATTGTAGTTTCGCTCAAATTGATGTTGAAGAAGGCTCTCCAGTGCACAGCCAGACTCACACAGCCTCCAGCATTGCTGGAGCGAAAGTACAATGTGCGTTCCGGTCCACACATCTCTCTGGATTCCTGCATCACCTAGAGTGACAGAGTAACACGTGGGTCCACCCACCAACATCGCCTTCCCGGGTCATCTCCAGCCACCCATCACCTAAGCGCATCCGACCCAGTCCGGCGTATGCCCCATTGGGTCCACTCCATCCAGTAAGCCTTCTCACAATTGGTAATGGTGTGTCTGTTTTTCATCTCAAGATTTTATATAGTTTGGTTGGAATGTTTTTCTAAAGACTTTTTCCCTCCATACACATTTTGATGTTCCCTCTGCAGTATTCATACTTGGAACTGTGATTTTGACGTTTTCCATATTGGACATTTTCTCATTTCTACTAGCGCTACACTTATTGTGTGTTTTCTCTCAACTTTTGAAGGCACTTGGTTTCACTAGATTATGGTTAGGGGTATCAGAATAAGGGGGCTGCATATAAATGCACGCCACACTTTTCAAATATTTATTTGTAAAAAAAATTGAAAACCATTTATCAATTTCCTTCTACTTCACAATTATGTGCCAATTTGTTTTGGTCTATCACATAAAATCCCAATAAAATACATTTACGTTTTTTGGTTGTAACATGACAAAATATGGAAAATTTCAAGGGGTATGAATAATTTTTCAAGGCACTGTATATGTGGCCTCCCACTGGAACCCCCCCATGAGACCTGATTCATGCATAGATTTTGACACATATTCATATGCACAGATATGATTAAGACATAAGTACACACGTGATGAGCTACAGCTAGCTTTCTTCTCTGGAGAGTTTTTTGGACATTCATTAAAAAAAAATACAAATACAAATAAAGTGCCCATGTGAATGAAGCCTCATTTTTTTAATTAAACTGAAAAAAAAAATATTTTGATAGATTTCTTTTCCACTTGTCAGAACAGGGTAAAAATTATTTTAGATTATATATTTATTATGATTGCAAGCTCTTCGGAGCAGGGCCATCTTAATCCTCTTGTATTGTATTGTATTATAACTGTATTGTCTCCCTTTTATATTGTAAAGCGCTGCGTAAACTGTAAACGCTATATAAATCCTGAATGATAATAATAATAATTATATTGCTATGCAAAAAAGTTAAAGCTTTACATTTAATCTTTTATAGATCATCCCTAGGTTGTTTAAAAATGAGCACAGTCAGTTTAATACATAGTTAAGGTATCCCTAGACAAAAGGTAGCACATATATACCTCTGGTCATTAGGAACATCTTTCCTATTTGCCTAAATGTCATGTATAGTGCAGGAAGACAGCTGTCTGCATTTGTAATGCTACAATCATATCTGTGTTGGCAAGAGCTCTGTGTATAGGAAATCTGCGTTGTAGCAACTGTCACATTTACACATGGAGACCTTGGTGACAGTTGATTGTGCAGAATTTGGCAATCATCTCAGTGTCAGACTGTAGCATGCCCCTAGGCTGATAAGTCTTAAGGAAAAATTGTCTATCAGGATGGATTTTCCCTGACCATTGCTATTGTTATCCTGGGTTAAAGGTACACTCAAAATTGAAAAAGAAACCATAAAGTGCATAAAAAGAGTCTGCCTGTTGAGTACTAATGTTTTTCATTTTTTCAAGGATTTCTGTACTGCACTAGATCACCTACTTCTTTGAAACACACCTGTTGTTGATGCTTGGCACCCTTCTTGGTGCTTCTCACACATATCCTGATGTACAAAAATACATGTTTTGTAAAATATCAGTACTTAGAATAGCTATCACTTTGAAATGCAATTGGTAATGCATAAATAGAATATTACATAGGCTTCAGTAAGTACACTTCTGCTGCCCTTTTATTGCTCCTGCATGGAGCTGTTTGTGCATACTCTGCTACATTGGTTACATTGAATTGAGGTTAGGGTAATGTATCAAGCCCCTACTCGCTCGGTTCCACTCACCCGACACTCCTCTGCAGCTATAGAATCAGATTGCAGATCGCAACATCTGATTGTTCAGTCATCCAATGCTCCGGGATTAGAACTACAGCTATGTGCCGTTCTAACCCAGTTGTGAAAGCTCAGAACAAACACCAGGCAGGCTGTATGTAAGTTCAACCAGGAATCTCCTTTATTGGAAAATACAGGCTCTTTTATACACTAAAAGTGGAGGTGAATACCTTCGCCTCATATTACTCTAACAATACATCTGTAACCTAATTAACCTAATTAACATGAGCTAATTAACTAATCCCTTTAGACAGCCTAGATGACTCAGACATGACCTTTAGGCCAGACTGGCCGTCTTGTAGTTCAGAAAATCCAATCAACATTATCACACTAGCAGAGTTAATTAAACACAAACAACAATGGGGATCGAATGACTCTTAGATCCCATACTAGAGACTTATTTACAATACTCATTTTAGCCGACAACAGACAGGTAGCTGGAATTGATGACATTAGCATTTAACAGTATGAATCAGTCACTATTCCAATATGGCAAATCCAGGGTCCCCAGAGTCTGTGTGTCCCGGTTGACCAGGACCCGAATCCACAGTAATACCACCTCAAGGGTCCCCAGGCATACAGCTCACAAAGAGCACCGTTCCCCCAAATGCCAGGCCCCACGATTGATCGGCCAGAGGCTAGCATTCAGTCCCCTCCAAAATTCTCTCTCCCGGCTAGGTCTGTCACATTTCTCCCCTTTTGGCAGGAGACTAACACAGGAGGAGACCCCAGACGGGTTGACTCTGAAGTTAATCAGTAGTTCCAGTCCTCTAATGCCTGTACCCACACAGTACCCCAAACAAATTGTTCCAAACAAAGAATTACTCACCCAGCCAACCTCTGCCTCTCTCAGAGAACATATCTGCCTCTGGGGAGAGGCCTGGACTGGCCCTTCTCGTCCTTTCTGCCGCTGGAGAGAAGACAGGGTGTCTGGGCTCACTCCGTCATGCTGTTGGGGATCTGGGCTGACTGCCCAGCATCCCTGGGGTATACAGGTGGAGACTAAAGTCCCATCCACCTTTACAGGAAATCCATCCTCTGTTAGTTGAGGGCAGAGTCCAGCAGTACTCGGCCCTGTTGCCAGCCCTTCTGCTGGAAACCCCACACCATCTGCTCCGGCTAACTGTTGGGGAGGGACAACACACACCTCCTCTGCCTTCTCCCCCTGTATCTGCTGCTGGGAAGTGATTGCCACCTTCTCACCCTGAGCCTCTGAAACTGCCACAGGTGTGGGGCAGAGGTCTTGGACCCTCTGTCCGGTTGCCAGCGCTTCAGCTGGGGAAGTTCCTTGTCACTTTACAGATACTTCTGTTGGTGCTGGGCAGAGCACAGTGAAGTTTGGCCCTAATAACAGCTCTTCTTCTGCTGGAGGCTCACCAGGTTGTTCTTCCTCAGCAGAAAAGTCTATCAAATCCCCTGTCTCTGCAACTGGTGTCTGGGGATAAAGGTTCTCTGTGGAACCCAGAAGATGCTATCAGTGCTGGGCAGAGGTTAGCAGAGCTCTGCCCTGTTGTCAGCACTTCAGGTTTGGGGACGGCAATCTTCAGATTTTCCGCTGCCAATTCTCTGGCATTCTGCTGGACAGGCACATTCCTCCATCCAAGATCATCCAATGCAGAAACAGGTTCATCCAGATCAGTCAGCAGTTGCTGCATCCGCCATAAGACCTCCACCTCCATAGCTGTGGGGGCAGGTTGGCAAAGCACACTGTTACTCTGCCACATTGTCAACTCTTCAGCCAGGATTTCAGAGTTGTCAACTGGTATTTCCTGATAGTCCCAGGCAAAGGGAGCACCACCCTGCTGCTGAGCAGGGTCTAACAGCTGTTTGTAGGTGATCTCCAGCTCCCATTCCTGAACGGCCAGAAACTCCAAATCTTCCTGTGCCCAGTGCACTTCTGAGACATTCAGTCTTCGCTCACTGTGCTCCATTATTTCCTCCAAACTCCACTCCCGATCACTCCCAAAGTCAGGGTCCCTGGACAGCCTCCAGTATAACAATCCCAGGCCATCGTAGTCAAAGCCTTCCGTGGGGCTGTCATCCGCTGTCCACGGGCACACTTGGGCTGCATACCACTGGAGGGCTCTGTAGCTCTCGTCCAACCGAATTTCGGCCCAGATCAGACTGCTTAACTCGGCTGTCCACTCCTGGTTCAGCTGTTCCCCCAAAAACAGCATTCGCACTTCATACTGCGACCAGTACTTCACATGGATGGAGGGGAGAACTTTTCCCTGGTGTTGCTGCTCACGGGCTAGCGCTTCCTTCCAGAGTTCACAGCGGATAGAATCAAACCATCCTAGCAGGACCTGCTCTGATACTGGTCCTCTGTGCTGTATCTGCATCTCTCGCAACCTCCTTCTGAATTCCTCATCCATGGTGGCTGGTATCTCTCCTCTCCTGCTATCTGGACCTTGGATCCAGGTGATGGTTTGGATGTGTTCACGGCAAGGAAGCACGATCCCACCATTCCCTCCACGGCTCTCAAGTAAGTCTTTCAGTGTGGCTCTCCTGCAGGCTGGTTTGGAGTGTCCCAGTAACTGGAGAGCAATTCCCACTGCTGCCAACCAATGGAACGAGCCCCTACTCGCTCGATTCCACTCTCCCGACACTCCTCTGCTGCTATAGAATCAGATTGCAGATCGCAACATCTGATTGTTCGGTCGTCCGATGCTCCGGGATTAGAACTACAGCTATGTGCCATTCTAACCCAGTTGTGATAGCTCAGAACAAACACCAGGCAGGCTGTATGTAAGTTCAACCAGGAATCTCCTTTATTGGAAAATACAGGCTCTTTTATACACTAAAAGTGGAGGTGCATACCTCCAGCTCATATTACTCTAACAATACATCTGTAACCTAATTAACCTAATTAACATGAGCTAATTAACTAATCCCTTTAGACAGACTAGATGACTCAGACATGACCTTTAGGCCAGACTGGCCGTCTTGTAGTTCAGAAAATCCAATCAACATTATCACACTAGCAGAGTTAAACACAAACAACAATGGGGATCTAATGACTCTTAGATCCCATACTAGACTTATTTACAATACACATTTTACCAGACAACAGACAGGTAACTGGAATTGATGACATTAGCATTTAACAGTAGGAGTCCCAACGGTATGAATCATTCACTATTCTTATATGGCAAATCCAGGGTCCCCAGAGTCTGTGTGTCCTGGGGGACCAGAACCCGAATCCACAGTAATACCACCTCAAGGGTCCCCAGGCATACAGCTCACAAAGAGCACCGTTCCCCCAAATGCCAGGGCCCACGATCGATCGGCAAGAGGCTAGCATTCAATCCCCTCCAAAAGTCTCATTCCCGGCTAGGTCTGTCACAGGTAAATTTAATGAACTTTTGGACTTTAGCACAATTCCTCTGTTTATTGGTGATAGGAATAACTATTTATTTATGAAACATTTAGTTATGATTATCAAAACATATATTCTGATTAAGCAGAGGTACTTTTTAGAAATGTTTAGTTACAGGATGTATAACAGCTGTTTTTGGTTGTGGTCAAATGCCATTCACACCTTCAGCTTGAAAAAGTTTATCTCTGATTTCCCACAGAGATTGGGAAGTGACATGTATATGTTAATTGACCAACAAGTTAATCAGGACTTCAAAGAGACCTACAAGGTAGCCCACACCTTTGTATAGAGTATAAATTGTACTATGAGGCTCTCAGCCATTTCAGAACAATCATATTGAATGTCACCATGTACTTACTGTATTGTTCTCCCTGCCTATGGCTAAAACTGTAGGCTTGAATATTAAACACATCTTTTTGAATGTGGTTCAGCAGTCAAAATGTTATTGGAAACCCCTAAATTCTGGGATTTTCCTATCAATTGGTCCTTTGAAGCCGGAAATGATAACTCTACAGACATCGCAAAGAAATGGAACACAAGTTGGGAATTCACTTCTGCTGGTGAAGGTAAGCTAACTTTTTGCTTACTGTGACTTCCCCTTGTGCTGTGCCTATTTCTGTAAGTTAGTGTCATGTAGAAGTACTCTTCCCAAGAACCTTGACTGTTGAATTTTTTTTTTTTTTTTTTTTTTAAGTTTTTTTTTACTTTCCATACTATCTGTACTTATTACTGTCCTTGCGTGTGTGTGTTCTGTGTGAATGGCTTGCCCTATTTCAGGCGCAATACTGTATGTTCATAGTTAGGATTTTTGCAGTTCCTGAAGTCTGGGGTGACCAGCCAGGTCAAAAATCGGGTCTTCGGACTCAAGGGATCATTCATAGGCTGTGGCTGATAAGGTACTATGCGTGGTGAGGCCCTGGTTTACTGCCGTGGGTGACGGCCTGCTTAAAAAACAGCACCGCTTGAAACCTTAGTACCATTTTTCTCGTCTGCGTAGTTCTCTATGAAACTACACAATAAGCAGATGTACTATCTCTCCTATTCTGCATAGTGCCTATAAACTGATGTGGAAGACTTTACAAGACTGCACAATTTGTTGGAATATGTGATGCTGTGTGTGTGTCCTGCATGAGTGGCTTGTCTAAGGGAGTGCTGTTTACATTCGTGAACTGGTTTAATCTGTCTATGTGACCCCATTCAGTTTGTGTAACTGAACCCCTATTCAGTTGTGTGCCTGTCATATGTGCTGCCATGTATCTTGCATATAAGTGGACAGTTTCTATTTAGAAAGGAGTGTGTTTTTACATCTTAAATCCAGAGTTTCCTTTTTTTAGCAGCTTCTGTGACTAAACCCCCCCATTCAGTTGTGTGCCTGTCAGTCTGTGTGACTGATTTGTGCAGTGTATAGTCCGGTATAGATCCTTGGCCGAGATTGGGGGCTAGATATATAGTTCCTGCTATTACTTAGGTTCACTGTGTCTGTGTGATGTGGGGACCTAGGAATAGATGAATCCTCGAGGAAGTCTCACCATCGTGTGATATGGGGAATTGTACCACCGAGTACACTCCCAGATTGGGATCTGTGTGATCCCACCAGGAGCTCCTGTGGGCTGTCTGTGTGACCCCATTCAGTTTGTGTAACTGAACCCCTATTAACAGGAGTGGCCGAGTCCCTCAAGGAATGGAACCATAGCACACAGGGGTTTTGTACCACTAGAAGGCTAAAACAAATGACAAAAATGTTGAAAAAAGGAAATGAAAGAAACTTATTGTCCTGTATATGAATTTGAACCTAATAATAACATTGCTAAAATAACTACAAGCACATTATACCCTGCCACCCAGCGCACTTATAATGACCCAAGTAGACATATGGATTAGAGCCCATTATAGATGAGTGAACTTATATAAAAAAAAAATTAAAAAAGTGCAGTTTTATTAGAGAAATATTTTTGTCTACAGGGTGTAGTTGGCTAAGTGTGAGAGTTATGTTTGTTGTACATATGTGTGTGAGATCCACGGATTGTTATGTCATGTTAGTTGTATTAATACGCCCAAAGTGCTGTACCAGCAAAACAGTTGATCCAAACCACAACTGTACCTACATGAAGTTTGCGTGTTCTCCCTGTGCCTGCATGGGTTACCGCCGGGTACTTCTACACTCTGGAGAAATGCTGGTAGGTTAATTAGATCCTGTCTAAATTGTCCCTAGTGTATGTATGAATGTGAGTTAGGGACCTTAGGATTGTAAGCTCCTTGAGGGTAGGGACTGATGAATGTGAAATAATAGTAACACAGTACGAATATGGGTGGCATGATGATTTGTTTTGTGTTTTTTTATGTATGTTTTAAGTGATGGGACATTGCCACATAGACAATTACAGGTAACAAGTCAGTGGAATGTTGGTCATTGCAACTTTTAGAAGTGTAACTTTAAAAAGACTAAAAATTGTATTTCTGACTTAAAAGAACAATTTGATCTATATAATTTGGGTATAAAAAAAAATTGACTTAAAATTGTAAAATCGTGTGCAATGTGTAGTCATTTTGCACTGTGGTCAATTTAATATGAAAAAGAAAACATAAAATATTATATTTGCTTATTCTAAAAGGAAAGTTAATCTAAAAACTGTGAGCTGAAAATTGTTAATTTAAATACTTGCTGGGGTGGCTAATCATGTGGTCATTGGAGTTATACCCAATACACTTAATAAAATAAAAAAAAAAAAAAAAAAAAATTAAAGTGAAATGTTAAAAGATTAGTGACGTAAAAAAACCTTTTTCACTGATGATTAAAGTTTAAAAATAAGGAATGGTGTTTTAAAGTTTAAAGGAGCAATGAGCCCCCCTCCCCCCTTTTCTTTGACACGGGTTAAATTGCATGGCTTGTGTGTGTGTGTGTGAACAACTGTATTGTCATGCAAACTGAGTGAGCTGAGTGAACTGTAAAGAAAGTAAGATACCTCCTAATAATGTATATTTATATGTGTGTGTGTATTTATGGTAATCTTTGTTTTTTTGAAGTTTTTGAAAAAGTTTTCCAATGTGCTCAGTATGGTGAAGTATAACTGTCTTGCAAGACAAAGGGGAACTTATAAAAAAAATTAGTTTTTTTGAGCTGCTCATTTTTAACCATGGTGAATAATAGTTTTTTTATAGTAATAGTATACCATACATAAAATCCACGTGGTAACATTTAGTTTGACATCAAACAATTCTTGGTATTAGAAAAAGTGCACTGGTAAAACATCTAAGAAATAAAATGTTCAAAATGCTTACTGTATGCTAAATATCTCTAACCTTTGGTTTATTTTTAGGAGGAAAATATAATGTGTTGTTACTAAAATGTTGATGCTTATTACTCAGATTAGTTATATGCCTTGAGTGGATTTATTTAACCTCTTCAGATCCATGCTATTGCCAAATGACGGCAACAGCATGGACCTACATTGCCAGGATGACGTCTATTGACCTCGTCCTGTGCACGAGCGGCCTGCGCGCCCCCTGCAGGGTGCGTGCGGCGCACTCGGTGATCAGCGAGTCTATGAGACTCGCCTGATCACAGATCAGAGTAAGGGGTCGGTCCTGACCCCTTACCACATGATCAGTTGTCAGCCAATGACAGCTGATCATGTGATGTAAACAGAGCTGGTAATCGGCTATTTTTTCTCCTTGCTCTGACAGCGTAAGGAGGAAAAAAAAAGCTGATCACCAGCGGCCGTGAGAGGGACATCAGTCCCGATCATGGCGATCATCTGTGTCCCCTGCCAGTGACACCTAGCAATAGGCAGCAGTGCCGCCTACCAGTGCCCACCAGCATCACCCATCAGTGCCCACAGTGCCACCCATCAGTGCCCACAGTGCCACCCATCAGTGCCCACAATCAGTGCCACAACAACAGTGCTGCAAATCAGTGTCACCTACCAGTGCCCATCAGTGTCACCTAGCAGTGCCCATAAGTGCCCATCAGTGCCCCCATCAGTGCCGTCCATCAGTGGCCCCCATCCGTGGTACCTATAAGTGCCACCTATCCATGCCACACATCCGTGCCACCCATCAGTGCCCATCAGTGGCCATCAGTGCCGCCTTATCTGTGCCCATCAGTACCTCCTTATCTGTCCCCATCAGTGCCGCCTTAACTGTGCCTATCAGTGCCACCTTAACTGTGCCTATCAGTGCCACCTTAACTGTGCCTATCCGTGCCACCTTAACCTTGCCTATCCATGCCCATCAGTGCAGCATATCAGTGCCCACCAGTGCTGCCTCATCAGAGCATATCAATGAAGGAGAAAAATTACCTGTTTGCAAAATTTTATAACAAACTATGAAACATGATTTTTTTTTTCAAAATTTTCCATTTTTTTTTGTTTGTTTAGCAAAAAATAAAAATCCCAGCTGTGATTAAATACCACCAAAAGAAAGCTCTATTTGTGGGAAAAAAAATGATAAAAATTTAATTTGGGTACAGTGTTGTATGACCGCGCAATTGTCATTCAAAATGCGTCAGCACTGAAAGCTGAAAATTGGTCTGGGCAGGAGGGGGTTTTAAGTGCCCAGTAAGCAAGTGGTTAAAGTCTTCCGAACAGAAGGAGACCACAGCCTTCAAAAACAATTCACCAATGGAAGTATTTTTCTAAAGTGTTTCTATTTTCATATGTCAACATTTATGGGTTTCACTCCCCCAATAGCTAAATATTGATGCAGTCATCTGAGTCTGTACTGCCCAGTTTCTTGTTCCTATTTACAATATAAGGTGCTAAATTTTATGTTGTGTTATGATCTGACATGTATGAGCTTTGAAATTTAACAAGTTTCAATACCCTAGATTACAGGTGTCAAACACAAGGCCCGTTGCCGAATCCGGCCCTCCAGGCCATTTCATGTGGCCCTCGCACCTCTCCTGCAGCTGCAGGAGAGCTCCAGCCCTCCTCTCGTCCCCCTCCAGACCCATACTTTCTGCTTTCAAGTAATGCATCCAGCTTCTTCCCAGCAGTAGCATAAGGAAAGGGGTGCACTGTGATGTAAGGGAGAGTAGGGGACTCAACTTCTGATGGTAGGATGGCTCTTGACATCTAATGTAAGGGGAGGGGATGCGCTGGACATCTAATCTTACAGATACAACCAGCCCTTTTGAGGACAATCATAATGCTGATGCGGCCCACGATGAAGTTGAGTTTAACACCCCTGCCCTAGATAATTAAGCGTTTCTTGTCCTAGACTACGTTTCCACTATAATGACTACTGACTTGCAATCTCGAAATACCCAATACAAGGACAATATTGACCGGTCTAAACTATGTGGCATGTTCACCAATGCCAGGAGCATGGCGGACAAGATGGGTGAACTAGAGATACTGTTGTACAAGGAGGATTTGGATTTTGTGGGAATTTCAGAGACCTGGTTCAACAGCTCTCATGATTGGCTGGCAAACATTCAAGGGTATACCCTATACCGCAAGGATAGAGAGGGTAAAAAAGGGGGAGGGGTATGCCTATATATCAAGAATAATGTACAAGTGAATGTGAGAGATGTCATCACCGAGGGAGCTAGAGAGGAGGTGGAATCCTTATGGGTAGAGCTCCAAAGGGATGAAGTTAAGGGGAAAATAATACTGGGAGTATGCTATAGGCCCCCTAAGCTGAGGGAGGAAGTGGAGACAGATCTCCTATCACAAATTGGATTAGCAGCAAGGATGGGAAGTGTTATCATAATGGGGGATTTTAATTATCCAGACATAGACTGGGCGGAGGGAACTGCGCATTCATTTAAGGCTCGCCAGTTCCTTACTGTCTTGCAGGACAATTTTGTGGGTCAGATGGTACACCAACTAGAAATAAAACATTACTGGATCTACTGATTACCAACAATAGAGACCTGATCACAGATGTGGAAATACGGGGCAATTTAGGTAACAGCGATCACAGGTCAATTAGTTTCAGTATAAATCACACAGATAGGAAACATAAAGGGAATACAAAGACACTGAATTTCAAAAGAGCCAACTTCCCTAAACTACAAACCTTGCTAAAAGGCATAAATTGGGATAAAATATTAGGAACAAAGAATATGGAGAAGAGATGGGTTTGCTTTAAGAGCATATTAAATAAGGGCATTAGCCAATGTATCCCATTGGGTAATAAATTTAAAAGAGCAAACAAAAATCCTGCATGGCTTAACTCCAATGTAAAAATGCATATAAAAGCAAAGGAGAAGGCCTTCAAAAAATACAAGGTTGAGGGATCATCCTCAGCATTCAGACTTTATAAAAAATGCAACAAGAAATGTAAGCGTGCAATTAGGATGGCTAAGATAGAACATGAAAGACACATAGCGGAGGAGAGCAAAAAAAATCGCAAGAAATTCTTCAAGTATGTAAACCGTAAAAAAGGGAGGACAGACCATATTGGCCCCATAAAGAATGAGGAAGGACATCTGGTTACAAAACATGGGGAGATGGCGAAGGTATTGAATTTATTCTTCTCCTCAGTCTTCACGAGTGAATTGGGGGGCTTCAGTAACCAAAACTGAAGTGTTTATCTTTATGACACAACACAGGAAGCACCTCCATGGTTAACAGAGGACAGAATTAAAATTAGACTTGAGAAACTTAACATTAATAAATCACTGGGACCAGATGGCTTGCATCCGAGGGTACTTAGGGAACTCAGTCAAGTGATTGCCAGACCGTTGTTCCTAATTTTTACAGATAGTCTACTGACTGGAATGGTACCAGCTGATTGGAGAAAAGCCAATGTAGCACAAATATTTAAAAAGGGCCCAAAATACATCCCTGGGAATTACAGACCAGTTAGCCTAACATCAATAGTATGTAAACTCTTGGAGGGGATGATAATGGACTATATACAAGATTTTAGTAATAAGAACGGTATCATTAGCAGTAATCAGCATGGATTCATGAAGAATCGTTCTTGCCAAACCAATCTATTAACCTTCTATGAGGAGGTGAGTTGCCATCTTGATAAAGGAAGGCCCGTAGACGTGGTGTATCTGGATTTTGCAAAAGCATTTGACACAGTTCCCCATAAACGTTTACTGTACAAAATAAGGTCCGTTGGCATGGACCATAGGGTGAGTACATGGATTGAAAACTGGCTACAAGGGCGAGTTCAGAGGGTGGTGATAAATGGGGAGTACTCAGAATGGTCAGGGGTGGGTAGTGGGGTTCCCCAGGGTTCTGTGCATGGACCAATCCTATTTAATTTGTTCATAAACAACCTGGAAGATGGGATAAACAGTTCAATCTCTGTATTTGCAGACGATACTAAGCTAAGCAGGGCAATAACTTCTCCGCAGGATGTGGAAACCTTGCAAAAAGACCTGAACAAATTAATGGGGTGGGCGACTACATGGCAAATGAGGTTCAATGTAGAAAATTGTAAAATAATGCATTTGGGTGGCAAAAATATGAATGCAATCTATACACTGGGGGGAGAACCTCTGGGGGAATCTAGGATGGAAAAGGACCTGGGGGTCCTAGTAGATGATAGGCTCAGCAATGGCATGCAATGCCAAGCTGCTGCTAACAAAGCAAACAGAATATTGGCATGCATTAAAAGGGGGATCAACGCCAGAGATAAAATGATAATTCTCCCACTCTACAAGGCTCTGGTCCGGCCGCACCTGGAGTATGCTGTCCAGTTCTGGGCACCAGTCCTCAGGAAGGATGTACTGGAAATGGAGCAAGTACAAAGAAGGGCAACAAAGCTAATAAAGGGTCTGGAGGATCTTAGTTATGAGGAAAGGTTGCGAGCACTGAACTTATTCTCTCTGAAGAAGAGACACTTGAGAGGGGATATGATTTCAATTTACAAATACTGTACTGGTCACCCCACAATAGGGATAAAACTTTTTCGCAGAAGAGAGTTTAATAAGACTCGTGGCCACTCATTACAATTAGAAGAAAAGAGGTTTAACCTTAAACTACGTAGAGGGTTCTTTACTGTAAGAGCGGCACGGATGTGGAATTCCCTTCCACAGGCGGTGGTCTCAGCAGGGAGCATTGATAGCTTCAAGAAACTATTAGATAATCACCTGAATGACCGCAACATACAGGGATATACAATGTAATACTGACACATAATCACACACATAGGTTGGACATGATGGACTTGTGTCTTTTTTCAACCTCACCTACTATGTAACTATGTAACTATGTGATTCAGAGACTCTGGAGTGTGACTTTGATCCATCTTCACAGTCTCTAGATCAGAGTTGCATTGAATGTCACATCAAGGTAGTGCAAGAACCTTTTCAAAGTCGCTGCAACTTTAAGTCGTAATAGTGTGAACTGAGCCTTATATAGTTTTTGTGTATTATTTTAAGATGAAGAAGTTATTCACATTGAATAGAATAATTGCTGCTCTAGTTTAAACACCTATGATGACAAAAAAAAGTAATGAATGTATTACTACATGTATGTCAGTGTTACTACATTGAGTGTTAAGAATTACTTGGGGATTATTAAGATTTTAAATTAGACCTGTCACAGATCGTCAGCTTTTTCACAGATCTGTCTCCTCTATTCCCAAAGATCAGCAGGTATGCTGGTATTACATAGTAGGTGAGATTGAAGAAAAAAAAAAAAAAAAGACACAAGTCCATCAAGTCCATCAAGTATGTGTGTGATTAATGTATTGGTATTGGCATTTAGTTCCAATGCTTTAACTTATAAGGTCTGCGGTTGTATCTTGTCCCACAAAACTTGTTTTTAAGACTAGATTAAACCTCCTGTTGTTAATTGGATTAGCTACATGCCCAGCCAGTACTGCCTTTTCAAGCTGAAGCAGATTGCCTTAGGCTTTGAATAATAATGTCCCAAGCAAGTTTGCCTTTGTGTCTCCAAGTGTATTTGTAAGCTAGGTTCCTGTTTGGTGACACCATGCAACTTCACTACTCTTATAGATTCTGTGTGACTGTCTGCATGGCTACTCATTTCTAGCTGTTTATGTGTCTGTGTGTATCTGTCCACAATGTCTGTGTGTGTCCAGGCACACACCTGTCAGCTTGAATTTTGCTTCCTACTGTTTAGTGATCCCAGCACCTCAGTGCTGCAAGGGATTCTTATTTGTCCATTGGCCTTTAGTTCTAGGTATCTGCCTGCTTGGGTGAGTAAGAGGGCCGAAACCGGGGAACTGTCCGCAGCACAAAACCATCTCTACCCTCAAGAGCTATGGAGAAGACAACTCAGTTCCTTAGACCCTGCGCCTCGGCCCTTTCAAGGGCCCTCACCATTGTTGAATGTGCGGACATGCTGCATTCTCCCCAGATAGTACCATTAGGTATCCTTCCTGCCTTAGAATCCTTGTACACATCAACTGTACTGTCTTATGTATCTGACTTCCTGTGAACCCTGAACCCCAGTACTGCACTATACTCCTGTCATTCTTGTAAATCCTGTATTCTTTTTTTTTTTTTTTTTTTTCAAAAAGTTTTTTATTTTATTTTTAAAGAATAACAGAGAGAGGGTTACAAATCCAAGACCATCAGTAGATTGAATACAGGGGTGTAAGGATACAAATTATATGCAAAAACAGAGTACAAATATAAACTGTAGAGTTATACAAATCTGTTAAAGATATTGAGCTATTCTGAAAGTCTGAGATTTAGCTAAATAGAAGAGACATATCTAAAAACTAAATCAAAGGAAAGGAAAATAAAAAAAAAAAAAAAAAAAAAAAAAAAAAAAACATACAAAGAAAGTCCAATGCTGGAAAATAAGAATTACAAAATCAAAATAAAAAGGAAAGAAAACCATAGGTTTGTCAGGTTTGGAGCCTAAATAAGAACCAAGGGTTCCAGATTGCGTCATGTTTAGGTATAGTGTCATGTAAGGTGTGGTAGATTTTATCTGTCAACATCATGTGGTCTATTCTTGCGATAACCTGAGAGTATGGTACTGAAGCCGATTTCCAATGTAGAGCAACCATCCAATGAAAAGCTATACAGATAGAGTGGATAAGTTTAACCAAAGGTTTTGGGGTGTCTGAAGGGGATTGAAATAATAAGCAGTGTTGGTATGAGATATTAAGAGGTTTGCCTGCTAATTTATCCATAACTTTAAGGATCTCATTCCAAGTTGGACGTAGTTTCTCACAGTCCCAAAATATATGGAGAAATGAGCCTTGTTGCATGCATCCTCTAAAGCATAGAGGGGATGATTGTGGGTAGATCTTGTGAATTCGTGTTGGGGTGTAGTACCAGCGTGTTATTAATTTAATAGCAGTTTCGCGAACTATGAAGGATTTAGTGCATTTACGTAGGTTCTGCCAGCCCTTCACCCAGTCAATGTCATCTACCTCAGGATCTAGTTCCGATTCCCATTGAGCTCTATATTTAAGGATTGTTCCTTCTGAGTTAGCTTCTAGATTGATATAGACTAGTGAGATCAGACCTTTTTGGCGGGATGAGTTGTAACATATGTCTTCATATAGAGTGGTGGAGGTCGCCACAGGTCCAGTGTAGTGTTTTTGGAAGAAGTGACGTATTTGTAAGAAGTGATAGAATTCAGTGTTTGGAATCTGGTATGTGGATTGTAGCTGAGAAAAAGAGATAAAGTTTGAGTTTATGAAAAATTTATCTAACGTAATTAGTTTTAGGTCAATCCAGAGTTGAAAGGAGGAGGGTCTGTCAAAGGCCAATGGGAATCTAGAATCGCCCAGGAATGAAGCACCTAGAGGGACAGCTGAAATGAGGTTGTATGTTTTTTTATATGTGTCCCAAAGTTGAAGACTGTCTTGTGTGATCAGATTTTTAGTGCCTACTTCTGGTCTGTCTGGGTTGTTTGACCACATAAGGGCAGGGAGATATAGAGGAGCAATGGATTCGTTTTCAAATTGCACCCAAGGGATTCTGGAGTTATGAATATTCCATTGCGCTTGTTGGGTATATCTACTGGCTAAGTAGTAAAGCCATATTTGAGGAACCCCTAGACCACCCCTTTTAGAAGAACGGTAAAGGACTTCTTTGGCGAAGCGTGGGGGTTTGTCTTTCCATATAAATCTGTTAAGCAACACCTGAATCGTGTGGAGGTATGTTTTAGAAATTTTAAGAGGCAGGGATCTAAAAAGGTAGAGGAGTTTGGGAAGAATAGTCATCTTAAGAGCAGTGATTCTGCCCAGGAATGAAATGTGAAGGTGTGACCAAGATTTAAGGATACCTTTTATTTTTGAAACCATAGGTGGGAAATTTACTTCAAAGAGTTTGCGGTAATCCTTAGTCAGGTTGATTCCCAGATATTGAAGGTGAGAATCTGCCCAAATAAAAGGATAGACTGACTGAAGATGTCGCAGTTCTCCAGGAGAATAGCCAATAGGCAAGGCGCTGGATTTAGTCATGTTGATGGATAGACCTGAGATCTCTGCAAACCTAGAAAGAGTTTGAAATAAGTTCGGCAGAGAGATCAGGGGGTTAGTGAGAAACATTAGAACGTCATCAGCATACATTCCAAATTTGTATGTGGAGTGGCCCTTAACATAACCCGAAATATCAGGGTCTTGGAGTATAGCTATGGCTAATGGCTCAAGGGCTAACGCAAAAATTAAAGGTGACAACGGGCACCCTTGTCTCGTACCCTTGCCTAGGTCAAAAAACCTAGAGTTACAGCCAGGGAGCCTGATCCGGGTTTTCGGGTTATGATAAAGGGCCAAAAAAGCTTGAAGAAATGCTCCCTGGAAACCCATCCTCTGTAAGAGTGTGGTGATGTATGACCATGAGACGCTATCAAATGCCTTCTGTATGTCCAGGCTAAGCATGAGGAGTTTACGTGAAAAAAGGTTGGCATCTTGTATTATATTAGTCGCTAGCCGGATATTATCGGTGATAAGTCTATGGGGTATAAAACCCGATTGAAAAGGGGAAATCAAATAGGGGATAACACCTGCTAGTCTGTCTGCCATGATCCTGCTAAATATTTTCAGGTCATTATTAATGACCGAAATAGGTCGGTAGTTTTGTGGTAGAGTGTGGTTTTTGTGGGGTTTCGGTATCAGGGACATATTGGCTAGTAACATCTCTTCAGGGAAACTACCACCTTGTAGGATATAATTAAATAAATGGGTCAACCTAGTGGTGAGGAGGGATGAAAATTTTTTATAGTATAGGGAGGAAAATCCGTCGGGGCCTGGGGCTGAGGTTGATTTTAAGGATTTGATTACGTTCAAAACCTCTGCAGAAGTGATGGGGGCGTTCAGTTTGTCAAGATGTGTAGGAGTAAGATGTGGTAGAGGAATGTTCTTAAACCAGGCCTCATCATCTGGTGAGGGTTTTAATTGAGAGGGGGCCAGCAGAGAAGAGTAAAATTGTTCAAAGATATGTAGGACCTCTGAGGGATGGGAAGTGAGATGTCCAGAGGGGGTCGCTAATCTATAAATGTGGGGTGGGCGAGATGAGTGATTTAACTTTCTGGCGAAGAGGGTAGAGGCAGAGCTCTCGTGAAGAAGGAATTTGGCTTTAGACCATCGCAGAGATTTTTCAACCCTCTTTGACAGGATGCCATCCAACTCTAATCTCTTTTGATCAATCTGCTGTCTAGTGGAGTCTAGGTGTAAGAGATTAGTATTTTTATATAGATCATCTAGGTCTTTAGTGAGGGTTAAGATGTTTTGTTTGTCCATTTTGTTCTGGGCTGAGGCTAGACTAATTAATTTGCCCCTAAGGACTGCCTTATGCGCTGACCAGACTACGGCAGGGGGGGTTTCTGGAATGGCATTAAAATTAAAATATTCTTCGATGGCTTGTGCGATTTCTGCCTCCACCACTGCATCTGAGAGGAGGGCTTCATTTAGACGCCAAGAGTAAGTGGTAGGCGCAAGCCTAATGTAAGTAGTGGTGAAGGCAGTGGCATGATGGTCAGACCAGGGGCAGGGGTGGATGCTAGCATCTGTGGTGTTGGCGAGAATTATTGGGGTGGTGTAAATATAATCCAATCTTGCATAACTTTTATGAGGATAGGAGTAGAATGTGTATTCTCTAGAACCAATGTTGAGGGCTCTCCAGGAGTCTACCAGCTGATGTTCTAGTAATCCACTGGAGAGGGAGCGGGGAAATGATTTGGCTGATGGGGACAGGTTGGATCTATCCAGGTTGGGGTTGGCAACCATATTGAAGTCCCCTCCAATAATCATGTGTGGTGAATGGTAATGAGAGAGGCGGTCAAAGAATGAGTGGAAAAAAGAGGCGGGGGAGTCATTTGGAGCATAAATACTGGCAATAGTGAGATCTCTGTTGTGAATCTGGCCTTTGATTATGACATATCTGCTGTCTTTGTCTTTAAAAACCTGTTTGACTTCCATTGGGAAGGATCTGTGCAAGAGTATGGCGGCTCCCCTACTTTTAGTTTGGTGTAAGGAGCAGAAAGTCTGAGGAAAGCTTCTATGGAGAAATTTGGGGTGTGAGGAGTGTGCAAAATGTGTCTCCTGTAATAGGAGAATTTGAGCTCCCAATTGTTTATAAAAGGTAAAAGCCTTCTTCCTTTTAGGTGGGGAATTGAATCCCTTAACATTGTGTGATACACATTTAATTACCATGGTAAATGTTTTTATCCGCTATAATCTGAAGATAGATAGGAGCCAGATGTGTTTTATGACCAGTATCTATCATTTCAAGGGTCAAGCTGAGGGCAGACATACTCATGCACAGGAGGGTAGTGAAGTATAACACACAAATATGCAAGCCATAAAGGCTTAATGAGGCATGTATCCAGCAAGACAATAATGCAATAAAGAGTCGATGCAAACATAGACTACCGGAAGTCCAAAACCTGTGGGTAAAAAAAAGAGCCAAAAAAATAAAAAGAGAGAAGGATAAGAAAAAAAAACATAGGAGTGATAGTAACATAAGAGTCATCATAACTAGAAACTGGATCAGGTAATTGTAGAAAACCTGATAAGAAAAATACCTACTCCCGAGACTGCAAGGTCTCGAACCCAGCGTGTAAAATGTCCTGAACTTTGCAGAGCAAGTGGGTATAAACCCAAAAACAAAACAAATAGAGAACAGGCCTGCAGTAATGACTCAAACCAAAAATAAAAAAGGTCAGAAACTGCAAGCTTCTGCTGGGTGGGGTGTGCATGTCGCAGCTCCAAGGGACCGATGTCCGGGTCACTGTAAACTGGTATGTGGTGCAAGTTGCTGGGGTATCTTGTAGTTGTCGGCATCGCTGAGATGATCACGGAAAGGGATCTTCCAATCTGTCTCCGATGTCATATCTGATCCTCCGTCTGTCTCTCCTAGTTGGGGGGGTCTGCCAGATGGGTGAAGGTCTAGGCGTAGAAGGGGGCCGACGGATGACTTCTGGTTCCAAAAGGCCCAATTTGACCAGGACCTCTTGACCTTCCAGGAGTGATGTGGCAGAATAAGTGGTGCCATTGTGGGGAATTACTAGCTTGAAAGGGAAGCCCCATCTGTAGCGGATGCGTGCAGCTTGGAGAGCAGATGTGATTTCTTTAAGGCCACGTCTCCTGTCCAAGGTGGCGGGAGAAATATCGGGGTAAATTTGGATGGTACGATCGTCTAGAGTGATGCGTTGTTGGTTGCGAGCAGCTCTGAGGATCTCTTCTTTAATTAAAAAGTCCTTCATACAAAGAACTATATCCCTGGGGGGCTTGTCATCTGGAGGTTTGGGTCTGAGGGCTCTGTGGATGCGATCACAGGTAAATGCTCCGGCATCTGTGTCAGGGAGCAGAGATTTGAATAGGCGAATCATTGTAGGGATGAGGTCTGTAACAGATTCCGGTATACCTCTTATCCGCAGATTGTTACGTCTATTGCGGTTATCGAGGTCCTCGATTTGGGATTGCATTTGGGAGAAGGCCGTGGCTAGGGAGTCATGTTCTCTGGATAGGTCACTGTATGCAAGTAAATCCTGTATTCTGTGCTCTCTTGTCTATGTTCCTGTAGTATCACTGATCCAAGCCATAAGTGATGCCCCCCCCCTTCTTCTGAGAAGCCTATTGTTCATGACAAATGTTTATGGTATAGACAGTTTAGTTTAAATGACAGTTGAATAACATTTTATACTAAATGAGAATGATTTCTCCTTGTATTAAGACATTTTCTTTTCTTCTAGGTCTTACCTCTAGAACATAGATTTACTTCAGCAGAAAAAAAAAAACGGCTTTATGGGCATTTTTGTTAATGATCAAATGTTGGACTAACAATCTAAATGATGCCATCCTCAAAAATATCCTCCCTCATTCCTTGGCTTTATGACATCAGCCACAAATAGCATTGATGGAAAAGCGTGCTTTCAGAAGCTTTTTAGATGTCTGAAGAACTTTGATACGTATCGTGTCAGCTGTCTAAAAAAATCATAGCTCACTTTGATATAATTGCAAAAAGATCTGCACACCTACTGGAAGTTTCTTGTCATGTGGACTGCGATAGTCCTGAAGTAAAGAAGATTATGTATGAAAACTGTATGCCTTCTTAACCACTTGCCGACCGCCTAACGCACATATACGGCGGCAGAATGGCACGGGCAGGCAGAATCACGTACCCATATGTGATCTGCCTCCCGCGGGCGGGGGGTCCGATCGGACCCCCCCCCGGTGCCAGCGGCGGTCGGCATTTGACTGGGTGCGTCGGGAGGCGAGGGGGAGACCATCCGATCGTGGCCCCCCCCTCGCGATCGCTCCCAGCCAATCGGAATCCTCCCCTGCCTGTGTGTAGTTTCACACAGGCAGAGGATGTGATGTCATCTCTCCTCGGCTTGGCAGTTTCCGTCCCAGCGCCAAGGAGAGAAGACATGTGAGTGCACAACACACACACACACAGTAGAACATGCCAGGCATACTTTACACCCCCGATCCCTCCCCCGATCGCCCCCCGATCCCCCTCCAATCACCCCCCCCTGTCACAAACTGACAGCAAGCAGTATTTTTTTTTTTTTTCTGATTACTGCATGGTGTCAGTTTGTGACAGTTACAGTGTTAGGGCAGTGAGTATTACCCCCCTTTAGGTCTAGGATACCCCCCTAACCCCCCCTAATAAAGTTTTAACCCCTTGATCACCCCCTGTCACCAGTGTCACTAAGCGATCATTTTTCTGATCGCTGTATTAGTGTTGCTGGTGACGCTAGTTAGGGAAGTAAATATTTAGGTTCGCCGTCAGCATTTTATAGCGACAGGGACCCCCATATACTATCTAATAAATGTTTTAACCCCTTGATTGCCCCCTAGTTAACCCTTTCACCACTGATCACCGTATAACCGTTACGGGTGACGCTGGTTAGTTTGTTTATTTTTTATAGTGTCAGGGCACCCGCCGTTTATTACCGAATAAAGGTTTAGCCCCCTGATCGCCCGGCGGTGATATGCGTCGCCCCAGGCAGCGTCAGATTAGCGCCAGTACCGCTAACACCCACGCAGGCAGCATACGCCTCCCTTAGTGGTATAGTATCTGTACGGATCAATATCTGATCCGATCAGATCTATACTAGTGTCCCCAGCAGTTTAGGGTTCCCAAAAACGCAGTGTTAGCGGGATCAGCCCAGATACCCGCTAGCACCTGCGTTTTTCCCCTCTGCCCGGCCCAGCCCACCCAAGTGCAGTATCGATCGATCACTGTCACTTACGAAACACTAAACGCATAACTGCAGCGTTCACAGAGTCAGGCCTGATCCCTGCGATCGCTAACAGTTTTCTTGGTAGCGTTTTGGTGAACTGGCAAGCACCAGCCCCAGGCAGCGTCAGGTTAGCACCAGTACCGCTAACACCCACGCACGCAGCGTACACCTCCCTTAGTGGTATAGTATCTGAACGGATCAATATCTGATCCGATCAGATCTATACTAGCGTCCCCAGCAGTTTAGGGTTCCCAAACACGCAGTGTTAGCGGGATCAGCCCAGATACCTGCTAGCACCTGCGTTTTGCCCCTTGGCCCAGCCCAGCCCACCCAAGTGCAGTATCGATCGATCACTGTCACTTACAAAACACTAAACGCATAACTGCAGCGTTCGCAGAGTCAGGCCTGATCCCTGCGATCGCTAACAGTTTTTTTTGTAGCGTTTTGGTGAACTGGCAAGCACCAGCGGCCTAGTACACCCCGGTCATAGTCAAACCAGCACTGCAGTAACACTTGGTGATGTGGCGAGTCCCATAAGTGCAGTTCAAGCTGGTGAGGTGGCAAGCACAAGTAGTGTCCCGCTGCCACCAAAAAGACAAACACAGGCCCGTCGTGCCCATAGTGCCCTTCCTGCTGCATTCGCCAATCCTAATTGGGAACCCACCACTTCTGCAGCGCCCGTACTTCCCCCATTCACATCCCCAACCAAATGCAGTCGGCTGCATGAGAGGCAATTTCTTTATGTCCTCCCGAGTACCCCTACCCAATGAACCCCCCCAAAAAAGATGTTGTGTCTGCAGCAAGCGCGGATATAGGCGTGACACCCGCTATTATTGTCCCTCCTGTCCTGACAATCCTGGTCTTTGCATTGGTGAATGTTTTGAACGCTACCATTCACTAGTTGAGTATTAGCGTAGGGTACAGCATTGCACAGACTAGGCACACTTTCACAGGGTCTCCCAAGATGCCATCGCATAAAAGTTAGTTACAAAAAAAAGTGTAAAAAAAAAAAAAAAACACATACAAAAATATAAAATAAAAAAAAAATAGTTGTCGTTTTATTGTTCTCTCTCTCTCTATTCTCTCTCTATTGTTCTGCTCTTTTTTACTGTATTCTATTCTGCAATGTTTTATTGTTGTTATGTTTTATCATGTTTGCTTCTCAGATATGCAATTTTTTATACCTTACCGTTTACTGTGCTTTATTGTTAACCATTTTTTTGTCTTCAGGTACGCCATTCACGACTTTGAGTGGTTATACCAGAATGATGCCTGCAGGTTTAGGTATCATCTTGGTATCATTCTTTTCAGCCAGTGATCGGCTTTCATGTAAAAGCAATCCTAGCAGCTAATTAGCCTCTAGACTGCTTTTACAAGCAGTGGGAGGGAATGCCCCCCCCCAATGTCTTCCGTGTTTTTCTCTGGCTCTCCTGTCTCAACAGGGAACCTGAGAATGCAGCCGGTGATTCAGCCAGCTGACCATAGAGCTGATCAGAGACCAGAGTGGCTCCAAACATCTCTATGGCCTAAGAAACCGGAAGCTACGAGCATTTTATGACTTAGATTTCGCCGGATGTAAACAGTGCCATTGGGAAATTGGGAAAGCATTTTATCACACCGATCTTGGTGTGGTCAGATGCTTTGAGGGCAGAGGAGAAATCTAGGGTCTAATAGACCCCAATTTTTGCAAAAAAGAGTACCTGTCACTACCTATTGCTATGATAGGGGATATTTACATTCCCTGAGATAACAATAAAAATGATTTAAAAAAAAAAAAAAAAATGAAAGGAACAGTTTAAAAATAAGATAAAAAAATAATAATAATAAAGAAAAAAAAGAAAAAAAAAAAAAAAAAAAAAAAGCACCCCTGTCCCCCCTGCTCTCGCGCTAAGGCGAACGCAAGCGTCGGTCTGGCGTCAAATGTAAACAGCAATTGCACCATGCATGTGAGGTATCACCGCGAACGTCAGATCGAGGGCAGTAATTTTAGCAGTAGACCTCCTCTGTAAATCTAAAGTGGTAACCTGTAAAGGCTTTTAAAGGCTTTTAAAAATGTATTTAGTTTGTCGCCACTGCACGTTTGTACGCAATTTTAAAGCATGTCATGTTTGGTATCCATGTACTCGGCCTAAGATCATCTTTTTTATTCCATCAAACATTTGGGCAATATAGTGTGTTTTAGTGCATTAAAATTTAAAAAAGTGTGTTTTTTCCCCAAAAAATGCGTTTGAAAAATCGCTGCGCAAATACTGTGTGAAAAAAAAAAAATGAAACACCCACCATTTTAATCTGTAGGGCATTTGCTTTAAAAAAATATATAATGTTTGGGGGTTCAAAGTAATTTTCTTGCAAAAAAAAATTATTTTTTTATGTAATCAAAAAGTGTCAGAAAGGGCTTTGTCTTCAAGTGGTTAGAAGAGTGGGTGATGTGTGACATAAGCTTCTAGATGTTGTGCATAAAATGCCAGGACAGTTCAAAACCCCCGCAAATGACCCCATTTTGGAAAGTAGACACCCCAAGCTATTTGCTGAGAGGCATGTCGAGTCCATGGAATATTTTTTATTGTGACACAAGTTGCGGGAAAGAGACAATTTTTTATTTTTTGAATTTTTTTTTGCGCAAAGTTGTCACTAAATGATATATTGCTCAAACATGCCATGGGAATATGTGAAATTACACCCAAAAATACATTCTGTTGCTTCTCCTGAGTACGGGGATACCACATGTGTGAGACTTTTTGGGAGCCTAGCCGCGTACGGGACCCCGAAAACCAAGCACCGCCTTCAGGCTTTCTAAGGCCGTAAATTTTTGATTTCACTCTTCACTGCCTATCACAGTTTCGGAGGCCATGGAATGCCCAGGTGGCAAAAAAAACCCCAAATGACCCCATTTTGGAAAGTAGACACCCCAAGCTATTTGATGAGAGGTATAGTGAGTATTTTGCAGACCTCACTTTTTGTCACAAAGTTTTGAAAATTGAAAAAAGAAAAAAAAAATTTTTTTTTCTCGTCTTTCTTTATTTTCAAAAACAAATGAGAGCTGCAAAATACTCACCATGCCTCTCAGCAAATAGCTTGGGGTGTCTACTTTCCAAAATGGGGTCATTTGGGGGGGGGTTTGTGCCACCTGGGCATTCCATGGCCTCCGAATCTGTGATAGGTAGTGAGGAGTAAAATCAAAAATGTACGCCCTTAGAAATCCTGAAGGCAGTGATTGGTTTTCGGGGCCCCGTACGCGGCTAGGCTCCCAAAAAGTCCCACACATGTGGTATCCCCGTACTCAGGAGAAGCAGCTAAATGTATTTTGGGGTGCAATTCCACATATGCCCATGGCCTGTGCGAGCAATATATCATTTAGTGACAACTTTGTGCAAAAAAAAAAAAAAAAATTTGTCACTTTCCTGCAACTTGTGTCAAAATATAAAACATTCCATGGACTCAACATGCCTCAAAGCAAATAGCTTGGGGTGTCTACTTTCCAAAATGGGGTCATTTGGGGGGGTTTTATGCCATCTGGGCATTTTATGGCCTTCAAAACTGTGATAGGTAGTGAGGAGTAAAATCAAAAATGTACGCCCTTAGAAATCCTGAAGGCAGTGATTGGTTTTCGGGGCCCCGTACGCGGCTAGGCTCCCAAAAAGTCCCACACATGTGGTATCCCCATACTCAGGAGAAGCAGCTAAATGTATTTTGGGGTGCAATTCCACATATGCCCATGGCCTGTGTGAGCAATATATCATTTAGTGACAACTTTTTGTAATTTTTTTTTTTTTTTGTCATTATTCAATCACTTGGGACAAAAAAAAATGAATATTTAATGGGCTCAACATGCCTCTCAGCAAATTCCTTGGGGTGTCTACTTTCCAAAATGGGGTCATTTGTGGGGGTTTTGTACTGCCCTGCCATTTTAGCACCTCAAGAAACGACATAGGCAGTCATAAATTAAAGGCTGTGTAAATTCCAGAAAATGTACCCTAGTTTGTAGGCGCTATAACTTTTGCGCAAACCAATAAATATACACTTATTGACATTTTTTCTACCAAAGACATGTGGCCGAATACATTTTGGCCTAAATGTATGACTAAAATTGAGTTTATTGGATTTTTTTTAGAACAAAAAGTAGAAAATATCATTTTTTTTCAAAATTTTCGGTCTTTTTCCGTGTATAGCGCAAAAAATAAAAACGGCAGAGGTGATCAAATACCATCAAAAGAAAGCTCTATTTGTGGGAAGAAAAGGACGCAAATTTCGTTTGGGTACAGCATTGCATGACCGCGCAATTAGCAGTTAAAGCGACGCAGTGCCGAATTGTAAAAAGTGCTCTGGTCAGGAAGGGGGTAAAACCTTCCGGGGCTGAAGTGGTTAAGGTGTTGCAATGGAATCTTATGGAGGACGAGCTGTCAAAGTTACAGCGGAGGAATCGACTAAAGACTTGGTGTTCATACATTCTTAGACCAACGTGTAATTTTTATTTTTAGACATTTTTGTATTTATATTTTTGTTTAGCCTTGACAAAGCAAAATGAGATTTTTCTGCAGAAGTAAATTGGGTACATAAATTAGGAGGAATATGAACTAGAAAAATAAATATTTAAACTAAGATTAGGCAGTTGGAGGAAGATGTTGGAATTTAGAAGCGATTTATGGGAATTGTAATTTTATCTGCCTTTCTTTGTAGGTTGTGCTTGTGTTATGAGACTTAGTTTGTTCCATTCTCAAAATATCATTGCCTGTAATATTTACATCTAGTTAGGTCCCACACAGCTTTAACTGTCACCAAAAGAATCTCTACACTGAATAGTCAAGAACCCAACTGTCCACAACCAGTGTATGAATTGTTTGTTATAGTGCTGTTATGTTATGTTTTGCTAGTTATGTGGTCAATTTTTAAGTTGACCAAGAGATGGGATTGATAGGGTAAATGGAAAAACTATTTATTTATCAAACATTTAGTTATGATTATCAAAACATGTATTCTGATTAAGCAGAGCTACTTTTTACAAATGTTTAGTTACAGAATGTATAACAGCTGTTTTTGGTTGTGGTCAAATGCCATTCACACCTTCAGTTTGAAAAGGTTTATCTCTGATTTCCCACAGAGATTGGGAAGTGACATGTATATGTTAATTGACCAACAAGTTAATCAGGACTTCAAAGAGACTTACAAGGTAGCCCCCACCTTTGTATTGAGTATAAATTGTGCTATGAGGCTCTCAGCCATTTCAGAACAATCATATTGAATGTCACCATGTACTTACTGTATTGTTCTCCCTGCCTATGGCTAACACTATAGGTTTGAATATTAAATACATCTTTTTGAATGTGGTTCAGCAGTCAAAATGTTATTGGAAACCCCTAAGTTCTGGGATTTCCCTATCATTGGGAAGCCTTTGTAGCTCAATGAATGCTTTTGCATGTTGCATGGAAAGGATCTTACATGCTTGTATTGGTAGTATCTGATAACCATTCCAAAATGCAATATTGGCATTCATGTCTCTCCTCTAATCTGAAAAAAAAAAATAAAAATACATCAATTGGATAGTACTAGCACATTTGACTATGATCTAGTGCCTTTAGCTAGCTTAACATTCCACAAGTCACACTGAAAGATAAGAAGATGGGTTATTTAAGACAGATAAGGTGACCTAAACATGTGGGAAGGCCATTTGGAATAAGAAAATTGTTTTTAGTTGGAGCTGTAATGGATGTAATTTATATAAAGATAATGACGTTATGGTAAAGTACTGTATAGACTATGAACCTCCATAAATATCAGTATTTCTTCTTAAGTATATTGACTTTAATGGGAACACCAATGTTTACTTCAAATTAATTTTCTTTTAGAAGGGGGCTGAAACTGAATCTTTATTCTTCAGGATTTTAAAACATGTTTCTATTTTACTCGCAAAAGTGCTTCTGTAATGAAATACTTTATTGCTGCTTTAAAAGATCTAATTGCATATTTTGAACTTTCTCCATTTTTTTTTTTTGTTTTAATCTATAGAAATGGAGGCACGGCTACAATATCAGCAAGTTACAACAGAGATATACAGTACTGAGCTAGAAAAGAATGTGCCGGCTTCTAGTAGCAGCTTTCGAATTTATTATTATGTTTGCGGAGTAAAATCAGTATTGATTATATCTGCAGCTGTAATTGAACCTTGAGGTCTTTTGGGAGTCAGAGCAGTAAGAGGAGATACATGGCACCAGAGAAAAAATATATAACTTTGTGTGCACGGGTTGATTAGTAAGACATGTCTTGAGGGACTGGATGGGACTTTTATTTATTTATTTGTCTGGATACTAAATAAAGGGATTATTCACTTGACATTCATTCACATTGACATGTTACTAAAGAGCATTAACAGGTGGACAATTGAAACAGCATTTATAGACCAACGATTTCTATTAAGCATGCCATAGACAATGGTCAGAAGATCACTTCAACTTCCTTTATAACATATTAACACATAGACATGCACTGTGGTAATAAAATATTAGGTTTAGCATCAAAGTGAAGTTTTATATAAAAAAAAAAAAAAAAGAGTAGTAAGGGTGCAGCAAAATGGCAAATTGTAAATGTCTTAGAAATAGGCTTTGATTTAGTCCCCACGCAAGGAAAATTATCAAAGCCTCTCCACAAGGCTGGAGAAGAACTAGCTCTGAGTAAGCAGGAGGTGCACCATAGAGACACTGCTGCTTCTACATTGAAAACATTGTTTTTCTCTGCAGTTTCCTGCCAGGTTACTGACATTTTTGCTGACACTAGGGCTGAATTAAAAATGTTTACCATTTTTGTAAACCCTCGGTATATCTACATTACTTTTTGAGGTTTTTTTTTTCTTTTTTTTTGTATTAAGCCTCAATTGAGCTTTAACACTCTGTAGTGGGAGACATACAGGGACTGCACTGCAGGGAGTGACCTTTTTTCTAGGGATCCTAGATCACTGGCAATCTCTAGCTTCAATACTTGCTGACCTGAGTTTCTGACCAGATACAAGCATAATGATTAGAAAGTAATAGTGCAGTTATAATTTTAAATACTTGCTCTAGGTCAGTGCCTACACCTGCTCAAAGTCACTAGAACAGAAAAACAGCTAGATAACTAGAATCTTCACAAGGAACGATTGCCAGCGGCAGCTCTATATTCTCTTACTACCAAAGAGCCTTGAATAGCAAAGCCACACAACAAGTGAAACCAATCACTTATTGAAATCTCAATAATATCAAGAAAATGCTGTGTGAGAAAACCATGTCAAAGTCAGAAAGTCCTTCATTCTACCATACTCTAAATTTTGTGTCATCCACTGCAACAAGAGTTAATATAGCTCTTTGCATGTTGTGGATAGGTCTGCTAAATCTACCCAGTGCTGTTTAACTTCTCATCTCTCTTTGTTTCATGCATTAAAAATCCAAGTCAAACTTCTGAGGTGGAAGAATAGTGAGGAACTTTTTAGTACTAATACATTAGGCTTTTCGTATGTGAAAGACAGCAAGAACCCTGCAATGTTTGTTTGCCCTAAAGTCTCCTTATTCCAAATTTTTTCTTTACTGAATAGTTTTAAAGTTCCCTTTTTAAGAACTAAAACATTCATGTCCTCTATAGTGTGGTCTGGTTATGAGAAGTAATTTTTCCACATGTGTGCAGAAATCTTTTTAACCGTTGGTCAACACGTCTCTCCCATCAATCAAACTAAAAATTAACTATTCTAGTACACATGTTAATTTCCTGGAAAACCACTGTATACATCAGGGATGATAAGCTGCACATCCCACTATATAGGAAACTCACTTATAGATGCAATTATTTCCACAGTTCCAACTTTCACCCCCAACACACAAACGGGCCATCATACATGACCAGGCCATCAGATATCACCAATTATACTTGAACCAAGAAGACAGAAATAATCAATATAAGCACAAGCAAGGCCCTGAAAACCTGAAGAGAAAGTTTCCTACAATACAAAGAGAGAAAAACAAATAGCCATGCACCTTTAGTAATCACAAACCATTCAACACTAGAAGAGATAAGAAGGATAATCAAAGAACATCATCATCATCATAACAGAGGATGAAACACTGAAATAAATATTCCAATAACCCCTATTGCTGACTTTCAGGCAACCACCCAACCTCAGACATAAACTAATAAGCAGGAAACATCATTCTGATTATGAAGTCATATACTGTATAAAGAAAGAAAGCCTTGCAACAAAAAATACTGTGAACTGTTCAGCCAAATCAACTCATTAAAAAAGTGCCATGCACACAAAAGGGACCTTTAATATTACAGGATCATACAGCTGTACTTCCAGTGAGGTTGTGTATCTCATCCAATGTAAAAAAAAATGTAACCAAAGATATTATTTTGGCAAAACAGGTCAGAAATTACAAATGAGAAGGAATTTAGACAGACATATATCAAAGAACATAAGAAAGATGATTTCTACACACCAGTGGGGCACCATTTCCCACAACCAGACCACATTACGGAAGACATGATGGTTTTAGTTCCTAAAGGGAAATTCAAAACTATTCAGGAAAGGAAAACTTTTAAACTAAGAATAATTCTTTTTGACACAAAGGATAAGTGATACTAAAGTCTCAGTTTTTTTTGTTAAAAATAACAAACATTGGGGGGCATGCGTGGTGCAAAGCTGGACAGTCGCAACTGAGCAGAGCACCGAGCACAGCGGGGACTTCCCTGAGGCCATAAAACTGCTCCTTTCATCTCTAAAATCACCAGCACCCCTGGGGGAACGAGCGGTGCATGTCGTCATCCAAGTCCCACTGCGGGAAACCAGAGCAAAAGTCCCTCACAAATTATCTCCTCAGGGTCTGGGAGATGTCTGGAAAGCCTCCAAGATGGCACCGAGCCACAACATGCTCAGGCCACAACACACAGCCCAGTGGTCTCCCCCATCCACTCATCAGGAGACGGTGAGTACCCAGTGCAGCTCACCAAGGTAGACCTTGATGATAGCTTTGCTGCAATGTATGCAATGATTGCAGAGAAATTCCACAAATACACTGCAGCAGGAGATAGCGGCTTTAGGGGGCAGAACAGATCTCCTGGAGGCAAAACATGATGAACTGCAACTTGCTTACACTGACCTCCGCAGAGATCATGAATCCCTCACTGAATCTGTCTCCCAGCTCCAGGCTTACCTGGAGGATTTGGACAACAAAAACAGATTGAATAATCTGAGAATAAGCGGGGTCCCTGAGACGGTCACCGACCCAATCCCTGCAATCCACAAACTGTTCCAGTCATTATTGCCTGCATCTCCAGTGGCTGCATTCTCCTGTGACAGGATTCATAGAGCCCTCTGTCTCAAACTGCCAGAGTACAAACCACCCATCCTGTGCCTTAAAGACTACCTGGTAAAGGAAGAGATCCTTAGGGCCTCCCACAATACCCCTAACATTCTGCTAGATGGGACCAGAATTTAGATATTTCCTGATATACCCCAGCCACACTGGACAAGCGTCGTAAGATGAAGGAGATCACCACAGCACTCTAAGACGCAAGTATCCTTTATAGATGGGAATTTCCTTTTGAACTCCAAGTCCCCCACATTGTCACTACATACACTGTTGTCACAGTCCAGGAAGGGAAGGAGTTCCTGGTCAAGCTGGGATTGATGGCTAAGGAGGATCTACCTAGAATGCCCTCCACCCCTCGTCCTTCAGCCATCTGGGCAACCCCTTCACCACAGAGAGATCGCAGACGACAGAGACAAGATCTCAGGGATCGGCTGAACTTATCAAACACTGCTTTCCATAGGTTCCGGACCCAATTCATTCATTTAATTTTTCCCACGGATAGGGACTGCACAAGTTGGTAAAGAATGACCACCGCATTATACCGAGGAGGGGAGAATTAAAGATCTGTTTTTCAGTACCAGAGCCTCACCTCCCCTCCTGTTGAGCTTTTACTCCTTTCTATGTTTTAAAGTTTTATTGGTTTTTCAAAAGGATAACATGAAATATCATTACAATCAGAATATCAGCTGGAAAATAGGTTCAATGTACAAAATAGGTCAATAACTTCTAGGTCAATAATGTTCACCACGGAGAAGACAGTCTTTAGGAAGACCTTGTGCGACCTGAGTGATTTAAAGAGGCGATTATTAATCCGTCCCAGGCCTCTAAATGTCTGATGACTTTATTTACCACCTCGTCTCCTAACACCCCAGTAGGGAACTCACTGTGTCAGGAGAGGAAGACCACATCTTGCTACTAGAGGCCTCGAGTCGGGCAAGGTATTAGTTATGTCTTCTATTCTTCTGGTGTGGATTGTCTGAGTTATTAACATTCAAAACCAGATATAGAGATCAATCCAGAGTTAATCCAGGTAAAATAACAAAATACAGAGAAATCAGTATATAATTAAAACAACGAAAATATGTCCCGGTTTCAACTTAACACACGTTCTGATGTTGGTTATAGTTACCATGGGACATGACCCGAGTTATCCCGTAAGGGGATAAGGAGGTAAGTGGGAGGGAGGGTAAGAAGGAAAAGAGGTGAAAGATAGACAGAGAGAGAGCGATACGAGTTAGTCATCTGCCCGTCCATTCCTGAGTTTATTCATTACTATTAACTTTTAGTGAGGGAACACCCACTCCGACGTATTTAGCCCATGGTTCCCAAGTCTTCTCAAACTGTACTGAGGTGTCTAGCATGGAACTCACCATCTTCTCTTGGGCCATTATCCATGAGATTTTGCGTTTCGCTGCTATAACAGAGACCTTAGGGAGCTTCCATGCTTTGGCCAAAGTGAGTTTGGCACCAAGCAGGATGAAGAATATTAGTTTATGCTTGTATTTCGGTGCCCCTGGAATTTGGTGGTTGAGAAGAGCCGTCAGAGGAGACCTGGGGACCGTCAGGGCTGTGACTTTAGAGATTATTTGAAAGATTTTAGTCCAAAAGCTTCTGATTTTAGGACATTCCCACCAGATGTGTATCATGGTGCCCTTCATGTGGCATCCGCGGAAACATAGTGGAGATACCGAAGGGTACATGATGGAAAGTCTGGAGGGAGTTAGATACCATCTAGTGATGACCTTCAAGCTAGCTTCAATTAATGAGATGTTTAGTATGCCTTTAAAGGATCTAAAGAAGGTTTTGTGCCAGTGTTCCAGGTCCCAGGATTCCTGAAAATCCTTCTCCCATTCCAGCATGAATTTTGTTTTCCTGTCGTTTGTTGCAAGTGAGGAGTAGATTATGGAGATCCCCCCCCCTCTGCTCCAGAAGCTGCCCACACCATAATTCATATGGGGTAAATTGGAGAGGGTCCGGCTTAGAGACCCAGATGGAGTGAAGAAAATGTGATAGTTGCATATATCTGAACCTCTCCGACATGGGCAGGTCCAGATGTTTAATGCAATGGGCTAGAGAAATTGGTCCAGCTGAGGTAAAATAGTTCCCGATCCGATACAAATCCCCTATCCAACCACCATCTAAACGCTTTAATATCTAGGCCCGGGGGGAAATCTGGGTTACGGAAAACGTGAGCCAGAGGTTTGCTTTGTGAGACTAGAGAGGGGTCCTTCCTAAGGGTATCCCAGATTCTCAATGACTGTGACAAGGAGGGGAATAGGATGGGAGGTCTAGTCTGTGGGGGGCACCAGAGGAGAAAATCTATCGTGAAAGAAGGAGCCGCTTGTCTCTCCATTTCTACCCAGTCAGGTTTGGCTGATTTAGCATAGACAGTGGAAAGCTGAGCTAGCCTGGCAGCTTGGTAGTACCAAAAGAAGTTTGGAAGGCCTAGGCCCCCCCTTTTTCTCAGATTATATAAGGACTGTCTTGCCAATCGGTGGCCCAACTTTCCCCAAATGAATTTAACCACCTTATTTTGGAACGCTAGGAGATGATCCTTGTTGATGGCAATCGGGAGCGAGCGAAATATATATAATAATCTTGGGAGTAGGGTCATTTTGATAGAATTTATCTTACCTAGCCAGGAAATTTTGTGCGGGGACCATTGTTTAAGATCTGATTCCAATTTTTTGTAGATTGGGGGGTAATTAGCCTGGTATAGTTGTTCAAATTTAGGTGTGAGATTGATACCAAGGTATCGTATGGAGGACTCGCTCCACGAAAAGCGGAAGGAGGCCTTTAACCGGGATACTAGTGACTCTGGGAGTGACACATTGAGCGCTTGAGATTTAGAATAGTTGACATGTAGTCCTGAAGTCTTTTTACTCCTTTCTGCAGCATTTCTCAACTTGACTGCTCCTCGCTGCACCAGAGCACAGCGGCACCCATTTTGTTGTCCCCCTACTCTTGTTGAAGTTTACAGTGAGACTGACCAGCCAGGTGGCTGGTCCTGGGCCTTCCCACTATCTTGCATTAAAAGGGAAAAGGATTAACTTTTTTTTCCTCATACTTTTTTTTTTCATTATATTTTTTTTGCTCTAGCAGGTTGACAAGAATGTTGGACATTATTGTCCTATTGTTCAGGAATTTTATACCTTTTAATTGTTACATCTTGTCACTGTCGGGAAGGCCTATCCCCTCCTGACCCCCACTGGTTTGAATACTCATGGTTTTGTTCTATCTTTTTGCCCCTTTTGTTTCTTGGACTCTTTTTTATGGTAGAACCTACACTATTTTTCTGGGAACTGCAATTTCAATGGCTCCAACTACTGGGGTATTAAGGATGTAATGCTTATACCAGGTACTCTTGCCCTACATAGGTGGGAGTCCCCGGCTGACCACTCCCCCACTAACCCACACATACTTAGCCACCCATATCCAAAATGGGTATTAAAGTCATTTACCACAATGTTAGGGTTTTTGACTCCCCTCAAAAAGAAAAAAGCCTTCAATTCATATAAACACCTAAAAGCCAATATCCTGCTCCTACAGGAGACCCATTTCTCTGAAGCTAATCACCCAACCTATTTTGATAGATCTTATAGCATGGGGCATTATACCACTTTTGGGTCCAGGTCCTGAGGAGTGGCAATCTTTATAAGAAATAATATAGCATTTGATGTGGAAAAAATTTACAAAGATCCAGTGAGCAGATTTATTATTGTTATGGGTTTACTACAAGGGAAGATGGTTTCTATAGCCAATGTATATGCCCCTAATGATTTGCAAGCAACCTTCTTTAAATCATTTTTTCAGATTTTAGATAAATATTCCTCCGCACATCTCCTGCTCAGGGGAGATTTTAACTTGGTAGCACATTCCACTCTCGATAGAAGTCGAGTTGATAGTATCATCAATGCTTTCCCCAAAACCTTGAAATCACTGCTACACTCGCACCAACTGGTAGACGCATAGCGAGCCCACAATGTGGGAGTACACTTTTTACTCACACCCCCACGACAGTTATTTCAAACTGGATTACTTGTTCTGTACCCCTATTCTCCTTGCAAACTCTACCACAGCCACTATACATTCTTGCCCTTGGTCGGACCACCATGTAGTCTCCCTGGACATTTCACACATAGGTCTTCGGCCTTCCATGGCAGGTTGGAGACTTAACAAATCCCTTCTCATGGACCCAGTGTTGGTTTCACAAATTTCTAAACACATAGAAGAATACTTTGCCATTAATGACACAAATGATATCTCTCCCACCATTTTGTGGGCTGCTCATAAAGCGATAAGGTCATCTGATACACCTAGCAGTCATCTGGTCCACCTAGCAGCTTCAAGGAAAAGGGGGAGACTTGTAGATATTGCCAGACTCGCCAATGACCTTGATAAACTGTACCACCTGCATAGCCAAATTCACTCTCCAGACCTACTGAAGAAAATCAATGTAAACAGATTAGAATTAGATAAGATCCTTTCAGAGCAGACTGAGAAATCCCTGAGATGTTTGAGAGCTAAGTTCCCTTCTGCACAGTAACTCAGCTTCTGCCATGTTTTCAAAAAACCTCAATCAATCTATACAACCCCCACACACACACACATACAAACTTAGAAACTCCACCAGGAATTTGGTTTCCCACCCCGCGGAAGTACTGCAGATATTCTCAAAATTTTACAAGGAGCTCCTTTCTCCCCCCACCTCCTCACTGGACACCTCTCTCAAGTCGTGGCTTAATAATATACCTTTCCCAGCCCTTACACAAGAAAACCGGGAGTTTACAGGAGTTGAACGCCCCTTGCTCCGACACAGAAGTAATCTCCATCATTAAATCTCTAAAACCCTCCAAAACCGGCCCAGATGAATATTCAGCCCCATATTATAAAAAATGTCAAAGTTGTTTCATACCCTACCTTAAATCCTTTTTCAATCACATCCTTAAGGGGCACGTTTTCACAGATGACATGCTCATAGCCAATATGTCCCTGATTCCCAAACCAAACAAGGACCACTCTCTCCCCCAAAATTTTAGGCCGATCTCGGTCATTAACACCGACCTGAAAATATTTGGCCGCATCCTGGCAGATAGACTTTCTAAAATGATCACCTCATTAATCTCCCCTGACCAAACAGGATTCATCCCGATTAGGCAAATCACAGATAATATTAGACTTGCATCCAATATGATACAAGACGCTGAAATTTTCTCACGAAAAGTGCTCCTCCTGAGCCTTGACATTCACAAGGCCTTCAACAGCGTGTTATGGCCATATCTCGAACTGACCCTCGAGAAATATGGCTTCTAGGGGCCTTTGTTCACGGATTCCAGGCACTTTACCATCACCCTCCCACTGGGATAAAACTCCCGGGCTGCAACTCTGAATACTTTACACTAGGCAGGAGAACAAGGCAAGGTTGCCCTTTGTCCCCGCTCTTATTCACCCTGGCTATTGTGCCCCTGGCCTGATCTATCAACCTAGACTCTAATATTAGGGGATACTTAAAGGGAGACCAGGAATTTAAACTTAGTATGTACGCCGATGACATCCTATTATTTTTGACTGACTCGGTTGTTTCTTTGCCCAACCTCACTTCTACCCTTCGCAAATTCCAAGACATTATGGTTCTGGGGGTTAACCTCTCTAAATGCTCCGCCTTCCCAATAAATTTTACTCAAAATATGATATCTTCCATTCAATCTAAATTCATATTCTCAATAGAAGGACAGACACTGCCTTATCTGGGCATTAAATTGGCCCCTACACTCAGACTATACCTCACTAACTACCCCCAATTGTTCGCACGTATTAGACAGCTACTACACACTTTGACCCCATACCATATTACATTTTTAGGTAGGATCCAGGCTGTGAAGATGTCAATGCTCCCAAAACTACTGTTTTTTTTTCAGGGCCCTACTTATTCATGTGTCACGCTAGACAATTGATCTGATTCAGAGGGACATTAATAAATTTGTTTGGCAAAGCAAAAAACCCTGCCTGGGTAGGACAATGGTATACAGATCGTGGGCTATGGGAGGGCTGGCATTACCAAATCTTTGGTTTTATTGAACTAGTCTGACCTGCCAGACTAGTTCAATTGGCACAGTGGAACATCCACTCAATTGGCGCAGTGGCACACCCTTCCGAATAACATCCCCTGGCTCCGATTTGAGCAGACTTCCATAATCTCATATTTCCTACCCAGGTTACTATGGGCAAACTCAGTTCACCCCAAGGGCATATCCCCTCTAAACCTAGTGGTGGGACAATCTCTGCACTTATGGACATTATATAAAAGAAAATTCTCACTACTCCCATCTAGTCCCAGGCTGGCAACCTTTGTCGGGGACCCTACATTCCACTCGGCGTTCCCCTCCCCAAATGCTCTTTCCCTTTGGATCTTGAAAGATCTTATTAGCCTGGACTCATTATTAAAGGATGGGGTAATCCACCCTTTTTCTACCCTACAGTCCACCCACTCACTTCCCTAGAACAGAATTCTACAAATACCTGCAGATCAGACATTTTTTCTGCTCTCAATACTCCCTGAGTGGAGCAAATACAACCACCATATTCAAGGACTTATGTGGATCCTCATCTAGGGACAGAGGTACTATCTCCACTTTGTATAACTATCTGAACGGTCTGGGCCTTCCAGAGATATCTGCAGCTATGCTCAGCTGGGAAGCAGAGACCGGACATGTGTCTTCTCCAGAAGAATGGATGGACAGGATCTCTAACATGAACAAATGCACTAAATCCATAGCGGTGAAGGAAACATGGGTAAAACTACACACGAGATGGTACAAAATCCCCTCAAAATGACATAAATGTTTACCCACTGTCTCTGAACACTGCTTTAGAGGTTTACTTGAAAAGGGGACACACTTACATATCTTTTAGACATGTGCACACTGAAATATTTTGTTTCGGAATTTCGTTTTCATCCGAAAAATACATTTATTTAGTTACTTCCGAAATTCGTTTTTATTTATTTTGTTTCGTTAAAAAATGCATTCGTCCAAAAATCCGAAATAATTAAGGTTGAATTGAAGGCTTATGATGTTGAAGGCTTATGATGTTGGTCGAATGTTCTAAGAAGATTTGACGGAGCAGCTAAACTGTACGACGCCGCAATCGTACATTTCCAGTCGAATGTTCCGCCTACAAGCTATAGTAGAATTCTAATGTTGTATGACACTAGTAATAATTATATTTATTATTACTAAATATAGTTGTGGCTAGATGGTTATGTTGGATACGGCACCTCATCCCAAAGTAATTAGATAACTGATGAGTAAAGGGACAGGGGATTATAACTTTATTTCACAATATTAAATACATAGAGCAATAAAATGGTTAACAACCAAAAAGCATATATACTGCGTGTGACCCAAATGCGATAGGGTGGGCCGGATGGAGACGGCCATCAAAGCAAAGGCTCGGTTTCCTACATGTTTCGCCAAGGCATTGGCTTCCTCAGGGAACAAGAGCTCTATTTCAATATAAAGAGATGTGTACATTGGAATACAAAAAACATCATATAAACAAGCAGGAATGCTAGAAAATGGACTGTTTTAAGCAAAACTGAATGTTGGAATATTATGGCTGAACAATCTCACACAAGGAGGTAACCCTTATATAGCCCCGGGATCCCAAACATACCTGAGCGACCGACACCCAGGGGAGGCACGGCAAAAGACCCCGAAAGGGGGAAGGGCAGGCTGCACCGTATTTGTGCCTGCAGGGGGCACGCAGTAAACCTGGCAATGGAATATATTAAAGGTTAGAGATAAATGATGAGTAGGTAAGTATTGGGTATGTATTAAACATTACATTAAGGGAACACGAAGGGTGATGCATTATACATCAATTGAATAGGGCAAAAAAGCCTCTAGAGAACTCACACTATTTATTAAAAGCAAGTTGATTGGTAGAGGGGAAAACGCCTGTAGATGGATTCAAGGACACACAGGAGCAATTGGCAAGATTGGCAATTGGTTAAATAGTGACCTATGTGGGAGAACATAAGCAAATTAACATTGCAGATATACCTGGCAGTCATCTTAGAGAAGGGTAGAAGAGATCACAAAGAAAGGCTTACCTAATGAGCTATATTGTAGGGCATGTGACTAACACCAGACCCCAGTGTTCACATGATTTGTGTGGACATGAGGAATTGAAAGATGGTAGGGAATTGGTGAGTCCTGGAAGAGGATAAATAGAAAGGGCTGGATTGAGAGTGAAGGAACAGTATGTTTGGGAATGGGAGATGAGATAAATGGCAGAAAATAGCTTACCTAGTAAGCCATTAGCTAGACAAGTGACTGTTGGGAGGGTTCACAAGGCTGCACAAGGCTGCCAAAAGGGTCACAGATTAAGCAATAGCAAAGGGTTAGTAAGTCCTGGGGAGAGATAAATGGAACCTGAGTTAAAAGTAGAGGGGCAGTTTGTTAGAAGTAACAAATAAGATTGCCATCCAAAATTACCTGGCTGATGTATGTAGAGCAAAGACAGGCGTGTCCCTCGTCCAGCATGTTATCCTGGGACAGGCCGGCTACTTAAGAACCCCCCACACCTGATCAGATAATGATCAGGTGTGCGGACGCGAGAAAGAGGTGTCCACGCATGCGCACTGGACAACACCCCGGAGCCTACAAGCTCCGGCGTGCATCGCGCACGCTCAGACACCACGGCCCCCGCATGGCCAATGGGAGGACGGAACGCCATGGAGCAGGAGGTCCCAAGGCGCCGGCAACACCCATCCGCCGATGGAGTGCAGGAGGCCGGGAAGTACAAGCAATGCGCGGACATCTGGGGCAGACAGGATGTGTACTGCCCCGGGCATCCGTACAAGCACCAGCAGTGCTAACTCTGCCCATCCCAGCAGGGGGCCAGAGCCGCACCCCCCCGTGGGATGCAGGAGGAACAGTGAATGAAAACGATCCAGGGGTGGGACCCCCAGTGGTGAGATGAGGCGCGGGCGGGGGCGCAGGGTGAGGGGATGAACCCCCAACCCACCCAACGGTCCACAGGGGTCTCTGGGGGTGGAGGGAGCAACCCTGCGCCTCAACCCGCAATGTCCAGCCACAAAGACCATATCAGACATGGAGAACCACAGGGTCCTGGTTGGATGGAAAATGGGAAAAATAAATACAAGCAAATACAAAAGTTATTCAGGAACTGATACAGATATAATGAATGTCTCAGAGCAAAGGGCAACAAAGTTAACAAATATCAATAAACCAATATCATGAAATACATATACAAAAATAAATATTGGCATGAACATGTTGCATAAATCGCTGTTATTATTGAAATCAAGTGTCTAGAACTATGCAAGAAAAACACGACAATGTCCCATGGCAAAAGAATCAGAAAGAGAAAGAACATGAGAGGGAGAGGTAAACGATAGAGACGGGGAGGAGAAGAGAAAGGAGGGAAAAGAAAAGAAAAAGAAAGTGATGGAAAGGATACTATACATGGCGTGAGTTGGAAAGGAGCACAAAGCACTTGGATAGATAGAGTATTGTGGTGAAAAAATTAAAGTAAACTAATAAATATGCTGGCTCACAAAAAGGGTTTGAAACTTATGTGTTCATTAAGCCCGGGAAATTTTGTAGCTTGTAAGGTGTGGATCCATTTTGTTTCCAGCTGTAGTAATCTGTTGTCAATGCTCCCGCCTCTAGCATGTGGAGGGACATGCTCGAGTGCGGAGAATAGAATAACGTAAGGGTCAGAGTTAAGCTGGGCGGCAATATGCCGATTAATGGCTGTGGTAGTGGTATTTTTGTATAGCGGTTTAATGTGGTCTCGGATACGAACCTGGAATTATTATTACTAGTCAACCAACATTAGAATTCTTCTATAGCCTATGGGTGGAGCATTTGCCAAAAAAGAACATTTCTCGAACACCATCTCAACTGCCTTAAACCGCCGGCGGGAACTTTTCAAAATAGTCACCCAGTCAATGAACCCAACCTGCTTACAGCCCCCAGCAAACAATACTCAAGAATTCTGCAATGAGTTATCAAATTTCTTCATCGACAAAATCAACAACAATCGGGAATCAATTCAACAGAAAAAAACAACTAACCTCACTCAACCAAAGCAAAAAGAGGATATTGACACGACATCCCACAACCACTGGATTTCTCTTTGACCCCAATCACCACTGACACGACTAAAAACATTATGAGAAGCCTTCGAGACAACACATCACCAAACAACATCATTCCCACAAAACTCCTGAAAGAATGTTCTGACATCTTGGCCCCTACGATAACACACTTAATAAATCAGTCGTTCAAAGAAGGGATTGTGCCAACCACCCTCAAGCAAGGCATAGTCAAACCCCTGCTAAAGAAACCCAATCTTGACCCTAAGGACCCTAACCACCACAGACCGATAACAAGCCTCAACACCATCTCCAAGATTATGGAGAAAGCAGTAGTACAACAGCTACAACACCACCTGGACACACACCAACTCCTGGACCCTCTGCAATCAGGCTTCTGCCCAGGCCATGGCACAGAAACAGCACTTCTTAAAATATGGGACGATGCCCTTGAAGCAGCAGATGACAGAGAATCATGTCTCCCAGTACTGTTAGACCTCAGTGCAGCATTTGATACAGTGGACCACAATACTCTACTTGTCCGCCTCACAGAAGTAGCAGGAGCCACAGATTCTGGTCTAAAATGGTTTGCAGGTTTGCAAACTAGGAACATTCACCTCTGAAACCCGGCAATCTCCTGTGGAGTCCCTCAGGGTTCACCCTTGTCACCAGTGCTATTCAACATCTACATCAGCCCACTCCTCAAAATTATCAAAAAATCGGACCTCCGCTACCACTCATACGCTGATGACACCCAACTCTACCTTCGCATCACCGGACAAAAAGGCCACCATCAGCAATTAGAGAAATGCCTCACTTTGATAGATAACTGGATGACCATTAGCTCCCTCAAACTCAATGGTTCAAAAACAGAACTTCTTCTCCTACACGCTAACCAAAATTCCTAAACCAAGACTCCATGGACACCTCCCACCATCTTTAGACAGACCATCTCTCCAAGCACCAAAGCCAAGAGCCTCAGAGTTATCTTTGACTCAGAAATGACAATGGATGCACAAATAGGATCAGTAGTTAGCGGATCTCACCATCTCCTCCGCCTGCTACGTAGACTCATCCCCTTCATCTCAGAAGAGGACAAAGCAGCACTAGTTGGTACAATCATCAATTCCCGTCTCGACTATGCAAACTCGCTCTACATAGGATTACCCCAATATCAGCTTACGCGCCTACAGGTCAAGACTGCTAACAGGAAAAAAACCCTGGGAGTCCATTTCCCCAACCCTGTGGAGCCTACATTGGCTAACCATAAAGAATCGGACCACATTCAAGACCCTCTGCCTCACCCACAAATGCATACAAGGAAACGCTCCTCAATACCTTCGAGAGAAAATAAAACACTACACACCCAATCGCAATCTTCAATCATCTAACCAAAACCTCCTCCTCATTCCCAAATACAGCTACAAATCAAAGGGAGAATGAAGATTCGCAGTCCAAGGACCTCGGCTATGGAACGCTTATCCGACGCACATCCGCATGGAAGAAAACCATCTGGCCTTCAGGAAAAAACTCAAGACCTTCCTCTTCTAAGAAGCTGACAACACAAAACACATTTAGCTCCTTTAGGCGATTCAGTTCGCATTTTCAGCGCTTTACCAATCCATTCATTCACCATAAATGTCCGCTTGCGGCAACTGCTTCGTCGAATCTTCATGTCGAATCTTTTCTCTCTATGTCGAATAATCTTGGACTAATAGAGTTAGGTTAGGCACATTCAACCTTTTTTGCTATTGTCTCTATAATGTCGAATCTTTTCTCTCTATGTAGAATAATCTTGAACTAATAGAGCTAAGGTTAGGCACATTCGACCACAGGTTCGATGGACACAGATCGCTATTGTCAGCGTCATGTTGAATCTCCTATCTACATCGAACTGTTGTCACAATGAAAATGAAAATAAAGCATTTGTTTATGTTGGATCTTTCGGTTTTCGGATTCTGCATGTTCGTTATCGTTTGTTTTTCACAGAAATACCTGGGCCTTTCCCCCCTGAACAAAAACTGTCCCACACTTTATTTAATGCGGTCCACTGGACTATTCTGACATTCTCCTGGTGTCCCCCGGGATCAGGTCCTTAAGCGTATGGTGGGCTGCTATACAGCTCATGGAAAAACTATGAGCTATCATGAACACCATGCCCATCTATGATAGGAAATGGAAGTCCTGGTCAACATGATGCCCGAGGAGCATATATATTCTCCCACTGAAAATACCTCAGATAATATTGCACTGTAATGCCCTGTACACACGATAGGATTTTCCGACAACAAAATCCATGTTTTTTTTCGATGGATGTTGGCTCAAACTTGTCTTGTATAAACACGGTCACACAAATCTTGTCGGAAATTCCGAACATCAAGAACGAGGAGACGTACAACACGTATGACGAGCCCAGAAAAATGAAGTTCAATAACCAGTGCGGCTCTTCTGCTTGATTCCGAGCATGCGTGGAACTTTGTGCATCGGAATTGTGTACATATGATCAGAATTTAGGACAACGGATTTTGTTGTGGGAAAATTTTGGGATCCAGATCTCAAATTTTGTGTGACGGAAATTCCGATGGAAAATGTCCGATGGAGCCTACACATGGTCGGAATTTCCGACAACAAGGTCCCATAGAACATTTTCCGTCGGAAAATCCCATTGTATGTACGGGGCATTAGCCTACATTATCCTTAGGTTCTCTGTAGTTTTTTTTTCTTTTTTTTTCTCTTTTTATTTACTTGTTTGTTTGGTCTCTATTTTTTTCATCTTTTTCTTCTACAGTAGATGTGTCAAAGAGTGTTTGGGATGCCCACTATACCTTTAGCAAGATTTTGGGTTCCTCTCATAGGGCAGACTCTCTTAGGCAAACAACTTATGTGGCAATACAAAAAGAAGGTGATGGGATGTCCCCTTTTGGACTTCGGATCATCATTCGCTTGTATAAGACTTTACTATTAATGAATGCATAAAATTTTTACATACAATGTACTATCTTCTGTAGTTGATACTTACTGTTTTTATTCTTTACTGTATACAATAAAGAAATCGTTTGTATTAAAAATAAAAAAGTAACAAACATGTCATACTTACCTGCTCTGTGTAGTAGTTTTGTACAGAGCAGCCCAGATCCTCCTCTTCTTGGGTCCCTCTTCGGTGCTCCTGGCCCCTTCCTCTGGTTGAGTGCCCCCACAGCAAGCAGCTTGCTATGGGGGCACCCGAGCTGAGCTGCAGCTCTCTGCATCCATTTAGCCACGGAGCCACGGCCCTGCCCCACCCCCCTCTCTCTCCTCCTTGGCTCACTGACCTTTACAGCAGCGAAGGCAATTGGGCCTCGCTGCTGTTTCAGCCAAAGAGGAGGGAGAGTCCTGGGCAGCCGAGTCTCTCATAAAACATTGAGAGATGGGCTCAGGTAAATATTAGGGGCTGCTGGACACAGAAGGCCTTTTATCTTAATGCATAGAATGCATTAAGATAAAAAACCTTCTGCCTTTACAACCACTTTAACCACTTCAATACAGGGCACTTAAACACCTTCCCGCCCAGACCAATTTTCAGCTTTCAGTACTCTCACACTTTGAATGACAATTACTCTGTCATGCTACACTGTATCCAAAAAAAATTTTTATCTTTTTTTTCTCACAATTAGAGTTTTCTTTTGGTGGTATTTAATCACTGCTGGGTTTTTTCTTTTTTGTGATATAAGTGAAAAAAGAGAGAACATTTTGAAAAAAAAAACACTTTTTTTTAGTTTCTATTGTAAAATTTTGCAAATAAGTCATTTTTCTTCATAAATTTGGGCCAAAATTTATACTGCTACATATCTTTGGTAAAAAATAACCCAAATTAGTGGATATTATTTAGTCTGTGTGAAAGTTATAGTCTACAAATTAGGGTGCAAATCACTGAAAATTGATCACATCTGATCACACCTGATGTACTGCAGGCCTATCATTTCTTGAGACACTAACAATCAAGGAAAGTACAAATACCCCCCAAATGACCCCTTTTTGGAAAGTAGACAGTCCAGGGTATTTAGTAAGAGGCATGGTGAGTTTTTTGAAGTTGTAATTTTTTCCCACAATTCTTAGGAAAATGAAGACTTTTTTTTTTACACAAACTTATTGTATTGACAGGTTATTTCTTGAACACAGCATGCCCATACTTGCCCATACTACACCCAAAAATACATTCTGCTGCTCCTCCTGAGTATGGTGATACCACATGTGTGAGACTTGTACACAGCCTGGCTACATACAGAGGCCCAACATGCAGGGAGCACCTCCAGGCATTCTAGAAGCAAAATTACACATATAATTTCATGACAACCTATCTCAATTTTGAAGGCCCTGGAGCACCAGGACAATGGAAACGCCCACAAAATGACCCCATTTTGGAAAGCAAACATCCCAACGTATAATCTATGAGTCATAATGAGTCTTTTGAACGGTTCATTTTTTTCCAGAAGTTTTCGGAAAACGTGGGAAAAAAATGAAAACACATTTTTTTTTTACATAAAGTTGTCGATTTATAAGATATTTTTAACACATAGCATGTACATAGCAAAAATGACACCCCAAAATACATTCTACTACTCCTCATGAGTTTAACGATGTGTGACACTTTTACACAGCCTGGCCACATACAGAGGCCCAACATCCAAATAGCACCACCAGTCGTTCTAGGAGCACAAATTACACATATAATTTCATGACTACGGATCAGATTTTTGAAGGCCCTTCATATGTACACATAACATGTACATACCAAATAACAAAAGATTACCTGTGGTTTTAGTAGTGTAGTGGTCCACAGAGGAGAGCATCGGTCCAGGCATCAGGCAGGGATGTGGTCAGCGACAGCAAAAGCAATCGTTCAGGTAGCAATACTGTCAATAGTTAGTTCAGGCAGAGATACTGTCAGCACAGCCAAAGCATTGGTCCAGGTAGCAGGCAGAGATGTCCAGGCAGAAATACTGTCTATAGTCAGTAGAGGCAGCAGGCTGAGATATGGTCAACACAGCCAAAGTATTGATCCAGGCAGCAGAAATAAACACAGTCCATAAAGTCCTGGGTCATTACAGGCAGCGATATGGTCAGCACAGCCAAAGTATTCTGAAGCCCCTCACATATGTGAGACCACTGTGTACTGAAGTAGAAGGGCAAAAGATCAGTCCAAGTGGCAGGCAAAAACATGGTCGCTTTAAAAGGCCGAGGTCGGTGCACGTGGAAGTCAGAAACATGGTTAAAACGGCAGCCAAAGGCAACGTCGGTAAACAGGCTGAGGTTGGTGTACGTGGAAGTCAGAAACATGGTTAAAACGGCAGGCAAAGGCATCGTCAGTAAACAGGCTGAGGTCGGTGCACGTGGAAGTCAGAAACGTGGTTAAAATGGCAGGCAAAGACATTGTCAGTAAACAGGCCAGGGTCAGTTAACATGGAAGGTATAAACATGGTGGCAGGCAAATCATGCACACAGGTAATTGAAATGGGGAAATGGCAGCCTGTTACTAATAAGGGGAACTAATATCTGATGGATGTGTGATAATTTTTGAAGCAATCACCGATACACAGTGTCACGAAGATCCTGCCAGTAACCGGCGTCCCAGGCGCACGGGAACCCGGCCACGCACGCGCGCGCGCACTCCCGCTGGTGTTAGGCGGGCTATTTAAACCTGCCTGTCACACTCCATCCCCGCTGTCTGCTCTACAGTGTTCTGTGAGTGTTACCTGATCTGATCTGTGTTTCCTGTTATCTGACCCGGCTTCCTGTTTGACGATCCTGCTATCTGCCTGCACCAGACCCTCTTGGCTTGCCTGACCATTCCTCTGCATTACCCCTGGTACCTCTGCTGTCCGAACGTTACTGACCACCGGCTTGTTGACCCTCCGCAGTGTTCATCAGCTTCCAGTCTGCTATTACCTGCTGTTGTTCCTGGTTCCAGTCCAGCTTCCAGTTTGCTATTACCTGCTGTTGTTCCTGGTTCCAGTCCAGCGTTCCAGGCTATCTTCTGCTTTGTTCCAGCCCAGCGTTCCAGGCTATCTTCTGCTGTGTTCCAGTCCAGCGTTCCAGTCTATTACCTGCTGTTGTTCCTGGTTCCAGTCCAGCTTCCAGTTTGCTATTACCTGCTGTTGTTCCTGGTTCCAGTCCAGAGTTCCAGGCTACCTTCTGCTGTGTTCCAGTCCAGCGTTCCAGGCTACCTTCTGCTGTGTTCCAGTCCAGCGTTCCAGTCTATTACCTGCTGTTGTTCCTGGTTCCAGTCCAGTGTTCCAGGCTACCTCTGCTGTTGTTCCAGTCCAGCTTCCAGTCTGCTATTACCTGCTGTTGTTCCTGGTTCCAGTCCTGCATTCCAGTCTCTGTCCTCAGTCTACTCCTCAGACTACTGACTCCAGAGGGTGCCACCACTACTGGACTTTCAGCAACTGTTGATCCTGCCAGGCACCCACACCACTCTTCACTCCTGGCCCTCTGTCTCCATTCCAGGGGAACGGGAGTGGGAGCTGTAAGGGAGGTCTTTTCCTGCACTTCAGGCTCACAACCTACCAGGTACGTGACAGTAGCAGACAGCCATGTCTGAGCCTGAGCGGGGAATGTCTCCCATGGAGGAACTCTGTGCACACCTGGCAGGAAGCAGTCAAAAATCTGAAGCAGTCAAAAATCTGCAGCAAGGATACACCAGCCTGGAGGAACGAGTGTTAACCCTGTCTAACCCCATTGGGGCCCAGGGAGCTTCCTCTGCTCCTGCTCCTTCAGTTGGGCCTTCCTCAACGGTGGTGATGCTCCCTCCGGAACCTAAGGTTCCCACACCTGAACGTTTCTTTGGAAATCGCCATAAGTTCAGAGCCTTCCGCAACTCCTGCGAACTATTTTTTGCTCTTCAACCACGTACCTTTTCCCTGGAGGCTACAAAGGTGGGCTACGTGATTTCTCTACTCTCTGGTAACCCCCAAACCTGGGCCCATCGCCTCTTAGAGCAAAAGGACATATCTCTGACCAACCTCTCCACTTTCTTTGACGCACTAGGCCAGTTATATGATGACCCCCAGCTATCTGTAACTGCAGAGGCGGCTCTACACTCCCTTCAACAAGGTCGCAGAGCAGCAGAGGATTATGTGGCTGAATTCAGGAAGTGGAGTGCGGATACTAACTGGAATGATGCGGCTCTCCGTTATCAATTTCGGTTGGGACTTTCTGATCCTCTGAAGGATGAACTGGCCAGGGTGGGTACACCACAGACTTTAAATGCTTTAATCGATCTAGCTATCCAGATCGATCGACGCCTACGAGAGCGCAGGTCTGAGAGAGCTATGGGGTCTTCTCGTCCAACTTGGGTTACCCCTAAGGTTCCCCATCACCCATCATCAACACCACCTACCTCCACTCTTAACTTACCTGAGCCAATGCAATTAGGAGTCCTGCGGCCTTCACTCACCCCAGAGGAACGACAACGTCGTCGAGCAAATAACTTGTGACTGTATTGTGGGGAACCCAGGCACTATGTCAGGAACTGTCCCCTCAAACTCTGTAAGTGTTTATCCCTATCTAATGACTATGTGACATCTCTGGTTAAAAATACCACTCACCTTGCTCTTCCTCTTCTGCTACAGCTTCCAGGGAAGGATCTACAAATCACCGCTATTATTGACTCAGGAGCTTGCAGCTGTTTCATGGATTCTCGTTTTGCCATCCAACACCAAATACCCTTGTCACCTAAAGTCCATGGACTTTCTGTCCATCTAGCTGATGGGACCGCTATCAAGTCTGGACCTGTCACCCAAGAGACTATGCCAATACCCGTTTTCATTTCCAACGTCCATCAGGAACAGCTGCGCCTGGACATTATCGCTTCACCCCTGTTCCCCATAATACACGGCATGCCATGGTTACAGGCCCATAATCCGGACATAAATTGGATCACGGGTGAGGTGACCTTTCCCTCTCCTTACTGCCAACAGTTTTGCAGAACCCAGAACATCCAGGAGAACTCTACTCTGTTATGCCTAGATACAGATCCTAGTCTACTTCAATCCATTCCTTCCGCCTATCATGATTTCCTGGACGTATTTAGTAAACAGAGGGCAGAGGTGTTACCCCCTCACCGGGCCTATGACTGTCCCATTGAGTTACTTCCTGGTGCTGAAATTCCTTTTGGAAGAATATTTCCCCTGACTGAGGTGGAGCAAGGGGCATTGAAGGAATACATTGACGAAAACCTCAAAAGAGGCTTCATTCGTCCATCCACGTCCCCCGCAGGTGCAGGCATCTTCTTCGTGCAGAAAAAAGATAAAACTCTCAGGCCGTGTGTGGATTACCGCGAACTAAACAAAATTACTGTGAAGAATCGGTACCCTCTCCCCTTAGTACCAGAATTGTTTCAGAGACTGGGGACGGCTACCATATTCACCAAACTTGATCTCCGTGGGGCCTACAATTTAGTTCGTATCAGGGATGGAGACGAATGGAAGACCGCTTTTCGTGCCCGTTATGGACATTTTGAGTACCTCGTGATGCCTTTCGGCCTGTGTAATGCCCCTGCCACATTTCAATACTTTATTAATGATGTGTTACGTGACTTTCTAGACCTGTTTGTCATCGTCTATTTAGACGACATATTGATTTTCTCTTGTTCCCTTGAATCCCATCGCAGGCACGTCAGAAGTGTATTGGGCCGACTTCGACAACACGGTCTATATGCAAAGGCTGAAAAATGTGAATTCGAACAGGAAAGTATTCCATTTTTAGGGTTAGTCATCTCCAGTAAGGGCATTAAAATGGACCCCCAGAAGGTCACGGCTGTTCTAGATTGGCCAGTCCCGACTGATAAGAAAGGAATCCAGCGATTCGTTGGATTCGCTAATTTTTACCGCAAATTTATTAAAGGGTTCTCAGCCATCATTGCACCCATCACACAGCTTACCAAACAGGGTACACGCTTCCATTGGTCGGCCGAGGCTCAAAAGGCTTTTGAGACTCTCAAGGGCCTTTTTACCTCCGCCTCTGTACTGAAGCATCCTGATTCCTCTCTGCCATTTATTCTAGAAGTGGATGCATCTGAAATTGCTGTAGGAGCAGTATTATCCCAAAGACAGGGAACCAAAGCCCTGCTGCATCCTGTGGCTTTCTTTTCTCCTAAATTATCCACGGCAGAGAGAAATTATGATGTAGGTGACAGAGAGTTGTTGGCAATCAAGTCAGCATTGGAGGAGTGGCGTTACCTGTTGGAGGGTGCCGCTCATCCAGTTTTAATCTTTACAGATCATAAGAACCTGGAGTATTTGAGGTCTGCAAAGAGGTTGAAACCACGTCAGGCCAGGTGGGCTCTCTTTTTCTCCAGGTTCTCCTTCCACGTCACTTACCGTCCTGGCTCCAAGAATACCAAACCTGACGCCCTGTCTAGGATGTTTCACAAACCTCGAGATTTCCCCTCCAGACACCATTTTGTCTCCAGGGAACTTTCTTCTACTTCAGGGAAACCTGCTTTCCCAGATTAAACAGGCCTCCGCAGAAATAGAATCTTCCATTAAGACAGAGCTCCAGGTTAAGGATGGGTTATTGTGGCATGAGAGTAGGATCTTTATACCTGAAACACTACGAGTTCCAGTACTAGAGCTTTGTCACGATCATGCGCTGGCTGGGCATTTCGGTGTGGCTAAGATCACTGATTTGGTTCAGCGCACCTTCTGGTGGCCTCAGCTGCGCAAAGATTGTAAAGAGTTTGTAGAGTCCTGTACCACCTGCCTTAGGAACAAAGGGCACAAAACAAAGGCATAGGGTCTACTAAAACCCTTGCCTGTCCCAGATAGACCCTGGAAAATGCTCTCAATAGATTTTATTGTAGAACTACCCCCGGCCGGGGGCTTCACTTCAATCTTTGTCATAGTGGACCGGTTGTCGAAGATGGCGCACTTTGTCCCAATGAAGGGTACCCCTTCAGCTACAGAAACAGCACAAGCATTCATTAAAGAGGTCGTCAGGCTCCATGGGGTACCAGTTAACATCGTTTCAGATCGAGGGGTACAATTTACCTCTCGATTCTGGAGGGCTTTGAGTAAAACCTTGGACATTGAACTCTCATTTTCATCGGCTTATCACCCCCAGACTAATGGGCAAACAGAAAGAACAAACCAGACCCTTGAACAATATTTGCGCTGTTTTTCTTCCTTTGCCCAAGATAATTGGATTGCTGTTTTACCATTGGCCGAATTCGCTTATAACAATTCTATTCATTCTGCTATCAAGCAAACTCCGTTTTTTGCGAATTATGGTTTCCACCCCTCATTTTTACCAAACTCTCTTCCAGAATGCACAGTACCCGCAGTCCAGGAGAAATTTGATTTCTTTACCTCTAACAACCAAGTTCTACAGGACACCATAACCAGAACCCAGGAGTACAACAAAGCAACCTTCGATAAAAAGAGGCGAGGTGAGCTCTTACTTGCACCTGGGGATCAGGTATGGTTATCCACCATAAACCTCAGGTTGGCCTGCCCTTCCAAGAAATTGGGTCCCAAATTTCTTGGACCATTCCCTGTTAAACGGAGAATTAATGAAGTTGCATATGAACTTGAACTCCCGGATTCACTAAAGGTACATCCAGTTTTTCACGTGTCCTTGCTTAAAACATCTATTACTAACCCATTTCCAGGTCGAAGTACGGATCCTCCTGATCCAATCCTGGTAGATGGGGAAGAGGAATTCGAGGTGGAGGCTATCATGGACCACAGGAAAAGAGGTAACCAAAATCAATTCTTAATAAAGTGGAAGGGGTTTGGCCCAGAGGAGAATTCTTGGGAACCAGAGGATAATATCCATGCTGAAGACCTGTTACAAGCCTTTAAGACAGCTCATCCAGAGAAATTTTTTCAAAGGGGCATCCGAAGGCTGCCCCTTGGGGGGGGCAATGTCACGAAGATCCTGCCAGTAACCGGCGTCCCAGGCGCACGGGAACCCGGCCACGGGTCCCATTGCGCATGCGCGCGCATTCACGGGTGCGGTCACGCACGGGCACGCGCGCGCGCACTCCCGCTGGTGTCAGGCGGGCTATTTAAACCTGCCTGTCACACTCCATCCCTGCTGTCTGCTCTACAGCATTCTGTGAGTGTTACCTGATCTGATCTGTGTTTCCTGTTATCTGACCCGGCTTCCTGTTTGACGATCCTGCTATCTGCCTGCACCAGACCCTCTTGGCTTGCCTGACCATCCCTCTGCATTACCCCTGGTAACTCTGCTGTCCGAACGTTACTGACCACCGGCTTGTTGACCCTCCGCAGTGTTCATCAGCTTCCATTCTGCTATTACCTGCTGTTGTTCCTGGTTCCAGTCCAGCTTCCAGTTTGCTATTACCTGCTGTTGTTCCTGGTTCCAGTCCAGAGTTCCAGGCTACCTTCTGTTGTGTTCCAGTCCAGCGTTCCAGGCTACCTTCTGCTGTGTTCCAGTCCAGCGTTCCAGTCTATTACCTGCTGTTGTTCCTGGTTCCAGTCCAGTGTTCCAGGCTACCTCTGCTGTTGTTCCAGTCCAGCTTCCAGTCTGCTATTACCTGCTGTTGTTCCTGGTTCCAGTCCTGCATTCCAGTCTCTGTCCTCAGTCTACTCCTCAGGCTACTGACTCCAGAGGGTGCCACCACTACTGGACTTTCAGCAACTGTTGATCCTGCCAGGCACCCATACCACTCTTCACTCCTGGCCCTCTGTCTCCATTCCAGGGGAACGGGAGTGGGAGCTGTAAGGGAGGTCTTTTCCTGCACTTCAGGCTCACAACCTACCAGGTACGTGACACACAGGCCAGGTTAGGAGGGCCATTGGGGACAATAATAACTTGTACTGTATATCTTCTAGCTCCTCCACTTGAGCATACACGACATTTCTATTGGCGTATTCTTCCGGATTCTGCAGGGGGAATGTTATAGGGAAAATGTTGCTCATGAAGTCGACTTACACTATCAGAGCAAATGCTTCCTGGGGTGGGTCCTTGCTGGTAAATAAGGGCAGTGACAATGTTTTCAATATGATTGAGGTAGGTGATGGGTTGGTTTTCAGGTGATTTTTGATAGCAGACAAATGAATTGAACATGGCCATATGAAACAGATGAAATGCAACTTTTTTATACCAATAATTGGACTTGCGGGTTGAAAAATATGGTTGCAGCATCTGATCATTTAAATCCACCCCCCATATACAGATTGTAGTCATGAACACATTCAGGCTTTACTATGGGGCCATGTCTTCTCAGAACATCTACCAATTGTGAATTGTAGTCATCATGTGAACATCCTTCTTGTCCCGCCACTTCATGGCCAACACCTCCTCATTCCTCATGAATGCGGCTTCCCCCTTTTGTAGCCATTTTGATAGTAAATTCTGTGGGAAGCCCTTCCTATTTTTTCGGAAGGTACTGCAGGCCAGGGTTTTTTCACGATACAGGTGACGGAAAAGGGTAATTATCTACATATAAGTGCTAACCTTTTTTGAACAGGGGGTATGCAAGGTTCCACACAATTTTACCACTGGTTCCTATGTATGTGGGGCACTCTCAGGGCTGGAGCTGGGAGTCTTTGCCCTTATAAATACGAAATGAGTACACGTATCCAGTGGCTCGGTCACATAATTTATTCAATTTCACCTCATACCTGGCTTTCTTACTTGGGATATACTGCTTGATATGCAGCCGGCCAGTAAAGTGGATAAGGGATTCATCTACACAAATATTTTGGTCAGGGATAAAGACTTCAGAAAATCGTTTGGTAAAAGAATTTATTAGGGGGCCAATATAATATATTATATATATATAATTTGTAGTGGTTGGGATGATCTTGGGGAGGGCACTGCAAATTGTCATTGAAATGTAGGAAATGCATAATCATATTGTACCGTGTCCTGGACATAACAGAAGAATTTATGGGCATGTGGTGGATGGGGTAGGTGGACCAGTAGGCATGCAGTTTGTTTTTCTTTGTAAGCCCCATATTAAAAGTAAGGCCCAAGAACAATTTGAATTTGTCTAGTGTGAGACATCGCCAAGGGAACATACGGGCGTAGGACAAACTGGGGTTGGCAGCAATAAATTGCTCTGCATAGAGATTTGTTTGGTTCACCATGTACTGCAACAAATCTTCCGGGAAAAACAAATAGAAATAGTCTAAATATGAAAAATTTGAAGTTTTGGGCTGCACACCTGTCTGTGCTGTGAAAGGGGGGATTGTAGAGGATCCTGAGTTGGCAGGCAACCATAAGGGGTTTAGCAGGGCATTGGGAAGGTAGGACTGGGCCCGAATTCTTTGGGCTGGATGTGCAATTCCTGTACTTGTACTGGGCTCCTCTTCCTGGAGTCTGGCACTGCTGGTGGTAGGCAGGTGTTCTGATCTTGCTCCTGATCTCCTTACCCTCCCCACTGACTCGGACTCCGATCCACTACCCTCCACTGGCTCATATTACGAACCAGAATCGGATAATGAGAGCTCCCCGTTGCTCTCATCATCCAACATGGTAAGCATGTTATATGCCTCCTCAGCTGTGTAAACTCTTTGGGACATGATGGTGGTACTTTTGGTGGGCCTGTGTGATGGAACTGGTGGTGCTACTGACAGCTCACTGATGGCGGGCCTGTGTGATGGTACTGACAGGTTACTGATGGCCTGTGTGACGGTACTTATGGCGGGACTGTGCGATGGTAGTGATGGCAGGCCTGTGTGACAGATGGGCTATGACAGATGGGCTGTCAGATCCAGATGGTACCGATGGCGGTACTGATGGCAGTACTAATCACAGTACCGTTAGTGGTACTAATAGTGGCCTGTGTGACAGATGGGCTGTCAGATCCAGATAGTACCGATGGCGGTGCTGATGGTGGTGGCTGTGCCGATGGATGGCAGTACCGATGGCGGTGCTGATGGCATGCTGTGACAGGTTCTGATGGGCTGTGACAGATCCTGATGGGCTGTGACAGATCCTGATGGACTGTGACAGGTTCTGATGGGCTATGACAGGTTCTGATGGGCTGTGACAGGTTCTGATGGGCTGTGACAGGTTCTGATGGGCTATGACATATGGGATGTCAGATCCAGATGGTACAGATGGCGGTACTAATAGCGGTAACGTTAGTGGTACTGATGGTGACCTGTGTGACAGATGGGCTGTCAGATCCAGATGGTACCTGATGGCAGTGCTGATGGCGGTGCTGATGGTGAGCTGTGACAGGTTCTGATGGGCTGTGACAGGTTCTGATGGGCTGTGACAGATCCTGATGGACTGTGACAGGTTCTGATGGGCTGTGACAGGTTCTCTTTATTGGTGGGGGGGTGCGCGTTGTGCAGACAGTAGATGTGTAAAAAAAAGGTGTTTCACTCACTGATCAGATCTCTCCTGGAAACCACTACAGTGTTTATACTTGTGACCGACTGTGATTGGACACAGCCGATCACCCTGGTCCTTATGGGGCTATGTCCAAGGGACACTCGCCATCTCCGATCGACGCGCTGCGCACCCCCGGCGGCGCGCATTATGCGTGAGCCCGATTTGTTTTGACATGTGACCAGCTGTTATTGGACACAGATGATTACATGGTAAACAGCCAATTTCATTGGCTGTTTACCCTGATCGGGGATGCGCTGTGCACGGGGGCGCGCAATAGAGATGCATCCTGAAGGACGTCATATGATGCCCAGTCAGGATTTTCAAACCACTTTGCCGTCTCCATTTTGTAGTAGGGCAGGCGGCAAGTGGTTAAATGTGGACCTTCTATTTCCTAACCACTATCCCACTCTCCACCAGTTTTAATATTCTGCTAAAACTTTGTGTATTAGTACTGCTTGGACCTTGAAGAAGGAGGTACCCCCTAAAAGTGTGTCCTGAAAATGTGGATGTTAATGCAAATAAAAAAAGTATCAATTAAAGTACTCAATTGTTTGTGTTGCAAGTGCACTAATACGACTACAATCACCTCAAGCAATATCACCCTCAAAGCTGAATGAAAGGTAGTCTCTCCCACGTCTGGTATTTTTAAAAAAGGTTTTTAGCTTTGGTACTTGTCCCCCACAGCAGTGCCCAGCTTCCCATGCCTATTGAACCCTAAAAATTGGCACTATTGACTAACCAAACCTTTAACAAACCCTAGGAAAATCAGACCTGGCCAGGTTTTCGCACCATTAAAGCAGTATTAAACCCAAATGAAAACATGTATTATATTGCAACTTACAGATTTTTAGATTTGATGGCTAAAATAATGTTCTTTTTTAGGTTTACATTCTACTATTTTCATCAGTGTAACCTTACATTTATGTCATCAGCCTATTAAAGTGCACCTGTCCTATGCATCCATAATAATGAAAAAAAGACCTTATCTGCTTGTTGTTTGAAAGGGTGATGTTAAAGCAAATCTAACTTTCCACCCCCCCCCCCCCAAAAAAAAAAAATAATAATAATAATAATAATAATATATTGAAGCTTACCGGTCCTTTAGGCATTTAAGCAAGGCATTTATTTCCTTTTTTCCCATTTTCCTTTTGGGCTTTTTTTCTCATATTTTGGATGTAGAGGATAGTTGCACTTTAAAATATTGAATGGCTAATAACATAAATGGAAGGCTAAAAAAAATACTACAGCTACCTTTTGCCTGCAGTGGTTTGAGAAAATGTCTCTATTTATTAACACAAATGCATCACTTAATTTACTCCTGATCATATCAAACCCATATGTTTGCATGTTTAACATGCTTTCATAATTTCAGCAACCATTGGGATCTTGTAACTTGAAATGTGTGATTCTTTGAAACATCTGTGATCCACCATATGCTACTGTAAAATAATGAAAACGAACTAAGAAATTTGTAAATATGCAATTCATGTGCTTGTTAAATGGGGTTTATGGCGCACATAACCCTTACACGACACTGTAACCCAATTTTAGGATAGAAATCCATGAGAGAACAGTAATTAAAACAGAAAAATAATGAAACATATGTAGAGCAATTAAAATGATTTACTGACTGGATACAGAGGAAATTCTAAAAAAAAAAAATGATACAAGATCATAGTAAATTGAGCCACTATGTGATGCACAGATGCACCGTAAACAGAAATACATTTAAATGCCAAGAAGCTAATCAAGATAGAAAACCCATATGCATTGAATGCTACAACAGTAATTTAAAAATCTATCTATAGTGCTGCTAAGCTTATTCGCCAAACAAAATAGGGAAACCAGGGATTGTGATGGACTTGAGGAAAAAAATTACATTGTGTTTATTAAAATATATGCAAATCCAAAAAAAACAAAGATCGTATATAAGCTTAAACATGATGATGCAATTTAAAAGTCATTTTTCTTAACCGGGTTGCTTTAAGGTTAAATTCAGACCTATGCTTTTAAAGTGGTTCTAAAGGCAGAAGGTTTTTTTTACCCTAATGCATTCTATGCATTAACGTTTAAAACCTTCTATGTGTTATCCCCCCTTATACTTACTGGAGCCCAATCTTGATCCAGCAATGTGCACAAGAGCACCAGCTCTCTCTGTTCACTTTCTCCTCATCGGCTCAATGATGATGTCTCAATAAAGAGTACCTATCACTGCTCCAGTCTGTCACAAGAAGACCTCGTGATAGCAATAAAGTTAAAAGCAATGAAAAAAAAAAAATAAAAAAGTATAAAAATAATTAAAACAATGTAAAAGCATCCCTTCCCTCATGCTTGCACACAAATGCAAATGTGCACTTAAGTCCTGCTGACATATAGTCAGGTCCATAAATATTGGGACATTGACACAATTCTAATCTTTTTGGCTCTATACACCACCACAATGGATTTGAAATGAAACGAACAAGATGTGCTTTAACTGCAGACTTTCAGCTTTAATTTGAGAGTATTCACATCCAAATCAGGTGAACGGTGTAGGAATTACAACAGTTTGTATATATGCCTCCCACTTTTTAAGAGACCAAAAGTAATGGGACAGATTAACAATCATCCATCAAACTTTCACTTTTTAATACTTGGTTGCAAATCCTTTGCAGTCAATTACAGCCTGAAGTCTGGACCGCATAGACATCACCAGAAGCTGGGTTTCATCCCTGGTGATGCTCTGCCAGGCCTCTACTGCAACTGTCTTCAGTTCCTGCTTGTTCTTGGGGCATTTTCCCTTCAGTTTTGTTTTCAGCAAGTGAAATGCATGCTCAATCGGATTCAGGTCAGGTGATTGACTTGGCCATTGCATAACATTCCACTTCTTTCCCTTAAAAAACTCTTTGGTTGCTTTCATAGTATGCTTCGGGTCATTGTCCATCTGCACTGTGAAGCGCCGTCCAATGAGTTCTGAAGCATTTTGCTGAATATGAGCAGATAATATTGCCCGAAACACTTCAGAATTCATCCTGCTGCTTTTGTAAGCAGTCACATAATCAATAAATACAAGATAACCAGTTCCATTGGCAGCCATACATGTCCACACCATGACACTACCACCACCATGCTTCACTGATGAGTTGGTATGCTTTGGATCATGAGCAGTTTCTTTCCTTCTCCATACTCTTCTCTTCCCATCACTCTGGTACAAGTTGATCTTGTTCTCATCTGTCCATAGAATGTTGTTTCAGAACTGTGAAGGTTTTTTTAGTTGGCAAACCTTCCTGTTTTTAAGGCTCACCAATGGTTTACATCTTGTGGTGAACCCTCTGTATTCACTTTGGTGAAGTCTTCCCTTGATTTTTGACTTTGACACACATACACCTACTTCCTGGGGAGTGTGGTCAACTGTTGTGAAGAGTGTTTTCTTCACCAGGGAAAGAATTCTTCGGTCATCCACCACAGTTGTTTTCCGTGGTCTTCCAGGTCTTTTGGTGTTGCTGAGCTCACCGGTGCATTCTTTCTTTTTAAGGATGTTCCAAACAGTTGGTTTGGCCACACCTAATGTTTTTGTTATCTCTCTGTTGTTTTTGTTTTGTTTTTTCAGCCTAATGACGGCTTGCTTCACTGATAGTGACAGCTCTTTGGATCTCATTTTGAGAGTTGACAGCAACAGATTCCAAATGCAAATAGCACACTTGAAATGAACTCTGGACCTTTTTATTTGCTCCTTGTAAATGGAATAATGAGGGAATAACACACACCTGGCCATGGAACAGCTGAGCAGCCAAATGTCCCATTACTTTTGCTTAAAAAGTGGGAGGCACGTATACAAACTGTTGTAATTCCTACACCGTTAACCTGATTTGGATGTAAATACCCTCAAATTAAAACTGAAAGTCTGCAGTTAAAATGCATCTTGTTCATTTCATTTTAAATCCATTGTGGTGGTGTATAGAGCCAAAAAGATTAGAATTGTGTTGATGTCCCAATATTTATGGACCTGACTGGATATAAACAGTGATTACACCACACAATGTGAGGCACTGGTGTGAACATTAGCGTGAAAGCAAAAATTCTAGTGCCATAGCCATGTTTAACTCTAAATTGATAACTTGTAAAGGAATTTGAAGTGTCACCTATGGACAATTTTAGGCACCGTAGTTTGTCACCATTTCACAGGAGTGCACAGTTTTAAATCTTGACTTGATTTAAATAGAAATTGGTATCTATTTACTAACTGCAACATCATATTTTATACTTTAGCAAAAATTGAGAATTGTATTGTGTTTGTGTGCACTAAAAAGTGTATTCTTGCCTGATAAATTTGATAAATGGCTGCGCAAATATCACGTGACAAAACAACAGCCACCATTTTATTTTCTAGGGCCTCTGTTTTCAGAAAATATATAATGTTTTTATTTTCTAGCAAAAAATACTGATCTTAACCACTTTCGGACCACCCACTGCACATATACTGCAGCAAGGCGGTCCGGCTGTGCGAACTGACATACCTGTACGTTCCCTTGGGAGCAGAATAGCCCCCTTGGTCCAAGATCCCCCACGGGAAAATAGGTCTTTTCTTCAAAATCTCACTGGGTACTATAAATGTGGCAAATGTCAAGTTTGTTCTCTCAATGCCAACAGAGGTAGTCAGATCACCACGTTTACCATCTACCAGCACCCAGCGGTCATATGAGATTGAACCCTTCATTACCTGTAGTTCTGAAGGGGTGGTCTACCTCTTACAATGCCCTTGTGAGCTTCAGTATGTGGGGAGGACCAAAAGGGCTTTGCGTGTCCGCCTGAATGAACACATAGGGAATATAAGGAGAAGCTCTGACAAGCACCCTGTTTCTAGACATTATGACCAGGTACATAAAAGGGACCCTTCCAATACATTATATGTAGGCATCGATAAATATAGACCACATTGGCGAGGTAGTTGGCTTGTCAGGGAGAGCTCTAAGCAAGAGATGTCCTGGATTTATAGATTGAAAAGCTATGTGCCATTTGGCATGAACGTTGACACAGACGTGAATGCCTTCATTAACAATGCTTAATGAGGAATTTTAGGTTGCCCCCTACCTCTTATAATCCATATTGTTGGTGAATGGTTAGATTAATCTAGGGCCCAGTCTATCTTCCATAATTGTTATAGATAGTGAATGGTTGGACCAATCTAGGGCCTGGTTATGTTCTGTACATGATTTGCATTTTGAATATGATTATGCTAACTAAGTAATCTTACTGTGAAAGTCTTTACTCTGAGTTCTTATCCATCCGGACTATTGTGGTGATTTAATGGACGAGTGGGGCCATTCTTGGATTTCCATCACCATTTTTTGCTGTGCCTGGCCCCCATTTGTTTCCAACATGCAGACTTTGGGCTCCTCAGTGGGATGTTTTTTTTTTTTGTTTATTTATTTTAACCAAAAAATACCTCTCAGGGTTATTGTAATGATACCCTTATCAGGATTTATATATTTTCTGTATGGTCTTGGGACTTAAATATGCCCGTAACACACAAGGGCATCATAGTATTTTGCCTTAGGACCTTTGTGTTTTCTTCTGATGTTTAATTGCTCTTATATTTTTATTTTATATTTCTTCACCATTTGATTATTATTGCATTCAATAATGGGATCTGGTTTGCTCCGGGTTTTATTTATTTTTTGCAAATTACCAATATGGCCACAAGGTGACCAACATTCATTTGATTGTGTCTCCTTGGGCTTATATTCGACCATTTCCGGTCGGTGTCACGGACCGCGCTGGGTGCCGTGATTTTATATCTCCGACTCCACTGCGGTCTGTTCATGTCCGGACCCAAATATATCCCCTTTCTGACCCCGTTTAGTTAGTGGGTTCATGAATTTGGATGCACATTGTTTCAACTAGTAACCATTTAATTTTCTATTCATGTATTTTTCAGTCACTGACTGTTATTAGTTGGTTATTTGCACCATATCGGATATTGATGCATGTATGGCACTTTTATTAGGATCCTGAACGATTAAACCTTTTATGTGCCCCATGCCGTCTTAATTTTTTTGACCCCATATTCCTCCTTCTGCGAACATAATTACCCTAGCCTTATGGGCTTCACTGAATCCTCATTAACCATGGGTGCACTTGCGCACTCGGATCACTTAATGCTTGCAATTCAGGCCCATTGCGGAAGTCCGCCGATGTAGTGGAACTCAGAGTGAGGCTTGGTTAGGTCATTTGCTGTACTATATAGGGAGGTGATGCGACGCGCCGAACATGCCAATGGACGACGTAACTCTATTACGAAACGCGCGTAGGGTGGAGCAACGTGTTCGCATCACCTCCCACTGCTGCTGTGATACCAGTAGTACGGGCTGTCTGTGAGCTCCCGGCCGGTGCTCCAGACGTCTTTTCTATGCGCTCAACATTAAACATCTACATGTGAGTGTTTTTATTAGTTGATTTTACAATAAAGCCTTACGTTTTTACACTATTGGAGTTTTTTCTGTTTTATATTAATCCACCCTGCTGAGGGCTTGATGTCAGAAATCCTGCAAGTGTGAACCATTCCTTCATCACACCAAGGCCCCTGATGTTCCATCTCAGTGCAATTCCAGGTTTTTCGTTGGTGGTTTGAAGTAACAGTCCATACAGCTCACTCTGACCCCCTGTAGTGGGGGGGTCACGAGTTTCTGGTAAGCGGCCAGTCCCTCTATATATGGTGGTGGACCAAGCACTTTGTCCTTATCCAGCAGGACCACAATTGATCTTTAGTAATCACTTGGGTGATTTCACCTTATCGTCTACACATGGACTTTTATATTTTTCTTCACTGTTGAACATGTATAATGTATTTTTGATGGACTATTTATTTGTGATTTATCCATTGACATTGGTAGCATATTATAATTTATGTTTTATACACATAGATTTCCACTCATTCACTTCTTAGGAGGATTGATGGTCATTAATATGGTCACCAGCCCCATCCTCAGCGCAATTCCATTTTTCTAAGTTTATTTTATACCTGTACATTGGTCCTTGCATGAGATACAGTGCGCGCACCCTGTGGTAAAGCAAGGCAGAATGGGGATCTGCCTATATAAACAAGGCGGATCTCTGTTCTAACAGGGGACAATACTGAGACTGGCTGTTCCTAGTGATCAGGAACAGCGATCTTTGTGTTGTACCAGTAAGCCCATCCCCCACACAGTTAGAACACACCCAGGAAACACAGTTAACCCCCTTGATCGCCCCCTAGTGTCAACCCCATCCCTGCCAGTGTCATACATTGATCAGTGCATTTTTATAGCACTGATCACTGTAATAATGTCACTTGTCACCAAAAAATGTCACTTGGGTTCAGATTTGTCTGCCACAACATCACAGTCCCACAAAAAATTGCAAATCTCCACCATTGCCAGTAAAAACAATATAAAAAAAAGTCCATAAATCTATCCCATAGTTTGTAGACGCTATAACTTTTGAGCAAACCAATCAATATACGCTTATTGAGATTTTTTTACCAAAAATATGTAGAATACATATTGGCCTAAACTGGTGAATAAACTTGTTTTTTTTTTTTTTTTTGGATATGTATTATAGCAGAAAGTAAAAAAATAATTCTGTCTTTTTAAATAATAATAATTGTCTGTCTTTTTTTTGTTTATAGTGAAAAAAAAAACTGCAGAGATGATCGAATATCACCAAAAGAATGCTCTATTTGTGGGAAAAAAAGGACATCAATTTTGTTTAAGTACAACTTTGCACAACTGTACAATTGTCAGTTAAAGTGACGCAGTGCCCTATCGCAAAAAATGGCCTGGTCATTAAGGGGGTAAATCCTCCCGGGGCTGAAGTGGTTAACATGCAATGGGAAAAAATTACAAAACTACTCTAGTAGATAATCAAATAAGGATTTTTAGAACAGAGACCTCACATAGCAGATGCTGTATGAAGAAAGACTTGGGATGCATTGTTCTTACACATTTTTAATGAAGTAGAAAACATATAGGGTACTAGATTAAAAAAAGACGCACCTCTCCTCTCCTTTGTCCCCACTGCCAGAGCAGTCTCACATACACAAGGGAACATCAAAGACAGGCTTCATAGCGTAACCCCGTTTAACTCAGTTTATTTTTAAAAGGTAAAATATTGCACTTTTATGACATCAGCTTGGTAAACACATCAGCTTGTATAAATGCTGGAAGTCCAGGACATGATGCGTTCCACAGACCCGAAGTGATGCCATGACGCTGTAGCTCTGCTCTACTCGTTTCGTCACAACAATGTTATCAGGAGTGCTGCCATCTTGCTACACCCTTTGGTTATTGATGGTGTACTGTATCCTAGCAACCCGGGTACATGTGACTCATAGCCATGTTTTGAATTAATGTTTTGTATCATGAATAGTAATATATGCACTTGCGATGTCATTCAAACTCAGACATCTATGCTCTGCAATCCTAATTGTTATGTGTCACTAGGTCCTAGCAACCCGAGGTTAAGAGGTCTCGTGGCCATATTTAGATGGTATTATGGTAGCCGTGCATTGCCTTAGTAACCACTATGTAAATACCACAGGGCATTTGTAGGGGTGATATTTTATTCACCAGAGACCCAGACGTACAACTATACATTGCCTGATTTTTAACAAATGGGCTATGTATAACAGGGTTGTTATCCTACCACCATAGGTTACAATCATTTTAACATATTTAAAATACTTTATTGAAATATAAATATATAAGGAAACAAATAAAATGAATTGGTAATATAGCAATAAAAAAAAAAAAAATGAAGAAAACAAATGTGAAAAAAATGTACAAAAAATTATACATAAACATGTATAAAAATGATATATATGCATGTGTGTGCATAAAATAGGGAGGAATGAAAAGGTAAATTTGTAAATGCATATGTATGTTTATAAGGAAGTGAAATTGTTTTATTGAATCCTAATTTAGGGCCCTTATGTAAGGGTCAGAGAGAGGACCTTAGGAAAGAAACTGTCTTTGGGAAGAATATATTATTATTATTATTATTATTATAAAGGTTTTATATAGCGCCAACAGTTTGCGCATCGCTTTACAACATGAGGGCAGACATTACAGTTACATTACAATTTGATACAAGAGGAATCAGAGGGCCCTTACAATCTAAAAAGGAGAGGGCAATTGATACAAAAGGTAAAAGCTGTGGAGGGATGAGCTGATGGAGGAAGTAAAACAGAGTTAGTTAGAAGCAGGATAGGCTTCTTTGAAGAGTAGGGTTTTCAGGGATCGCCTAAAGATGGATAGATTAGGGGACAGTCGGACAGATTGGGGTAGGGAGTTCCAAAGGATGGGAGAAGCTTTGGAGAAATCCTGGAGGTGAGCATGGGAGGAGGTGACAAGGGAGCTAGAGAGTAGGAGGTCTTGGGATGACCGAAGAGAGCGGATTGGTTGGTATTTTGGGACTAGGTTAGTGATGTAGCTGGGGGCAGAGTTATGGATGGCTTTGTAAATTATTATTAGTACTTTGAATTTTATTGGGTGAGTGGAAGCCAGTGGAGGGATTGGCAGAGAGGGGTGGAGGACACTGAATGGTTGGTAAGGTGTATGAATATTGCAGCGCATTCATTATGGACTGAAGGGGGGATAGTCTATATAAAGGCAATCCAATGAGGAGGGAGTTGCAGTAATTGAGGCGAGAGATGACCAGGGAGTGAATTAGAAGCTTGATGGTGTCTTTAGTTAAAAAGGGGCGTATTCTGGAAATGTTGCGGCGGCTAAGGCATCATGATTTGGACAGGGATTGTATGTGGGCCTGAAAGGACAGTGCAAAGTCTAAGGTTACCCCTAGCACCCTGGCATGTGGGGACGGATTGATAGATGTGCCATTGATCTTGACAGAGAAGTCAGGGGAGGGGCCACGTGGGGGAGGAAATATTAAGAGCTCAGTTTTAGATTCAATTCAATTTGATGGAAGTGGTTTGACATCCAGGTTGATATGTCTGTTAGTAGATCAGTGATGCGTGAGGAGAATGATGGGGTGAACTGAGGGGCAGAGAGATAGATTTGGGTGTCATCAGCATATAAATGGTAGTGAAAGCCATGGAAGGCTATCAGCTGACCCAGGGAGGATGTGTAGATCGAGAACAGTAGAGGTCCAAGGACAGAACCTTGGGGGACCCCAACGTTAAGAGGAGTTGGAGAAGAGGAGGTGGAGTTGTAAGTGACACTGAAGGTGCAATGAGATAGGTAAGATTCGAACCAATGGAGAGTGCAGCCATGGAGACTAAGCAAATTTAGTTTTTTGAGGAGGAGGGGGTGGTCAACTGTATCAAAGGCAGCAGAAAGGTCCAAGAGTAAGAGTATGGAATAATCACCACTGGTTTTGGCTGTTAGTAAGTCGTTTGTGAATTTTAGGAGAGTAGTTTCTGTGGAGTGCTGTGGGCGAAATCCAGAATGAAGGGGATCAAGAAGGTTATTTACAATGAGGAGATTGCTCAGTCGGTTGTAGACTAAACGTTTAAGGAGTTTGGAGGCAAAAGGGAGTATAGAGATGGGTCTTAGGTTGTTAAGATTGGTGAGGTCTGAGGCCTTTTTTGGTATGGGAGTGACTAGCGCATGTTTTAAACAGTTGGGGAAGATGCCAGTAGAGAGAGAGAGGTTGAAGATATGAGTTAAGGAGTGAAGGAATGAGTCAGCTGGTGACCGTAGTATTTGAGAAGGAACAGGGTCCAGGGGGCAGGAGGTTAGGTGGGAATTAGAAAGAAGTTGAGTGACTTCCCCTACAGTAGCTGTGTTAAAAGAGGGAAGTATTGATTGTGCAGGAGGACAAGGAGTGTAAAGTGAGGGAGATGTCTGTAGAGCGGAGATCTCGAGACAAATTGTATAAATCTTATTTTTGAAGTGATTAGCAATCTCCTGGGCAGTGAGTAAGTTAGTGGGTGGGTGTAATGGAGGAAGAAGTAGAGTGGTAAAGGTAGAAAAGAGTTGACGGGGACTGCGTGAGAGGGTGTTAATGAGAGTGATAAAGTAGGTCTGTTTGGCAGTGTGCAGGCATGAATGGTATTTTTGGAGGGCAGATTTATATTGGCTGAATTCTTGCTGTGACTTTTGTTTTGCGCCACAGACGCTCAAGAGCGCGACTACGTTTTATGAGGCTTCTGGTATTGTCTGTCTGCCAGGGTTGTAGCGGTCAGGGTCTGATTCTGTGTGTAGCGAGGGGAGCCAAGGTATCCAGGGTGGATGACAGTGAACTGTTGTAGATAGAAGTGGCCAAGTTGGGGCAGGACAAGGATGAGATTTTGTTGTAGAGAGAATCTGTAGCAGAAAAAAGAAGAGAAGGGTTAAGATGGCGAAGGTTTCTACGGGTAGTAGTTTGGTTAGGCAAGGAGGAGGCAGACAAGGATAGAGTGAAACTAATAAGGTGGTGATCAGAGAAAGGAAAAGGAATGATGGAGAGGTTGTGCGGAGTGCATAGGTAGGAGAATATGAGGTCAAGGCAGTTGCCAACAGAGTGAGTAGAAGCGCTTGTCCATTGATCTAGGTCAAAAGAGGAGGTTAGGCTCAGCAGCTTAGAAGTAGCGGGAGTGTTAAGATTAACAGGGATGTTGAAGTCACCAAGAATGATTGTTGGAATTTCAGAAGAGAGAAAGTAGGGTAGCCAGGCAGAGAAGTCATCAAGGAAGTTTGATACCGGTCCAGGGGGCCAATAGATCACAGCAATTCTCAATGAAACTGGAGAAAATAGACGAATACATTGAGCTTCAAATGAGGAGAGGGGCAGAGAGGGAGGTGGATGAAGAACCTGAAAAGTGCTTTGAGGGGATAGGAGGATTCCAACACCACCCCCTTTTCGTCCACTAGGCCACCGTAGGAGAGAGAAGCAGGAGAAGGAAGGTCAGATTCTTGAATCCAGGTCTCAGTAATTGCAAGTAGGTTCAGGGAGTTTGTGATAAATAGGTCATGGACGGTGGTGAGTTTGTTACAAACAGAGCGGGCATTCCAAAGGGCACAGGAGAAGGGGAGGCTGGTTCTAGGCTGAAGAGGAATATAAATGAGATTGTGTGGATTGCGACTGCCATTAGAGGATGGGGGGTGCTGGGTATGTTGGCCGAAGGTAAATGATGGCGGTCCAAGATTTGGAGAAATATCTCCAGAAGTTAAGAGAAGCAAAAGGGTGAAAGAGGTAATATGGGAGTGTGATTAATGTGGAGGGGGGGGGGGGGCATGTCCCAGTGGCCTGCAGGTTTTATTGGTATATGGGTTCAGAATTAGCAGGAGCTGATACGTGCAGTAATAAGGGGAAGACAGGAGTGAGGGTGATATATATATAAGCTGTGGGGTGGAGAAGATGGGTGAAGGAGTGAGAATTTAAGGAGAGAGGATGCAACTGTGAGAAAGAAAAGTAGGGAGTGCATGATACAGATACAGAGTGGTGAAATTGAGAGGAAGCCTGAATGAGAGATGAAAAAGTTTGATGGAGAATCATGTCACCTGTAGTCTGTTTAGTGTTCTGCAGAAGTCTGTTTTATATTTTCGCTTTGTGCATTCGCTGAAGTCCTGAGCGGAAGTGTAATACTTAATCCAATATGAATACTGAAGCCAAGATGATAGTTGCCAATGTAATCCCAGCCTGTGCAAACCCCTGCCTGTGCATCCCCAGGTAAGACCTAAATTTATACTGAGTTTGGGTGGGGGTATTGCCAATTAATTAGTCAGGATTGCATCTAAGGAACACATGGCTAACAGAATGAACTTCTCACACTAAGGCTCACTACAAGACACAGCAAGAGAGCAGAAAGGTCAGAGCCGTAAAGATAGGAACTGCTCATGATATAGGTAAAGACAATAAGAAAGTAAAATAAACATCACTGTGATATGGACAGAGGTAAAGAATTTGAAGGCAGCATAGATCACCAAAAGCACATACACAGAATTTAGCAAGCAGATCCCAGTTTCAATTGAAGGTGGAAGATGTGGTTGAGCTGACACATACACAGAATTTAGCAAGCAGATCCCAGTTTCAATAAAAGGTGGAAGATGTGGTTGAGCTGACACACACACAGAATTTAGCAAGCAGATCCCAGTTTCAATATACATATACAGTATCTGCCAAAAGTGAGTACACCCCTCACATTTTTGTAAATATTTTATTATATCTTTTCATGTGACAACACTGAAGAAATAACACTTTGCTACAATGTAAAGTAGGTCTGTTTGGCAGTGTGCAGGCATGAATGGTATTTTTGGAGGGCAGATTTATATTGGCTGAATTCTTGCTGTGACTTTTGTTTTGCGCCACAGACGCTCAAGAGCGCGACTACGTTTTATGAGGCTTCTGGTATTGTCTGTCTGCCAGGGTTGTAGCGGTCAGGGTCTGATTCTGTGTGTAGCGAGGGGAGCCAAGGTATCCAGGGTGGATGACAGTGAACTGTTGTAGATAGAAGTGGCCAAGTTGGGGCAGGACAAGGATGAGATTTTGTTGTAGAGAGAATCTGTAGCAGAAAAAAGAAGAGAAGGGTTAAGATGGCGAAGGTTTCTACGGGTAGTAGTTTGGTTAGGCAAGGAGGAGGCAGACAAGGATAGAGTGAAACTAATAAGGTGGTGATCAGAGAAAGGAAAAGGAATGATAGAGAGGTTATGCGGAGTGCATAGGTAGGAGAATATGAGGTCAAGGCAGTTGCCAACAGAGTGAGTAGAAGCGCTTGTCCATTGATCTAGGTCAAAAGAGGAGGTTAGGCTCAGCAGCTTAGAAGTAGCGGGAGTGTTAAGATTAACAGGGATGTTGAAGTCACCAAGAATGATTGTTGGAATTTCAGAAGAGAGAAAGTAGGGTAGCCAGGCAGAGAAGTCATCAAGGAAGTTTGATACCGGTCCAGGGGGCCAATAGATCACAGCAATTCTCAATGAAACTGGAGAAAATAGACGAATACATTGAGCTTCAAATGAGGAGAGGGGCAGAGAGGGAGGTGGATGAAGAACCTGAAAAGTGCTTTGAGGGGATAGGAGGATTCCAACACCACCCCCTTTTCGTCTACTAGGCCACCGTAGGAGAGAGAAGCAGGAGAAGGAAGGTCAGATTCTTGAATCCAGGTCTCAGTAATTGCAAGTAGGTTCAGGGAGTTTGTGATAAATAGGTCATGGACGGTGGTGAGTTTGTTACAAACAGAGCGGGCATTCCAAAGGGCACAGGAGAAGGGGAGGCTGGTTCTAGGCTGAAGAGGAATATAAATGAGATTGTGTGGATTGCGACTGCCATTAGAGGATGGGGGGTGCTGGGTATGTTGGCCGAAGGTAAATGATGGCGGTCCAAGATTTGGAGAAATATCTCCAGAAGTTAAGAGAAGCAAAAGGGTGAAAGAGGTAATATGGGAGTGTGATTAATGTGGAGGGGGGGGGGGGCATGTCCCAGTGGCCTGCAGGTTTTATTGGTATATGGGTTCAGAATTAGCAGGAGCTGATACGTGCAGTAATAAGGGGAAGACAGGAGTGAGGGTGATATATATAAGCTGTGGGGTGGAGAAGATGGGTGAAGGAGTGAGAATTTAAGGAGAGAGGATGCAACTGTGAGAAAGAAAAGTAGGGAGTGCATGATACAGATACAGAGTGGTGAAATTGAGAGGAAGCCTGAATGAGAGATGAAAAAGTTTGATGGAGAATCATGTAACCTGTAGTCTGTTTAGTGTTCTGCAGAAGTCTGTTTTATATTTTCGCTTTGTGCATTCGCTGAAGTCCTGAGCGGAAGTGTAATACTTAATCCAATATGAATACTGAAGCCAAGATGATAGTTGCCAATGTAATCCCAGCCTGTGCAAACCCCTGCCTGTGCATCCCCAGGTAAGACCTAAATTTATACTGAGTTTGGGTGGGGGTATTGCCAATTAATTAGTCAGGATTGCATCTAAGGAACACATGGCTAACAGAATGAACTTCTCACACTAAGGCTCACTACAAGACACAGCAAGAGAGCAGAAAGGTCAGAGCCGTAAAGATAGGAACTGCTCATGATATAGGTAAAGACAATAAGAAAGTAAAATAAACATCACTGTGATATGGACAGAGGTAAAGAATTTGAAGGCAGCATAGATCACCAAAAGCACATACACAGAATTTAGCAAGCAGATCCCAGTTTCAATTGAAGGTGGAAGATGTGGTTGAGCTGACACATACACAGAATTTAGCAAGCAGATCCCAGTTTCAATAAAAGGTGGAAGATGTGGTTGAGCTGACACACACACAGAATTTAGCAAGCAGATCCCAGTTTCAATATACATATACAGTATCTGCCAAAAGTGAGTACACCCCTCACATTTTTGTAAATATTTTATTATATCTTTTCATGTGACAACACTGAAGAAATGACACTTTGCTACAATGTAAAGTGGTGAGTATACGGCTTCTATAACAGTGTAAATTTGCTGTCCCCTCAAAATAACTCAACACACAGCCATTAATGTCTAAACCACTGGCAACAAAAGTGAGTACACCCCTAAGTAAAAATGTCCAAATTGGGCCCAATGAACCATTTTCCTTCCCCGGTGTCATGTGACTCGTTAGTGTTACAAGATCTCAGGTGTGAATGGGGAGCAGGTGTGTTAAATTTGGTGTTATCACTCTCTCATACTGGTCACTGGAAGTTCAACATGGCACCTCATGGCAAAGAACTCTCTGAGGATCCAAAAAAATAATTGTTTTCTCTACATAAAGATGGCCTAGGCTATAAAAAGATTGCCAAGACCCTGAAACTGAGCTGCAGCATGGTGACCAGGACCATACAGCGGTTTAACAGGACAGGTTCCACTCAGAACAGGCCTCGCCACTGTCGACCAAAGAAGTTGAGTGCACGTGCTCAGCATCATATCCAGAGGTTGGCTTTTGGAAATAGACCTATGAGTACTGCCAGCATTGCTGCAGAGTTTGAAGGGGTGGTGAGTCACCCTGTCAGTGCTCAGACCATACACTGCACACTGCATCAAATTGGTCTGCATGGCTGTCATCCCAGAAGGAAGCCTCTTCTAAAGCCTCTTCTAGCGAATCTGGCAAACTCACACGTTTTTGGTCCCTTAGGGTTCCTTCAGAGGGATGATCAGTCCTATCCTCTGTACAGAGCCGCTGGTAGGTTTAATTCTGTGTTGGCACTTTGAAAGAAATAAGTTGGTTTTGTGGCCTGAGTGCCAGTTTGGGCACTTGGGCTCAAAAAGGTTTGCCATCACTGGTCTAGACTGACTCTCCCATTAATCTGTTTATGCTAGCTATGCCCTGGAATCCAACCTAGTCTATCGCTACCACATTTCTGGTATCCTACATCGTTAATTGCAATCCCTTCCGAAGGCTTTTCAGCAACCAATTTTGATCTGGAACACTGTTATTGCCTGGTGGGAGTTCAGGAAGCAACTTAATCTATCTCACTACATTTCCCAACATCTCCTGCTTCATGGCAACCCTATGTTTCCACAGGCCACAGAATTTTAGGCTTACAACATTTGGTGCATGAGAGGATTGGTAAAAGTAACCTCCTTGTTTCACTTGGACACTATGAAACCAAAACTTTTCTCAGAGATAACAACTAAATTCCAACTTCCTTCAGTGCAACTTATATATTATCATCAGGCGATCTCCTACTCTACATCACCTCTGCTGCCAAGACACTTCTAAAAGTTTGCATTTTTCTCTGATTGACTGCCTGCTCAACAAACGTACCTATTTCATTTATGATATTTATAAATCGCTACATCCTGTCCTTAATAATGTTACAGCTGAAGCTCTCTTTGTGATATGGCACAAGGACTTCCCTGACTATGACCTGGAAGACAAGATCTTGGAGGGCTATTTGAAAATTTGTAAATGCGTCTGGACCCGGGCAGGAGGCGGAGACTAGCAGAGCAGACATGCATTGTTAGAGCTCCACACCGCTGAGGAGAGAAGAGAAGGACAAAGCGGAGCCTGCAGGCTCAAAAGGTATCCATTTGAACCTTTTTGCCCCAGGGAACAAACTGTGAAAGTTTGGGCAGGAAATATGGTACTGGGAGGAAACCGTGGCAGAAATAAAAATCACCTCACAAAGAGCTCACAGGCACTCACTGCAGCTGAAGCAGCTCCAGTCACCTCACAAGATACAGCATCAGGGCGCTCTCACAGACAGAAAATGTCACCGCAAGACTCTCCATTTGAGTCAAATCCTCTCACAAACTTCTCCACAAGCCTCCTCAGTATCCCCAGTAATATTATTACAATTTGAAAAGATGCTTCATAAGGCTTTATAACAAACCTCAGACCAAATAACAAAAAGCCTAACCAAAGAAATAAGAGAGCTGGGAAACCGCACCGCAGCCTTAGAAATAAAAATGGATGAAATTGAAATTACAACCCAAGAAAATATAACAGAATTGGAACAATTAAAAAAAGAGAATTTAATACTTCAAACTAAGCTCGAAGATTACGAAAATAGAGCCAGACGTTCAAACTTGCGCATAAGGAGAATACCTGAAACTGTGACAGACCTGCAATCTACTATCACTGCTATTACTGCTCTATTACAAGAACTAAAGCCAGATATCCCTATTGAACGTTTAGAACTGGACAGAGTACACAGAGCCCTCACAGCCAAAAAGAAAGATGGACCCCCACGTGATATAATCACAAAATTTCATTATTACAGAACGAAAGAACAAATACTAATTGCTGCAAGAGAAAAAAAGGAACTTAATTTTCAAGGACACAATTATCAAATTTTTGCTGACCTATCCCAACTTACTATTACTAAAAGACGATCCATAAAACCCCAACTAATGGAACTGCAACGCCACAACATTATGTATCAATGAGGCTTCCCCTTTTCAGTCAGATTTAACTACCAAGGTACAATTTACAGAAGCAGATCAGCAGATGAACTACAACAAACCCTTTTAAAATTAAATCTGACAGAACCCACAAGCAGCAACACTCCCACACGCAGAAGAATGGCATCATCTTCACCTTCAGGCAGCACCCAGAAAATTTCAGAACAAAATGGGAATCATCATTCTCACAAAAGAGGCCGTTATGCCACATCATCCATGGACCAAGAAGATTCAATGGACTGACATCCTAATTCCTGATATCTCTTCATTTATTATACTAAGAGATGGTTCTCTATAAAAAATCTATATTTATAACTGAATGTAACTGCATTCTGATAGTCACACACTGTGTGGTATCATGTTACATTCCAGTTATATTTCTTATTACTTCTGATTCATATAGCCTTAGAATATATAAGTGAAATAAGGAAATTCTTGTTCAGTTATATATTATCAGGTAATAACAATAGATTTATTACTTTTTAGGACAAATATATTCAATAATCCAGAAGTAATGGAAGCTTTTTCTTTCTTTTCTTAAAACAAATATATTATTATCTAACTAGTTCCTAGAATTATGTTTTTGTTTATTCTAATCTGAAGCAATACAACCTCTATTTTATGAGTTAACATATCTAAACAGTTACATATGAATAAAATATGTAATTGTTTACTCTAAAAGGGTTAAAATCCCAAAATAATTCAAACTATCTTCATCAATACCAAAGTTATTAACAGTACCTTTCTAACTGAATTATTTAGCCTAGGGCAAGACTAACCATATACAACCACCCTGGAATAAATAATTTCAACAAAAACTATATTCTGCACTCCAATTAATGAAACATCATTTTGATGTCTTTTGACATAGCACTTCTCTCCTGTAAGCGGAAGATCCATGTACCCCCATTAGCCCTCCTCATTCTCCCAACCATATTATGTGGGAGTGTGACGAAGGCACTTATTCCCCTGAGAGAGATATTTATTCTCTTTCACGGGTAAATTGTGACATCAGGCATTCAGGCATTCAGACACTAAATGACTTCATAGCATCTAAATCATTCCTTTCATTCCCATCGCTTAGAGAAAAATATGATCTACCAAACTCTGAGATATTCAGATATCTCCAAATCAAAAATTTCTATACACCATTCCTAAAGGGGGATACACCATTATCCCAATTATCCATTTTTGAATCAATCTGTACAAAAGATCCATTTGCTAAAGGTACAATTTCATCACTTTATAATCAATTATATGGAGTAGCAAATCTTAATAGACCCTCTTACGTTCAGAGGTGGGAGGAGGACCTGGGACGAACTTTAGAAGACACAGACTGGTCTAACATATGGCTTACATCTAAGTCATCTTCACCCAACATCTTAGCACTGGAGACAAATTATAAAGTCCTAACTCGCTGGTACCTTGTACCCGCTAGAGTGGCAAAATATTCACCTAATACCTCAGCTCTTTGTTTTCGAGGATGCCCAGAAATAGGCACATATTTACACATATGGTGGACGTGCCCAGTAATCCAAACCTTCTGGAAGGAAGTCTTCGTGATTGCATCTAAAATATTTAAAAAAATAATACAACCAGATCCATATTTAACTTTACTTAATCTAAAACCGGAATGGTTAACACTCTCTCAATTCAAACTTATGATCCAACTAATAACGGCTGCAAAACAAACAGTGGCCAAGGCATTGTAAACTTACTTTATGTATCTTTATAACATTGTATACTCAATAAACTTCTTTTGACAAGGAAAATTTGTAAATGCATCATCAATGAAACATGGAGAGAAACTCAGTTCAAACTATTACACAGGGCTTTTATTCAGTTTCTCTCTTTGAACACAATTCCTCACTCTGCAACATGCCCACAATGTGAGTATATCAAGCCCTCACTGCTTCACCGCTTCTGGCATTGTTCTCCAATCTCAGCCTTTTGGGACCAAATTTCATACATGGCATCACTGGACTACACATCCCCAAAGCACCACTCTTATGCCCCGTACACACGGTCGGACTTTGTTCGGACATTCCGACAACGAAATCCTAGGATTTTTTCCGACGGATGTTGGCTCAATCTTGTCTTGCATACACACGGTCACACAAAGTTGTTGGAAAATCCGATCGTTCTAAACGCGGTGACGTAAAACACATACGTTGGGACTATAAATGGGGCAGTGGCCAATAGCTTTCATCTCTTTATTTATTCTGAGCATGCGTGGCACTTTGTCCGTTGGATTTGTGTACACACGATCAGAATTTCCGACAACGGATTTTGTTGTCGGAAAATTTTATATCCTGCTCTCAAACTTTGTGTGTCGGAAAATCCAATGGAAAATGTGTGATGGAGCCTACACATGGTCAGAATTTCTGACAAGGTCCTATCACACATTTTCCATCGGAAAATCCGACCGTGTGTGGACAGGGCATTACTGTTATTCTGTCACAGTACGCTCCAGGCAGTCACCAGAACACATATTCCTTAATGGATCCAACTTTGTCTTTTGGAAGCTCAAAAAAATATTTTGACAACATGGACTACCTCTCCCCACCTATCATCTCTGCAGTCAAAAAGGACTTTACAACACTTCTCTATAGAGAGAAACTGGACACCGAAACACAGAACTATTTCCCCTACCAAAAATGTCTTTATTTGATGGTGCTCTTATATTAAGCATACCTTCTCACATTTGAAAATTGTGTCATTAATGACATCCTTTCAATATACGGAGTGGTACCTTAGGGCTAATCTTACCAATTCCCTGGTCAAATTGAAAATCTCAGTCCTATGATGATGATATTTTCTCTGAGGAACAACCACCTCAATTTTTGCCCCATTTTCACTCTATCATAATATTAGGTGTAGAAGCATGTTCACTGACTTAACATTGAAAATTGTTCTACCATAATACTTCTTTTAATTCATCAAAGTACAATATCATTTGAGAGTCATCCAACCTTTGGGTTCGTTTTTCCCCAACGTTTCATGCAAGAAAGATTACCACTATGTTATTGTTGGAATATGCTCTACCCTTATTTAATGCAGTCATGACTGCTTTTGACGTTGGTATTTTTTTGGCATTCTAATTGTAGTTCTATACTTTTTGACTGTTACTTTATTTTCACTTTTACTGTGTTTTGTATACTTAAAATTTCTAATACACATACACATATTTTGGAAACTCACATTAGAGATCTGGAGGAGCAAATTGCAACACTGGGCAGAACTGACAACCTTGAAACAGGTCTTCTGCTCACTAAGCAGGTGGTTAATGGGGTTGATGTAGAGGGTGGAGTGGTAAGTCAGGATTATCAGGTAGGAAGATTGGTTACTGTAGTTAAAGGGAATGGTAGGGGCTCGCAGAAAAGGAAGGCCCTGGGTTTGAGGACCCAAACAAGTTAAGTGAAGATGTGGGGGTGGCAAACCTAATGGTGGCAGCCTTAGATGTCACTGCTACCCCTAATAGCGACAGTGACTAAAATAACAATTTTTCGCCAGGATTGCTTTAACCAAATGGTTTGCTGTTTCTCTGGTGCCAATGTTCTGCATGTAGTGGATGGGGTTAATAAGTGTGTAGGAGGGTCTGACCCAGCTGGGGGACATATATTACTGAATGCATGGCCAAAAGCCTGGTGTAAGAGGGAAGGGTTTGGGCTGCCTACCTACCGCCCACTCCCAGCTGCATGTTTTTTTAAACTAAATGCAATCAATCAGTGATCACCCTTCTCACTAAATACACAATATACAATCAGATTGCATAGTGTATGGCCATCTTTATCTCCGATCTGTCTCAGAACGGAGAGACACACTATTTCGGCTTTTTAGCATTTTTTTGGCTTTCTATAGAGCAGTGCACTGAAGCACCCAACAAATGTGAGTACCCTGACAGTGGGGTTATGGATTATTAATAAAAGTATATTTTTTCGAAACAGTATCACACTATCAAGTTTCTTTATGTTTTATGCGAGTGTGTAAGCAGCAATACTGAGCAGCCCAGGACTCCATCACTGACACTGAACCCAGGGGTGGTTCAAAAGCATGTTCTGACTGAACTTAATTGTGAGGTCACACGCTCTATGGTGAGCGTACACACATAAGGGGGAGCATCTGAGTGAACACGAGAACACGAGTTGTATCACCAGCACAAGCTGTGAATAACTTTGGAATGGACTTTATTATCTAATGACGTTATTATTCATATGAAATTTTGATATCTGTTTGCACGTAGCACTTTTTGTCACCGGATCACTTTAATTATTTTCGCATGTATTTGGACCACTATATTTGATATATGAAGTTTTTGATCCTATATTGTATGACATTTTTGGAATTTGTATGAGGACACTTTATTTGTTCATTTTTTAACATTAAAGCTCTTTATATATTCTAGTATACAGTATATTTGGATTATAAGGTTTATGATGTTTTGATTACATACTTTATGCTTTATGGTAAAAATATTCTTTTGCACACAAACATTTTATTTATTTTGTGTCATTGCAATAAGGCACTCATGCTAACATACAGATAGCACAGCATTTCCTTTATAAGTATTGGTTTTGCACGGTTGTATAGGACGTGATCAGTGCTAGCAGTTGTCCTGAGAGGAGGTGTTACATATTTACATATGGTAGCTCGCAAGATTTATTTGTTTTAGTATATAGCAGTCTGTTGACTTGTATCAGTCTCTGCTTAAGCGTGTAGGAGGAGTTTTCATTCTCCCTTGACCCTCTGTCTGGACAGTGCTGATTGGCCCTGTGCTGATCACATGCACCCTCCCAAGGAAAAAAAAAATCTCTCTAGCAATACACACCAAACTGAGCATGTGCAGCCTGACTCCTAATGATCTGTTCTATCAAGAGATGAGTTGGAGTCAGTTAAAGAAGAGGAGGATCAGAGAGGAAAGGATCACACAGCCTTTATACATAATGCAGAGGATTAACCCCTAAGGTTCCACAATGAGTATAACAAGCATGCTTTACTGCATAAACACACTGATTTTACTGTTGTGGGTTTAGTGACTAGGGATAAGCTTTCTGTTTGGGTCGAACATGAGTTCGACCCGAATATTGGATGTTCGCCCGTTCATTGAAAACCGAACATTATGGGCTGTTCGCACCAAATTTGAGCGGCGCGAATGCTCCATAATGCACTGCGGGAGAGCAGTGCAATGCTGTATGATGATTGGCCAGAGCATGCACCATCATAGCCAATATTTGAGAAGAAGAGGGGTTTTTCCGGTGCTCCAGCTCTTGTAATGTCTAGAATGGAATGGTGCAATAATGGTTCTGATAGTACATTTGAAATAATGTTTAAACAAGGGGGGAGAGAGAGGAGGCAGCCATCCTCAGAGGGTGTCCATAGCCTCTCTAAGCATAGCAATGAGAAGGAGGGGGGATGTGAAGGGGCCAACTCTGCTGATATTGTCATATGGTGTTGGTCTAATGCATACACTTACTGGTTAGCAGGTTCAGATGGGGTGGCGATGTCCATCGAGGGTTGTGATGTCCTGGGATGTGCTGGTGTAGAAGTGCAGGGTTCATTGGCAGTCCTTCGGCTCAGGGGATGTTTGGTCCTGGTTGAAAAAGGGCTATACAGTGGTGTCCAATGTGTGGAAGCTCTACGCTAACCACCCTGGAACGCGGAAGCGGAAGTGACGTCAGCGGTGCACAGAAAACATCCAGACACAGATAGGGGATAGTACAGGCTACACGCTCGGAGCTCTCAGCTCCTTCTACTGGCCTGTTTGCTCTCAGGAGGAGAGCAACTTAAATAGAGGTGCAGGACATCTGACTGAAGGGATGTGGGCGGGACATCCGCGGCTGTGGAACCATAACAGCCTGTGGACCCACATTGTAAAGAAAAATAAAAAATAAAAGTTGGAAATGGGGAAAGACATGTTCAAAGTCAATAGTTTAATGTAAAAGAAAAAAATATTTAATATAAAAGAAGTCATTAATTTAATAAGCAACTATTTCATACATAAAAAAAATTAATAAAAAAATAATAAAAAGAGGATATAAACAAGTAAGGATTAAAAAATGCATGGAAATGCACTGTTGGTTGGTGAACAATGGAGCACATTTATGGGATAAAAAAGTAAAAGGGGGGGAAGACTTTATCCCCCAAGTTATGCATTATCCCAGGGAAACGGAAAATGAACCCAGTGGGAATTGTTTAATTATAGAGGACGAGGATGAGGTTGATGGCAAAAAACATTAGTAAAAGATAAAAAATATTAGTAAAGGATAGTGGGGGTCGAACTACAATAAAGAGTGTGTCTCTATTTCTTAATTGAGTCCCCCCCGGCAAGAGAGTGTTCGAAGAATATATCCAGTACGTTTCCTGCTGACATAAATGTTTGAAACGTTCTGCAGTAGGAAGATCTCTGGAAATGGCCTCTATAACCCAGACTTTGAGGCCTGTGGTAGATTTTTGATGTTCCTTCAGAAAATGGTGAGGAACACTGTGTTTGTCACAGCCTTTCTCTATAAAACGCCTATGTTCGCCAAATCGTTGGCGTACAGTGCGTATAGTCCTGCCCACATAAAACAGGCCACATGGGCAGGACAGGCAGTATACCACTTACTCACTGGAGAAATTGTGGAATTCTTTTATTATATATGTTTTCCCTTGGATGGTGAAGTCTTTCTGCCCATGATTCACAAATTTACAGGTGAGACATAATTTCTTCCTGCATTGATACATTCCCACTAATGGAATGAGGGGAATACATGAGACCAAAGTAGATGGGACATTTTTTATTTTGCTAGGTACTATTTTACTCTTTATGTTTTTGGCTTTGCAATAGGATACCTTGGGTTGTTGGGTGAGAGAAGAGCCCAAAAATGGGTCTCTGAGCAGGATGCACCAATGTTTGGCTATGATGTTCTCCATTTTTTTATGACAGTCATGAAACTGAGTTGTGAATCGTGTTAATTGTAAATCATCTACAGTTTTGGCCTTTGGTGGAAGTTTTATTGCTTGTTGACTGAAGGCTTTTTGGACCAGATTTGGTGGGTACCCTTTGACTTTTAGGTATATTTTTGATCCATCTTGAGTGGTGACAGCTCTGGTAGTGAATGTAGGAATTTCCAGCGGTTGGTTTGACAAAATTTGTGGCATGTATTTGGGATTCACTGCGGAAAAGTTCTAAGGAAGGAATAAGGAAGGCTAATTTGTTAGGGTCTTGAACATGAGTGAAGGATAGCCCCAGGGAGTTGTGGTTGCAGTGCTCAACAAAGGGTTCCACACTCTCTTTTGGACCATCCCAGATTATTACGATATCATCGATGTAACGTCCATAGTAAATAATATGGACAGCAAAGGGATTGTTGTATAGGACATACTGTAGTTTCCAATAGCCCATAGTCAAATTGGCGTAGCTTGGAGCAAAATTGGCACCCATGGCAGTACCTTGGGATTGTAAATAAAAGGTATGATCAAACTCAAAATAGGTATATTCTAAACAGAATTTTGTGGCCTCCAGGATGTACTGTGCCTGTCTGGGGTTGATGAGAGGGTCCCCGGAAAGAAAATTTTCCACAGCTCTAAGGCCTATGGCGTGAGGGATGGAGGTATATAGGGATGCGACATCTAGGGACACCCACTGATAAGTTGGTTCCCAGGTGTAAAAGGAAAGCATTTCTAGTAGATGGGTACTATCCTATCGCAAAGCCAAAAACATAAAGAGTAAAATAGCACCTAGCAAAATAAAAAATGTCCCATCCACTTCGGTCTCATATATTCCCCTTATTCCATTAGTGGGAATGTATCAATGCAGGAAGAAATTATGTCTCACCTATAAATTTGTGAATCACGGGCAGAAAGACTTCACCATCCAAAGGAAAACATATATAATAAAAGAATTCCACAATTGCTCCAGTGAGTACGTGGTATACTGCCTGACCTGCCCATGTGGCCTGTTTTATGTGGGCAGGACTATACGCACCTTATGCCAACGTTTTGGTGAACATAGGCGTTTCATAGAGAAAGGCTGTGACAAACACAGTGTTCCTCTCCATTTCCTGAAGGAACATCAAAAATCTACCACAGGCCTCAAAGTCTGGGTTATAGAGGCCATTTCCAGAGATCTTCCTACTGCAGAACGTTTCAAACGTTTATGTCAGCAGGAAACGTACTGGATATACCGTATTTATTGGCGTATAACACGCACTTTTTTCCCCTTAAAATCAGGGGAAAATCGTGGGTGCGTGTTATACGCCGATCCTCGCTAATTATGAGCTATCAGCGGCGATCGCCGCCAACATTCACATTGCGAGTAGTTTTAAATATGGCGCCGCAGAGTTCGGAGGAACTCGGCGGAGCTGAAAGAGCGCCACCAAAATCACAGAGCCGAGATACACATAGTCGAGTGTATTCGGCTCTTTCCGGCGCCGCTCACAGTCACGCCCAGTCCCGCCATTGGACCTGTGTTATGTCCATCATAGGGCAGGACTGGGCGGGACTGTGAGCGGCACCGGAAAGAGCCGAATACACTTGACTATGTGTATCTCAGCAGCATTCGTTCAGTTCCGTCGGCGCCGAGTCCCTCCGAACTCCGGGGCGCCATATTTAAAACTACATGCAGCTATGTGTATGGCGGCGGCGGTAGGCATGGACACTGGGGACAAGGCTGCACTGACCACTGGGGCAAAGCTGCACTGACAAGGCTGCACTGGGGCAAGGCTGCACTGACAAGGCTGCACTGGGGCAAGGCTGCACTGACAAGGCTGCACTGGGGCAAAGCTGCACTGACAAGACTGCACTGACAAGGCTGCACTGGGGCAAAGCTGCACTGACAAGACTGCACTGACAAGGCTGCACTGGGGCAAGGCTGCACTGACAAGACTGAACTGGGGCAAAGCTGCACTGACAAGACTGCACTGGGGCAAAGCTGCACTGACAAGGCTGCACTGGGGCAAAGCTGCACTGACAAGGCTGCACTGGACACTGGGTCAAGGCTGCACTGACACTGAAAAGGCTGCAATGACACTAACAAGGCTGCAGATGAACACTGATGAGGCTGCATTGATGGGCATTTTAATGTAAGTTTCTTTTCCTTAAACTTCCCTCCTAAAAGTTTTTTCCTTAAAATTCTCTCCTAAACTTGGGGTGCGTGTTATACACCGGCGCGTGTTATACGCCGATAAATACGGTATTCTTTGAACACTCTCTCGCTGGGGGGACTCAATAAAGAAATAGAGACACACTCTTTATTGTAGTTCGACCCCCACTATCCTTTTCTAATATTTTTTATCTTTCACTAATATTTTTTGTCATCAACCTCATCCTTGTCCCCTATAGTTAAACAATTCCCACTGGGTTAATTTTCCATTTCCCTGGGATAATGCGTAACTTGGGGGATAAAGTCTTTTCCCCCCTTTACTTTTTTATCCCATAAATGTGCTCCATTGTTCACCAACCAACAGTGCATTTCCATGCATTTTTTAATCCTTCCTTTTTTTATTCTCTTTTTATTAATTTTTTTATATATGAAATAGTTGCTTATTAAATTAATGACTTTTATAATAAATATTTTTTTCTTTTACATTAAACTATTGACATTGAACATGTCTTTCCCCATTTCCAAATTGTATTTTTTATTTTTCTTTACAATGTGGGTCCGCTGGCTGTTATGGTTCCACAGCCGCGGACGTCCCGCCCACATCCCTTCAGTCAGATGTCCTGCACCTCTATTTAAGTTGCTCTCCTCCTGAGAGCAAACAGGCCAGTAGAAGGAGCTGTGGGCCCAGACCTCGTAGCCTGTACTATCCCCCATCTGTGTCTGGATGTTTTCTGTGCACCGCTGATGTCACTTCTGCTTCTGTGTTCCAGGGTGGTTAGCGTGGGGCTTCCACACATTGGACACCACTGTATAGCCCTTTTCCAACCAGGACCAAACATCCCCTGAGCCGAAGGACCGCCACTGAAGCCTGCACTTCTGCATTAGCACATCCCAGGACATCACCCATCTGAACCTGCTAACCAGTAAGTGTATGCATTACACCAACACCATATGACAGTATCAGCAGAGTTGGCGCCTCCACAAACCCCCCCTCCTTCTCACCATCATGGCCAATCACAGCGCCGTCAGCTAAGAAAGCCATAATTGGCCAAAGGCAGGGTGCCTTTGGCCAATCATGGCTCAGGGGTACTAAGTCCATGCCCCACGCTATATAAGGCCGTCTGCACGTCGGTCTCGTGTAGTGTGTCATTGCCAGCGTGGACGGAGAGAGAGTATGTCATTTAGATTGAGTAGGCAGGCAGGGGATTCAGTTAGCTGCAGTGTATTTAATATATATAAGACTGACTGTATATATTAAATACACTGCAGCTAACTGAATCAACTGCCTGCCTGAAGTATATTAGAAACAATGTACCAGGAACGGACTGCAGTCAGATCTAGCTAAACTGGATACAGTGGATATATATATAGAGACTATCTGTGTATATGTATATATATATATATATATACAGATAGTCTTGTATATGTATATATCTCCACTGCATACAGTTTAGCTAGATCTCACTGCAGGCCATTCCTGGTGTACTGTGATTCAGTTAGCTGCAGTGTATTTAACCGATTAACAACCGGCCCATAGCCAAATTACGGCTACAGGGCGGTTACTTAACCCCGGGAGGGCGTACTATGATGTCCTCCCAGAATTCCGCTCTCACGCGCCTCCTGGGGCACGCACCCGAGAACATCCGTGACCGCCGGGTACAGAGGACAGAGGCTCATCGCAGGCATTTAAAAGGTGATCGCTCCATCAAATGACGGAGCAATCACATGTAAACAAACCGGTGTCATGTCATGACACTGGTTCCTTTCTCCCCTCTCTGTACCGATCAGTACAGTGTGAGCGGAGAGGGGGAGGGATCGGATAGCAGCAGCGCTGTTGGATGCATCTGTAGTGCCCACAGTGCTGCTCTGTGACACAGAGCCACAATCCATCCATCCATGCTCAGCCATCCCTCCATGCTCAGAAATACCCTGCAATACTCTGCAATACCCTGTGCAATACTCTGCAATACCCTGTGCAATACCCTGTGCAATACCCTGTGCAATACTCTGCAATACCCTGTGCAATACCCTGTGCAATACTCTGCAATACCCTGTGCAATATCCTGTGCAATACTCTGCAATACCCTCTGCAATACTCGGCAATACCCTGTGCAATACCCTGTGCAATACTCGGCAATACCCTGTGCAATACTCTGCAATAGCCTGCAATACCCTGCAATGCTCTGAAATACCCCGCAATACTCTGTAATACCCCCGCAATACCCCACAATCCCCTGCAATACCCTGCAATAGCCTGCAATGCTCTGCAATACCCTGCAATACTCTGCAATACCCCGCAATACCCCACAATACTCTGCCATACCTACAGCCATACCCAGCTATACCCAGCCTCTGTATGTGGCCAGGCTGTGGAAGTCTCACACATGTGGTATCGCCGTACTCAGGAGGAGTAGGAGAATCTGTTTTGGGGTGTCATTTTTGGTATGTGTACATGCTATGTGTTAGAGATATTGTATATATGGACAACTGTGTGTTAAAAAAAAATGCGTTTTAACCACTTCCCGTCTGCCGTCATATGACGTCCTTGACTTTGTGTGGGGATATCTGAATGATGCCTGCAGCTACAGGCATCATTCAGATATCAGCTTTTTCAGCTGGCGATTCCCTACACCATAAGAGTGATCATAGCAGCTGTTCCACTGCTTGATCGTTCTTACTGGAGGCGAGAGGGGACGTCCCACCCCTCCCGCCACCCTCCGGTGCTTCTGCCGACTCACCACTACGATCGAAGCCAGGATTTTTTTTTTATTATTTCAGGCTTCCCAGCCTAGAGGTGAGATGTGGGGTCTTATTGACTCCATATCTCACTGTAAAGAGGACCTGTCATGCCATATTCCTATTACAAGGGATGTTTTACATTCCTTGTAATAGGAATAAAAGTGATCAAAAAATTTATTTTTTGGAAAAAAATGAAATAAATAATGTAAAATGAACAATAAAAAAAAAAAAATTTAAAGCGCCCCTGTCCCATGTGCTCGCATGCAGAAGCAAACGCATACATAAGTCCCCCCACATATGAAAATGGTGTTCAAACCACACATGTGAGGTATCGCTGTGATCGTTAGAGTGAGAGCAATAATTTTGGCCCTAGACTTCCTCTGTGACTCAAAACATGTAACCAGTAAAAAATGTTAAAGCATCGCCTATGGGGATTTTTAATTGGCGAAGTTTGGCACCATTCCATGAGCATGTACAATTTTGAAGGATGACATGTTAGGTATCTATTTACTCGGCGTAACTTCATCTTTCACATTATGCAAAAACATTGGGCTAACTTTACTGTTTTGTTTTTTTTTTAAAGCACAAAACTGTTTTTTTTTTCCCCAAAAAAACGCATTCGAAAAATTGCTGCGCAAATACTGTGTGAGATAAAAATTTGCAACGACCGCCATTGTATTTTCTAGGGTCTTTGCTAAAAAAAAATATATAATGTTTTGGTGTTCTATGTAATTTTCGACCAAATAAATGATGATTTTTACATGTAGGAGAGAAATGTCAGAATTGGTGCTCCAGAATGCCTGAAGGTGCTCCTTGCATGTTGGGCCTCTGTATGTGGCCACACTGTGTGAAAGTCTCACACATATGGTATCGCCATACTTGGGAGTAATAACAGAATGTGTTATGGGGTGTAATTTGTTGTATGCATATGCAGTGTGTGAGAAATAACCTGCTAATATGACAAAAAAAGAAAAAAAAATCTTGATTTTGCAAAGAATTGTGGGAAAAAATGACAACTTCAAAAAACTCACCATGCATCTTTCTAAATACCTTGTAATGTCTTCTTTCCAAAAAGGGGTCATTTGAGGGGTATTTGTACTTTTCTGGCATGTTAGGGTCTCAAGAAATTAGATAGGCTGCCAGTAATTCAGGTGTGATCAATTTTCAGATATTGGCATTCCTGGTGTACTCTTTCTAATATACTTCTGGCAGGCGATTCAGTTAGCTGCAGTGTATTTAATATATATATATATATATATATATATATATATATATACAGATAGTCTCATATATATATCCACTGCATACAGTTTAGCTATATCTCACTTCAGGCCATTCCTGGTATACTCTTTCTAATATACTTCAGGCAGGCGATTCAGTTAGCTGCAGTGTATTTAATATATATATACAGATAGTCTTGTGTATACATATATATCCACTGCATACCGTTTAGCTATATCTCACTGCAGGTCGCTCCTGGTGTACTCTTTCTAATATACTTCAGGCAGGCGATTCAGTTAGCTGCAGTGTATTTAATATATATATATACAGATAGTCTCATACATATATATATCCACTGCATACAGTTTAGCTATATCTCACTGCAGGCCGTTCCTGGTGTACTCTTAGTCTTGCACCCCTTACATTTTTGTAAATATTTTATTCTATCTTTTCATGTGACAACACTGAAGAAATTACACTTTGCTACAATGTAAAGTAGTGAGTGTACAGCTTGTATAACAGTGTAAATTTGCTGTCCCCTCAAAATAACTTAACAGACAGCCATTAATGTCTAAACCACTGGCAACAAAAGTGAGTACACCCCTAAGTGAAAATGTCTAAGTTGAGCCCAATTACCCATTTTCCTTCCCCAGTGTAATGTGACTCGTTAGTGTTACAAGGTCTCAGGTGTGAATGGGGAGCAGGTGTGTTAAATTTGGTGTTATCGCTCTCACGCTCTCATACTGGTCACTGGAAGTTCAACATTGCACCTCATGGCAAAGAAATCTTTGAGGATCTGAAAAAAATAATTATTGCTCTACTTAAAGATGGCCTAGGCTATAAGAAGATTGCAAAGACCCTGAAACTGAGCTGCAGCATGGTGGCCAAGACCATACAGTGGTTTAACAAGACAGGTTCCACTCAGAACAGACCTCGCCATGGTCGACCAAAGGAGTTGAGTGCACGTGCTCAGCGTCATATCCAGAGGTTGTCTTTGGGAAATAGACATATGAGTGCTGCCAGCCTTGCTGCATAGGTTGAATGGGTGGGGGGCAGCCTGTCAGTGCTCAGACCATATGCCACACACTGCATAAAATTGGTCTGCATGGCTGTCGTCTCAAAAGGAAGCCTCTTCTAAAGATGATGCACAAGAAAGCCCACAAACAGTTTGCTGAAGACAAGCAGACTAAGGACATGGATTACTGGAACCATGTCCTGTGGTCTGATGAGACCAAGATAAACTTAATTGGTTCAGATGGTGTCAAGTGTGTGTGGTGGCAACCAGGTGAGGAGTACAAAGACAAGTGTGTCTTGCCTACAGTCAAGCATGGTGGTGGGAGTGTCATGGTCTGGGGCTGCATGAGTGCTGCCGGCACTGGTGAGCTACAGTTCATTGAGAGAACCACGAATGCCAACATGTACTTTGACATACTGAAGCAGAGCATGATCCCCTCCCTTCAGAGACTGGGCTGCAGGGCAATATTCCAACATGATAACGACCACAAACACATCTCCACCTCCACACCACTGCCTTGCTAAAGAAGCTGAAGGTAAAGGTGATTGGCCTGGCCAAGCATGCCTCCAGACCTAAACCCTATTGAGCATTTGTGGGAAATCCTCAAATGGAAAGTGGAGGAGCGCAAGGTCTCTAACATCCACCAGCTCAGTGATGTCATGGAGGAGTGGAAGAGGACTCCAGTGGCAACCTGTGAAGCTCTGGTGAACTCCATGCCCAAGAGGGTTAAGGCAATGCTGAAAAATAATTGTGGCCACACAAATTATTGACACTTTGGGCCCAATTTGGACATTTTCACTTAGGGGTGTACTCACTTTTGTTGCCAGCGGTTTAGACATTAATGGCTGTGTGTTGAGTTATTTTGAGGGGACAGCAAATTTACACTTTTATACAAGCTGTACACTCACTACTTTACATTGTAGCAAAGTGTCATGTATTCAGTGTTGTCACATGGAAAGATAGAACAAAATATTTACAAAAATGTGAGGGGTGTACTCACTTTTTTGAGATACTGTATATCCACTGCATACAGTTTAGCTATATATCACTGAAGACTGTTCCTGGTGTACTGTTTCTAATATACTTCAGGCGGTGTACACAGTACCGTGCACCCCTAGTGCATTTGCTACTACTTTTCTGGTGGTGTACACAGTACACAATACATACAGTGCACCCATAGTTGCTATTAGACTTCTGGTGGTGTACACAATACCGTGCACCCATAGTGCAGTTGCTACTACTTTTCTGGTGGTGTACATAATACAGTACACCCATAGTTGTTATTACACTCCTGTTGGTGTACGCAGTACCGTGCACCCATAGTGCAGTTGCTACTACTTTTCTGGTGGTGTACACAGTACACAATACAGTGTAGTGTGGTGTTGCAAAACAAAATCCCCATCATGTCCAGAAGGCCACCAAGGAGAGGCAGATGCTCACAGGCTACTAAAAGAGGGCAAGCAGGCTCTGTGTCTACAGTCCACAGTGCTGGTCATGGACATGGTGCATCTTCTGCAGGTGGCCGTGGGGCACGCTTGTCCTTTTTTTCTGCTGCTGGGACAAGGGCAAAAAAATTGGGCCTTTGGTGGTGGTGGTGCCACAACACTGTAACCCCTAACAGATACTCTTGTTGGGTGCAGGAACGGACCCTGCTGTGAAATATTAGATCAGAAATTGTAATTACATGCCCCTGTTAAACAGGGACAGAAAAATTGGGCCTTAAGTAGTGGTGGTGGTGCCCTAAACCAAAAATATTGTTGGAAGCTAGCATCATCAAGATTGAGGAGGAATAGGATAGTCACTCAGCATAGGCAGTCTTTAAAAGATCCCACATCCATAGAAAAATCAATCAGTTACATCAGCATCAGCTGCTTGATAGCTGCTGCTGATCCAAGACTTCATTTTTTTAAATGTCAGCCTATCAAAGGAGTCTGTGGACAGGCGCACTCTATGATCCTTTACAAACCCTCCAGCAGCACTGAATGTGTGTTCAGAAAGAACGCTGGATGCAGGACAGGCCAGTAGATCAATTGCATATTGAGCAAGTTCTGGCAAGTGGTCCATCCTCAAGACCCAGTAACCCAGTGGATGCTCTGTTGGAAATGTCTCCAAGTCTGCTCTTGCCCCTAGATATTCCTGCACCATGTAATGCAGACACTGGCGATGGTTGCTTGAACTGATCAGACCTTGGTGCTGAGGACTGAAAATTTGTCTAAAGGCATCAGTCAGCGGGCCACCTTCTCCACTGCTCTTCCTCTGACTGAACAAAGCTGTCATGGTTATGCAGTAATCTTTGTCTGTCAGCTTACCTCTCCTCCATGTGTTCAACTTTAGAGGCCAGCCACTCTCACCTGGCTACTTAAATAATCTCTCCTCAAAGCATGGCTCCACCCCAGCCCCTATCAGGGAAGTCTATATTAACGTGTGCACTGCAAGCCTGCCTTGCTGGTCAACCTTTGTGTGTTTAGCTTCCGTGTGCATCTTGCTGTGTCTTCTACATCTGATTCAAATTACCGATCTTGGCTTGTTCTCGACTATCCCTGCCTGCTTGTGACCCTGACCTTTGGCGTGTTCTATGTTTATCCTTGTCTGCTAGTCACTCTGACCTTTGGGTTATTCCCTTATTATCTCTGTCCTCCTGTAGCCTACTGTAGGCGTGAGCTGGGAGACCCTGGGGGTCACGACCTGGAGCCAGTTGCAGCCCAGTCCATCCTCACCACTAGAGGCTCTGGTGAGCCTGCTGGCTCTTAGACTCCGCACCCTGGGGAATCTTACACTCTAGCCCCTGTGGGATCTGTGTTGGTGTTCCAGCGGACCTGCCTTCCTTAACCACCTAGACTACCATCCGCAGCAGTCAGCCATAGGGTCCACTACCTTTTTTGGTGCACTCCTGACCCCAACAGTGTGCATCTGTCACCTGGCCTCAGGTGACCTGACAGAAGCCTCATCAACACGTTGTCCAGCACCAGGAAATTGTAACCTCACAGGGTCTGGAAATGCATTGCACAAACCTTTCTTCAAGGCCTCCTGAAGATGTTTCATCCTCTGCTCCCTCTGCGAAGGCAGGATGAGTTCTGCAACCTTACCCTTGTAATGTGGATCAAGAAGGGTTGGCAGCCAGTAATGATTCCTTCTCTTTGATACCACGAATCCTAGGGTCCTTACACTGCATGGCCTCCCTGATTCTGCAAAGCCTGCAAAAGTTTGCAGAGACATTCGATTCTGAGTCCTCTGGGTCACAAAGGATCACATGATCTGTAACAACCTCCTCCCAGCCATGTACAACTCCTTGGGTTTCTGGGGACTGAAAACGATCCCTTGAAGACTGCTGCTGATTGTTATTCTCCACATCCATGCTGACACAATCCTCCTCCTCTTCTTCCTGTGTGTTTGGCGGGCCTGCAGGAATAATATCTGGATAAAGGGGGCTTTTAGAGGTAAGGAAGTCCTCCTCTTCCTCACACTGTTCTGCCTCAAGTGCCCTGTCCATTATTCCATGAAGCGTGTGCTCCAACAGGAAGACAAGAGGGACAGTATCACTGATGTATCCATTGTCTGCTCACCATCCTCATGGCCTCATCAAATGGTGACAGGACAGTGCATGCATCCTTAATCAGTAGCCACTGGCCTGGCGAAAAGAAGCCAAGCTACCCTGACCCTATCCTGGTGCCATACTCACACAGGTGCTCATTGATGGCCCTCTGCTGCATGTACAGCTGCTGCAGCATTGCCAATGTTGACTTCCACTTGGCAGACATGTCACAAATGAGACGGTTGGTGGGCAGGTTGCATTCCCTTTGAATGTCAGCCAGCCGAGCACTGGCATTGTATGACCGTTGGAAATGACCACAGACTTTTCTGGCCTGCTCATGAACCGCTGCACCACCAAATTTAGAATGTGTGTCAAAAATGGAACATGGGTCAAGTGTCCCTGTCAGAGGGCAGAGAGAAGGTTGGTGCCATTGTCGCATACAATCGTTCCTGGCTGAAGCTAGTGTGGCGTCAACCACCTCTGAGCCCGCCCCTGCAGAGCTGACAGAATCTCTGCCCCAGTGTGGCTCCTGTCCCCTAAGCAGTGGTTTAACCTTAAACTACGTAGAGGGTTCTTTACTGTAAGAGTGGCAAGGTTGTGGAATTCCCTTCCACAGGTGGTGGTCTCAGTGGGGGGCATCGATAGTTTCAAGAAACTTTTAGATAAGCACCCGAACGACAGCCACATATATACAATGTAATACTGACATATAATCACACACATAGGTTGGACTTGATGGACTTGTGTCTTTTTTCAACCTCACCTACTATGTAACTATGTAACTCATGCACCGCATGGCATCTTTTTGCCTGGGTGCTTGCGTAGCCCCTTGAATGCTTATGGAACACTGCTGGTTCAGAGAACAAATCTGCAGTAGAGGCCATAGAGGAAGAAGAAGAGGAGGGGGTGGAGGTGAGAGCTGTGGCAGAATCACTGCTAGTATTTTGGAGGCGTGGTGGCAGAACAAGCTCCAACAATACTGAACCCTGTCCTGCATCCTTCCCAGCTGCCAGCAGAGTTACCAAGTGCGCCATGAAGGAAAGGTAACATCCCTGCCCATGTCTGCTGGACCATGAGTCTGCAGTAATATACACCTTACTGCTGACTGCCCTGTCCAAGAAGACAAAAACATTGCCTTCCACATGCCAGTAGAGAGCTGGAATGGCTTTCCATGAAAAGAAATGGCGTTTTGGAACCTGCAACTGAGGTACAGCACATGCCACAAATTCACAACAGGGGGAAGAGTCTACCAGCTGAAAAGGAAATAGTTGCAATGCTAGCAATTTGGCCAAGCTGGCATTCAAGCTAGCATTCAAACTGTGAGCATGTGGATGACTGAGACCAAATTTCTTTTTACGGTTTAGCAACTGGGGTAGGGAAATTTTCCTGCTAAAATCAGATGGTGGTGTACTGCTAGCATATTGGCTGCAAGTACTTGGGACACCTATTGCTATACCTTCATTCCTCTGAGTGCAGGTTTTTGAGAGGACTGGAGTAGGGTTGGAGGTCCCAAATGAGGAGAAAGGAGAAGTCCGCCTTTTTCTTTGATTTGGGTCTACGGACTTGTTGCCTTATGAGTTTATGTGAAATCTACATTAATAGCTGTAAAATATTGGAAATATGAATATATTTAATTTATATTTAATTTATATTCAATTATTTATATTTATATATTTTATATTTAACCACTTCCTTACTGGGCACTTAAACCCCCCTCCTGCCCAGACCAATTTTCAGCTTTCAGTGCTCTCACACTTTAAATGACAAATACTCAGTCATGCAACACTGTATTCAAATGATTTTTTTTGTCCTTTTCTCATACAAATAGAGCTTTCATTTGGTGGTATTTGATCACCTCTGTGTTTTTTATTTTTTGTGCTATAAATGAAAAAAGACTGAAAATTTAAAAAAAAATGCATTTTTCTTCGTTTCTGTGATAAAATTTTGCAAATTAGCAATTTTTCTTCATAAATGTTGGCCACGATTTATACTGCTACATATCTTTGGTAAAAATAACCAAAATTAGTGGATATTATGTGGTCTGTGTGAAATTTATAGAGTCTACAAGCTTTGGTGAAAATCATAAAAAAATGATCACATCTGATGTACTGAAGCCCATCTCAATTCTTGAGACCCTAACAAGCCAGGAAAGTATAAATGCCCCCCAAATGACCCCTTTTTGGAAAGTAGACATTCCAGGGTATTTAGTAAGAGGCATGGTGAGTTATTTGAAGTTGTCATTTTTTTCCCACAATTCTTTGCAAATTAAGATTTAATTTAAATTTTTATATTTTTTTCAGAAAATTGTCATTGTAATAGCTTATTTCTCTCACATGGGATGTGCATACCACAAATGACACCCCAAAATACATTTGACTACTCCTCCTGAGTATTACAATACCACATGTGTGGAACTTTTTCACTAACTGGCCACATACAGAGGCCCAACATGCAGGGAGCATCATCAGGTGTTCAAGGAGCATAAATTACTCATCTAACTTGTTGACTACCTATTACACTTTTGAAGGCCCTAGAGCACCAGGACAATGAAAACGCCTACAAAATGACCCCATTTTGAAAAGCTAACACCCCAACATATACTTTATGAGGCATAATGAGTCTTTTGAACAGTTCATTGTTTTCCAGAAGTTTTTGGAAAATGTGGAAAAAAATGAAAACGCATTTTTTTTTTTACACAAAGTTGTCCATTTATAAGATATTTCCATCACATAGCATTTACATAGCAAAAATAACACCCCAAAATACATTCTGCTACTCCTCCTGAGTAAAACGATACCACATGTGTGAGACTTTTACACAGCCTGACCACATACGGAGGCCTAACATTAAAGTAGCACCTTCAGGCATTCTAGGAGCATAAATTACACATTTCATTTCTCACCCACCTATTACACTTTTGAAGGCCCTGGAGCACCAGGACAATGGAAACACCCACAAAATGACCCTATTTTGGAAAGCACACACCCCAACGATTAATCTATGAGGTATAATGAGTCTTTTCAATGGTTCATTTTTTTCCAGAAGCTTTTGGAAAATGTGGAAAAAAATGAAAACGCATTTTTTTTTTTTACACAAAGTTGTCCGTTTATAAGATATTTCCAACACATAGCATTTACATAGCAAAAATGACACCCCAAAATACATTCTGCCACTCCTTCTGAGTATGGCAATACCACATGTGTGAGACCTTTACACAGCCTGGCCACATACAGAGACCCAACTTGCAAGGAACACCGTCAGGTGTTCCAGGAACACATAGCATGCACATACCAAGAATTACACCCCAAAATGCATTATGCTGAGCAAAGGGTAAACAAAAGATTACCTGTGGTTTTAGTAGCACAGTTGTCCACAGGAGGATAGCACAGGTCCAGGCAGCAGGCAGGGACTTGGTCAGCAACACAATTTTTCAGGCAGGAATATTGTCCATAGTCAGTACAGGCAGCAGGCAGGGATACTGTCCATATACAGTCCAGGGTCAGTGCAGGCAGAGACTGTTAGCAGTGCCAAAATATTGGTCTTGGTAGTAGGCAGGAACATTGTCCATGTGCTGTGGTCAGTGCGACAAACAGAGGCATGGCGGCAGTAACTCCTACAGGCAGCAGGCAGAAGTAGGGCCTTGTTCAGGACAGAATGGGAACGGGGTAGAGGCTTCTCTCAACCAAATCTCTTTGAAGCCTCTGAGTCTCCAGACCCTAATCTAGGAATGAGAAAACAAAGAAAATTGTTTTCTTCATCCAGAAAAACTATTCTGGAGCCCCTCACATATGTGAGACCCCTGTGTTGAATCCCACTAGTCCAGTTGCAGGGTACAAGATCAGTAAAAGAGGCAGGCAAGAGGCATGGTCAAACAGTCCAAGGTCAGTTCCAGATCAGGCAGAGGTATGTACAGAATCGTTAGGCAGAAGCATGGTCGAATAACAGTCCAGGATCAGTTCCAGATTAGGCAGCGGTATGTACAAAATCCGCAGGCAGAAGCATGGTCGAATAACAAGCCAGGGTCAGTTACAGAGCAGGCAGTGGCATAAGGGGTGTGAAGGCAGGAACTGAGGATTACGTTTACCATACTTCACTAATAATTTATTGAAGTATGGTAACGGCGGAAACATTCACCTATGCAGAGGCCTGGTTGGGAAGGACATGTGCACAATAATAAGATGTGTCTCTTCTGACTCCTGCTCTGGTACACACCTTACATCTTTTTTGACGTCTTTGGCCTGTTGGTTTGGAAGGGAGTTTATCTGGAAAGTGGCGTTGGGAGAGTCGACTAACAGCATCTGATTGGATGTTTTCTGGTGGGCCGTTCGGGAATATAAGGTCAGTGTAAATTTCCTCCTGGTAGCCAAGGAAGGGTTGGGGGTTTTGGGTGGAGTTGCGGTAAATGATATAGGGAATTGAATATGGCCAATTTAAAAAAATAAATTGCTACTTTTTTGTACCGATGGTATGTCCGTCTTTTGGCAAGGTATGGTTCCAACATTTGGTCATTGAAGTCGACTCCCCCCATAAACAAATTGTATTCATGGATTCATGTTGGTTTTTGGATGGGGCCATTCCTTCTGGGGATTTCCACATAGGTGTTATTGTGGATGGAAGACAACATGTAGACATCCCTTCTGTCCCTCCACTTCACTGCCAGAATCTCTTTGTTTCGCAGACCTGCCGTTTCTCCTTTTCTCAACTTCTTATTGACAAGACTTTGAGGAAAGCCCTTCCGATTCTTTTTTACCGTGCCACATGCTGGCGTCTTCTTCCGGTGAAAGTTGTGGAACAGGGGCAGAGATGTATAGAAGTTGTCTACATACAGGTGGTAGCCTTTCTCCAGTAGGGGGTATATGAGGTCCCAAACAACTTTCCTGGTGTAAGATGTTTTGTTCCTGTGCTACCATGTAAAAGATAAAATTATTGAAGGAAAAGCTGCTTACACCGAATAGGGTCCTAACTACCCCCTATTAGTATAATAAATCAGCGAGTAAGAGTGGTGTTGCACTTATCCAAGGAATTAATAAATAAATAAGTGAAAAGCGTGCTATGCTGCTCCAAAAGTGTATGTGAAATTAGCCTAAAAATGCAGGGGCATATACTATGTGAATAGTGAGTGAAATTAAATTTTGAAAAATACAGGTAAGATGGTGGTAGATAATCAAAATAGTGATAAGTCAATATAATAAAATTTAGGCGTATACAATTGCAAAAACATCAACATAAAACATGCAATATCAAACATATCCAAAATTGGTGCATATGGAAATGTAAAAGTGTATGGGTTGCAACAGACTACTCAACCCAATCGACAAAGCATAAAAAATAAAAATAATCAATAATAAATAAATAAATAAAAATAAACAATAAGAATACCGTGTTACACTGTACGTCCTGAGAGATCTCTAGGCGTACTGAGTAATCTAAAGTGTCCAAATTGGTGCTCAAATGATAAGGCACATCCAACCATCTATAAAGTCCAGCCAAGGTGATTTGTGCAATAAACAAAAGAGAAATAAAATTGCAAATTCTTCAATATTTCAAAAATCTTCAAAGTGCCAAGCAGTGAGATGGTGCAAACGGCAAGCTTTCTTATTAGAGCAATCACTTAAATGGGTGAAAGATGTGGAGTGCATAGACCAGAAAAGAGTACTCAATCCTCTCTTCATGCAGCAATCCTATAGTGATAGGTAATGGCCCCTTACCTCATTATACTGAGGTAACAGCATAAGATGGACACCGCTCGTATCAGAAGTGTACAAGCTCGCCGCTCGTCGGATACATGCACTCTCTGCTATCTCACTGTGTGAGTACATTTTTTTATTGTTAATAAAGCTACTCTTTTTAAAAAATACTACACTATATGGCATCTATTCCCTTTCTTTGGCCGCCTTGCCCCCTGAGGATTTAAGGTATATAGAAGCCTAGTACAAGACCCAGGACCAACCCCCATAGACACCCCACACGAGCGGTGTCCATCTTATGCTGTTACCTCAGTATAATGAGGTAAGGGGCAATTACCTATCACTGTAGGATTGCTGCATGAAGAGGATTGAGTACTCTTTTCTGGTCTATGCACTCCACATCTTTCACCCATTTAAGTGATTGCTCTAATAAGAAAGCTTGCCGTTTGAACCATCTCACTGCTTGGCACTTTGAAGATTTTTGAAATTTTGAAGAATTAGCATTTTTATTTCTCTTTTGTTCTTTGCACAAATCTTCTTGGCTGGACTTTATAGATGGTTGGATGTGCCTTATCATTTGAGCACCAATTTGGACACTTTAGATTACTCAGTACGCCTAGAGATCTCTCAGGACGTACAGTGTAACACTGTGTTCTTATTGTTTATTTTTATTTATTTATTATTGATTATTTTTTATTTTTTATGCTTTGTCGATTGGGTTGAGTAGTCTGTTGCAACCCATACACTTTTACATTTCCATATGCACCAATTTTGGATATGTTTGATATTGCATGTTTTATGTTGATGTTTTTGCAATTGTATACGCCTAAATTTTATTATATTGACTTATCACTATTTTCTATTTTGAATATCTACCACCATCTTACCTGTATTTTTCAAAATTTAATTTCACTCACTATTCACATAGTATATGCCCCTGCATTTTTAGGCTAATTTCACATACACTTTTGGAGCAGCATAGCACGCTTTTCACTTATTTATTTATTTATTCATTCCTTGGATAAGCGCAACACTACTCTTACTCACTAACTTTCCTGCTGGGTCCCAAGTAGTCCGGGCAATTAAGGGGCTGCAGCTGGGTGTCCTTCCCTTCGTACACTATGAAGCCATATGTTTACCCTGTGGCTCGGTCACATAATTTGTACATCTTCACCCTATAGCGGGCCCTTTTGCTGGGGATAAATTGCTTAATTTTAAGCCTGCCGCTAAATTTAACAAGGGACTCATCCACACATATGTGTTGGTCCGGGGTGAACAGCTGGGGGAATACTTCAGAAAAATAATTTAGTATTGGCCGAATTTTGTAAAGCCTGTCATAATTTGGGTCATTTTGGGGAGGGCACTGGGTATTTTCACTGAAATGTAGGAACCTCATTATCATCAGATACTACTGAGGACTGGCTCCTAATTTAGGTCAGACTCAGAATCCGAATTGGAAAGGGAATCCGAAAAAGAGAGCTCCCCGTTGCTCTCATCGGCCGTGGAAAGAATTTGGTATGCCTCCTCAGTGGAAAAGCTTTTTTTGGACATGGCTGCTGGTGGTGATGAGATTGCACAGGTGTGTGCTAAGCCTGCACTGATGGGCACTGATGAGGTTAGACTGATGAGCAGATGTGCACTGATGTGCACTGATTGATGCCACAGATGTGCACTGATGAGGCGACACAGATGGGCACTGATCACACAGATGTGCACTGATGAGGCGGCACAGATGGGCACTGATGAGGTGGCATAGATGGGCACTGAGGCAGCACAGATGGGCACTGAGGAAGCAGCACAGATGTGCACTGATTGATTGCACAGATGTGCACTAATGAGGCGGCACAGGTGGGCACAGATATGCACTGATGTGGCACTGGTGAGGTGGCACAGATGGGCACTGATGAGGTGGCACAGATGGGCACTGAGGCGGCACAGATGGGCACTGATGAAGCAGCACAGATGTGCACTGATTGATTGCACAGATGTGCACTGAGGCGGCACAGGTGGGCACAGATATGCACTAATGTGGCACTGGTGAGGTGGCACAGATGGGCACTGTTGAGGTGGCACAGATGGGCACTGATGAGGCAGCATAGATTGGCACTAATGAAGCGACACAGATTTTCACTGATGAGGCAGCACAGATGTGCACTGATTGATTGCACAGATGTGCACTGATGAGGCGGCACAGATGGGCACTGATTGATACAGATGTGCATTGTTGAGGTGGCACGGATGGGCACTGTTGAAGTGGCACAAATGGGCACTGTTGAGGTGGCACAAATGGGCACTGATGAGGCGGGACAGATGGGCACTGATGAGGCTGCACAGATGTGCACTGATTGAACAGATGTGCACTGATGAGGCGGCACAGATGGGCACTGATTGGTACAGATGGGCACTGATGAGGTGGCACAGATGGAACTGATTAGTTGGCACAGATGGGCACTGATGAGGTGGCACAGATGGGTACTGATGAGGTGGCACAGATGCAAACTGATTGCACAGATGCGCACTGATTGCACAGACAGGCATAGATGGGCACAGATGGGCACTGATGGCACAGATGGGCACTGATGGCACAGATGAGGCACTGATGGCACAAGTGGGCACTGATGCGCACAGGTGCGCACAGATGGCACTAGATAGATGTCACTGTGGGCACTGTTGGGCACTTTTTGGGCACACTTTGTGTTTTAGTCACAATAAATTCACTAACTCACTGTTCACAGAAGCTCTCTCTCCTCACACGCTGTCTCTGTGTGAGGAGAGAGAGCCGGTGTTCTGCTGAGAAAGTTCCTCTCTGCGGATAAGGACCCCCCTCTACTGCGCAGGCGCAGCGCCTGCGCAGTAGGAGCCGGCGGAAATAGCCAAAGTGAAATAGAGTAGAAATCAGCTGTACACGGCGCCTGTAAGAGAGCCCCTCACGGGCTCTCTTTGCTCGCCACGCTTCGGGCACGGCTTCGCTGCGCTCGGCACTTTTTTATTCTCCCTCTAGGTCCACTTGGATGGTGGGGCTTGAACCTGGACCTAGGGCGCAGGCGCCGTCTACAGCTGATTGGAGTTTTTCAGCTTTGGCTATTTTCGGCTGCTAGTCGTTATCCACCGGGGGAACTTTCTCGGCAAGACACCGGCAATGAGAGATGATCTCAATTGTTTACATTTGGGATCAACTCTCATTGGCCACGGCGATCACGCTGTAAATGACCGCTGTGATTGGCCATTTACAGTGATCTGTGATTGGCTGTGTCCAAGGGACATGGGCAACACAGATTTTCCCTGAGGCACACTCATGAGAGCGCGCTGGGAACGAGGAAAGGGGATGAAGTCAATAGATGTAGTCCCGCAATGTAGATCCGCGCTGTAGGCGTCATTTGGCTATAGCGCGGATCTGAACCGGTTAATTTATATTTTATTTATTTTTTTAATTAATATATTTAATTTAGCTTTTATCTATGTAGGACGGAACATATCTTCACAGAAATCTCTGGTGGACCAGACAAGTTGGTGCCTAGGCTTGTGTATACAAACAATGGGATCTAAACCTCATTGTTTTACACATACTCACTTCAAAGGATCCCATGCTGGGATATGCAATGAAGGGAGGCCAACCCGTAATCAATACTTAACTTCCTGGGAAAATTAAAGTTAAGCTCCTGCTCAGAATAGTCACAAGAATTTCCATTAAAGGGGGCTGACTTATGCAAAGTATAGGGATTGGAGATGTAGCCAGTCCTTAACCAGGAATAGGGAAGCTCACCAATCAGAGCCACGCTATGCCAACCAATGAGGCATCAACATGTAATGATATACACAGACTAGATGGGAGGGAAACACACACTTTTATGGGAGAGCAACCATCAGAATGGAACCTTGGTGCAAAGGGTAATTATGGGAAAGGTCTGCATTTTACTTGTAACTAAATATGTTTGCAGATTAATGTTTTCAGGAATATACTCTGTATTCTTTCATGTAATTCTCTTATTTTAACCTAATATTTTTTTCCTTGTTGTAGGCTAGGGATGAGCTTCGAGTTCGAGTCAAACTCATGTTCGACTCAAACATCGGCTGTTCGCAAGTTCGCAGAATTTACTGTGTAAATGTGACAGGCAGTGAAGGGGTTAACCACTAGGGGGACACAAGGGGTTAATTATGTTTCCTAAGGGAGTGTTTCTAACTGTAGGGGGTGGGGATGTACAAGGGGAGGAGACCGATCAGTGTTCCGCTGTACTAGGAACACAGATCGCTCTCCTCACAACTGACAGGACATGGATCTGTGTGTTTACACACACAGATCCACGGTCCGGCCCGGTTAACGCACACGCACCGGGTCCCGAGCAACACGGCGGGCGCGCGTGCCCCCGGTGGCAAGCGTGCGCCCCCTAGATGGCCGGGAATCCCAGGCCGTCATATGACGTCCACCCAGGATGGGAGATCCCATCTGTGGACGACATATGTCTATGGCTGGGTAGGGAAGTGGTTAAATTACTTTTTTTCCTTTGAAATGTCATTTTGCTGTCAGACTGTTCTAAACATGGGGAAACATGTGCCCCTTTATAGGCATACTATAGACACTCCCCAGGTACGAAATTTAAAGGAATATTACACTTTCATTGTTTTACTTTAAGCATTATTAAAATCACTGCTCCTGAAAAAAATGTCTGTTTTTAAAACTTTTTTTGCATTGATCCATGTCCCCTGGGGCAGGACCCAGGTCCCCAAATACTTTTCATGACAATAACGTGCATATAAGCCTTTAAAATTAGCACTTTTGATTATTCATGTTCAAGTCCCATAGACTTTAACGGTGTTCGCGCGTTCGAACAATTTTTTTGCCTGTTTGCATGTTCTGGTGCGAACCGAACAGGGGGGTGTTCGGCTCATCCCTAGTGTAGACTAAAGATGGTTGTGTATTAGATAGACTTTCAACTACTCACCAATAAATGTTGTTATTGTGTTAAAGCTTTCACTCATGGTCAAAGAACTCTCATTTAACCCAAATTATATCTGAAAGATATTAAATCTCAAATATTGTATACGGGAAAAAGACTGCATGGGAAGTCATCATATGTCTGGTCAAGCATGTGGTGCCCAAGCGGCTGCTGTTGTGGCCACGCTTGATCCACTTCAGACATAGGTTGCAAACAGCAATGGTGCGATCTGTTGCACACGTGTCCAAAAAGACCCACACCAAGGAACTTTTCAAAATCAGTGGGGAGACAGCAGCACCCTGTACCAGTGGAGCTCTGCAGTGTGATGCAGTAGGGTGGCTGCCCTTTAGAGGACATCCTACCTCATTGGAGTTGTGCCTCCTCCTCCTCTTCTATTTTATCAGACACCTAAGTAGAGTCTGTGACCTCATCATCCCCTCCCTCCTCGTCACTGGAGCAATCTTGGCACTATGCTGCAGCTGGGGGAACATGACTGCCAGTTTCTTGTCCTTCTTGGGCACCCCCTCTCTCTAGGCTCACGTTACTCCCTTCCTCCACCTGGAAACCAACATCAGAGCCTTCAAATCCCTGCACATCCTCCAGCAGCATGTACCCAACACTGTGGTCGAATAGTTCAGGGGACTCCTCCATGCATGATGGTGGGGCTACGGAAGGAGTGACTGTGAACAAGGAGCAGCTGCATAGGAAGGAAAACTACTCTGAGCCTGGGTGACAGAGGATGAGGAGGATGAGGACGGCTTTGTTATCCACTCCACCAACTCTTCTACATGTTCTGGCTCAATAACACGGGCAGCAGCAGAAAAAAAGGACAAGTGTGCCCCACGGCCACCAGCAGAGGATGCACCATGTCCATGACCAGCACTGTTGACTGTAGACACAGAGCCTGCTTACCCTCTTCTAGTGGCTGTGAGCGTCTGCCTCTCCTTGGTGGCCTTCTGGACATGATGTATATTTTGTTTTTCAACACCGCACTACACTGTATTGTGTACTGTGTACACCACCAGAAAAGTAGTAGCAACTGCACAATGGCTGCACTGTATCATAATTACAATTTTTGATCTAATATTTCACAGCAGGGCTTGTTCCTGTGCTCAACAAAAGTATCTGTGAGGCATCACAGTGTTGTGCCACCACCATCACCACCACCGCCTAAGGTCCAATTTTTCTGCTCCTGTTTAACAGGGGCATGTAATTACAATTCTTGATATAATATTTCACAGCATGGCCCATTCCAGCGCCCACCAAGAGTTACTGTGAGGGCTTACAGTGTTCCGGTACCACCAACACCTAAGGCCCAATTTTCCCCAGAGTGTATAGGGCAGGCCGTATAGTATATACGGGCAGTCCCCTATTTTCAAACATCAGACTTACAAACGACTCCTACTTACAAACGAGGGAGACAACAGGAAGTGAGAGGAAATCTACCCCTAGGAAGGGAAATTCTCTCTTGTAAGAGTTAATATGGGAAAAAGGTGTCTCCACTGATGCTTTATCTCCAATCCTTGTTTCACTAATAACCCAAAATTTTCAAAATCCAATTGTCATTGGGAAAGAAAGTGAGGTGAAATCTTCTGAACAGGGGCACATACAGCAAAAAAAAAATTTACAGGGGTGATAACTCTGCCCTATAGTATCCAAAAAGCTTAAAACTAGATTTTTGGGCTGGAGCTACACTTAAAAAATATACCTGTTTCAAATTACAAACAGATTAAACTTAACAACAAACCTACAGTCCCTATCTTGTTTGTAACCCGGGGACCGCCTGTATACTGCTGTTCAGAGTATATAGGACCTGGGGGCCCCACACCTTTTTTATTAATCTGGGTGCTGGGTTCCCCTTAATAACCATACCAGACCCAAAGCTGCAATTACATTACAGCTGCAAGCAGTTTTAAATGACTTTTTTCCTTTAGAAATGTCATTTTGTGCAGGGACTGTTCTAAACACTGGAAAAAGGCACCACTTTACAGGCATACTATAGACACCCCCTAGGCACGATATTTAAAGGAATATTACACTTTTATTGTTTCACTTTACGCATTATTAAAATCACTGCTCCTGAAAAAACTGCCGTTTTTAAAACTTTTTTTTGCATTGATACATGTCCCCTGGGGAAGGACCCGGGTGCCCAAACACTTTTTATGACAATAATTTGCATATTAGCCTTTAAAATTAGCACTTTTGTTTTTTTCACGTTTAAGTCCCATAAACTTTAACGGGGTTCGCATGTTAGCACAAATTTTTGGTCTGTTCGCATGTCAGGCCATGAACCGAACCGGGGGTGTTCGGCTCATCCCTATTAGTGACACTTTAAGTCCGAATATTTTTTCAGTTTCAAGACTAGAATGAGTGGCTATTATTTTTCCTCCCATTGGTTTATATATGCATGAAATTAAATATGCTTTAGAGAAATATTCAAGTAGCATTTTTCCTTGTCAAAAGAAGTTTATTGAGTATACAATGTTATAAAGATACATAAAGTAAGTTTACAAGGATCTATAAAGTAAGCTCATTGTTTTACAGTAGGGTTTATATAGGTAAATATCATGAAATTTCAAATATTAAACATTGGGTTCACGTAAACCTAAATTAAAGATATATATCATTTCCTTAGTTACTTTTGTAGGTATTTAAATGATTTATACCTACTATACATATTGTTTACAAGTAGAGTGTATATAGGTCAAATAAATTCTGATAATGAGCTTTAATCGTAAGGTGGAGAAAAGGAAAGAGAAAGAAGAAAAAGGGTTGAAAGGTAGAGGTATGGTCCACAAGGTTGTCCCGCTCGTCAGTTTGTAATTCTTTTTAGTTCTCTTTGAAGCCTTAGAATGGGTGTCTCTGTAAGTCATTTAATCTGTTACCATGGCAACAGGACAGAGTTATTGAAGTTTGACAGGAACTGTTGTTTTATCCAAGGATGCCAAAGTTTTTCAAATTTTGGAATTTGATTTTGATCGATGGCTACCATCTTAGCATGGGACATTGTATTATTCATTCTGTGAATTGTTTCTGCTAGTACCAATGTAGGAGATTTCCATGCCTTGGCCACTGTTTGTTTTGCAGCCGTTATTAGTTGGATCATAAGTTTGAATTGAGAGAGTGTTAACCATTCCGGTTTTAGATTAAGTAAAGATAAATATGGATCTGGTTGTATTATTTTTTTAAATATTTTAGATGCAATCACGAAGACTTCCTTCCAGAAGGTTTGGATTACTGGGCACGTCCACCATATGTGTAAATATGTGCCTATTTCTGGGCATCCTCGAAAACAAAGAGCTGAGGTATTAGGTGAATATTTTGCCACTCCAGCGGGTACAAGGTACCAGCGAGTTAGGACTTTATAATTTGTCTCCAGTGCTAAGATGTTGGGTGAAGATGACTTAGATGTGAGCCATATGTTAGACCAGTCCGTGTCTTCTAAAGTTCGTCCCAGGTCCTCCTCCCACCTCTGAACGTAAGAGGGTCTATTAAGATTTGCTACTCCATATAATTGATTATAAAGTGATGAAATTGTACCTTTAGCAAATGGATCTTTTGTACAGATTGATTCAAAAATGGATAATTGGGATAATGGTGTATCCCCCTTTAGGAATGGTGTATCGAAATTTTTGATTTGGAGATATCTAAATATCTCAGAGTTTGGTAGATCATATTTTTCTCTAAGCGATGGGAATGAAAGGAATGATTTAGATGCTATGAAGTCATTTAGTGTCTGAATGCCTGATGTTGTCCAAGCTTTAAAAGAATTTGGGTAGATCCATGCCGGATAAAAGGCCGGATTTCTGATAAAAGAAAGGAGAGGATTGTGTGGAGATTGTAACTGATATTTGGTTTTTAGTTTATCCCAGAGAGATAAGAAGTGTTTAGTTATGGGATTATGAATTTTAAAGCGGTCTTTAGGATCAAGCCATAATAAATTTGATATTAATAGAGGGTCATTTTCTGAAGCCTCTATAAATACCCATAATGGGATTTCCTGTTTTGCATGGTATTTGGACAGACTGGCCAAATGTGCTGCTCTGTAGTAGTTAGTAAAATTAGGGTATCCCAGGCCTCCTTTATTTTTGGGAAGATGTAGTGTGTGTATAGGTATACGTGGTTTAGAAGAGCCCCATATAAACGAAGTTGCTCTTTTTTGTACTATTCTCAAAAAATAGGAAGGAATTGGAATAGGGAGGACTCTGAATAGATAAAGCAATTTGGGTAGAATAGTCATTTTGATTGCATTAATCTTCCCTATCCAGGATAAAGGAAGTTGCGACCATTGTTTTATTAGATTTGTGATCTGTCTTAATACAGGAGGATAATTGGTTGAGAATAAGTCAGAATGAGATGCTGTTAAATGAATTCCAAGATATGGGATTGATTTTTCTGCCCATGTGAATGGGAGTGCAGCCCTAGCCGGGATCAATTCCATGTTTGTGAGTGAAATATTAAGCACTAGGCATTTCTTAGGATTAATCATAAGGCCGGGTAGGGCTGCAAATCCATCAAGAGCTGGTATTAAGTTAGGACCAGAGACCTGTGGTGATGATAGAAAAAGTAATATATCGTCTGCAAATATACATAATTTGTGTGTAATACCTCCTACTTCAATGCCAGTTATAGTTTGGTTTGTTCTGATGTATTGGGCCATGGGTTCGAGTATAAGGGCAAATAATAAGGGAGATAATGGTCAACCCTGTCGGGTACCTCTTTCGATATTAAAGGCTTCAGATTTGTATCCAGCATATTTTATATAGGCTTTGGGTTTATTATATAATGCTTTGATCCATGTTAAAAAGTGGGGTCCAAAACCCCATTTTTGTAATGAATATTGCATATATTGCCAGGATACTGTGTCAAATGCCCTCTTAATATCGAGAGATAGAAAACATAAAGGGATTTTCCGTTTTTTAGCAATATGTGCCAATAACACTGCCCTGCGTATATTATCGCCTGCCTGTCTATTTGGCATGAAGCCTACTTGATCTCTATGTATTAATTTTCCTATAATGCTATTGAGGCGTTTTGCTATTATTTTTGCTAATAATTTAATATCGAGGTTTAACAGAGAGATAGGCCGATAATTCACACAGGAAGTATCATCAGAAAGGGGTTTTGGGATCATACAAACAATTGCCATTAGTGTTTCTTGCTGAAAAGAATGTCCATCTAGAAGTTTGTTAAAAGTTTCAGTGAGAATGGGAGAGAGTATTTCTGAGAATGTTTTATAGTATAAAGCCGAGTAGCCGTCTGGGCCTGGTCTTTTGTTAAGTTTTAGGTCTTTTATGGCGTTAGCAACTTCATCTATAGTTATAGGCTCATCCAAACTGCTTTTTTGATTCTGAGATAACTCAGGTAAGGTTATTTTTGAGAAGAAGGATTCAGCCTCTGTAGGATTAAATTCATTGTTTGTCTTGTATAAAGTTGCGAGATGTGAGTGAAATTTATGGACTATTTTAACTGGATTACAAGTGTAAACATTTTTTGATAATTTCAAACGTATTGGTTTGAAAGATTTGTTAGTTGAATTTAATGCCCGAGCCAAATATGTACCTGGTTTGTTTGTATTCATGTAGAAATTGTGTTTGGAGCGTTTGAGGGATTTATCAACTGACTCAGTGAGAAATAGATCGTATTCCAATCTAGATTTTTCCAGATGAGATTTTGTACTCTGGGATGGATTATCTTGAAATGATATGTAGGCTGCATTAAAATTGAGTTCTAGTTTTTTTGCTAGATTTTTGCGTTCCCATTTAAATAGTGCCATTTGTCTTTGTATTGTACCACGCAAGACAGGCTTATGAGCTTCCCACAGTGTTATTGGGGAGATGTCTGTTGTATTATTAATTGATATGTATTCCTTTAAAGCTTGTTCAATGGCCTTCTGATGTAGTGGGTGTTTGAGCATTATGTCCGGTAAGTACCACGTTGGGTCATGCGCTTTTGGTATGGCTGAGGCTATAGTAGTGTATACTGCATTATGGTCAGACCACGGAATCGGAATTATATCTGATGCAATAATTTCTGGTATCATTCCTATTGTTAGAAAAATATGATCTATTCTGGTGAAGGTTTGATGAGGGTGCGAGAAATAAGTGAATTTCTTTTTCATTGGGTTACTTTCTCTCCATGAATCTACCAGATTGTATTTGGAAAGAAGTTGAGAAAAAGGTAATCTAGAGGTTATTTTGGATGGTGTAAAAGGTGATTTATCTAGAAATGGGAGGAGGACCTGGTTTGAATCCCCACACATTATCACTGTTCCTATTTTGTGTGTATTAATCACTTGTAATATATGTGAGAGGAATGGTGTAGGTTGTTTGTTAGGAGCGTAGTAGGAAATCACCGTGATTGCTGTATCCATTATATAACCCATGAGTATCAGGTATCTACCTTCTGGGTCTTTAATTTCTGATGATAAGGTAAATGGTGTGGATCGGTGAAATGCAATTAGAGTTCCCCTTTGCTTGGTACAGGCAGAAGCCGTGTAAATTTGTTGATAAAAAGGAGAAATATATTTTGGAGTAGAATCTTTGGTGAAGTGTGTTTCTTGGAGGCATACTATGTGAGCCTTCTTGTTATGGAAAGTACGGAAGGCTTTGGTCCTTTTTTGAGGGACATTTATTCCCTGAACATTCAGGGAAAGTATATTCAGTGGTGCCATGGCAATAGATCAAATAGTTTTGACTTACTTTTTGTTATGCAGAGCTGACTGCGCAGATCAACCTGTGTGGACTGAAGAGATGAATAGATAGAAAAGAAACCCGTGAATTCTGGAGTAAAGAGTAAACAAAAAACATATGAGATTAGATGATACATTGTATAAATTATTTTTTGCAAGTAATCACAATTTACCCATGAAAGAGAATGAATATCTCTCTCAGGGGAATAAGTGCCTTCGTCACACTCCCACATAATATGGTTGGGAGAATGAGGAGGGCTAATGGGGGTACACGGATCTTCCGCTTACAGGAGAGAAGTGCTATGTCAAAAGACATCAAAATGATGTTTCCTTAATTGGAGTGCAGAATATAGTTTTTGTTGAAATTATTTATTCCAGGGTGGTTGTATATGGTTAGTCTTGCCCTAGGCTAAATAATTCAGTTAGAAAAGTACTGTTAATAACTTTGGTATTGATGAAGATAGTTTGAATTATTTGGGGATTTTAACCCTTTTAGAGTAAACAATTACATATTTTATTCATATGTAACTGTTTAGATATGTTAACTCATAAAATTGAGTTTGTATTGCTTCAGATTAGAATAAACAAAAACATAATTCTAGGAACTAGTTAGGTAATAATATATTTGTTTTAAGAAAAGAAAGAAAAAGCTTCCATTACTTCTGGATTATTGAACATATTTGTCCTAAAAAGTAATAAATCTATTGTTATTACCAGATAATATATAACTGAACAAGAATTTCCTTATTTCACTTATATATTCTAAGGCTATATGAATCAGAAGTAATAAGCAATATAACTGGAATGTAACATGATCCCACACAGTGTGTGACTATCAGAATGCAGTTACATTCAGTTATAAATACAGGTTTTTTTATAGAGAACCATCTCTTAGTATAATAAATGAAGAGATATCAGGAATTAGGATGTCAGTCCATTGAATCTTCTTGGTCCATGGATGATGTGGCATAACGGCCTCTTTTGTGAGAATGATGATTCCCATTTTGTTCTGAAATTTTCTGGGTGCTGCCTGGAGGTGAAGATGACGCCATTCTTCTGCGTGTGGGAGTGTTGCTGCTTGTGGGTTCTGTCAGATTTAATTTTAAAAGGGTTTGTTGTAGTTCATCTGCTGATCTGCTTCTGTAAATTGTACCTTGGTAGTTAAATCTGACTGAAAAGGGGAAGCCCCATTGATACATAATGTTGTGGCGTTGCAGTTCCATTAGTTGGGGTTTCATGGATCGTCTTTTAGTAATAGTAAGTTGGGATAGGTCAGCAAAAATTTGATAATTGTGTCCTTGAAAATTAAGTTCCTTTTTTTCTCTTGCAGCAATTAGCATTTGTTCTTTCGTTCTGTAATAATGACATTTTGTGATTATATCACGTGGGGGTCCATCTTTCTTTTTGGCTGTGAGGGCTCTGTGTACTCTGTCCAGTTCTAAACGTTCAATAGGGATATCTGGCTTTAGTTCTTGTAATAGAGCAGTAATAGTAGATTGCAGGTCTGTCACAGTTTCAGGTATTCCCCTTATGCGCAAGTTTGAACGTCTGGCTCTATTTTCGTAATCTTCGAGCTTAGTTTGAAGTATTAAATTCTCTTTTTTTAATTGTTCCAATTCTGTTATATTTTCTTGGGTTGTAATTTCAATTTCATCCATTTTTATTTCTAAGGCTGCGGTGCGGTTTCCCTGCTCTCTTATTTCTTTGGTTAGGCTTTTTGTTATTTGGTCTGAGGTTTGTTTTAAAGCCTTATGAAGCATCTTTTCAAATTGTAATAATATTACTGGGGATACTGAGGAGGCTTGTGGAGAAGTTTGTGAGAGAATTTGTTCTGTATCTGACTCAAATGGAGAGTCTTGCTGTGACATTTTCTGTCTGTGAGAGCGCCCTGATGCTGTATCTTGTGAGGTGACTGGAGCTGCTTCAGCTGCAGTGAGTGCCTGTGAGCTCTTTGTGAGGTGATTTTTATTTCTGCCACGGTTTCCTCCCAGTACCATATTTCCTGCCCAAACTTTCACAGTTTGTTCCCTGGGGCAAAAAGGTTCAAATGGATACCTTTTGAGCCTGCAGGCTCCACTTTGTCCTTCTCTTCTCTCCTCAGCGGTGTGGAGCTCTAACAATGCATGTCTGCTCCGCTAGGCTCCGCCTCCTGCCCCCCCTCAAGTAGCATTTTTAAGACGATATACATGGTCTTGAGAACTTCTTCTGCAATCTTCCAGTAAAAGAAAGCCTAATTTGCAGATAGGACTACAATGGGGTAAAGTCTGTATCAGATTCTGTGTTCAAGTACCTTAATAAAGAACACTATTAAAGAGAATTAGACCACATAATTATTAGTTTCAGAGGTTTTGTCTTGGAGTGCTTTTAGCTAAGTAAACAAGACTAGGGAAGTTTTAATGATAGGGTATTTGTTGACTTTCAAAAATTATGTATACTGGGACTTATGTTTAAAGGTATTATACACTTCCAAGTATTTTTTTTTCTTTAGCATTTACAGCATAGTGCTTTTTGTATTGGTATATTAGGGTATACAAAAATAAAAAGGGTATACAAACCTGTATACAAGAATATAAAAAGGTATAAAAGAACATACAAATATGGCACACAGGCAGTATAAACATTTAAGTGTACATATAGACTAATAGGTAATGGTACAAGCTTTTAGGTGGTAGAACAAACTATTTGAAATTAGTACAGACTGTCTCCCAAGTCTGGCGGTCCCAATTGCAATCCCTAGAAATTTTTTTTTAGAAACATACAAACGCTACTTACAAAATTTATCTGGGCTTACAAACATCCTAGGATCAGGAGGACTTTGTTCTCCCTCCCAAAACAATATGGGGTGTTGGTGGTCCCAGATATATATAAATATTAGCGGGCAGTGCATTTGGGCCGCATGTTGGACTGGTGCCAACATTGAGAACTTAAAATCTGGCCACGACCGGAACAAGCTGAGTAGGGAGTTACTGAACAGAGCCCCTAGGTGTTTCAAGGACCTGGCATTTAAAACTAAGACACACCCAACAATAGGACCTACTCTCTGTGTTTGTTCCTTTTATCTAAGGGCAAGCTATCTACACAGGAATCACCTTTAGTACCAATATTGGGGAACCCGCAATTTATATAAGGAACACAAAAAGGACCCTTTGACGTACTGATTAAACGGAGGCTGTACCAGGCATCACACTTTTTGAGATCTGGAAGATGGCCAACAGTGCAGGAATTGTATAGCACAAAAGAAACCCCCTAAAGAGGTGGGACTTTGAAAAAGTGACTGTAAACCTTAGAGTATAGAAATATTCAACTTTATTACATATTAAAGAATAACAATCACAGAATAAAGGTATAAAAAGGTCATATGAATATTCAAATCCGTAATAAGTTGGTAAAAGCAAATATATGTTGAGACCCTCTTTGGCTTGACCCAACATTTCTGGCTAAATGCCCTTCTTCAGGGGTTTTATTCAGCATATAGAGACATATATCTAAGAAAACATATGTTGTAAATATTAGTATAAACATCGTCAATATATATTGAATTGTATTCAAAGTTATTATAACAATGAACAGGCATACAAATATAGAGCATCATACATGAAAAGAATCCAACCTGAGACTTCACATGACCATAAGAAAATATATAGCAAGCAGCTGAGCAGATGTAGTGAAATTTCCTACCGAGCCCCACTAACCGGTGTCACCAGCAAGGATCCCAAATGTGACGCACGCCCAGAAAGGGTCTAAAAGTGTAAGTAATGTATAGAGTTATATGCACAATGTAAATAAAAAAGTGTATCAAAAAGATAAACATAATAGAATGAGGACATGTGAATGCACCTACCATATAGTAGAAGGGGAATATAGGAGACAACAGGAAAAAAGTTAAATGATCTGCCATATGGGGAAAGAGGGATTCAAAAAGTAGAGCCTCTTGTCTGTGGAGTATGCCTATAAATATAGTAGATAGGAACTAAAATTAGGGAGCGCAGGGCCCCGCACCTAGAGGTGGGGTGGAGACCTGCACTGAATGGGCACCGACACAGGAATGCCACTTAATAGTGGAGTGAAGTCCACTTTTTCAAAGTCCCACCTCTTTAGGGGGTTTCTTTTGTGCTATCCAATTATTAGGGATGTGGTGACTGTTTACCAGTTTTTCTCCGGAGATAAGGGATTTTTTTAACAGTGCAGGAATTGGTAGATAGAAATGGCCCTTTCCAATTAGATTTCTGGTCAGCGGCACAATTACAACATTATTTATGTACTAGGGTACCGTTAAGTCTTCTGGACCGAAATCTGTTACCATTTGAGAAATGTTTTATGGAGACTGAACCAATAACACATGCTGTCTCTAGAATGTATATGTTGTTGATTAGACCACCGGAGAACTTTCAGCTACCATTTCTTCGGAAATGGGAAATAGATTTGGGGAGGACCTTTTCGGAAGAACAAAAAACCAACATGATGCATTCAATATTTAAGACAGCGACATGTACCAAAATACAGGAAACTAATTATAAAATCATTTCACAATGGTACAGAACCCCAGATAAACTTCAAAAATGTTTCCCAAATGTATCAGATGCTGGTGATGCCAGACAGAACAGGGGACTTTGCTACATGTTATCTGGTCCTGCCCCAGAATGAGAACATTTTGGGGGAAGGTCCGGAAGATAATTCAAAGATTTAGTGATGTGGAAATAGAGGAAGACCCGGCTTTTTTTCTCTTGCACTTGTCAGAGATTCCGGGGAAAACATATAGGAATTCTATCCTGTGCTACTTGGTGAATGCAGCTAAAGCATGCATCTCGCTTAAGTTGAAACAGACACAACCCCCCACAGTGGCTTAAGGAAGTAGAGGAAGTAAACAGGTTGGAAGACCTAGTCTGGATAACTAGGAAAAAAAAGGGAAATTTACTTAAAAACGTGGTCACCATGGAACTGCTTTATTTCTTCGGAGGAAGGGAAAAAACAAATTGATACAATTTAAAAGGGAGGAGGCGTTTTGGGGAGGAGAGGAGAATATTGTTTGATAAGAGGGGGGTCCTCGGAATTTAAAAAGGGGATTTTTTTTGGGGAGGGGGGTAAGGAAAGGAGGAGGAAATGGACTATAAATAGAAACAGCAGCTGGAATATCGAGAGGTAGTTGAAGTGTCAAGGCAGGGTCTGGAGGAGGCGTCCCCCTCCTGACACAGCATTGAGTAACAACAGGGAGGATGGAATTAAGAGAGGAAGTTTACTCTTCTTATTTCTCTGTCTTCATCGCCTTTCTCTATTTTTTTTTTTTTTTTTACCTGGGTTCATTCGTGTATCCATCTTTATTGGATAGTATATTAGAAACATACAGGAGTAGATGGAATGTAATGTAATGAGGTAGTATTATGTTTTTGTTTTTATTTTGTTTTGTTTAAGTCTGGCTGTATGTACAGAAATGAAATGTTATATACAGAAGGGTTGTTCTTTTTACTCCTGTTATAAAAAGAAAAATAAAGAAATAAAAAAAAAAAAAGAAATTAGTACAGACTGTTAGTTATTGGTGCAACTTATTTACTTTACTTATATTGGTAAAATCTCTACTCTTACTTCCGGAAATCCGGAAGTATGAGTATATAGTACGGAGTTTGTCAGTAACACTGAAAATTTGTAAATTACCATGAATTGAAAATAGCAGAATGACCTTATATTGAAGTATGATTTCATACTAGGTTGGTTGGCCAGACTATGCAACGGTTGTCCATATTTCTTATTGTCTATTACATTTTGCACTAGGGAGGGAGTTGATAGCTAGTATGTGTTTGTAGGAATAATTTTGTTGTACTACGGAGGTCACCTCAGAAAGGTTGGGAGAGATATCACATTTCCATTTTCTAAGAATTGTTGTGCAGGCTGCAAGCAGGATGTGTGTGACCACAAATCTAACTGAGCTTGGGTATAGATCTGAAAAGTGGTATAGAAGTGCTAGGCTTGGATTGGGGGGTTATAGTCTGCCTGTTACTGAGGATATAAGTTTGAAAACTTGTTTATAAAAGCTTGTTAATGTAGGGCATTCCCATAGAGTGTGCAACAGGTGTCCTATTTGGTTGCAGTTCTGCCAACACGTGGGTAATGATGAGTTTGAGAATTTAGCCAACCGGTATGGTGTGTAGTACCATCTGTGTGTGATTTTGAGTGTCATTTCTCAATGCATAGTGATGTTTGGTGAATTGCTTGAAAGGCTCTTTGCCTTTGTAAGGGAGACATTGTGGAATGGAGGTCTTTTTCCCATTTGGTCATTGTTGTGGTTTTTTGAAAAGTATGTTTGTTTTGCAGGATATTGTAAAAAATGGAAATTCCTCTATCTATTGGTTTTTGCAAAGTGTAGAAACTGACGTTAGGGCAGCTATTGGCTACTGGCTATCAACTTTATTTTAGTCCGGTCGTACGTCATCATGTACGAATCCGTCAGACTTTGGGTTGATCGTGTGTAGGCAAGTCCGTTTGTTAGGAAAGTCCGTCGAAAGTCCGTCGGATAGACCGTCAGACCAGTCCAGTCCAGTCAAAAAGTCTGCTCATGTGTACGTGGCATTAGAGCTTCTAGGATGTGTAGAGGGTGGTCAGTTAGTTGCGCATCTGTGTGTCCGATTGCTGGTGCAGGCTAGGATGGATGCTTGAGTGGGCGCAATCAGTAATTAAATATCCCAGGGTTTACATAAGTCACATTATAGAAGGGTTCTTTGGTTGGAGGTAGGGGCCAGTGCTGTTTATATTTCTGTCCAAAGTGGAATGTCCTTGTCTCTGAACCAAAACTTAAGTTGATCCATATGGACCGCCCAAAGTAGTCGCAGATGTCTACCACTCCTGCTCCACCAACTGATCTGTGTTTTATCAAGTTAGATTGTTTATATCTTGCTCTCTTGTTATCCCATAGAAATTTTCGAAGGACACTCAACAGGGTTTTGAACAGGGATGAGCCGAACACCCCCCTGTTCGGTTCGCACCAGAACATGCGAACAGGAAAAAAGTTTGTTCGAACACGCGAACACCGTTAAAGTCTATGGGACACGAACATGAATAATCAAAAGTGCTAATTTTAAAGGCTAATATGCAAGTTATTGTCATAAAAAGTTTTTGGGGACCTGGGTCCTGCCCCAGGGGACATGGATCAATGCAAAAAAAAGTTTTAAAAACGGCCGTTTTTTCAGGAGCAGTGATTTTAATAATGCTTAAAGTCAAACAATAAAAGTGTAATATCCCTTTAAATTTCGTACCTGGGGGGTGTCTATAGTATGCCTGTAAAGGGGCGCATGTTTCCTGTGTTTAGAACAGTCTGACAGCAAAATGACATTTTGAAGGAAAAAACTCATTTAAAACTACCCGCGGCTATTGCATTGCCGACAATACACATAGAAGTTCATTGATAAAAATGGCATGGGAATTCCCCAAAGGGAAACCCCGAACCAAAATTAAAAAAAAAAAAAATGACGTGGGAGTCCCCCTAAATTCCATACCAGGCCCTTCAGGTCTGGTATGGATATTAAGGGGAACCCCGGCCAAAATTTTAAAAAAAAATGACGTGGGGTTCCCCCTAAATTCCATACCAGACCCTTCAGGTCTGGTATGGATTTTAAGGGGAACCCCGCACCAAAAAAAAAAAAAAAACGGCGTGGGGTCCCCCCAAAAATCCATACCAGACCCTTATCCGAGCACACAACCTGGCAGGCCGCAGGAAAAGAGGGGGGGACGAGAGTGCGGCCCCCCCCTCCTGAACCGTACCAGGCCACATGCCCTCAACATTGGGAGGGTGCTTTGGGGTAGCCCCCCAAAACACCTTGTCCCCATGTTGATGAGGACAAGGGCCTCATCCCCACAACCCTGGCCGGTGGTTGTGGGGGTCTGCGGGCGGGGGGCTTATCAGAATCTGGAAGCCCCCTTTAACAAGGGGACCCCCAGATCCCGGCCCCCCCGTGTGAAATGGTAAGGGGGTACAAAAGTACCCCTACCATTTCACTAAAAAACTGTCAAAAATGTTAAAAATGACAAGAGACAGTTTTTGACAATTCCTTTATTTAAATATTTCTTCTTTCTTCTATCTTCCTTCATCTTCTGGTTCTTCTGGTTCTTCTGGTTCTTCCTCCGGCGTTCTCGTCCAGCATCTCCTCCGCGGCATCTTCTATCTTCTTCTCCTCGGGCCGCTCCGCACCCATGGCATGGGGGGGAGGCTCCCACTCTTCTCTTCATCTTCTTCATCTTCTTCTCTTCTTTTCTTCTCTTCTTCTCTTCTTCATTTTCTTCTCCGGGCCGCTCCCCACCCATGCTGGCATGGAGGGAGGCTCCCGCTGTGTGACAGCGCTCCTCGTCTGACAGTTCTTAAATAATGGGGGCGGGGCCACCCGGTGACCCCGCCCCCCTCTGACGCACGGGACATGACGGGACTTCCCTGTGGCATTCCCCGTGACATCACAGGGAAGTCCCGTCAAGTCACCGTGCGTCAGAGGGGGGTGGGGTCACCGGGTGGCCCCGCCCCCCGTTATTTAAGAACTGTCAGACGAGGAGCGCCGTCACACAGCGGGAGCCTCCCTCCATGCCAGCATGGGTGCGGAGCGGCCCGGAGAAGAAAATGAAGAAGAGAAGAAAAGAAGAAGAGAAGAAGATGAAGAAGAAGAGAAGAGCGGGAGCCTCCCCCCATGCCATGGGTGCGGAGCGGCCCGAGGAGAAGAAGATAGAAGACGCCGCGGAGGAGATGCTGGATGAGAACGCCGGAGGAAGAACCAGAAGAGCCAGAAGAACCAGAAGAACCAGAAGATGAAGGAAGATAGAAGAAAGAAGTAGCATTTAAATAAAGGAATTGTCAAAAACTGTCTCTTGTCATTTTTAACATTTTTGACAGTTTTTTAGTGAAATGGTAGGGGTAAGTACCCCCTTACCATTTCACACAGGGGGGGCAGGATCTGGGGGTCCCCTTGTTAAACGAGACTTCCAGATTCTGATAAGCCCCCCGCCCGCAGACCCCCCACAACCACCAGCCAGGGTTGTGGGGATGAGGCCCTTGTCCTCATCAACATGGGGACAAGGTGTTTTGGGGGGCTACCCCAAAGCACCCTCCCAATGTTGAGGGCATGTGGCCTGGTATGGTTCAAGAGGGACCCCCCCTCTGTTCCTGCGACCTGCCAGGTTGCCTGCTCGGATAAGGGTCTGGTATGGATTTTTAGTGGGAACCCCATGCCATTTTTTTAAAAATTTTGGCCGGGGTTCCCCTTAATATCCATACCAGACCTGAAGGGCCTTGTATGGAATTTAGGGGGACCCCCCACATCATTTTTTCTTTAAATTTTGGTTCGGGGTTCCCCTGTGGGGAATTCCCATGCCATTTTTATCAATAAACTTTTATGTGTATTGTCGGACCGGCAATTCATTAATAGCCGCAAGTAGTTTTAAATGACTTTTTTTCCCTTGTATGTCATTTTGCTGTCAGACTGTTCTAAACATGGGAAACATGCGCCCCTTTACAGGCATACTATAGACACCCCCCAGGTATGAAATGTAAAGGGATATTACACTTTTATTGCTTCACTTTAAGCATTATTAAAATCACTGCTCCCGAAAAAATGGCCGTTTTTAAAACTTTTTTTTGCATTGATCCATGTCCCCTGGGGCAGGACCCAGGTCCCCAAACACTTTTTATGATAATAACTTGCATATAAGCCTTTAAAATTAGCACTTTTGATTATTCATGTTCGTGTCCCATAGACTTTAACAGTGTTCGCGTGTTCAAACAAATTTTTTGCCTGTTCGCAAGTTCTGGTGCGAACCGAACAGGGGGGTGTTCGGCTCATCCCTAACCTTGAAATACAAATTTACATAACACTGATGACCTATATTGCCAATGTACTCTGTCGAACGCCTTCTCTGCATCAATGGAGAGCAGCATAGAAGGTGTTCAAGTTTGTTCTGCATAGTGTACAATATTGAGGACTCTACTTCTTGTGTCAGAAGTTTGTCTGGCCCTTCAGAATTCCATCTGGTTGCTTTTGACTAAATATGGAATAATATCCATAAGGCGTTTGTCTAGTATTTTTGCATATACTTTGATGTCTGTATTTAGAAGTGATATTGGCCAAATTGTCTGGAGTCGTAGGGTCTTTTCCTGGTTTAGGTAGTGTGACAACATAAGTGGTTAGCATCTCCTTGGGGAAGGAGGAGGATAGTGCTGTTTTTGTGTAGACTTGTAGTAAATGAGGGGATAAAATATTGTTAAGATTTGAAATGTTTGTTGGAGATGTTTGTCCCCGTCCGGGCCTGAGGATTTCCCATTGGGGAGGGATGCTATGATATGTTCAATTTCTTTGGTTGTAAATGCGGTGTTCAGCTTAAGTAGGTGTGCCTCGGAGATTGTAGGGAGGTTCAATTTCAGTAGGAAATCTTTGATGTCCTCTCCCAAAGGTTGAGGAGTGTTTGGGTCATCACTCAGGTTGTATAAAGCCCTGTAATAATCAGCAAATTGGTTTGCTATATACTGGGGGTTGGTGATTTTGTGATGTAGGGTGGGGTGCATTAGATGTGTAATTCTGGATTTGGCTTGGGCTACTTTTTCGTGTTGGCCAGGTGTTTACCTGCTCTATTTGTGTTGGCATAGGAGTGTTCCTTTAGATGGCGGATAATTTTGTTATACTGCTGTACACTGAGTTATCATGTTTCTTAGTTCTTCTCGCAATTTGCAAAGAGTTATAGACGTGGTCAGTTTGGTGTCATGTTTGTTTTGTGATTCTAATCTACGTATTTCCGACAGAAGGGAATTGAGCTTATGGTTATAAATTTTTTTAACCCTAGCGCCTTGCTGAATCAGAATACCCTCATGTATGCTTTATGAGCATTCCATAGGGTGTAGGGGTTGTCAACAGAAGATGCATTAGCATGAAAGATGTTGAGTGAGAATTGTAGAGCTGGTAGGCTCTAGTAGTAAGCAAATGTTACAGCGCCATATGGGAACAGAGGGGGAGGCATGCTTCTCTGCTATAGTGATGGAAATTGCAGCGTGATCGGACCAGGTCATATCATGTACCTTGGATGAGGATACCTTTTGTAATAACCATTTATCAGACACAAACATGTCAATATGGGAATATGTACGATTTCTGAGAGATTAGTAAGTGTAATCCCTTTTGCTCGCTTGCTGGCATCTCCAGACATCGTACAATACCTCTGAGTGAAACAGTTAACGTAATGAGATGCTACAACCTGTCATCTAAGATCTGTAGTCTAGGTGAGGGTCTGTCATTAAGTTAAAGTCTCCACATTCAAAAGTTGTCCGTATTTCACAGAGGCAATGCGTTTAAACAGTATTCTTAGGAACCTAAGTTGGTGGGAGTTTGGTGCATATAATGCCAATAACGTATATGGTTTTGCATTGATTTTGTAGGTAATATGGATGAACCTGCCTTGTGGGTCCAAGATTGATTCCTTAGATGGAAAGCAAGAGAATGTCAGATGGCTAGACGCAGCCCGTACGGCACTAAACCTGGCCCTCACTACCCAGGCCGAAAAATGGTTACGATGGAATAGATCCAAATTTTACTGCCACAGAGACAAATTAAGCTCAATGCTAGGTAGTAGACTCTCTCCAAAATTCAGGTCCCAAGCTCTCCCAAAAATTAAAATCCAGGGGGGCACACTCTCTCAGAATCCCCAACGTATCATGGGTGAATTTCAGAGATACTACGAAGCCTTGTACAGTGGGGATCATAACCCTTCTCAACGGGAGATGGACAGTTTTTTAAATAACATTCAAATTCCTAAATTACAAGATACCCACCGTCAAAAATTAGATGCCCCTATCTCAGCGGAAGAAGTATGCACGGTCATTAAAAACTCTAAAACTCTCTCAGCACCAGGTCCAGATGGGTTTTCTATACCCTATTATAAATCTTTCGCCATCACACTTGCCCCATATATGGCCCGGTTCTTCAACACCCTCAGGCAAGGGGGACAACTGGACTCCTCACTTAATATGGCTCACATCACAGTCCTCCCCAAACCCAACAAAGACCCCAGCTCTGTAGGCAACTACAGGCTTATATCTCTTATCAATAATGACTTGAAGTTCCTGACTAAGATCCTTGCAGACCGCCTGGCTTCCTTTATTAGCTTATACATTCATAAAGACCAAGTAGGATTTATTCCTGGAAGACAGGGTCCAGATCAAACTAGACGTGCGATAGATATAATTTCTCTCCTCAACTCAAATTGGGACGGAGGCCCATCCAGACAAGGTTGTCTATTGTCCCTAGATCTCCAAAAAGCTTTCGACTCCGTAAATTGGAATTATATATTTGACATTTTACATAGATGGGGATTTTGGGACTCCTTTCTGAATGTTCTGCATGCTCTATACTCATTTCCCACAGCCCAGGTGCGTCTGCAGGGATTTTACTCTGAGTCTTTCCCCATTTCGAGAGGCACAAGACAGGGGTGCCCCCTATCCCCATTGATTTTTGCCATAGCAATCGAATCCCTAGCTATCGCCATCAGATCCAATCCGAACATACAGGGGGTTCAGTGCGGCTCCCGTCACCACAAATCTGCGTTGTTTGCAATCGACATCCTAATGTTCATATCATCTCCCCTGACCTCCCTCCCCAACATATGCTGCCTTCTTGACGAATTCGGATCTATCTCAGGACTTAAAGTAAATTATGACAAGTCTCAAGCGCTCAACATCAACTTACCTACCCCTTTGCTGGCCAGGCTAAGAGAGAGTTTCAGGTTCACGTGGAATGAAGCGCATATCACATACCTGGGGATTAAATTGACCCCCAAGATAGAGCTTCTTTATCAAGCTAATTATCCTCAGCTATACCAAAAACTGGAAGAGGACTTGACCAGGTGGTCTGGGCTTTCGTTATCCTGGCTTGGCAAAATAAATTCAATTTAAATGACCCTTCTTCCCCGCATCCTATATTACTTTAGGGCCCTCCCAATCCCTATCGACAAAGCCCGCTTAAAAAAATTCCAAGCCAAAATTATACAATTTGTTTGGGGCAAAAGAGGTCATAGATTCTCAAAATCGATCTTGTTTAGAGCCAAGACCGGTGGCGGACTGGGCTTACCTAACCTACTCTGGTATTTCCAAGCAGCCCACCTTGCTCAAATCTCAGCAGTTTACTCCCGCAGGGAAAAACCTGACTGGGTACATATTGAAAGGCTGGCAGTACCACTCCATACCATAGACTATCTCCTCCAGTGCCCTAATAAACTAAGACCTTCAATCCTATCCCCGACGCTTTCACACTCTTTCCATCTCTGGGATTGCCTACGGAAAAACAACCAGATCTCATCTCCTATAGAACCTCTTAAACATATATTTCATAATCCTGACTTCCCACCGGGGCTAGACATTAAAGCCTTTCAATGGTGGCTAGACAAAGGGCTTTACAGGATAGGCCACTTTCTCAGGCCTTTGGGCCTGATCTCCAAACCATATTGTATTAGTAACTTGAAAATGCCCTCCTCAGAATTTTTCAGATTCTCTCAAATCTCAAACTTTGTACAGAAAAAGTGCAAGACATCTTCCCACAAACTATTAATAACTGAATATGAATCTTGGTGTGGCCAGGCCATTGAGCAGAGGGGGGGAATTTCGGTGATCTACAGGGCCCTATCTTCAACACAATCCAAGGCACCTTACATACTGCAATGGGAGGAGGACTTGGCACAACAATGGAAAACCGACACTTGGCACCGAAATTTTGCAAACTCCTTCAAGGGGATTCTTAATACCAGCCTCATGGAAGCTAGCGTAAAAGTTATAACTAGATGGTACCTAGTCCCATCTAAACTAGCAGCGATTTTCCCATCCTTCTCTCCTCTCTGCTTCAGAGGTTGTGAATTAAGAGGAGACATGATACATACTTGGTGGTCCTGTCCCAGAATACGCCAGTTTTGGCACAAGATCTTCACCTGGATCAACAAAATTACAGCCTTATCCATACAAGTATCTCCGCTCATAGCACTCCTTAACTTCCCAGTCCAGGGAGCCTCCAGGAACACGCAACGCCTCATACACTTTATCCTTCTAGGAGCTAAGCTCACGATAGCCAAAGCTTGGAAGCAACCATATGTTTCCACCCTCATGGCCAAATGAAAGATATCCTGGATTATGAACCAGGAAAAGATGGCTGGCGTAGTCTTGGATCGCTCAGAAAAGTTCAAAATGGTGTGGGAGCCTTGGGCAGATTTTGTGGGTATATCCCTCTACTAGAGTCCTCAAGAGGCGACTATGGGACTCTGGGCTCCTCCCAGTCGGCTTCCAATATAAACTCACATTTCTTCTTCTGTCTCTTTCCTTTCTTTTCTCCTCTTCCCCCTCCCATTCTCATTCTCCCTAAGGTCCCCACCCCCCACTTCTTACTCAAATGATTTTTAACTAGACCAAACAAGATTACTCTTTTGTAATGAGGTCTAGCATTATGTTGCCTATACCGCATACTCCTCAAATATGGAAAAAACAGTTATATGTTAAGAACATTTTATTCTTCCAATTTTTTTTCATTACAATTAAACTAGTTGCTTGTCAGGGCGGTCAAATACATGCCATAATTACTAGTCTATGGTTAGTCCTAGACCTTTGATCTGTCTCATATGCCAAAAATACATATTACCCTCTACAGAAAGTGATGTTTTTTTTTTTTTTTTTTTTTTAAATTTTCTTTTCATGTTTTTGCACAAATTTTACGTATTGCAAGGTAAATTTCGGGGTGGGGGGCCTTGGGGGGGGGGAGCTCTGCCACAGAATGTTGCCTATTGGGGTGGTGGAGCTCCCTCCGTCTGGGATCACCCACCTTATCATAATGAGAGGTAGACCGAGCTAAAATAAAAAAGGTCTAGATAATTTAGAATTTGTTCTCCGGGATTTCCTCCTCACCTACATGAATCCTTTTATGTATTATTGTTTTCCAAGTTATACTTTTCACATTCTGATCACTTTAGGAATTACCTGTACTATATGATGACTATATTTCTGTAACTGTTACATCATTCTTAGCTCTTGCGGGGCTGAGGACCTGCTTCATGTTTATTGCCTATGATGTATTCACTTTTATTGGAAAATAAAATATATTGAAACGAGAATGTCAGATGGCTAGAAGAACCCCTTTTCTTTATCGTACATCACGGGACACAGAGCACCATAGTAATGACTATCTGGTATATATGCTGCCTTTAGGTGATTGGACACTGGCAACCAATAGTAAGAAGGTTCCTCCCATATAACCCCTCCCATACAGGAAGTACCTTTAGTTTTTTGCCAGTGTCTTGAAGGTGATGGTCACGGCTGTGGAAGCTCTTCAAATTTCTTCAAATAAAATGTCCCAGTGAGGATGTTATATCGGATCCATTCGGATGGCATAAAAAGCTAAAGTGGATGGGAACAAGCCTTGGTTCAAGAACAAGGTTTTGCCTGTAATGTGTCCTTTTAGGAGCTGGACCCTTGTTATATGGTATCCCTGGTCTTTACTTGCCCAAGGGAACCAAAGGGTGCTTTACAGGTCCAGGGGTGTGGACCCAGTTCAATGGGGGACCCGGTCCGTGAAGGTCCTCAGTGGCAATACCCACCATGATGGGGGAAGATTGGGCCTGTGTCAGGCCCTGCAGCGAGGTACTCCCTCTGGGAGGCCTATCAATATTTCTGTTGTTACTAATATAAAGTGTCTTAGTAGGCCCTGTGTCTCATTGCAAGCAGTTACTGATGTTACAGAGCAAGCTGACAAACGCAGCTTATGTGTGCCGCGCGCGCGCACACGCAGGGGCATGCGCGTGCATCGGGAGCGCGCGCAGAGTGTGTGCATAAGGTCGCCGCACAGGTCGCAGTGTGCCTGTGTGTGCGCCATGCAGGATGCGCGTGCGCAGTAGAAACACGGCCAAGCGTACATCACTGGGTGGCGCGTGGGTATAAGGGGAGGTTACGCATCTGCATGTTCATTGCTGCTAATCAGTTAAACTCAACAGAGCCTAGTGTGCAGTGGGACACAGAGGTCTGGGTGTAAATTTGGACATTTGCAACTGGTTGAAGGCTGGTAAGGCTGTGGTGGTGGCTGTACGCTGGACCCAGCTAGATAACTCAGAGGGAGTGCCTTTTTTTCCTCAAACTTGTAAGCAATGTCTTCCAGTTAACAAGGTACAGGGAGCAGGGCAAGTCCAGTCTCCCCTAAAAGACCTGTGGCATTTGGCCTAGCTGGTCCATTACAGTTGTCAGGTGTAGTGGCCACTACCAATATCCCTACATCAGCCTATGTTACTAAACATGATTTAGCATCAGCCCTAGCTGGCCTTGAAGGCAAGATAGCAGGAATGATTGCTACGGTAACACAGTAGATAATGCCCAGGGATTTAAGCATCCAGCAGATAAAAAGCTGGAATCCTTACTAAAAGCTTCTTTTTCAGTAGCTGGGTCAGCAGTACAACCGGCAGTGGTGGCTATCGGTATTTGTCAGGTGGTGAAGGACCGTTTCAAAAAATTGGTCAGGAACCTGCCTGTTCAAGAGGAAGTTTCTGACGAACTATCAGAACTTCCTCGCGCTTTATGTTTTGCGGTAGATGCATTAAAGGACTCAATTCAGCAGATGTCCCAGTTTGCACTACTCTCAATCCATATGCGCAGGGTACTGTGGTTAAAGAATTGGTCGGCCGATACGCCATGGAAAAGGCTACTGGCAGCCTTTCCTTTTCACGGTGAGTGTCTATTTGGGGAGGATTTGGACAAATACATCCAAAAAATCTCAGGAGGGAAAAGCTCCTTGCTTCCGGTCAAAAGAAGGGGTAAACAGCCTTCCTTTAAGATTCCCAATGCTCCTGGGCCAAGTGCCTCTTCCCCTAAGAAGTATGGACGGCCTCAGCCACCTACCTTTAAGAAGCCTCAAGGTAAAAAAATTCCTTGGACCCAGAAACCAGCCCAAACCAATTCCAAGTCTTCCTTGTGAAGGGGCTCCCCCACTCTTGCGGGTGGGGGGCAGACTGCGGTGGTTCGAAGATGCTTGGGGAAAATTGGTTCAGGACAGGTGGGTTATTTCCACCATATCTTAAGGTTACAAAATAGAGTTTAGGGATTTTCCTCCAACTCGATATTTGGTATCCAGGGTTCCATCAGACCCGGAGAAAAAGAGGGGCCTATTCCTGGCTGGAAAGGCAGAAGGTAATCATCAAGGTTCCACAAAAAGAAAAATTCAAGGGGTTCTACTCGAACCTATTTACAGTGCCGAAGCCAAACGAAGAGGTAAGGCCCATCTTGGACCTCAAATCCCTCAATTCCTTTCTAAACTTCCGAACTTTCCAGATGGAGTCGGTTCAATAATTGCATCCTTGGAGATTTTTTAGCGTCCATAGACAACAAGTATGCATACCTGCATGTACCGATTTTTGGTCCACATCAAAGATTCCTGCGATTTGCAGTAGAAGTAGAAGGGTGTCATTTCCTGTTTGTGGCACTTCCATTCGGTCTAGCCACGGCCCCTCGGGTCTTCACAAAGGTACTGGTCCCAATGTTGGCTTGCCTGAGGTCCCAAAAGATCTCGGTGGTAGGATATCTGGATGACCTTTTGTTAGGGGCCAAGCTTACTCCACCTTGGTAGAAAACATTACGACTATGGTCCGTTTCCTAAGGTTTTTAGGCTGGATTCTAAATATGGACAAATCTGCCCTTCGTCCAGCTCAGGCCTTATCATATCTTGGTCTGATCTTGGACACAACCCAAGAAAAGGTAATTCTACCTCCCTTGAGAGTCAGCTCCATAGTGGAGCTGGTTCAGAGAGTCAAGGGGGTAGAAGGTCCTTCGATTTGTCTATGCATGAGGCTGTTGGGCAAGATGGTGTAATCCTTCAGTGCAGTTCCCTATGCGCAGTTTCACTCCAGAAAGCTATCCTGGAAGCCTGGGACAAGTCAATTCAAACCTTGGATCATCCCATGTCTCTATCCCTAAAGATAAAGAGGGAACTCTCTTGGTGGTGGTCAAAGACCAGCAATTTGAATGGCGGAAAATCCTTTCCACCAGTAACCTGGAAGGTAGTAACTACGGACGCCAGTCGTCTAGGCTGGGGAGCAGTCCTGGAAGAGGCTTCTGCCCAGGGAATATGGTCTCAGGAAGAGAAGTCCTTACCCATTAATCTGCTAGAGATTCGGGCAGCTCGCTTGGCTCTCCAATTTTGGATGACCAGATTTCCTCTCTGCATTCAGTCCGACAACTCCACGGTGGTAGCATACATCAACCACCAAAGGGGCACCCGGAGTTGGGCGGCCCAGAGAGAAGTAAATCACATATTAGCTTGGGCAGAGAGACATGTGCCATTTCTGTCAGCAGTCTTTATTCCAGGGGTGGACAATTGGCGGGCAGACTACCTAAGTCGCCAGCAGTTACTGCCGGGAGAGTGGTCTCTTCACCCCGAAGTTTTCCTTCAGATCTGCCAGCATTGGGTGGTGCCAGATGTGGATCTTCTGGCATCCAGATTCAATGCCAAGGTGGACAGGTTTGTATCCAGGACCAGAGATCCTCTCGCTATCGGAACGGATGCATTGGTAGTTCCCCAGGACAGGTATTCCCTGATTTATGCTTTCCCTCCGATCCAGATGCTGCCGCACCTGTTGCGCAGGATACAGGAGGAATAGAGTACAGTGATCCTGGTGGCCCCGAAGTGACCCAGGAGATCCTGGTATTCAGAGATTGTGAGAATGGCGGTAGAGGACCCGCTATGTCTCTCAGACCATCCAGATCTGTTATCTCAAGGTCCCATATACCATCCTTCTATACTGCCGCTGAATTTGATGGCATGGCTATTGAGACCAGGGTACTGAAGGACCGTGGTATCAGATGTTCAGTCTTATCTACTCTGATTAATGCTAGAAAGCCAGTTTCTAGAAGTATCTACCATAGGGTCTGGAAACCGTATATTTCCTGGTGCGAGAAAAAGAGACGGCATCCTCACAAGTATGCGATTGGGAGGATCCTTGCCTTTCTTCAGTCAGGAATTGATATAAACTTATCTTTAGGAACCATTAAAGGGCAAATTTCGGCCTTATCTTTTTTTTCCAGATGCCAATTGCTTTTCATTCCTTAATGCGAACCTTTGTGAAGGGGGTACTGCACTTAAAACCAGCGGTTAAGCCTCCCTTAAGCCCTTGGGACTTGAACTTGGTGTTATCAGCCCTACAGGTTCAACCCTTTAAACCAATTAGGTATATCCCTTTAATCCTGTTGACCAGAAAATTGTTTTTTCTGGTAGCCATAACTTCGGCTAGAAGGGTGTCTGAATTGGCCGCTCTTTCATGTAAGAAACTGTTTCTAATTTTACATCAGGACAAGGTGGTGATACACCCCCGTCCAGATTTTTTACCTAAGGTGGTTTCCGATTTTCATTTGAATCAGGATATCATTTTACCTTCCTTTTTTTCCCAATCCTAAGACTAAAGAGGAAAAGTCACTTCACTCACTGGATGTGGTGAGAGCGGTCAAGGTTTACTTAAACATGAACAAGGGTTTGGTCTGGTTGATGATGCAGCACCCCTAAGTTAAACACCTCATCCCAATGTAGGTAGAGACAACAAAAAAGGGTAAGGGGATTTTTGCGGTGCCAAATACAAAGAGAAAGGATTTGCTTTGATCAGTTAAAATAGAAAAGAGTTTTATTACATGACATATTTAAAAAAAAAACAACTTTAGAACAATTTAAAATTACAGGTGTTTGGTGGTCATAAGATAAAGAAATGAAACACAGTTCACAATGGAGACGTTGCACACTAGCCCGACATGTTTCGCTGTTAGCTTCCTCAGGGGATGTGCAAGGCTTAATTGAAACCACTAGACAGATAAGATAGAGATGTTATAGCATACATATAAATCATACAATCAAAATTAACATGCAAGAAATTGGGTAGAGTGTGAGCTTGGTTGCCAAAAAAGGGGACATGGGTATAAACACTTAGCCAAACAAATGCTAGCACCCGCAAACCACCAGGTTGGACCCTAGACAAGCAGCCCAAATGACCCGATCCAAGAGAACCAGTCAGGTGTGACCATAGAGGGCAGATAGGGCGACACTGGGGGACAGTGGGGGTTCGTAAGGTTAGGATTGGGTTTGGTAACTGAATGAGTTCTAAAATGGTAAAAAAAAAAAGGGGGACAATCGTCTCTCAGATTAAATACTTACACAAAAAAGATATTTGTCTAGTGATCCATCAAGGAGACACACTTAGCAGGGTCTATAGTAGGGCTGTGGAGATTAGGCTGCAGGAAGCAGACTAGAAAGATAAATGAGGAAAATCTCTATAAGATTATGCTTGGGGTCTAGGGAGGAAATAGACAAAAATAAAAAAAAATGGAGGCAGGCAAAGAAGGATAGCCAGAAAGGAAACAGCAGGAGAAAGATAGAAAATAGAGGAGCATTGGAATACACAGAGGGGAAATCTCCAATGAGTTCCCCTACATTGAGAGAAGGGAATGTCAGTAGTAGAGAGAGGTATACGTGAGTAAAAAAGGCAATAAATAATTAAATAATTCAAGAAAGGATAGAAACAAGAACTAAGGAAAGGACTTTCAATTTTATATAGCCCAGTCGGGCTAAGTAGTGACTTACCAGTCTAGACAATCGCCACTAGGTAGAAGCGTCTCCCTCCGGCACTGGCTGAACTGACAGCCAGATAAGCTTAAATCTAACCTTCGACGAGCCGGCGTGTGACGTCACTGGCTCGAGGCGGACAAGAAGACGCCTGTGCGCATGCGCAGGGGTGGCCTACACCCTCAAACTACACTACCCAGGAGGCTGCATGGGGAGGGAGGGGCCAGGCACGTCCAAAGAAAGGACGTACGTGGAGAGACTCCAGCCTCGCTGCAGCGTTCCGGGATGTGCAGAGATGGCAAAGAGGGAATAAGGTCAGGCGTAAAGGGTGGGCCTGCAACATGGTGGATAAGGCAAGCCCTGGGCGTCCATATGGCCCACCAAAGACCATTCCCCAGGACCGGGATAAATGGGAAAAGAGAGTCAGTGACCAACATTGATGGGCCAGGGAAAGGTTTGGGATAAAGGTGGGACAGGGATAGCAGAGCAGGACCACAAAACTGCTCCAGCTAGCCAAGTGTTTATAAAGGCAACCAAGCTCATTTACAGAAGTGTATACATAAAAAACAAAAATTAATGGCTCAAATCATCAATCAAAAAGGTAAACACAATTACAAAACCATGAGTATATTACACAAACTTATGAATAAACAAAATATATAACAAAATAAGGTTTTAAATGCGGATAAGGACACTAGCTTAGGGGAAGGGGGATTGAAAAATAATTTTTTGGAGGGGGCAAAATAGGAGAGGAGAGGGGAGGGGGGAGGGGGAAAGAATAGGTTCTTTCAGGGGAGAGGAGAAAGATCGTGTGTTCATACTATGTATGAACACTGATCTCTGTCTCCTCCTAGTCAGTCCCATCCTCCCCACAGTTAGAAAACACACTAGGGAACACAATTAACCCCTTTATCGCCCCTAGTGGTAACCCCTTCCCTGCCAGTAACATTTACACAGTAATCAGTGCATTTTTATAGCACTGATCGCTGTATAATTGTCAATGGTTTCAAAAATGTGTCAAAGGTTTCTGATGTGTTGGCCATAATGTCGCAGTCCCAATAAAAATCGCAGATCGCCACCATTACTAGTAAAAAAAATAATACTAAAAATGCCATAAATCTATCCCCTATTTTGTAGACACTATAACTTTTGCGCAAACCAATCAATATACACTTATTGCGATCTTTTTTTACCAAAAATATGCAGAAGAATACATATCGACCTAAAATGAGGAAAAAATTTGCTTTTTTGATAAAAAATGTGGGATATTTATTATAGCAAAAAAGTAAAAGATATTGTGTTTTTTTCAAAATTGTCACTCTTCTTTTGTTTATAGCGCAAAGGATAAAAAACGCAGAGGCGATCAAATACCACCAAAAGAAAGCTCTATTTGTGTGAAAAAAAGACATCAATTTTGTTTGGGTACAGCGTCGCACGGCTGTGCAATTGTCAGTTTGATGCAGTCCCGAATTGCAAAAAATGGCCCGGTCATTGAGCAGCCAAATCTTCCGGGGCTAGAGTAGGGACGGTTCAGATAGCGTCAGTGTGGTGATGGTTGAACACTGTCTATTTGATTGTGTTACTGCCAGTTTAATATTATTTACTTCTGTGTGCGTTACTGCCAGTTTAACGCCATATAGTTCTGTGTGCATTACTGCCAGTTTAATGCCATATAGTTTTGTGTGCATTACTGCCAGTTTAATACCATATAGTTTTGTGTGCGTTACTGCCAGTTTAACACCATATAGTTTTGTGCGCATTACTGACAGTTTAACGCATCTAGTTCTGTGTGCATTACTGGAAGTTTAACGCTATATAGTTCTGTGTGCATTACTGTCAGTTTAACGCCATTTACTTCTGTGTGAGTTACTGCCAGTTTAATGCCATATAGTTCTGTGTGTTTTACTGATAGTTTAATTCTGTATAGTTCTGTGTGCGTTACAGACAGTTTAACGCCATATAGTTCTGTGTGTGTTACTGCCAATTTAACGCCATATAGTTCTGTGCGGGGCCAGCAACAAATGTGTCCACAGGCAAAGGTGGACGTGGTGGTCAGTCTTCAGGCAGGGCATCATTTCCTCTGTTTAGTGAGTTTGCCCATGCTATCCAGCCACAGCATGCAGAGGAGGTGATGAACTGGCTTACTAAACCTTCCTCATCCTGCTCATCCCCTTTCACGCAAGCAGAGACAAATGTGCAGTCCCCTGCAGTTGCCAGAGTGGATAAATCTGCCTCCTTGTCCATATATATTCCTGCCATAGCCCCAACATCAGCCATTGAGGAGTCAGTTGAGTTATTTGACCACAGAGTCAGCCACTTGCACCTTGATGATACCCAGCCATTACTGGATTCAGATGTTGGTTCTGAGGTTGAGGATGACAGGAACATGAGCCTAGAGAGAGGGAGGAACATTGGTAGACAAATTGACATTCACGTTCCCCAAGTCGCAGCGTATTGCCAAGTTGTCTCCAGTGGTAATGATGAAGATGGAGGAGATGGAGATGATGATGAGGTCACTGATGTGACTTGGGTGCCAGATAGAGCAGAGGAGGAAACTGAAGGTGAGGCGGCACAACTCCAAGGAGGCTGACATTAAGAAACAGTAGAGAGCAGCCACCCTATTCACATTCTGCAGCTGTTATCTCCTGGCCCACTCCCCAAAGTTCAGCTGTCTGGGCTTTTTTTCAGCACATCTGCAGCAGATTGCACTGTTGCATTTTTGAAGGCCCTAACACATAGCATGTACGTACCAATTATTACACCTAAAATACATTCTGCTGAGCAAAGGGTAAACAAAATATTACTTGTGGTTTTAGTAGTGTAGTTGTCCACAGAGCAGAGCATTGGTCCAGGCAGCAGGCAGGAACGTGGTCAGCAACAGTGAACTGAATTGTCCAGGCAGGAATATTGTCCATAGTCTGTACAGGCAGCAGGCAGGAATGCTGTCCATATACAATCCAGGGTCGGTAAAGACAGCAGGCAGAGATATTGGTCCTGGTAGTAGGCAGGAACATGGTCCATAGTTCTGGTAGCAGGCAGAGGTGTGGTTAGTTCATGCGGCAGGCAGAGCCATGATGGCAGTAAATGGGCGGCAGGCAGAATTATTGGATGTAGGGCCTCGGTCAGCAAAGAATAGGAAAAGAGGTAGAGGCCACTCCCACCCAAACCTCTTTGCAGACAAAAAAATGTGCTTTCTCAATACAGAAAAATAATTCTTAAGCCCCTTGCATATGTGAGACCCCTGTGTTATTACGAATCTCACTACTACACTAGCAGGGTAAAAGATCAGTCCAAACGGCAGGAAAGTTGGTTGCATATGATGAGCACAGTTGGCTGTATATGATGTGAACAGGGGCTGTATATGATGGGCACAGATGGCGACATTTGATAGGTACAATGGGTGTATATGATGGGCACAGTTGGCTGCATATGATGGGTACAGTTGGCTACATATGATGGGCACTGTGGCTGTATATTATGGGCACAGTTGGCTGCATATGATTGGCACAGTGGCTGCATTTGCTGGGCACAGTGGCTGCATATAATGGGCACAGTGGCTGCATATGATGGGCACGGTTGACTGCATACGATGGGCACAGTAGCTGCATATGATGGCACAGTGAGGCTGCATTTGATGTTTTTGTTTCAGTATTTTTCAGAATTTTTCAGTTCGTTTGTGCACTGGTAAAATAACAGGCCAAGGTCCATTCAGGAGCAGGCAGTGGCATAATAAGGGGTGTGAAGGTAAATGGCAGGAATTGAGGATTACGCTTACTATAATTCACTAATACTGTAGAGAAGTATGGTAACGGCAGAAACAGTCACCTTTGCAGAGGCCTGGTTAGGAAGGACACTGGGGACAATAATAAGTGGTTTCTCTTTGAACTTCTCCCCTGGAGCACAGCCTACATTTTTTTGATGTTTTTCGCCTGTTTCTCTGGGAGGGATTTTCTTGGAAAAATGGTGTTTGTGGAGTCTGCTTATTACATCTGATTGAATGCTTTCTGGTGGGCTGTTCGGGTACATAAGGGCATTTACTCCTGATAGCCAAGGAAGCATATGGATCTCTTGGTGGATTTGCGGTTTATTACATAGGAATTGTTAAATGACCAAATTAAAAAGATAAATTTAGACTTTTTTTATACCAATGGGCAGTTCTTCTTGCAGCAAGGTAGGGTTGGATCATTTGAACATTTAGGTCGACTCCCCCCCATGAACAAATTGTAGTCGTGGACACATGCTGGTTTATGGATTGGGCCATTCCTTGCAGGGATTTCTGTTAGGTGTTGTTGTGGATTGAAGACAGCATATAGAGATCTCTTTTGTCCCTCCACTTCATAGCCAGAATTTCCTTGTTCACCGTCTCCCCTCTTCTTAGTTTCATATTAATGAGCCTTTGAGGGAATCTCATCCTGTTCGCTCTAACGGTGGAGTCTTCTTCTGGTGAAGGTTGCAGAAAAGGTGCAAACTGGTGGAGAAGTTATCCACATAGAGGTGATAAACTTTTTCAAGAAATGACAATATGAAGTACCAAACGACTTTCACGCTTGCTCCTATGTCTGCACATTCAGGGGGATGCAGCTGCATGTTCTTTCCTTCATACACCTAGAAAGCATAGGTGTACCTTGTGGCTCGGTCACATAATTTTTCACCCCATATTGGGCCCTTTTGCTGGGGATGAATTGCTTAAAGCCCAGCCTGCTGGTAAAGTGGACAAGTGATTCATCCATGCAGATATTTTGCTCCGGGATAAATAATTGTGAAAATGTTTCTGATTTTTTTTTTAGAAGTGGCCAAATTTTATACAACTTTTCATATGCTGGGTCATTTGGGGGAAGGCACTGGGTCTTGTCGTTATAATGATGGAACCGCATTATCATCAAATACCTTGTTCTTGGCATTACTGCTGAGTAGATCGGCATGTGGTGGATGGGAGTGGGTAGACCAGTATGAACATAACTCATTTTTTTTGTGAGTCCCATATTGAATGTGAGGCCCCAAAAAATTTTGAACTCCTCCACTGTTAAGTCTCTCCATTCATTGATGGGAATAATATGACGTTGGATTTTTGGCTAAAAATTGTTGTGCATACAGGTTGCACTGAGCCACAATAGCAGATAATATCCGTAAAAATGAAATAATGAAAAAATATGGGGGCAAAATTTTCCGTGTTCATCTGGACACATATCTGGGCAGTGAAAGGAGGGATATTAGCTGCTTTTGAGTTAGAAGGAAGCCACAGAGTACCTGGCCTTTCTTGCAGAGGTACTCCATTTTTGGTGGTTGCCACTGCAGTACTAGTGGATGGTGCTGCTGGTGGATGCCACTGCTCTACTTGTGGTAGCCTCCTCCTCCCCAGAATGCCTTTGTTTGGTGGGCACACTATACTCCTCCTCTGACTCTGTCAGTGTCCCACTGCTTAGCACTGGCTCATAATCATAATCCAAATCTGAAGCAGAATCTGACACAGGGAGCTCCCCCGCTGTTCTTGTCAGCTGCACTTAGAATTTGGTATTCATCCTTAGTTGAAAATAATATTTTAGACATAGTGGTGATGGGGCTGCACAGATAGATGCTGATAAGCCTGCACTGATGGGCACTGAGGAGCCTGCACAGATAGGTGCTGATAAGCCTGCACTGATGAGCCTGCAGAAATGGGTGCTGATAAGCTTGCACACATGGACACTGATTAGCCTGCACAGATGGGTGTTGATAAGCTTGCACTGATGGGTGCTGATGAGGCTGCACAGATGACGGCACAGATGATGGCACTGAGGCACTGTGACACTGATGGCACCATGACACTGATGGCACTAATAACACGAATGACACAGTGACACTGATGACACTGATGGTGTGGTGACACTGATGACACTATTGCACTGTGACACTGATGGCCCTGATGCACTGTGACACTGGTGAGATGGATGGCACTGTGACACTGATGGGCACTGTTTGTTATAGTATACTACAGTAACAAAACAGAGCCCAAAGTGTAGCAAACTCACTGCGATCACAGAAGCTTTCCTTCCTTCACACTCAGTCTCTGTATGAAGGAAGGAGAGCTGTCAATAAGAGATGATCTCATGTGTTTACATTTATGATGCTTGTCATTGGACACAGCGATCACATAGTAAAAGACTGCTGTGATTGGCTGTGTCCATGGGACAAAGCAATCACAAATTCTTCCCAAGAGGGAAGCGTGTTCCCGAGAGGACATCCATGGATGCCCTCCTGGCATTGGAAGCCCACGTTGTAGCCATATTTTGGCTATAGCATGGACAGCAAGCGGTTAAATATTTAGTGATTCTGCAAGTTAGGGGTGCATCCTCTGACAGGTTGACAACAATAATTTTTCTGCAGGCAAATTACTGCAGTATTATTACTCTGCATAGCCTCTATAGTTGCTAAGGTTATACAGCTTACGTACTGTAGATTCACAAGGAGGGTTATCAGAGTTAGCATCTTTGATTTATCTATCTTTCACTGCCTGTCAGTTACAGAACTCTTGCAACTCCACATATAGACAATGTAAATACAAGCTTAATGTTGCCCACATTGCCTGTGGTGAAGAACCAGTTTTTGGAATAGCAGACTACCAAATCGCAGTAGGGATAAGTATGCCAATATAGGTATCAAATCCCTCAGCTCATCCCAAAAATCTAATAGAAGGAATGAGAGAAGAAAAGTCCCCGGGATTGTATGGGTGAGGGGGAGGTGAAGTATTAAAGGGGGAGTAATGGGTGATGTGATTGGTATGACAAGGTACCCAAAAGTAATAAAAATATTCTTTGTTTGAAATATACAAAATAAGGTAGTTAAAAAACAATGAACAGCTCATACAAAATTCCTATGCCATGTAAATGGAGGCTCTAGGGTAAAGAAGCACGCATATACATGATATGATAGAAACCCAACATGTTTCGGATTTTAAAAGTACAATTCCTTCTTCAGGGATTTCCTTTGAGGATATATTGTATGATCTAGGAAAGTACATAGATAAAACATACCAATCATTAATACAAAGATGCAATAAGTATGCACCATAAAGTATAAATAGTGGGGATAGAAGCTTGGGAAGCAGAAGACGGAGAGCAGCCAATAATGGTGGGAAAAGACTTACTAATTCACAGAACTGTACGCATTTCCTAGATAGATCAAATCTTGATGGTTTATCAGATGGCACTCCGAGTTCCAGTCTCCATAATACCAGTCACATCTACTTTAGAGAAGTGAAGCGATATGTGGGCTTGTATATTTAAAGATACAGATTAGAGATTATCTGAAATTCCTTCAGTGTATCTAGATGGAATCCAGCACTACCCCACAGATGCGTCGGTTATGTCAGGCCACTAGAGTCCACAAGGAACAGCAGAAGAGGAGAGGGGTGTAGGTCCCTAGATATAAATATGCATTATAGTGTAAGTATAAACTCAATATATGAAGTAAAACTAAAACAGAACTCAAAATCATGAAAAGGAGAATCTTCAAGACTTCAAGTATCTATAATCGCATACTCAATTGGGCTATATTGCAATGCCAAAAACTACAAACAAATATATGAAAAATTCACATATATATGAGTTGTTTTGAGAAAAAGAGGGGCATGAAGGGGTAATTAAATAGCAACTTACAATGTATCCAAAAGAAAAAAGTCAAATTACTTAAGCAAGGACCCTGAAGTTTATTCTGTGACATATACAATGTGACCGAAAGATACACTCACAGAACAAATCAATGATCCTGTCCATAATATAGGTAAAATGTAAGAGTTTACGTAAGCAGTAAGGATGTAAAAATATATAGGGACAAGGTAGAGTAACAAAGTCATGTACTTACTTTAATGATTAGGTCTGCAATAAAAATCACCCTCCTCCTAGATGAGCAGTCTAGGTGTGCAGCACAGAAGTGTTAGCACCTGGGAGTTGAAATAGCAGCTGAACAGGGGTGACCCCGCTTATGATGGGCGGGGAATACTGCAATCAGTGTTGTGTATTAGGGAAGGGGCTGGACCAAGTTCAGCATCACATCTCCAACAGCTGACTGGAGTGTCAGCAAGGAGATACTGTGCGCCAAATGCTGTTCCCCCGGCGCGGCGGCGTCACCTGGTCATAAGGCGCAATGACGTCAGACGTCGGAGCGCCGCCAACAAGAGAGAGGAGGGCACAATTGAGGCTGGTCCGGAGAGCAGCCGCACCACACGTGCGCGAACGGCGGAACAAACGGACTACCAGGAGCCCTGAGTAAGGCCCCAAACCAAAGGCTGTGGGGCCTACCCGTGTCGGGGACATCAATATGGCATCTGGCAGCAAATTGACACGCTGTAGGGTGAAGAAAATGAAATAAAAAGGTACAGGTGGCCTGGTATAGGAGACTGAAAACAGGAGTGGAACTAAACAACAAAATGAAATACACGTAAAGAGTAAAGGCCATACATGATTAAATATACATGATAATGCATAGACATAATGAATACAGTATTATAGGTTATACAGTACAGATGTCCGAGGTGAAGCTAATAATAATTTCAACATTGTACAGCGTAAATACTATATAATACACCACATTTATAGATACAAATATAGAAAAATATATAGATCCAAGAACATCTGTATGACAGCATTCAAATTAGCATTCATGGTAACAGACAGCATATCTGGCTATAACTCAACTGTGTGACAAAAGGGGTGAAGGGAATCTTATACTGATCAACATGGGTGTGGAATATATCTACTCAATCACAGATCCCCTTCATAGCCCCCTGATGTGAAACCCTGTAGAAAAGGTTTAAAGCTTAGTATTTTGTTTAGGCCTAGGGGTGAGGTGGCATTCAAATTCGAAATCCACCTCATTTCTGAGGATTCGTTTGTTAAGGTCTCCTCCTCTAGGGGTTTGGTGGAGATGGTCCAATACCAAAACTGATACCTTCGGAAAGCGTTCATTATGGACTAAAGCTATGCAGCAACCCCAAGGAAAGTCTGGATTTTTCGTTTTCATAGCTGCTATGTGGCGATACAGGCGCTTACATAGTTTCTGGATGGTTTTCCCCACATAATAACAGCCACACTCGCACTGTAATAAATACACAACAAATGTGGTCTGACAGTTGGGGTAGTGTTCGGGGGAGAAGATCCGTCCGTTAGGAAGGCACGGGTTTTTGTCTGTACTGATATACCTACAATAGCCACAAAAGTCGCAGGGAAAAGTACCAAGAGTATTACAGAGGTCGCCACGAGTCAGTCCTTTGAATTCGCTTTTAACTAAGCGGTCGCCAACTGACGTGTTACGTCTAAGGGTGACTAAGGGGTTTGGGGAAACAAAAGGGCCCACTGTTGGGTCATTGGTTAAGACTTGCCAATACTTGGTCAGGATGTGTCTTAGCTCGGTGTGTTCGTTTGAAAAGGTGGTAATTATCCTAGTATAAAGATTAGTACTAGGGATGGATTTGTTCTGTGGTCGTAGCAAGTCCTGTCTATCACGATTATTAGCTTTGTTGAAGGCTCTTTTTAGGCATCTATGACTGTAGCCTCTATCTAGAAGACGATTTTTTAGAGCTCTGGCTTCTCGAAGGAAATCGTCATTCTTGGAGCAGTTGCGTTTGATCCTAAGAAATTGACTGAAGGGGATGGAATTAATTAGTGGTCTCGGGTGGAAGCTATCAGAGTGTAGAATGGTGTTCCCTGAGGTGGGTTTGCGGTGAAGTTTGCAAGCTAGGGAATTATCTGAGTCTTTAAATATCTCAACATCTAGAAATGCTATAGATGTGTGATCATAAATCATTGTAAAATTTAGATTACATTCATTACAGTTTAGGATGGTTAGAAAAGTGTGAAGTAGATCAATCAGTCCCTCCCAGAGGACGAAGATGTCATCGATGTACCTGCGCTACATAGTGATGTGGCGCAGGTACATAGAGAGATCCTCGTCATCGAATAAGGTTTTTTCCTATTCCCCCAGGTACAGATTGGCGTAGCCAGGGGCACAGCAGGTGCCCCTGGCTACGCCCTGCACCTGGAGGAAATATTGTCCATGGAAACTGAAAACATTGTGTCAGAGTATAAAGTCCAATGCCTGCAGTATAAACTCATTAAACATTTTTTCTGAAGGAACAGTTTGAAGTAGAATTTTTTGAATACAGGCTAAGCCCTTATTGTGTGGTATGGAGCTATACAGTGTTTCTACATCGATGGAGACCAAGATGGTATGATCCGACACCTGGACTCCATCGATGATTTGAAGCAGGTGGATCGTGTCTCTTACAAAGGACAGCAAGGAAGACACTAGTGGTCTAAGATGTTCGTCCACTACTTTTGAAAGGTTCTCAGTGATGGATCCATTTCCCGACACAATGGGTCTGCCTGGGGGATCCCTTTGATTTTTATGAATCTTGGGGAGGGAGTAAAATGTGGGGATAATTGGAAATGAAGTCCAGATAAATTTCCACATTTGATTAGAGAATATATTGTTATCAAGTGCTCTGTCAACTAGGATGTAGAATTCCTTGTTAAACAGAGTAATTGTTTCAAATTTGATAGGTCTATACTAATCGACATTATTAAGTTTTTTAATGCATATTGATATGTACTTGTCATTATTCACCACCAATACAATATTTCCACCCTTATCTGAGGGTTTAATGACCAGATTTGGGTTTTTGGATAGCTCATTAAGGGCTGTTTTTTCATTAATTGTTAGATTATCAGGTAAGCTAGAAATTGTGCTCATGCTTTTTATGTCCTGAGTAGTTAGTTTTAAGAAAGTAGCTATGCCATGGTTGGAGCTCGGAGAGGGATAAAGATCTGATTTTTTCTTCAATTTTGAAGTTGTTTGCCCGGTCGCTGTGGAGTTAGTAGATTGATTTAGGATAGATTCCAAATCGATAACATCGATGAGGTCTCGAGTGTCACTCTCTTCTAGGAGTGCGTTTAGATTCGCTAAAGCTTGACGTTCATTAAGGGTTTGGAAAGTATTTGAATCCACATCAGTTTTATTGAACATACTCTGTAACTGAAGCTTCCGTGTAAATAGATGTAAATCTTTTATTATTTCAAACCTTGTATGGTTGAGATACAGTGTTTTCTACATTGGAGGGATTGAGGGGGAACTCAAGTTTTTTGGCTGGAATAGGCTGGGAATTCTAATATTAGTGGAGGGAACCGTTTCTTTTATATTAGACCCAGAATGGGCTGAAGCGGAGGTGTTATTAGATGTTTGTGGGGTTGGAGTAGGTGTTTTAGTGGGAGTTTTATGTGTGCGGTTCCCCTGATTGCGTTTGGGTCTCCCCTCGGAACTGTCCCCATCTCTATGTCTTTTTGCATTTTTTTTAGAAAGTGGTTAAACTAAAATTATATGACAATAGCATAAAAAGTCCAGTGTCTGATTACAGTCATGAGTTATTTTGCAATGCAAAAAGTCTTTGAATAACAATGGTCTACAAGGAGAAAGCCTGAGAAATGAAAGTAGCAACATTTTACCAGAATTAGGTCACTAATAAAGGAAAATTAAGTCCTGAGTATTAATTGGCTCCAGTTTCCAAGATACAGCTTAACCACTTCAGCCCCGGAAGGATTTACTCTCTTAATGACCAGGCCATTTTTTGCAATACGGCATTGCGGTATTTTAACTGACAATTGCGCTGTCATGCGATGTTGTATCCAAACAAAATTGATGTCCTTTTTTTTCCCACAAAGCTTTCTTTTGGTGGTATTTGATCACCTCTGCAGTTTTTATTTTTTGCGCTATAAACAAAAAAAACCCGGCAATTTTGAAAAAATATATATATTTTTTTACTTTTTGCTATAATAAATACTCCCCCCCAAAAAAAAAATAAAATAAAAATGTCTTCATAATTTTAGGCCAATATGTATTCTTCTACATATTTTTGGTAAAAAAAATCACAATAAGTGTATATTGATTGGTTTGCGCAAAAGTTATAGCATCTCCAAAATAGGGGATATATTTATGGCATTTTTATTATTATTTTTTTTTTTTTACTATTAATGACAGCGATCAGCGATTTTTAGTTGGACTGTGACATAGCAGCAGACAGACACTTTTGACACTTTTTTTGGACCAGTGACATTTATACAGCGATCAGTGCTAAAAATAGCCACTGATTACTGTATAAATGGCACTGGCATGGAAGAGGTTAACACTAGGGGGGCATCAAGGGGTTAAGTGTTTCCTAAGGAGGTGTTTCTAACTGTGGGGGGAGTGTACTGACAGGGAGTAGAGGGAGATTGCTGTTCATGATCACTAGGAACAGCATATCTCTCTCTCCTCCCCTGTCAGAATGATGATCTGTTTGTTTACACTGACAGATCCCCATTCTGGCTCTTTGTGGAGTGATTGCGGGTGGCTGGCGCGCCTGCTATTGCTCTTCAAGTGGCTGATATACAGCTATGGTGATTTGTGCAGCCTTGCCAAACTGCTTCAGTATAATTACAGCGGCTCGTCGGCAAACGGTTAAAGAGACGTTCCGCCTGCCCCTTTAACAATTAAAATTCATCAGCTACACATACTGTAGCTGCTGGCTTTTAACATTAGGACACTTACCTGTCCTGGAGTCCAACGATGTCGGCACCGCAGCTGATGTTCACATCAGCTGGTTGGGTGCTGCCAACCCCATTGCTGGTAAGGGTACCTGGCAGTGTAGCCTTTCGGCTTCACGGCCGGGTCCCTACTGAGCATGCGTGAAGTTCGTTGCTGTCAATCACTGGCCTGGCAGAAGGGAAGGGAGGAGGGAGGAGGAGGGGGGCCAAGCTGCTGACGTATTTTACCCTGGTGTGGTCTCCAAGAAGTGGGGAAGGGGACCTGTCAAAAACAGGTCCCTGTCCCCCTCTCCCCCCCTGAAAGGTGCCAAATGTGGCACTGGAGGGGGAGGAGACGAATAAGCAGAAGTTCCACTTTTAGGTCAAAATTTCATCAAAATAATTCAAAATTATGAGGGGGTGTGCGATTATGCTCCATAACGTTTCTGAAAAATGTGATATGGCAATGAGAATAGTGCTACACCAATCATTATAAATGTATCTTTTTTTTTGATACCAAGAACATAACTTTCCATTAATTTATTGTTTTTTCATGTAACATTTTCATTCTCCCTCCACGCCATTGGGGCTGCAAAAGGCATTGACTTTTTCTTCTTGTTTAGCCAATGACGCAGAAAAGTTGCACGTGTAATGCAACAATAATGAGGGGCCCAACTCTTGTCCTGATCTCCTATTTTGCATCCAAAATATAGATGGTATGCCTTTTTTTACCACTGCCGTCTTACTGCACTTTTGAAATGTAACCTCGCCACAAATGTAGCAGAAGTTATCTGCATTGTTTACACAGTTTTGAGGCATCTTGGGAAAATATGCAACTGTTCCTTGGAAATGTGAGGCAATGACACTTTCAAGCCACCAGATGTAACTGTATGATGTGTAGATCTGACCAAGACAAATGTACCTTGCAATAAAAGAACAATAATTTACAGTTAGGTAATGTGGTACCATTTTCATTGTTTTACAGTACTTTGTCAAAAAGTTACAAGGCATCATGATCATCAGACACTTCCCTCCCTTGTAGGCAAATATACTCGCCTGTGTATAAATCTTTATTGTGAAATCTTGAAAACTTTAGCCAGCCAGAACCTTTATCACTTGTTTTCTAATTAATTTAGTCAAAATCTGTAAGAATTAGCAAATTTTATCCCGGAGGTCGATAATTTCCCATAATTTGTAGACAAGAGTAACATGATAAATTGGGGTTGTAGGTATGGACTGAGAGTATAAAAAAATAATGAATATTTATTCGACAGAAGTCACTTCTACAGACACCATAAATAATAGTCAAATTGGGATGTGCAAAGACAGCAGTTTATATATATTGGATTCAATTTAATTATTAATATTATTAATTATATAATGATTTTTCCCTTTTAGACAGCATAACCAATGATAACTAACAATAATGATAAAGAATCCAACACATCAAATATATAATGGGATTATAACTTCCCTTTTAGTCCTTTTCAGATAATATATTTCATCCTGGATATACAGTATATACATCTGGATGGACTTGTGACTTGATCCTTAAATTCCTTTTATTCTTTTTCTAAAAATGTTATATTGAGTTTTATATAACTCTTGAAATATTTCATTTCTTTTCAGATAGTTTAACCACTTCCATACAGGGCATTTTCACCCCCTTCCTGCCCAAGCCAATTTTCAGCTTTCAACGCTGTCACACTTTGAATAACAATTGCGCGGTCATACAACACTGTACCCAAATTACATTTTTATCATTTTTTTCCAACTAATAGAGCTTTTTTTTTAAGGTATTTGATCACCCCTGTGGTTTTTATTTCTTGCGCTATCAACAAAAAAAGAGTGACAAGTTTGAAAAAAACACAATATTTTTTACTTTTTGATATTTTTAAACAATTTTTTTCCTCAGTTTAGGCTGATATATATTCTTCTACATATTTTTGTTAAAAAATATTGCAATAAGTGTATATTTATTGGTTTGCGCAAAAGTTATAGCGTCTACAAAATAAGGGGATAGATTTATAGCATTTTTATTATTATTTTTTTTTTACTAGTAATGGCGGCGATCTGCGATTTTTATCATGACTGCGATATTGCGGCGGACACATCAGACAATATTGACACATTTTTGGGACCATTCACATTTATACAGCGATCCGTGCTATAAAAATGCATTTATTACTGTATAAATGTGACTGGCAATGAAGGGGTTAACCAGGAGGGGGCGCTGTAGGGTTAAATGTGTTCCTAAGGAGTGATTCTAACTGTGGGGGGAGGGGATTCACAAGGGGAGGAGACCGATCGATGTTCCTCTGTACAAGGAACACACCATCGGTCTCCTCCCATATGACAGGACGTGGATCTGTGTGGTCCTGCTCGGTTACCCGGCAATCACGGGTGCCCGGCGGACATTGCGGCTGCCGGGCACGCACACCGGGACCCGAGTGACGCGCGCGCCCCCTAGGGATCCTGGAAGGCAGCGCCGTCATATGATGGCGGCCCAGGATACCAGCTGCACCATCCCGCCGTCATATGACGGTGGGCGGGCAGGAAGTGGTTAAGGTTGACTCGCACAATGACATCCAATCTTTGGAACATTAGCCAGCTGTGTACACAAGGTTGGTTTGTCCTGCTAATCAGTACAATAGAGAGAAAGATAGTCTAAGTATGTTTCTGTAGAATGTTGGCCTTTTCCACAATACCATGTGTGTGATCTGAAGGTTCTTGTAAACAAAGAGGTATAGTCTGAATGCATTATGCAGTTTTCCTTGGTTATAAAACAAATTGATTTGTTGAGGCCCTGTAACCATGAGACAATTTTAGCCTAACAAGATGTTTATTCTTCTCAAAACTAGGTGTCCTAATGTTTTCGTGTCAATACACTCATCGTCCTGGAGCTTAAACAACCTTTTAGACTCTCAGCAGTACTTAGAATCCTATCACCAGATTTTATTAAAAAGGTCTTTGTTGTAATTATCATATGTACATATATATATATATATATATTCCTTTTTTTTAAAACCTCGGACACATAGCATGGCAACTTTACTAGGAAGTTCCTGCGTAAGTTGTGCCTACATTTAAAAACTAGAAAGAAGTTTAAATAACATGTTCCAATACAAAATCATCCTGAATTTTGCATTTTCCTGATATAATGGCATTTGAAAATACCTGGGCAATCTGGATATGAAAAGACATAGCTCAAAGGTTTATTTCTTCCCTCAAGATTAACACTCACTGACATCTTTGATGCTAACTTTTTCAGGCATTATTAAGGGGTCCTCTGTATATCACCTTTTAAAATATTTCTATACGTGTGAAATTACCAATATCAGTATGCATTGGTTAGCTATGACTAATTTCCTGATTATCTAATGATTGCACTGCTTTAAGGCTACTTTCACACTGGGACGGGCGTCAGCGGTAAAGCGGCGCTATTTTTAGTGGCGATTTAGCAGCCCTATTCGTCCGTTAGCGAGGTGGTTTTAACCCCCGCTAGCGGCCGAAAAAGGGTTAAAACCGCCCACATAGCGGTTTTGTGGCACTGCCCCATTGATTTTAATGGGCAGGGGCGCTTTAGGAGAGGTGCAAAGATACTGCTTGCAGGACTTTTTTTTACTGCGAGCGCACCGCTCCAGTGTGAAAGTCCTCAGGCTTTCACACTGGAGAGACAGGAGAGGCTCTTTACAGGCACTATGCAGGCGCTGTAGCGCCTGTCAAGTGCCTCAGTGTGAAAGTAGCCTTAAGGACATAACATAAGGGAATAAGGCTTCATGTACACTGCTGCTGGTAAACGGACGTTTAGGAGCAGTTGGGCATTTTTTTCAGCTGCCTCTAAACTCTCCTCTATGTTATCTTATCAGTAAATATACACAGCGTCGTTTATAGTCATTTCTAGGCAGTTGAGTTTAGAAGTATTTTTTGGAAAGCAAAAAAAAGCATTCAGGATGGATGTTTAGAGGCATTTGAAATGCCAAACACCTGTAACAGCTTGTAAACATGTGTAAATGTTGTAACTCACATTTAGCCTTCTTTCATTTACAGGTGTTGTAGCACACCACCAGCTGTAGACTATAGCCAGCAAATTTCTTTGCCCCATCTGCAGCAGTGAGAAAAAAAATACAGCCACTGCCACCCACATGCCCAGCGTCTAAATACAAGCTTGCCAAAGCTGCTGGCTCTACAACTTCTGCCTTTCCGTTTGGTGAATTATGCCCCCTTCCATGAATTTGCAGAATGCGTTGTACCACAATGGCAGATTCCCAGTCACTATTTATTTTCATGTAAGACATTCCAACTCTGTACCATCACATGGAAGGCAATGTTATGGCATCGGTTAGCAAGGCAGTCAGCTGCAAAGTTCACGTTACTGCTGACACGTGGTCCAGCAAGCATGGTCAGGGGGCGATATATTTTGTTCACAGCACACTGCTTGCAACTCGGAAGGATGCAGGACAGGGCTCAGTGCTGCAGCTTGTTGTGCTACCACATCTCCATACAGCTAGTGGTGATGATGCAAGACTTGTCAGCTCCACCCCCTCCTCCTCCTCCATGCCCTCCTCTGCTGAATTGTCCTATGAACCACAAGTACTCCCTAAGCATTCAAGGGGCTATTCAATGAGTCAGACTAAAAGATACCATGCAGTGCTTTAGCTGGTGTGTCTGGGGAACAGGAACCACATTGGAGCAGGGATTCTTGCAGCCCTGCAGAGGCAGGCCCAGGGGTGGTTCACGCCATGCCAGCTGGAGCCAGGAATGGTGGTGTGCCATAACGGCACAAACCTCCTGTCCACCCTTAGACAGAGAAAGTTGACACATATTCCACGCCTGGCACATTTCCTCAATTTGGTGGTGCAGCATATCTTAAATAAGGTACCTAGGGTTGGAAGATCTGCTAAAGCAGGCCAAAAGAGTCTGTAGCCATTTCAGGCTGTCATACATATCCAGTGCTTAGTTGGCTGAAATTCAGCGGGAATTCCACCTGCCTATAAACCACCTAATTTATGACATGCCCACCAGGTGGAACTCGGCTGCACATGAAGCAGAGGGCCATCCACCAGTATCTGTGTGAGTACGGCACAACGACAGGCTTAGGCCAGCTCTGCTTTTTTTTTCCTTACACCATGGCTGCTGAGAAAGAATGCATGCACTGTACTGTCACCATTTGAGGAGGCCAAAAGGATGGTAAGCTGTGACAATGCATGCATCAGTGACACAATACCTGTTGTGTTCCTACTGGAGCAGACTCTGCATGGCATTATAGATAGGGCCCTTGAGACAAAGCACCGGGAGGAAGAGGAGGACCTACTTTCCTCTCAAGGCCTGCAGACACCATTCTTCCGACACCACAGAACACACAAGAGGAGATGGAGGAGAATGAAGATTCTGGCAGTTTTGGAGGCATTGAAGCAGAGGAAGACATACGTCAAACCTTAGGAGATGGTGTTCCATCCTCAGAACCCTTGGGAGTAGTGCATGGCTGGGAGGAGGCAGTTTCAGATACTGTAATCCTCAGTGACCCTGAGGAGTCTGCTTCTCCTGTCTCTGCAAACTTGCTGTGCATGGACTCCCTCATGCTTCAAAGCCTTCAAAAGGACCAAAGAATATGTGGCATAAAGGAGATGGAGCACTATTGGTTGGCAACGCTCCTTGACCACTGTTCCAAAGGAAAGTCTCACCCATACCATCCCCACAGAGGGTGCAGAAGATTAAATCTCTTGAGGACACCTTAAAGAACATTTTATCTAACGCTTTTCTTGACTCTAGTAGGTTACAGTGTCATGGAAAATGTAGTTTTGTGGCTTCTGTTGGTCAAGAGAGGAGCGGTGGAGAAGGGGGCCGCCTAAGTGATGCATTTCACAATTTCTTTAGTCCTTGTCACCCAAGGCTGTCAGCTTCCACATCCCATTGGAGGTGTCTGCATCATATGGTGCATAGTTATCTAGGGGCAAAAACAGAGATGGAGAGCTTTCCAGTTGACGATCCACTGGGTCATGAGAATAGATCACTGGCCAGAACTTGCCAGTATGCAATTAAGCTGCTGAGCTGCCCTGCATCCAGCGTGCTTTCCCATGGGACATTCGGTGCTGCTGGAGGTTTTTTTTACTGATAACAGACTCTGTGGCCCATCTGACATTTATCAAAATGAATCAGTTCTGGATTATCAGCTGCTATGAAGCCCCTGATGCCGATGTCACTGAGTAAGTGTTTTTGGGATGTGGAATCCCTGCAGGACCTCTAGGCTGTCTAGCATTGCGGGTGCTGACTTAATCTGGAAGATTTTTTTTTTATGTAGGTTTCATGGGCAGAATTAACACCCAAAGACCAATTTTTCCACACCTGTTTGACAGGTGCATATCATTTAAATTTTTGACAGCATGGCAATTCTTGCTTTCATCAAAAGTACCTCTATAGGGCTACAGTGTGAAGGCACCTCTGACACCCAAAGACCAATTTTTCCACACCTGTTTGACAGGTGCATATCATTTAAATTTTTGACAGCATGGCAATTCTTGCTTTCATCAAAAGTACCTCTATAGGGCTACAGTGTGAAGGCACCTCTGACACCCAAAGACCAATTTTTCCGCACCCGTTTGACAGGCGCATATCATTTCAATTTTTGACAGCAAGACAATTCTTGTTTTCATCAAGAGTACCTCTATAGCAGTGGTTCTCAACTCCGGTCCTCAGGACCCACTAACAGGTCAGAATTTAAGTATTACCTTGGGGAAATGCAGACTAGAATACTGCAATCACTGAGCAGCAAATGATATCACCTGTGGTATATTTCAGTTATCTTGAAAACCTGGCCTGTTGGGGGCAGGAGGCGGAGCCTAGCAGAGCAGACATGCATTGTTAGAGCTCCACACCGCTGAGGAGAGAAGAGAAGGACAAAGTGAAGCCTGCAGGCTCAAAAGGTATCCATTTGAACCTTTTTGCCCCAGGGAACAAACTGTGAAAGTTTGGGCAGGAAATATGGTACTGGGAGGAAACCGTGGCAGAAATAAAAATCACCTCACAAAGAGCTCACAGGCACTCACTGCAGCTGAAGCAGCTCCAGTCACCTCACAAGATACAGCATCAGGGCGCTCTCACAGACAGAAAATGTCACAGCAAGACTCTTCATTTGAGTCAGATACAGAACAAATCCTCTCACAAACTTCTCCACAAGCCTCCTCAGCACCCCCAGTAATATTACTACAATTTGAAAAGATGCTTCATAAGGCTTTAAAACAAACCTCAGACCAAATAACAAAAAGCCTAACCAAAGAAATAAGAGAGCTGGGAAACCGCACCGCAGCCTTAGAAATAAAAATGGATGAAATTGAAATTACAACCCAAGAAAATATAACAGAATTGGAACAATTAAAAAAAGAGAATTTAATACTTCAAACTAAGCTCGAAGATTACGATAACAGAGCCAGACGTTCAAACTTGCGCATAAGGGGAATACCTGAAACTGTGACAGACCTGCAATCTACTATTACTGCTCTATTACAAGAACTAAAGCCAGATATCCCTATTGAACGTTTAGAACTGGACAGAGTACACAGAGCCCTCACAGCCAAAAAGAAAGATGGACCCCCACGTGATATAATCACAAAATTTCATTATTACAGAACGAAAGAACAAATACTAATTGCTGCAAGAGAAAAAAAGGAACTTAATTTTCAAGGACACAATTATCAAATTTTTGCTGACCTATCCCAACTTACTATTACTAAAAGACGATCCATGAAACCCCAACTAATGGAACTGCAACGCCACAACATTATGTATCAACGGGGCTTCCCCTTTTCAGTCAGATTTAACTACCAAGGTACAATTTACAGAAGCAGATCAGCAGATGAACTACAACAAACCCTTTTAAAATTAAATCTGACAGAACCCACAAGCAGCAACACTCCCACACGCAGAAGAATGGCATCATCTTCACCTTCAGGCAGCACCCAGAAAATTTCAGAACAAAATGGGAATCATCATTCTCACAAAAGAGGCCATTATGCCACATCATCCATGGACCAAGAAGATTCAATGGACTGACATCCTAATTCCTGATATCTCTTCATTTATTACACTAAGAGATGGTTCTCTATAAAAAACCTATATTTATAACTGAATGTAACTGCATTCTGATAGTCACACACTGTGTGGGGTCATGTTACATTCCAGTTATATTTCTTATTACTTCTGATTCATATAGCCTTAGAATATATAAGTGAAATAAGGAAATTCTTGTTCAGTTATATATTATCAGGTAATAACAATAGATTTATTACTTTTTAGGACAAATATGTTCAATAATCCAGAAGTAATGGAAGCTTTTTCTTTCTTTTCTTAAAACAAATATATTATTACCTAACTAGTTCCTAGAACTATGTTTTTGTTTATTCTAATCTGAAGCAATACAACCTCAATTTTATGAGTTAACATATCTAAACAGTTACATATGAATAAAATATGTAATTGTTTACTCTAAAAGGGTTAAAATCCCAAAATAATTCAAACTATCTTCATCAATACCAAAGTTATTAACAGTACCTTTCTAACTGAATTATTTAGCCTAGGGCAAGACTAACCATATACAACCACCCTGGAATAAATAATTTCAACAAAAACTATATTCTGCACTCCAATTAATGAAACATCATTTTGATGTCTTTTGACATAGCACTTCTCTCCTGTAAGCGGAAGATCCGTGTACCCCCATTAGCCCTCCTCATTCTCCCAACCATATTATGTGGGAGTGTGACGAAGGCACTTATTCCCCTGAGAGAGATATTTATTCTCTTTCACGGGTAAATTGTGATTACTTGCAAAAAATAATTTATACAATGTATCATCTAATCTCATATGTTTTTTGTTTACTCTTTACTCCAGAATTCACTGGTTTCTTTTCTATCTATTCATCTCTTCAGTCCACACAGGTTGATCTGCGCAGTCAGCTCTGCATAACAAAAAGTAAGTCAAAACTATTTGATCTATTGCCATGGCACCACTGAATATACTTTCCCTGAATGTTCAGGGAATAAATGTCCCTCAAAAAAAGGACCAAAGCCTTCCGTACTTTCCATAACAAGAAGGCTCACATAGTATGCCTCCAAGAAACACACTTCACCAAAGATTCTACTCCAAAATATATTTCTCCTTTTTATCAACAAATTTACACGGCTTCTGCCTGTACCAAGCAAAGGGGAACTCTAATTGCATTTCACCGATCCACACCATTCACCTTATCATCAGAAATTAAAGACCCAGAAGGTAGATACCTGATACTCATGGGTTATATAATGGATACAGCAATCACGGTGATTTCCTACTACGCTCCTAACAAACAACCTACACCATTCCTCTCACATATATTACAAGTGATTAATACACACAAAATAGGAACAGTGATAATGTGTGGGGATTCGAACCAGGTCCTCCTCCCATTTCTAGATAAATCACCTTTTACACCATCCAAAATAACCTCTAGATTACCTTTTTCTCAACTTCTTTCCAAATACAATCTGGTAGATTCGTGGAGAGAAAGTAACCCAATGAAAAAGAAATTCACTTATTTCTCGCACCCTCATCAAACCTTCACCAGAATAGATCATATTTTTCTAACAATAGGAATGATACCAGAAATTATTGCATCAGATATAATTCCGATTCCGTGGTCTGACCATAATGCAGTATACACTACTATAGCCTCAGCCATACCAAAAGCGCATGACCCAACGTGGTACTTACCGGACATAATGCTCAAACACCCACTACATCAGATGGCCATTGAACAAGCTTTAAAGGAATACATATCAATTAATAATACAACAGACATCTCCCCAATAACACTGTGGGAAGCTCATAAGCCTGTCTTGCGTGGTACAATACAAAGACAAATGGCACTATTTAAACGGGAACGCAAAAATCTAGCAAAAAAACTAGAACTCAATTTTAATGCAGCCTACATATCATTTCAAGATAATCCATCTCAGAGTACAAAATCTCATCTGGAAAAATCTAGATTGGAATACGATCTATTTCTCACTGAGTCAGTTGATAAATCCCTCAAACGCTCCAAACACAATTTCTACATGAATACAAACAAACCAGGTACATATTTGGCTCGGGCATTAAATTCAACTAACAAATCTTTCAAACCAATACGTTTGAAATTATCAAAAAATGTTTACACTTGTAATCCAGTTAAAATAGTCCATAAATTTCACTCACATCTCGCAACTTTATACAAGACAAACAATGAATTTAATCCTACAGAGGCTGAATCCTTCTTCTCAAAAATAACCTTACCTGAGTTATCTCAGAATCAAAAAAGCAGTTTGGATGAGCCTATTACTATAGATGAAGTTGCTAACGCCATAAAAGACCTAAAACTTAACAAAAGACCAGGCCCAGACGGCTACTCGGCTTTATACTATAAAACATTCTCAGAAATACTCTCTCCCATTCTCACTGAAACTTTTAACAAACTTCTAGATGGACATTCTTTTCGGCAAGAAACACTAATGGCAATTGTTTGTATGATCCCAAAACCCCTTTCTGATGATACTTCCTGTGTGAATTATCGGCCTATCTCTCTGTTAAACCTCAATATTAAATTATTAGCAAAAATAATAGCAAAACGCCTCAATAGCATTATAGGAAAATTAATACATAGAGATCAAGTAGGCTTCATGCCAAATAGACAGGCAGGCGATAATATACGCAGGGCAGTGTTATTGGCACATATTGCTAAAAAACGGAAAATCCCTTTATGTTTTCTATCTCTCGATATTAAGAGGGCATTTGACACAGTATCCTGGCAATATATGCAATATTCATTACAAAAATGGGGTTTTGGACCCCACTTTTTAACATGGATCAAAGCATTATATAATAAACCCAAAGCCTATATAAAATATGCTGGATACAAATCTGAAGCCTTTAATATCGAAAGAGGTACCCGACAGGGTTGCCCATTATCTCCCTTATTATTTGCCCTTATACTTGAACCCATGGCCCAATACATCAGAACAAACCAAACTATAACTGGCATTGAAGTAGGAGGTATTACACACAAACTATGTATATTTGCAGACGATATATTACTTTTTCTATCATCACCACAGGTCTCTGGTCCTAACTTAATACCAGCTCTTGATGGATTTGCAGCCCTATCCGGCCTTATGATTAATCCTAAGAAATGCCTAGTGCTTAATATTTCACTCACAAACATGGAATTGATCCCGGCTAGGGCTGCACTCCCATTCACATGGGCAGAAAAATCAATCCCATATCTTGGAATTCATTTAACAGCATCTCATTCTGACTTATTCTCAATCAATTATCCTCCTGTATTAAGACAGATCACAAATCTAATAAAACAATGGTCGCAACTTCCTTTATCCTGGATAGGGAAGATTAATGCAATCAAAATGACTATTCTACCCAAATTGCTTTATCTATTCAGAGTCCTCCCTATTCCAATTCCTTCCTATTTTTTGAGAATAGTACAAAAAAGAGCAACTTCGTTTATATGGGGCTCTTCTAAACCACGTATACCTATACACACACTACATCTTCCCAAAAATAAAGGAGGCCTGGGATACCCTAATTTTACTAACTACTACAGAGCAGCACATTTGGCCAGTCTGTCCAAATACCATGCAAAACAGGAAATCCCATTATGGGTATTTATAGAGGCTTCAGAAAATGACCCTCTATTAATATCAAACTTGTTATGGCTTGATCCTAAAGACCGCTTTAAAATTCATAATCCCATAACTAAACACTTCTTATCTCTCTGGGATAAACTAAAAACCAAATATCAGTTACAATCTCCACACAATCCTCTCCTTTCTTTTATCAGAAATCCGGCCTTTTATCCGGCATGGATCTACCCAAATTCTTTTAAAGCTTGGACAACATCAGGCATTCAGACACTAAATGACTTCATAGCATCTAAATCATTCCTTTCATTCCCATCGCTTAGAGAAAAATATGATCTACCAAACTCTGAGATATTTAGATATCTCCAAATCAAAAATTTCTATACACCATTCCTAAAGGGGGATACACCATTATCCCAATTATCCATTTTTTAATCAATCTGCACAATAGATCCATTTGCTAAAGGTACAATTTCATCACTTTATAATCAATTATATGGAGTAGCAAATCTTAATAGACCCTCTTACGTTCAGAGGTGGGAGGAGGACCTGGGACGAACTTTAGAAGACACGGACTGGTCTAACATATGGCTCACATCTAAGTCATCTTCACCCAACATCTTAGCACTGGAGACAAATTATAAAGTCCTAACTCGCTGGTACCTTGTACCCGCTAGAGTGGCAAAATATTCACCTAAAACCTCAGCTCTTTGTTTTCGAGGATGCCCAGAAATAGGCACATATTTACACATATGGTGGACGTGCCCAGTAATCCAAACCTTCTGGAAGGAAGTCTTCGTGATTGCATCTAAAATATTTAAAAAAATAATACAACCAGATCCATATTTAACTTTACTTAATCTAAAACCGGAATGGTTAACACTCTCTCAATTCAAACTTATGATCCAACTAATAACGGCTGCAAAACAAACAGTGGCCAAGGCATGGAAATCTCCTACATTGGTACTAGCAGAAACAATTCACAGAATGAATAATACAATGTCCCATGCTAAGATGGTAGCCATCGATCAAAATCAAATTCCAAAATTTGAAAAACTTTGGCATCCTTGGATAAAACAACAGTTCCTGTCAAACTTCAATGACTCTGTCCTGTTGCCATGGTAACAGATTAAATGACTTACAGAGACACCCATTCTAAGGCTTCAAAGAGAACTAAAAAGAATAATAAACTGACGAGCGGGACAACCTTGTGGACCATACCTCTACCTTTCAACCCTTTTTCTTCTTTCTCTTTCCTTTTCTCCAATTTACGATTAAAGCTCATTATCAAAATTTATTTGACCTATATACACTCTACTTGTAAACAATATGTATAGTAGGTATAAATCATTTAAATACCTACAAAAGTAACTAAGGAAATGATATATATCTTTAATTTAGGTTTACGTGAACCCAATGTTTAATATTTGAAATTTCATGATATTTACCTATATAAACCCTACTGTAACACAATGAGCTTACTTTATAGATCCTTGTAAACTTACTTTATGTATCTTTATAACATTGTATACTCAATAAACTTCTTTTGACAAGGAAAACCTGGCCTGTTGGTGGGTCCCGAGGACAGGAGTTGAGAACCACTGCTCTATAGGGTTACAGTGTGAAGGCACCTCTGACACCCAAAAACCAATGTTACTTTTTATCTAAAGTCTGCGGAAGAGACTCCAGAGTTTATCCAAAAAATCTCTAATCTTGTTCCAAGTGCGCTACATTGGAGTAGCATCATACAGACCGGCTCCCTAAGCCATTGTTTACAAAATAAAGAAAGCTTGCAGGGAAAATTTCATTTGGCTTTATAAATGCAATTATTGCTGCAGCAGCTTCTATATATAGTACAGATGTGCCACTTTACAGGTAGCCCTCAGGCACTATATTAAAAGAATGTTTTCATTTTTATTGTTGTTTCTCATTTTTATGCTTTCACTTTAAACATTAGTAAATCACTGCTCATTTAAAAATGATGTTTTTTACAAACTTTATTTTCATTGATACATGTCCCCCAGGGCAGTGCCTGGACCCCCATAACCATTGTATGCCAAATTACTTGCATATAAGCCTTCAAAGTGGGCACTTTTGATTTTCAATTTTTGGGGCCCATAGACTTCAATGGGGTTTGTTATTCAGTTCTGAACTTTTGCGATGTTCTAAAGTTCTGGTGCAAACCGAACAGGCATCATTCGGCCCATCCCTAATGGGGACTGATGAGGTGGCACTGATAAGCTTCACTTGTGGGCACTGATGAGGAGGCAATGGTAGACACTGACAAGCTGCACTAATGGGTCTGCACTGATAATTCAGGCACTGATCGGTGAGGAAAGGAGAGCTGATAACTGGAAAGTCTGTTTACAATTGTGTGAGATGTGATTGGAGACAGCTGATCACGTGGTAAAGGGCCTCTGTGATTGGCCCTGAACCCCGATCTGTAATCTGCTGTGTCCAATGCACACAGCGATCACAGACAGCTCCCAATGCAAAGGGCATACTAGTATGGTTCAGGAGGGCCCATATATTCATCCCCCCTTTCTCTTCTCAGGGTCTTCCCTTAAAATCCATTCCAGATCTGTTGGGTCTTGTATAGAATTTGCAAGGACCTCCTGACTTTTTTTTTGCATTTTTTGCATGGGGTCTTCCTTAAAATTCACATCAGACCTGAAGGACTGAGTGGTACTAAATGGTCATAACTGGCACATGTGTAGCATTCGATACAGTGGACCACAATACTCTACTCATCCGCCTCACAGAAGTAGCAGGAGTCACCAATCCAGATCTACAATGGTTCGCATCCTTCTTAGGAAATCGCTCTCAGACAGTGAAACTAGGAGCTTTCACCTCTGAAACCCGGGCAATCTCTTGCAGAGTCCCTCAAGGTTCACCATTGTCACCAGTGCTCTTCAACATCTACATCCGCCCACTCCTCAAAATCATAAGAAAATCAGACCTCTGCTTCCACTCATACGCTGATGATACCCAACTCTACCTTCGCATCCCTGGAGAAAAAGACCATCATCTGCAACTAGAAAAATGCCTCACTTTGATAGACGACTGGATGACCACTAGCTCTCTTAAACTCAATGGATCAAAAACAGAGCTTCTTCTCCTACACGCAAATCAAAATTCCAAAACTAAGACCCCATGGACACCACCCACCATCTTCGGACAGACCATCTCTCCAAGCACCAAAGCCAAGAGTCTCTGAGTCATTTTGGACTCAGAAATGTCAATGGATGCACAAATAGGATCAGTAGTCAGCCAATCTCACCATCTCCTCCGCCTGCTACGTAGACTCATCCCCTTCATCCCAGCAGAGGACAAAGCAGCAGTAGTTGGAACAATCATCAATTCCAGACTTGACTACACAAACTCCCTCTACATAGGACTACCCCAATATCAGCTTGCGCGCTTGCAACTCATCTAAAACACGGCGGCAAGATTGTTAACAGGAAAAAAACCCTGGGAATCCATCTCCCCTTCCCTGAGGAACCTACATTGGCTATCCATAAAGAACCGAATCAAATTCAAGACCCTCTGCCTCACCCACAAATGTATACAAGGAAACGCCCCTCAATACCTATGCGAGAAAATAAAGCACTATACACCCAATCGCAGTCTTCGATCTTCAAACCAAAACCTCCTCCTTATTCCAAAAACCCGCTACAAAACAAAAGGAGAAAGAAGATTTGCAGGCCAAGGACCACGGCTATGGAACGCTCTACCTACCCACATCCGCGTGGAAGAAAACCATCAGGCCTTTAGGAAGAAAATCAAGACATACATCTTCTAAGGAGCTGGACAACACAGGAGAGATCAAGCGCCTTCGAGGCGATTCAGTTCGCATGTGCAGCGCTATACAAATCATTCATTCATTCATTCATTCATGTACATCTAAACTGTAACTTTCACGAATGAGCAAACAGCTTCTGAATAGGAATGTTATAAACAGATAAATGTGTATGATAATAGTCAGTTTGATACTTAATACATAAAATCATCATGCTGAAGTGCTATTTAGTAGTGATGTTCAATAACTTCTGGAGCTTGGAAAATTTGCTTAACTTTGCTTAACTTGAAATTTTAATCCTCTATAACTGTCTGTCATTTGGTAATATAAACCCAAGTCTTCTCTCACTATTGTATTAAAAATTAAATAGAATTGATATATGAACTCATTTTAAAATCATGTCTGACAACCAATGTTATTTGTCTTTAAAACTCTGCATAACACCCATGGTGCCAAGCCAGATCGTTAAGATATTGTTTGTACTGCTGAGTCAGCAAACCAGCAAAGCTGTACAACAGAAAAAAGAAAAAGGCAAACACAGGAAAGGAAAGTTTTAAAAAATGGACAAAGATTAAGTAAGGCAGTTTATGTTCAATTGGAGGTTGAAAGCACAAAAGATAGGTGGCATATAAATTAGGGAGAGGGGGTAAAAACAGATATATAGGTAAAATACAAGGAAACATTATCGCTATCAGGTGCTAAACCACTTTAGCACCTGATAGTTCAAATACATATACAAGCTATTGGGATTTGAGCACAGGTATATCTTTTGTCTGTTGCAACGAAGGTCAGTGACCAGATCTGAACCTAGTTGCTCTCCCTCACCTTTAGTCTTTATGCCCCATGTTGGTATAGTGTTCACCGTAGCATTTGCAGTGGCAAGACGGTGTAGGACTGGCCAGAAGAGGGAACACTTTAAAGCAGTTGGTCAGCTTAAACATGTATTGCAAAATATGTGAACTAAATATCCCTGTTTTTCATTGCATTTTTTGCTGGGAAGGGTGTAGCAGTGTGCAGAGGGTCCATCCAGAATTTGAAAAAAAAAACAAACCTACACACTCGCCTAGGTGAATGCAGAATCTGTCCCCCACCGCCTACAAGACTGCTAACTGAGCTATAAAACACTGCTTATGGTTTAATTCTTGGTCTTCAGTGTGCAGAGAGCATTGATTGTCAGTTACCCACTCTGTGCTCTGCCCTTCCAGCCCTAAATGGAGCTCTGGGCTGTGCAGAGGGTGGGAGCAGCTGACTCAATCTCCCAGTGGTACACTGAGAATCTGAGCCAGCTGCTGGTCCAGGCATCTGGGTGGATTCAGACATTAAAGTCTGGATCCTCCAAGATGCCTCGACCGGCTGGGTGACATCAGCTGTCGGACTTCACACCGCTGTCGGCTGAAAATAAGTTACTGGAAAAGGAAGGGCATTCCTGTGCCCCACAGGAGAAGAAGGGTCAAAAGAGCTTTGGCCCTACTTCTCCTTTAAAGGTCCCACCATTTTTGTCTGTGTCATTTTTAGTTGTTTGGTATTTTAAAATTTTCTGTGTAATCAAAAGTCAAAAGCAAAGTCTGATTTGTATTAAATGTGGAATAAACAATTACGTATGCTTTTACAGTGAAGAACCTGTTTTGGTGCTGGTGACAAACAAAATGAGGGAGAACACCTCCCTTACAAAAAAGGATTGTCCAGCTATTACATAGATGACAGAATGGGGTGGATTTACTAAAACTGGAGAGTGCAAACTCTGGTGCATGTGTGTATGGTAGCCAATCAGCTTTTAACTTCAGCTTTGACAATAAAACTTGGATGGTTATTATGCAGAACTGCACTAGATTGTGCATGCTCTAGTTTTAGTAAATCAACCCCAATGTTTTTACTTACATTTTTTTTTACATTTATTTTTTAATCAAGTAACGCATATTCTAAAGGTTTAATGTTTGCAATATTCATAAGTATTTGCATGCAATAGACACAGTTATTGGAGCAAACTTCTTTAAGACTACAATATACCTTTCTGAACACTGTTCATTTCTACAGCTTACAAATTAGACTAGTATCCCTATGGAGAATACATTCTATGCTGTCAGATTTACCAAAAGGTCAGCAGTTTATTAGTCTTACACTGATTTAATAGAAGGTGGAGGTCCTGTGAGATTTAAGGATCATTGATTCTTTCAAAGTGGCAAAACAGGAAAATTTTAAAGAGGGATGTGTACATCAGTTATGTACTTGAATGCTACAGCAAAACAGAATGTAACTTTTAAGAGTTAGAAAAAATAAACAATTCTTTCAGGGCGATCCACCATCCCTATGGACCATATAAAGGTATGAAACATAATCCAATTTTTTTTTATTTTTGTATTGCCTCTCTTTTCCTTTACAATGCAGATAGAGAAGATTTTTATCATGCAGGCAGGAGTAGTGATCACTAACATGAACCATCAATAAGACTACTCATATAAATTACGATTTATGCCTGGTACTATAGTTCAGTGTTTTCCAACATGTGTTTCCTCAGTCTGGTTAATCAAAAGAGAGGTTTGGCATCAGAAATGATGCATGCAATGGATAGCTATTCCTCTCTAAATTTTAAATGAAAGAATTAATGGCAGTACTCTAATTCAGGCAGTATTGGCATTGGTGTACAGAACTAAGAAAAGTTTGGGAAGCACTGCTGTCTGACACTGGTATGTGCTGAAAATGGACTTATCATTCAATAAGTCCTATGAACAGTTTAGGTCACAGAAATCTACAGTCATTTCCAATGAAGGCTGAATCTTGTCAGAAAGTGACTAAAATCTTTGCCCTTGTCTACAAATGGATAATATGTCACTTGAAACTCAAGCTGTGAAAGCCACGGATTATTCTTTCTCCTTTCTGATTACTTCTTTTTCCTGCATTGTTCATCCAGAACCTATTTCTATATCTACAGTAATTCTTTCTAATTCTCTTCTGATTTTTTTTTTTTTTTTTTAATGTGCTTTTACAACAGCAGGGAAATACCAATTCAGCAAAGTTGCTAATTTCTCTTCTTCATTCCCATGCTTTCTGTTTTGATACTGCAATACATTAGATGTAGTAATAGCATTTTTTTACTTCTTGTCTATGCAAAAAGATTACTGATACAGAACATCATAGACTGCAGAAATAGCTCAATGTCCATGATAACATATACCTGATTTTGGTAATCTTGTCATTTATGTGATGACCCCAACAGTCAAATGCCATTGCTCCTCCTGTCAATGAATCCAGTGATTCCTGTTTAAGTTTCATGAACAGATGACTTCTCCAGGGCTGTGATAAATGACTTTCAGAATAGGTTTGCATAATCAAATGCACCTGAATGTCAATTAACGTATGCTAGAAGCATGTATATTAAGAGGCGTGCATGTACGCCATTGAAATATTCCACACAAAAGTGTTTTTTGACTGCATTATACAGTTATTCAAATATAATACCACTGCTAAAAAAAATTAATAAAAACAACTTAAAAAACAAAAGTCTCATTGGTTACAGTAGATTATTACACTTTGTACTTCATGCTCCTTTCCTCACATCCCTAAGTACATAACACTTAGAGGAACATACAGTACAGAAAAAAATACAGTGACAAGAAAAAAAAATGTAAATCACTTGGAATTTGTTTTCTGCAGTAACTTGCCATAAAATGTGAACTGATCCTCATCAGCAGGAAAATGACCCTAAGGATGGATACACACTATATAACTTTCTGTAGATTTTTTCCTTTAAATTTACCAAAACCATATAATATGAGGTCAAACCTTAGGAGTTTCAATTTGTATGCAATCAGGCAGGCCCTTGCACTACTTGGTTTTGGTAAATATAAAGTAAATCAGACAACAAAAGTTGTATAGCGTGTATGGGGTCTTAGCATCAAAATGAATCCACCACAGACATTCAGAAAAAGAAAATGTGCCTTTTGAAGTGACCCAGACCTTAACCCCATAGAAATGCTGTGGAATGACCTCAAGAGAGCTGTTCACACCAGACATCCTACAAATGTGTCTGAGCTGTATCAATTTTTTTTAAATAGGAAAGGTCAAAAATTCCTCCTGAACATTGTGCAGGTCTGATCCAGAGCTACTAAAAGCGCTTGACCAACTATTAACCCAAGGGTTCACGTACTCTTTCCTCCAACATGTTGTAATATATTGGCCAATTTATGTATAATATTGTATTGGAGTGCCATGCTGACCAGAAATTCAGTTGCATTGTCCAACTGAATTTTAACAGCTGAAGACTCTTTGATGTGTTAATCTTATGCAAGTCTATTTGAACATCTCAAAGGGTATTCAGGTGGTATACACATATCTAAAGGGGACTTGTTGATGTTGATATGCGGGAGTGCAAATTGGGGTGGTTCACGGCTGTTCACGGCTGGGGGTTGTTGTCTGTTTGAAAGACTAAAGCTAATCAAAGTCCTAAATTGAAATGGCCAATCAAATTGCTCAGCTATTCAATGCCTGGTGAATATAACATGGCATTCAGTCTATAGGTTTGGTAAGTGAGGCTTGTCTGTATGGGGAAGTGAGGCTTGTCTGTGTATGAGGGAGGCTTGTCTGTGCATGGCTGGGAAGACTGAATTATATGGGAAGACTGAATAATATGGGTCTCTGAATTATATTTCCTCTGTCGGATTTCTTTGTCATCTGTGGACTTTGGACTTTGTTCTGTGTTGGAAGTCAATAAAGTGCATCTCTCTGGAAGAATTGGGTTGCTGCGGAAGAGTACTTACATCATCATTATAATAATACCTAAATATTAATTATCATACCCACTCTACATCATATCACCCACAATATTATACCCGATCACTACACTGGTGCCGTTCAAGTGACCAGAAGAGCATTTTCGGACTTAGTAACAGAAGTCGGTGGTGACAACAATCCTGTGAGTTGGACAGAAGTCTGATGAAGAACCAAGAGCTGTGTTGTGACTCTAATGTCTGGTTGTGACATAAGAGAGTCTAATCTACAAAATTTAACAAGTTGGGAACACCAGAATTATTCTCTGGAGACTGGAAACAACAAAAAAGGACTGTGTCGTGTACCAGAAGACCTGAAGTGGAAGCTGAAGGAGTAACTAATGCGGTGAGTAAAATATATATTTTTTTTTTAAATTATTAGTAATATAGTCAAAATGCTTACTCAGTGTGGAGCTAGTGTCAGTTCTGATAAAGTTAACAGATGGGTATTAAAATGTATTAAGCGCCATGGCGGTCCTTATGAAATTCCAGAAAAATGTAAGCAGACGTGGACGATGATGAAGGAATTTTTAGAGAAAAATGTTTTTGATAGCAAAATTTCAGAAAGTAAAAGAAAAGGTTGTATTATACAGGGCTTGTTATCTTGCTGTTTAACAATGGAAAGTTCTTTGAATGGTAAGATTGAGGAAATTACCCAGTTACAGAATGCAGTTGATAATAGCAACAATGTTTGTGAGAGGTTACAAAACCAATCAGACACTGAGACAGTAAATTTAAAGTTGCATGCGGTTACCATTGGAGAAGCTTTACTTGAGAAATCTAAACGTTGTGATGACTTATCAGAGGAAAATGAGAGATTAAAATTAAGAATTATGGAATTAGAGAAGAGATCTCAGGGATGCAGATATGCATCAAATCTTGGATTCAGCAATCTGCAGCAAACAGAACCTCATATTAAATCTGATAATTCATTACCAGCTGCCCCCACTGTGACTACCACAGTTTATAACAATAATAATAATACAGGTGAAGTTCAGCTTGTAATGAAGCCTTTGAAATCAAAATTATTAGACGCAATTCTTAAAGAAATAGGAATGGTTCCATACCATGATTTAAACAGATTTTTAAAATGGTTTTGTGACGTGCAGCAAGTCAGAGATATGTACAATCTCAACCCATCTGACTTAGAAAGAGTTTTGCAACATTCTGTAGGAAGTGGTCTTTGGATGAGAATTAAACAAATCTGTATTCAGCCTCTGAGGACAAGGGACATATTACTGGAATTATTATGTGTTTTGTATGGTGTACGTTCTGATGTTACTATTCATGGGAAGATCCAACAAATGCAAAATGAATCTCCCTATGAATTGTCACACAGGATAGCAACTATTATGGAATTATTGGTCGGTAATAATCTTGCATTTGAGCACGGGGGCTTGATACATATGAGTATGTTTCTAGATGCGTTGCATGAAGATATCAAACAAAATATTTTATTAGTTACCCCAAATCCTCATGATTTAAAAGACATATTGTTGAGAGCAGACCATTTATGGAGAAAGTCAAATGAGCAGGCTGTCAAAATTGATTTAGCCACATTGTTTAGGACAAATACTGAGCATAAAGATCAGAAGATAATATCCTATGATAACACCCAGAGAGGACACTCCGGGTCAAACATAGGTGATATTAATATGAAAAACAGAGCTGAACAAAATAATAATAAGAAAAGGTCCAAGACTTGGATACCGTTTTCTCAGTTAAAACAGAAATATGACCAGCTGAAAATTGAGTATGACAAGATGAGAGGGGAACGTGATACATTATTAGAGCAGTTGAAGGGGGTACAGGGCGTCCTGAATGTACAAGATGTATATTCTCCAGATCTGTTTTTGAATGCAGATGACACTTCTCTAGCAGTGGGGGTGAATTAGCTTCAAACTGTAAACGTGTAAATAGTGTTTTGTTTTAACTTCAAACAATGTTTAAGGACTTTGCTAATTAGTTTTGTTGGAGAGTTTTGTTTTTCAGGGACGTCTGAAGATGCTTGCATGTGAATAGCAGAAGTCTGAAATTGAATAGTGGAGGAGAATTATGGAAGAAATGCTGAATAGACAATATATCACTATACATGGAATTATAAAGCATTCATTGACTCTCGAAATTCATCAAGCAATGGACCTTTTTTTTTTTTTTTTTTTTTTTCTTCAACGCCCTAATTTTTTAATTTTTCTCCCTTTTCCTGATATATTTTGCTTTTCATTTTTTATTTTTGTTTGTTTTATTTCTTGAACTTTTATCTTAAAACCAAAGAGAAGCATTTTAACCTAAAATAATTTTTATAACATCTGTACATATTACATAATGCGTATTGATCAATATATTTGACATCTAAGGTGAGATGCTGCACAATGGCTTGGCATAGCATAAATTTTAGTATGTTGGGTGGTTTTCCTAAATTTATAAGAGGGGTGAGTGAAATTCATCACTCTAGTCATGATTTGAAACTTTGTTGATTCAGTTGTTTATAATATGCTAAAGGCTATGACATATATGGATGAAAAAGACATTTCTACCTTTCATGGTGAAGATACTGGCAAGAATTTCCACTACCGCTTTGTCTGGATAGAAGATCTGATAAACACTGATGACTCTATCTGAACCATTGTGTGGGGGTATATGTATATGTTGGTATACCATTCAGGTGTAATTGTGGACTGAATGATCCAAGTAACTGCTTTATTGAAGGCAATGAGGAGTCGGCCTACAGCAAATTACAAAAGCAAATTGTGGCTGGCAATCAACAAATTCTGGTACTTGACAGGTACACAACCCGGTCATCTTTGTTCAAATTGTGGAAATGGAAAGAAGCAGATGTGAATTGTAAAATGCTTGCAAGATGGACTCATGAATGTCAAGTGCAAGAAAATAGTTTGAAGCACAGTTTTTACTGCCATATCCAAACCTTTTGACCTTGAAAGTGAGTGCTGGTACATTGATAGTTCTTCTTACTGTAAAGATGAAAGTAGAGTGTTTGCGTAAAAGCATCTTTAAAAATGAAAAGCTTGAGCCTGGAGATGAGAGAATCCTGGACTTGTGGATTGGAGCTCCCAGAGCATATCAAGTTTACTTTCAGTGAGATGCGAGAGAGGTGATGAAGTCAGACCGAAGGATGGACTGTGACATCAGCTCGTCTTTGCGCAATATTCAAGATCTTGATGTGATATAATAAGGCCTAACAGCTATATGGGCCACTGACGTTTACCAAATCCTTTTCCAGTCATGGTCTAAAAGTTATATTATCTAATAACTGTTTCATGGGGATATTTTAGAGGCTGGCGAAGAGAGATGTAACCAGTTTCAACTTCATATTTTATATGAGCCATTGTAAAGCATCCAGTACCTTAAATCGTAATGATATTTTTTTGTTGTTTGATTTATGGGTCAGTTCTAGTAGTTAGAACCGACCCAAGTGGGGGTATATGTTGTAATATATTGGCCAATTTATGTATAATATTGTATTGGAGTGCCATGCTGACCAGAAATTCAGTTGCATTGTCCAACTGAATTTTAACAGCTGAAGACTCTTTGATGTGTTAATCTTATGCAAGTCTATTTGAACATCTCAAAGGGTATTCAGGTGGTATACACATATCTAAAGGGGACTTGTTGATGTTGATATGCGGGAGTGCAAATTGGGGTGGTTCACGGCTGTTCACGGCTGGGGGTTGTTGTCTGTTTGAAAGACTAAAGCTAATCAAAGTCCTAAATTGAAATGGCCAATCAAATTGCTCAGCCATTCAATGCCTGGTGAATATAACATGGCATTCAGTCTATAGGTTTGGTAAGTGAGGCTTGTCTGTATGGGGAAGTGAGGCTTGTCTGTGTATGAGGGAGGCTTGTCTGTGCATGGCTGGGAAGACTGAATTATATGGGAAGACTGAATAATATGGGTCTCTGAATTATATTTCCTCTGTCTGATTTTTTTGTCATCTGTGGACTTTGGACTTTGTTCTGTGTTGGAAGTCAATAAAGTGCATCTCTCTGGAAGAATTGGGTTGCTGCGAAAGAGTACTTACATCATCATTATAATAATACCTAAATATTAATTAATATACCCGATCACTACACAACACTGTGAATGTTTAATAGATTTGTTCAATAAAGACACAAGACATTAGGACTGTTTGTGTGCTATCAGCACATTGTGTGTCTCTATTGCTGTGACTAAAGCCTCGTATTTTCGGACAACCGAACATCCATTTTTTTTGTGGCATGCTAGTCTCATGTCGAAAGTGAAGAGGTTACTCACAATGTGAAAATTTTCGTACGACAGAACACGTGACATAATGTGTTGAATAGTTTTGTATGTATTCTTTTGTTTCTGAGCATGTGTAGTCTTGCTCTTATGATTTTTTTCGTACGAAAACCATACTAATGAAACGATAATCAAACATTGAGTTCACATCCGACAAAAATGTTATAGTCTGCACATCCAGCTTTTGTCTGACAAAAAAGCGAAATCAGTTGTCGAAAGCACCATACTAACAATCCGAAAATCGGCAGACAGCTCGTTGTGCAAATTTTTCCATCCAATTTTTGTATCGTGTGTACGGGCCTTATGCCCCATAGAGACTATTCGATCTTCTATAGATTTTTTGTCTTCAGATTTACCCAAACCATGTAGTGCAAGGGCCTGCCTGATTACATACAAATTGAAACACTTAAGGTTTGATCTCATATTATATAGTTTTGGTAAATCTGAAGACAAAAATCTGCAGAAAATCTAATAGTGTGTATGGGGCTTTAAGGTTTGACCTCATATTATAAGGTTTTGGTAAATCTGAAGACAAAAATCTGCAGAAAATCTAATAGCGTGCATGGGGTCTTAAGCCTCATACACACGGTACGATTGTTGGACAACCGAGCGTCTGATTCTTGTCAAAAGTTCCACAAATTGTCGTGCCACAAACACGAATGTAGTGAGGTACTACGAGGAATTTCAGCTCTTGAGTGCCACCCTTTGGGCCCCTTCTGCTAATTTTGTGTTTGGTGAGCATTGATTCCGAGCATGCCTGTTTGTACTTTCGACTTTTGTGTGATGGATTTGTGTACTGACCATCCAAAAATCTGATGTGGAGCTGTCGTTTGACAAAAATTTACTAGCCTATCATCCAACATTTGTTGGCCGCAAATTGGAAAACAATTGTTGAAAGGAGAGTACTAACGGTAAGAACTTTGGACAACAGCCTGTCAAACGACAATCCCCTTCTGATTTTCATACCGTGTGTATGAGGCTTTAGACCTCATACACACTATTAGATTTTCTGCAGATTTTTGTCTTCAGATTTACCAAAACCATACAATATGAGGTCAAACCTTAAAGCCTGGTACACACAATTGGATCATTGGCCAAAGGAGCGTCAGACTTTTGTCCAAAGGGCGTGTGCCAGTAACTTGTCTTGCATACTAACGGTACACAATTGTTGGCCAACAAACACAAACGTTGTGACATACTAGGAGGAATTTCAGCTCTTGAGTGCCAGCCTTTGGGCACCTTCTGCTAATTTTGTGTATGGTGAGCACTGATTCCGAGCATGAGTGTTTGCATTGTCAACTTTTGTGTGATGGACGATATGAAAATCTGACGACAGACCGTTGTCCGCCAAAAATATACTAGCCTGCCATCCAACATTTGTTGGCCGAAAGTTAGACAACAATTGTCTGAAGGAGCGTACTAATGGTAGGATTTTAGGACAACAGTCTGTCAACAGACAATCCCCTGCCAACAAATGGATCATGTGTACAAGGCTTAAGAGTTTCAATTAGTATGCAATCAGGCAGGCCCTTGCACTACATGGTTTTGGTAAATCTGAAGACAAAAATCTGCAGAAAATCAAATAGTGTGTATGGGGCCTTAGACAAAGATCAGATAATTTTTTATGGCAAATTGCTGCAGAAAACCATTTAATTATAATGGGTTCACATACCTTTTCTTGTCACTGTATATCCTTATCATTTAATGTTCTTACTTACCTTGTAAGGTAGGTCGAAAGAGTAAAACCATTATCTCTGTTATCTTTATGGTGTAGGAGACCTACCCATCTGGTAATCTGAGGATAGGTGTTGCCAAGATTAAAATATAGCTCATTGTCTGCAACCTTCTGGCATTCTTTATCCCGACTCTATGATATGTGATGTCAAAGTTGAAGTTTTGTTTGTTTTTGTTAAAAAAAAAATGCAGCTTTCACTGCAATACCCACCTTCAGTGTAAAGCTGTCCCCTGCAAAAACTTCAGCCACTAGATGTTGTTACCTTTTTTAGGTGAATGAAATCCAGCATCATTAAACCCACTTCCTGAGCTCAGACCGCTGTGGAACCACTCCTTTAAAGAACTTCATCACACCAGTCTGAGCTGACCGTACTAAAGCACAAAACAATATTCTCATGTTCCCATCCTGAACCGCTTTTCAAAAGCATACCCTACAGTCAGTATCTACGAATTAGATGAAATTGCAGTAGGAATGATGATTTTCAGAGAGCTGCTAATGACTTATACCATAGACTTAAAAATAGATAGTCATGCTTGTTTAACTGCTTGCTGTCCGCCCACCATCAAATGACGGTGGGGCGGTGCTGCCCTCGAGTGCCCACGGGGACGCACGCCATGTTGCTAGGACACGGCACGACCCCGATCTGTGTAAAGAGCCACATCCACGGCTCTTTAACTTTCTTTTCGGCTGTGTCCAATCACAGCCGGTCACATGTAAACACGGAAATGCTGGTAATCGGCTGGTAATCGGCTCTCCTCGCCTCACACTGACAGAGTGTGAGGAGAGGAGAGCCAATCAGTGGCATCTCCTCACTGGGGAACATGTAGGAATGTAATCAGGGCACTGATCATCAGTGCCCTGATTACAATAAAGAATTATGGTGTCACATTACAGTGCCCACCATTGCCCACCAATCCCAGCATACAGTGCCCACCAGTGGCAGCAATCAGTGCCCACCACTGCCCACAAGTGCCACCAATCAGTGCCCATTAGCCATGCCAATCAGTGCTGGCAATCAGTGCTGCCCATCAATACCCATCACTGCTGTCCATCAATACCCATCAGTGTCACCCATCAGTGCCACCCATCAATGCCCATCAGTGCCCATATGTGCCGCCTATCCGTGTCCACCAGTGTCACCTATCAGTGCCTGTCACTGCCGCCTATCAGTGCCCACCTGTGCCACCTATTAGTGCCCATCAGTGCCACCTAACAGTGCCCATTAGTGCCGCCTATCAGTGCTCATCAGTGCCACATATCAGTGCCACCTATCAGTGCCCATTAGTGCGGCATATTAGTGCCTTCTCATCAGTGCCACCTCATCAGTGCTCATAAGTGCCGCCTCATCAGTGCCCATAAGTGCCCATAAATGCCCACCGGTTCAGCCCATCAGTGCTCATCAGTGCCGCCTCATCAGCGCACATCATTGAAGGTGTAAAATTACTTAGTTACAGAATTTACTGACAGAAAAAAAGCAACTTTTTGGTCTTTTTTTTGGAAAAAATAAAAAACCCAGCAGTGATTAAATACCACCAAAAGAATGTTCTATTTGTGTGAATACAATGATAAAAAATTTGTTTTGGTGCAGTGTAGCATGACCGCGCAATTGTCATTCAAAGTGCGACAGTACTGATAGCTGAAAAATGGCTTGGGCAGGAAGGGGGTGTAAGTGACTGGGAGGTAAGTGGTTAAAGAGGGCCTACAATAGGGTTATCAAGAAAGAAAGAAGTTCACTCATATTCTCTACCAGACCTCAAAATAAATCTGAAACTGTTAGAATAATTACATATTACATATTTTACTGAACATCAAGAGATTAGAAAAATTTGCAACAAATTTCAGCCATTGCTGTCAGTCGATCCCACCATAAAAAAATATGTTAGGGACTATTCAAAATTACATATAAATGAGCACCATCCCTTAAAGACGGTCTTGTTCATAGTCATTTTGAGATCTCCAATCTTGTTGAATCTATTAGTCCAGGTACTTTTGCATGTGGGCATTGCGATGTCTGTCCCTTTTTGATTAACAGTGCCAAATTTGTTCTTCCTGATGGTCGTACTCACTCTTTGAAATATAAAATTACTTGCCAAACTCCTGGAGTGGTTTACCTGGCTAGTTGCCTCTGTGGAGGCTTCTATACAGGGAAAACCAAGCGTCCTTTTTTAAAACTTATTTGAGATCACATTAAACCTATACACAAATGTAGGATAGAGACAGCTGTCAGACGACATATGGGTACTTACCACAATTTTAGACCAAACATGATTAAGTTTATGGCTTTGGAACACATACCCATACATGTGAGAGGGGGCAGCGTTAATAAAACACTACTACAATTTGAGACCCGATGAATTTATAATTTGAAAGCTACAGAGTATCCGGGTTTCAATTAAACTCTTATGCCCTGTACACACAATTGGACATTGATCGGACATTCCGACAACAAAATCCGTGTTTTTTTTCCGACGGATGTTGGCTCAAACTTGTTTTGCATACACACAGTCGCACAAAGTTGTCAGAATTTTTGATCGCCAAGAATGCGGTGACATACACCACGTGCGATGAGACTAGAAAAGTGCAGTTCAGAACCAAGCGCGGCACCCTTTGGGCTCCTTTTGCTAATCTCGTGTTAGTAAAAGTTTGGTGAGAGATGATTCGCGCTTTTTCAGACTCGTGGTTTTCAGATCGTTTTCTGCTGTTCAGTTTGTGCTTGTGGGTTTGTATCTGCTCTTCAGTGCGTGCAGTGAGTTTGTATTGGATTATTCAGTGCGTTCCTGTCCGCTCGTTGCTGTTTTTCAGGTTGCTCTTCACAGGCCTTGCTGTTCTTCAGTGCGTTTTGTTACTTCGTTCTGAGCAGCCGACCGTTTTCTAGCCATGTTGCGTATACGTACTCCTCGTAGAGTTCGTGCTGTGTGGGGGCTTGGTATTGGGGTCCTTACCTTGACACAAGTCCAGTCCATGAACAGGGTGGGGAGGAGTTCATGGACCAAGAATTGGTTGCTTCAGTGTGACCAGTTCTGTCACATGCCTTTGCTCCATGAGATCCGTGAGAATAAACCTGACGATTTCAGGAACTTTCTCCGGATGACGGACCCCGTATTTCACCCCTTATATTAGCAGGCAGGATACCTGCATGAGGCAAGCCATCACTCTGTAGCAGAGGCTAGTCGCCATCCTGCGGTACTTGGCGATGGGGAGAAGCCTGCAGGACCTCAAGTTCTCGACAGGCATCTCCCCCCAGGCTCTGGGGATCATTATTCCAGAGACCTGTTCTGCCATCATCCAGGTCCTGCAGAAGGAGTATATTAAGGTAAGATTTTTATCCTTTAATATCACATTTTATTGTATTTAATGTTTGATAATATATTGTATTTCTTTCCTCATTCCCTAATTACCATGATTGTAATATGCTGTGAATGTCCCCTTTGTCCTCATACATGCTGGATTTTTATATAATTATTTTTTTGTCCTTCATGCATATTTGCCTTCACTTACCTCGCCAGCATGCTCTTCTGGTCCTATATTCACCACATATAGTCACTTAACAGCGTATTTTGTCAGCTCCATAGTAGTGCTTTACCCTAAAAATACCCTAAAATGTTTAACCACTTCAGCCCCGGAAGGATTTACCCCCTTCCTGACCAGAGCACTTTTTACAATTTGGCACTGCGTCGCTTTAACTGCTAATTGCGCGGTCATGCAATGCTGTAACCAAACGAAATTTGCGTCCTTTTCTTCCCACAAATAGAGCTTTCTTTTGATGGTATTTGATCACCTCTGCCGTTTTTATTTTTTGCGCTATACACGGAAAAAGACCGAAAATTTTGAAAAAAAATGATATTTTCTACTTTTTGTTCTAAAAAAAATCCAATAAACTCAATTTTAGTCATACATTTAGGCCAAAATGTATTTGGCCACATGTCTTTGGTAAAAAAAATGTCAATAAGTGTATATTTATTGGTTTGCGCAAAAGTTATAGCGCCTACAAACTAGGGTACATTTTCTGGAATTTACACAGCCTTTAATTTATGACTGCCTATGTCGTTTCTTGAGGTGCTAAAATGGCAGGGCAGTACAAAACCCCCACAAATGACCCCATTTTGGAAAGTAGACACCCAAAGGAAATTGCTGAGAGGCATGTTGAGCCCATTGAATATTCATTTTTTTTGTCCCAAGTGATTGAATAATGACAAAAAAAAAAAAAAAATTACAAAAAGTTGTCACTAAATGATATATTGCTCACACAGGCCATGGGCATATGTGGAATTGCACCCCAAAATACATTTAGCTGCTTCTCCTGAGTATGGGGATACCACATGTGTGGGACTTTTTGGGAGCCTAGCCGCATACGGGGCCCCGAAAACCAATCACTGCCTTCAGGATTTCTAAGGGCGTACCTTTTTGATTTTACTCCTCACTACCTATCACAGTTTTGAAGGCCATAAAATGCCCAGATGGCACAAACCCCCCCCAAATGACCCCATTTTGGAAAGTAGACACCCCAAGCTATTTGCTGAGAGGCATGTTGAGTCCATGGAATATTTTATATTTTGACACAAGTTGCGGGAAAGTGACAATTTATTTATTTATTTTTTTTTTTTTGCACAAAGTTGTCACTAAATGATATATTGCTCACACAGGTCATGGGCATATGTGGAATTGTACCCCAAAATACATTCTGCTGCTTCTCTTGAGTACGGGGATACCACATGTGTGGGACTTTTTAGGAGCCTAGCCGCGTACGGGACCCCGAAAACCAATCACCGCCTTCAGGATTTCTAAGGGTGTACATTTTTGATTTCACTCTTCACTGCCTATCACAGTTTCGGAGGTCATGGAATGCCCAGGTGGCACAAACCCCCCCAAATGACCCCATTTTGGAAAGTAGACACCCCAAGCTATTTGCTGAGAGGCATGGTGAGTATTTTGCAGCTCTCATTTGTTTTTGAAAATGAAGAAAGACAAAAAAAAAAATTTTTTTTTTTCTTTTTTTAATTTTCAAAACTTTGTGACAAAAAGTGAGGTCTGCAAAATACTCACTATACCGCTCAGCAAATAGCTTTGGGTGTCTACTTTCCAAAATGGGGTCATTTGGGGGGGTTTTGTGCCACCTGGGCATTCCATGGCCTCCGAGACTGTGATAGGCAGTGAAGAGTGAAATCAAAAATTTACGCCCTTAGAAAGCCTGAAGGCAGTGCTTGGTTTTCGGGGTCCCATACGCGGCCAGGCTCCCAAAAAGTCTCACACATGTGGTATCCCCGTACTCAGGAGAAGCAACAGAATGTATTTTGGGGTGTAATTTCACATATTCCCATGGCATGTTTGAGCAATATATAATTTAGTGACAACTTTGTGCAAAAAAAAAATTTGTCTCTTTCCCGCAACTTGTGTCACAATATAAAATATTCTATGGACTCGACATGCCTCTCAGCAAATAGCTTGGGGTGTCTACTTTCCAAAATGGGGTCATTTGGGGGGGTTTGAACTGTCCTGGCATTTTATGCACAACATTTAGAAGCTTATGTCACACATCACCCACTCTTCTAACCACTTGAAGACAAAGCCCTTTCTGACACTTTTTGATTACATGAAAAAACATTTTTTTTTTGCAAGAAAATTACTTTGAACCCCCACACATTATATATTTTTTTAAAGCAAATGCCCTACAGATTAAAATGGTGGGTGTTTAATTTTTTTTTTCACACAGTATTTGCGCAGCGATTTTTCAAACGCATTTTTTGGGGAAAAAACACACTTTTTTACATTTTAATGCACTAAAACACACTATATTGCCCAAATGTTTGATGAAATAAAAAAGATGATCTTAGGCCGAGTACATGGATACCAAACATGACATGCTTTACAATTGCGCACAAACATGCAGTGGCAACAAAATAAATACATTTTTAAAAGCCTTTAAAAGCCTTTACAGGTTACCACTTTAGATTTACAGAGGAGGTCTACTGCTAAAATTACTGCCCTCGATCTGGCCGTCGCGGTGATACCTCACATGCATGGTGCAATTGCTGTTTACATTTGACGCCAGACTGACGCTTGCGTTCGCCTTAGCGCGAGAGCAGGGGGGACAGGGGTGCTTTTTTTTTTTTTTTTTTTTTTTTTTTCTTTATTATTTTTTTTGCTTTTTTATCTTATTTTAAAACTGTTCCTTTCATTTTTTTTTTTTTTAATCATTTTTATTGTTATCTCAGGGAATGTAAATATCCCCTATGATAGCAATAGGTAGTGACAGGTACTCTTTTTTGAAAAAATTGGGGTCTATTAGACCCTAGATTTCTCCTCTGCCCTCAAAGCATCTGACCACACCAAGATCGGTGTGATAAAATGCTTCCCCAATTTCCCAATGGCGCTATTTACATCCGGCGAAATCTAAGTCATAAAATGCTCGTAGCTTCCGGTTTCTTAGGCCATAGAGATGTTTGGAGCCACTCTGGTCTCTGATCAGCTCTATGGTCAGCTGGCTGAATCACCGGCTGCATTCTCAGGTTCCCTGTTGAGACAGGAGAGCCAGAGAAAAACGCGGAAGACGATGGGGGGGCATTCTCTCCCACTGCTTGTAAAAGCAGTCTAGAGGCTAATTAGCCGCTAGGATTGCTTTTACATGAAAGCCGACCGCTGGCTGAAAAGAATGATACCAAGATGATACCTAAACCTGCAAGCATCATTCTGGTATAACCACTCAAAGTCGTGAATGCTGTACCTGAAGACAAAAAAATGGTTAACAATAAAGCACAGTAAACGGTAAAGTATAAAAAATTGCATACCTGAAAAGCAAACATGATAAAACATAATAACAATAAAACATTGCAGAATAGAATACAGTAAAAAAGAGCAGAACAATAGAGAGAATAGAGAGAGAGAGAATAGAGAGAGAACAATAAAACGACAACTATTATTTTTTATTTTATATTTTTGTTTGTGTTTTTTTTTTACACTTTTTTTGTAACTGTAACTTTTATAACTGTAACCGGTTCCAGGTTCGGGTCTCTCAAAATGCGATGGCATCTTGGGAGACCCTGTGAAAGTGTGTCCTAGTCTGTGCAATGCTGTACCCTACGCTAATACTCAACTAGTGTATGGTAGCGTTCAAAACATTCACCAATGCAAAGACCAGGATTGTCAGGACAGGAGGGAATAATAGCGGGTGTCACGCCTATATCCGCGCTTGCTGCAGACACAACATCTTTTTTGGGGGGGGTTCGTTGGGTAGGGGTACTCGGGAGAACATAAAGAAAATGCCTCTCATGCAGCCGACTGCATTTGGTTGGGGATGTGAATGGGGGAAGTACGGGTGCTGCAGAAGTGGTGGGTTCCCAATTAGGATTGGCGAATGCAGCAGGAAGGGCACTATGGGCACGACGGGCCTGTGTTTGTCTTCTTGGTGGCAGCGGGACACTATTTGTGCTTGCCACCTCACCAGCTTGAACTGCACTTATGGGACTCGCCACGTCACCAAGTGTTACTGCAGTGCTGGTTTGACTACGACCGGGGTGTGCTAGGCCGCTGGCGCTTGCCAGTTCACCAAAACGCTACCAAAAAAACTGTTAACGATCGCAGGGATCAGGCCTGACTCTGCGAACGCTGCAGTTATGCGTTTAGTGTTTTGTAAGTGACAGTGATTGATCGATACTGCACTTGGGTGGGCTGGACTGGGCCGGGCGGAGGGGCAAAACGCAGGTGCTAACAGGTATCTGGGCTGATCCCACTAACACTGCGTTTTTGGGAACCCTAAACTGCTGGGGACGCCAGTATAGATCTGATCGGATCGGATCAGATCAGATATTGATCAGTTCAGATACTATACCACTAAGGGAGGTGTACGGTGTGTGCGTGGGTGTTAGCGCTACTGGCACTAACCTGACGCTGCCTGGGGCTGGTGCTTGCCAGTTCACCAAAACGCTACCAAAAAAACTGTTAGCGATCGCAGGGATCAGGCCTGACTCTGCGAACGCTGCAGTTATGCATTTAGTGTTTTGTAAGTGACAGTGATCGATTGATCCTGCACTTGGGTGGGCTGGGCTGGGCCGGGCAGAGGGGCAAAACGCAGGTGCTAGCAGGTATCTGGGATGATCCCTCTAACACTGCGTTTTTGGGAATTCTAAACTGCTGGGGACGCTAGTATAGATCTGATCGGATCAGATATTGATGCGTTCAGATACTATACCACTAAGGGAGGTGTACGGTGCGTGGGTGTTAGCGCTACTGGCATTAACCTGACGCTGCCTGGGGCTGGTGCTTGCCATTTCACCAAAACGCTACCAAAAAAACTGTTAGCGATCGCAGGGATCAGGCCTGACTCTGCGAACGCTGCAGTTATGCGTTTAGTGTTTTGTAAGTGACAGTGATCGATCGATACTGCACTTGGGTGGGCTGGGCCGAGCCGGGCGGAGGGGCAAAATGCAGGTGCTAGCAGGTATCTGGGCTGATCCCGCTAACACTGTGTTTTTGGGAACCCTAAACTGCTGGGGACGCTAGTATAGATCTGATCGGATCAGATATTGATCTGTACAGATACTATACCACTAAGGGAGGCGTATGCTGCGTGCGTGGGTGTTAGCGGTACTGGCGCTAATCTGACGCTGCCTGGGGCAACGCATATCACCGCCGGGCGATCAGGGGGCTAAACCTTTATTCGGTAATAAACGGCGGGTGCCCTGACACTATAAAAAATAAACAAACTAACCAGCGTCACCCGTAACGGTTATACAGTGATCAGTGGTGAAAGGGTTAACTAGGGGGCAATCAAGGGGTTAAAACATTTATTAGGTAGTATATGGGGATCCCTGTCGCTATAAAACGCTGACGGCGAACCTAAATATTTACCTCATTAACTAGCGTCACCAGCGACACTAATACAGCGATCAGAAAAATGATCGCTTAGCGACACTGGTGACGGGGGGTGATCAAGGGGTTAAAACTTTATTAGGGGGGGTTAGGGGGGTATCCTAGACCTAAAGGGGGCCCAACACTCACTGCCCTAACACTGTAACTGTCACAAACTGACACCAATACAGTAATCAGAAAAAAAATATATAAAAAAAAAAAAAAAAACCTGCTTGGTGTCAGTTTGTGACAGGGGGGGTGATTGGGGGGGGATCGGGGGGCGATTGGGGGGGGATCGGGGTGTTTTGTGTGCCTGGCATGTTCTACTGTGTGTGTGTGTGTTGGTGCACTCACATTGCAGTCTTCTCTCCTTGGCCCGGAACGGAAAATACCGAGCCGAGGAGAGATGACATAATTTCCTCTGCCTCTGTGTACAATACAGAGGCAGGGAAATGATCCCATTGGCTGGGAGCGATCGCGAGAGGGGGGCCACGAATGGATGGCCTCCCTCTCACCACCGATCGCCGGGGGAGATTTGCCGACCGCCGCAGGCACCGGGGGGGGTCCGATCAGACCCCCCACCCGCGGGCAGGCAAGGACGTACCTGTAAGTCCTTTTGCCTGCCCGTGCCATTCTGCCGACGTATATAGTCGTGCGGCGGTCGGCAAGTGGTTAAAAATGTAATTTGTGCTTTAAGTTCAGGAAGAGTGCCCGAGGCTTTTTATTTTGGGTCCCCAAATCATTTGGAACCCTCCCTCACCCGACTGCTAAGTCAGCTTATACCAATTCTCTATCTATCCTCAATCATCTATCTGCTGACTTTGCCAAACCAATACACACTATACCCACCTCTTTTGTGGTCAGATGTATGGATGAATTCCCCAAAGCATGTAGTGCAATGGTCTGCCTGTATACTTTTAAATGGTACTGTTTAAAGTTTTTGTATCCTATTATTATCTTGATAGGTAATAGCAGAATGTCCAAATGTGCTAAAACGTGTACAATGTGTATTTATATCTTTGTATTATGACACTTCTTACCTGTCCAGTGGGCTGTCAATAGTGTAAGTAAGGAGGGGCTGACCAAAGTAATACACATTATTTAGGCATTCATTTCTCAATGAAGTGGAGAAGGTTACCTGTCCAAAAGATCTCCCCCCTCTAAAATGTTAGAAATGGCCCATGAGAGGGGGGGGGGGATCTGATAGGTGGACCTTATACCTTGGTCTTTCAAAACTCCCTAAAATAAATGTTATTCTGATGTTGGCCAAGAATGTTTGTGTCTAATCTGCTTTCCCTGTTTAGGTGCAAAATGATTCATTTTTTTTCTTGTTTGACTCCACAGTTTCCTTCCAACCCACAGGAAAGGCAGACTGTGACCTCCCACTTGCCCAGCGGTGGGACTTTCCTAACTGCGGAGGGGCAATTGATGGGAAACACGTCCACATTGTCCCACCACCCAAACTCGGGGTCATACTATTACAACTAAAAGGGGTTCAATAGTATTGTGATGTTGGCGGTGGTGTCGGCTACTTATGAGTTCCTGTATGTGGATGTGGGGAAGAATGGCCGGATGTCCGATGGTGGAGTCATCACCCAGGCGGAGTTCTACAGGCATCTCCAGAATGGCATCTTGGACTTGCCACCTCCAGAAGACAATGTGGAAGGACTTCCATTCGTCTTCGTTGCTGATGAAGCATTTGCGCTGGGGGACCATCTTATGCGGCCATTCCCTATGAGGACCCTCACCCCCGACCAGAGGGTTTTTAATCACCGGCTGGCCAGAGCCAGAAGAGTGGTGGAGAACACATTTGGAATCATGGCCATTTCTTACACCCATACACGTGGCGGAGTACAAATTGAATCATATCATCCTGGCGTGCTGTGTTCTACACAACTTTTTAAGGCAAAATTCTGCCAACTATGCTGCCTCAGTTGGGCCTGAGGCTGGAATTCATAATAAACCAACCCTGACGGCGCTTGAAAGTGGCCGTCCTGGCTTGCCCCCCCCCGAGTGCCCGTGAGGTCCGTCTTAGATACCTTGATTACTTTGCGGGTAGGGGGGCCGTCAATATGCCAGACAATGTCTGAAACATTTTTAAAATAAAAAAATCATTTTAACTACTAAAATCTTTGCTGACATTTACTGCTTGTGTTTCTTTTAACTGACCCAGAAATGTGGTGAGTCCTGAAAATGGTGTGATTGTGTAACATTACAAAGCACTGTTGGGTGTTATTCACTAAAGGCAAAGACGCTTTGCACTACAAGTGCACTTGAAACTGCACTGAAACTGCACTTGTAGTGCAAAGTGGATTTGCCCTTAGGAAATAAACCCCCATTGTCACAGAAAAGACCAATTTGAGCACAACAAAAGTTTTGGAGCATTGAAACAATAATCCACACATTCTTGATTATCAATCTTTTTAATACCAGCACAATCACATGTGCATTTAGAAAAGGTTTTTAAAACAAACCAACATGTTTGTTGTATAGCAATTTTTTGGGTCACATTACTAAAAGTAGAAATGTCCATTTAAGGTAAAACAGGCATGTTTAAAACCAACAAAAAAGACACAAATCTGGAACTTACAAAGTTCAACTTTTAAAGAAATTGAAGGCAATATCAGACATGAGTATTTATAAAACTGTGTTTGATATTGTGTTCAGATGGGGTGAAGTCACCCCTGGAAAAGCCAAATTTTGAAGATGCACACAAATTGCCGAATGTCAACATGTGCTACCTGCCATCACAGGGGATCAAGGGACGTGTTTTGGGGGTGCAACCCCTTCCTCCCAGCTACTTTATTATTGAGAAGGGGTTTCACCTTCAAAACGCATACATTGATCTCCCATGATGGCAGATAGCACATGTTGACACACTGTGTGCATCTTCAAAATTTGGCTTTTCTCGAATATGTCAAAAAATTTGAGAAATTTTTAGATCCCAAAAAGCACAAAAAAGGAAGGGATTTGGAGGGGTTTTAAACTCTCCCTAAAACATCAATGATGTTCTTCATTTTTTTTAACATCATTGATGTTTTTCTGGATGTTTTCCAAGTCCTTACTACACCTCATGATCTCCCCGATCAGGATCTGTGCACTTTCAGAGGTGAAATGACCTGGATCCACAACATCACGATCACCTAAAAAGATAGAAACAAAAACACACCATGTATTATAAATATGCCGACATCCACCTCTTACCTGAGCCTGTGGTCATAGACACTTACCTGTTGTGGTGACAATTTCCACCACATCTCCTTCCTCCTCTTCCTCCTGTTGTCTTTGGTGGGTCTCCACTTCTTCCTGAGGTGGGGGGTCTGTGGTCTCCACGGGTGAGTGGTGTCCTCCGAGTCTTTTCTCCCCTATGTAAAAAAAAAATAGGTATACTTAGCACACAGATATTTGATGGCAGAAATAGGAATATGAAACATTGCTTGGAAGTGGGGTACAATTGTCTATTTTGGCAGAGTTCCAAGATGAAGAAAAATTTTTGTCCTTTGTCAAGCTTGAATACTTACCTGTTTTGTACAAGCTTCACAGATGGAGTCACCCCTATAGTATACACTGGAGCACCTGTGTGGGACCCCCTAATAAAAAGGGTGTTCTTGTGTCCCACACTAGTGCTCCTGTGTCCAGATGTGAAAACTGCTACTAAGTGTCCTCTCCTTACACAGAATCTAGTTTGCATTACATTCTAGTTACAAACCCATCCACACAACAAAATTATTTTAAGAGAAGTAGGCCATAAAAAATGTATTCAAATGCATATGGCCAAAACAATGGTGTTGTCTAGGCCGAACGAACAACCTTTCATACGAATGAACAATGTGCCCATGAACATGAAAGTTGCCATTTTAAACTGTACAACAGTAAAGAAAAGCACATGGAGCAGCACAAACGTAATAAAAATAAAGAATAGGAACACAGCACAACTACTTCCTTTTTTGCAGCACTCTCCTGATCCTTCTGTACTGCTCGTGCTCCCTTAATTTGAGGTCCGACCACCGCTTCCTGAGCTGATCCTTGGATCGTTGTACCCCAAAATTCAGACTCTTGACCACTTTCACCATTATCTTGGCCTTTCTGACATTTGGGTTGGGGTAAGGTCTACACTTCCTGTCATAGTTGGCCTTCTTCAGGATGTCGACCATCTCCACAAAGGACATATTTGAGGCCTTAAATCGTCTCCTTCTAGATCGGGACGTTTCAGGCTTCGGGCTCTCCTCCTCCTCCACGTTGGTGTAATTATCAGACACCTGCTGTGTCTCCGCCATGTGCTCTTCCCCCACTGCGACGAATGAGAAGGGGTGGGGAATAGACTAGAAAGAACGTCGGGGCGGGCGGAGTTTCACGCATGCGCAGTGTCTATAAAGCGTAACACGCATGCGTAGTACATACCATCTGTGAGCGGAGGAAGGAGTATCGGAGGCGCTGATCGTGATAATGAAGGTAAGATTTAAAATTGGGCCTATATTGCTTCTAGATTGAGGCCTGTATTTGGACAAGTTTAGAAGACTTTAGGCTGACATTAGGGTTTAGGGTTATGTATTTATTTACACAGGTTACATTTAGTGTTTTTTGGTGTGACTAAACAGCCACACATTTACCAATTTATATAGCGCGAATCATTCCATTTTTCCTACTTACGTTATGTGTTTGTGTCACATTTAGATTTTGCTGCTTCTTTTCACATTTTAGATATTTTGAAGCGCAATTATTTTTTTCCCTTTTTTTCTGACATTAGGGTTTGTCTTGTGTTGTGTCTTGCAGTTAAAATGGATATCTTGAAGGATCGTGACTTTATGCCAATCTTCATAGATATGTTCAGGGAGCTGCCCTGTCTGTGGCAGATAAACCACCCTGATTATAAGAACCAAACAAAGAGGAAGGCAGCGCTGGATAATTTGCTGCAATTTGTGAAGTCTGTGATCCCCACGGCAGACATCACCTATTTGAAGATCCTAATTGGTAGCCTGAGGAGCACTTATCTAAGGGAGCACAAGAAGGTCCAGGATTCCCAGAGATCAGGAGCTGCAGATGACATTTATGTCCCCAGACTGTGGTACTATGACAGACTGCATTTTCTGTCAGGTCAGACTGAACCCAGGCCAGCACTCTCCACTCTTCCTTCCACGCTTCCTCTCCCCCCAGCTGAGGCTTCTGACGCCCAACCTGGGCCTTCCAGGTAGCAACATGTGGAGGAGCTCAGCTTGAGCCAGGTATAGCATTCTTCTAAATATTGCTGGTTGTCCAATCAATGATGATAAATATATGTTAGTTTGGAGTACTAATTTATGATTGTGATTGATGAACCAAAAACTAAAACCATGTCCCTTTTTCATACACAGGGAAGTCTCAGCCAGGAGGTGGTCGGGCCAAGCAGGCTGCCCGATACCCAGGTCCCTCCCCTCCACATTCAAAGAAAAAGTAGCAGGAAGAGGAGTAACATGGAGGAGGCTGCAATAGGCCTATTCTGGAAGGTTACTGAGGCCCTCAGAACACCCCGCAGTGTGGAGGAGGACTTTGCTGCCATAACTGTATGCAAAATGATGCAGATGGAGGAGGGCCAACGACTCCTATGTGAGTTTTTAATTTTGGAAGCTCTAAATAAGGGGTTGAGGGGCCAAATTACATGTGCAACCCACATTTGTCAGCTCACCCATAGTCCTCCTCCTCCTCCTCCAGGTCCTACTCCTCCTCCTGCCACACCTCCAACACCAGAGCCACAGCGTGGAAGGAAGCATCTAAGGAAGACCAGAGAGTGATGACCTGGGTTCAGTCTGGTCTTTCAAAATATGCAGCCTCTTGTAGTACCACAGCCTGGGAACATACATGTCAACATACATGACTTCTGGACCAGACTGCACTCCTTTACATATGGACTCCTCAGGCCACCAATTTTGCTGTAAAATAATTGATGTCTGCCCTGGGGGTCAAAGGATTCACCAATGTATGATGTTTCTCCAGCGTTGCCTCCCTCTTTGTTTGGTTCTGAGACCTTAATAAAGGAATTTTTGTTTCAATTATACTTGCCTATGTGTGTTTTCCTTCAAAAAAGACTTCTGACAATTCAGGTACATTTCAAAATACAATGTGAAATTAACAAGGCACACCAACACCAAGCAATCTCCTTGAGATTAAATAATACAAGATAATAATGGTGTTGTGGTAACTTGACACACAAAACACACACAAAAATATTCTGGAGTAAAAAAAATAAAAACAAAAAAAGATCAGCCTTGAAAAAAATACAAACCAAAAAAAAATAATATATATATTTTTTGTCAGATGTGACAAATCAAAATATATTGAGGGAATCACGATAAATAATAAAAAAAGAAGTTTGTGAGAACTCTGTGTGAATATGAGCAGCAAAACTACTTTATTCTTCCAGCATTATAAAGAAGAAGAGAGTGCGCTGTATTAAACTATTTTAAACATTGCAGCCTGACGAAAGTGCTCTATCTATTCCGAACGCTAATTTTACCAGACCGAGCTGTTCCGTCTCAGAATTTCTTCTGAGCATGCGTGGCACTTTGTGCGTCAGAAAATCCGATGGAAAATGTCCGATGGAGCACACACATGGTCGGAATTTCCGACAACAAGCTCCGATCGCACATTTTCCGTCGGAAAGTCCGATGTCCACAATCTGACATTGATTGGACATTCCGACCAGAAAACCCGTCTGATTTTTTCCGATGGATTTTGGGCCAAACTTGTCTTGCATACACACGGTCGCACAAAGTTGTCGGAAAATCCGATCATTCTGAATGTACGTACGTCGGGACTATAAACGAGGCCATCCCTTAAAGACCGTCTTGTTCACAGTCATTTTGAGATCTCCAATCCTGTTGAATCTATTAGTCCAGGTACTTTTGCATGTGTGCATTGCGATGTCTGTCCCTTTTTAATTTACAGTGCCAATTTTGTTCTTCCTGATGGTCGTACTCACTCTTTTAAATATAAAATTACGCCGAATCCAAATTTGGAATCCCATAGCTTACATCAATACTTATGGTCTGGAACTTTGAAACCTGCTTTTTAAAAGTGTACTAATACTTTCATTTTGTATAAATGCAACAAATTGCACCCCTTACTTGGGAGAAGTCGTGATACCCAAGGGCTGTCTTCTTGGCAAATCTGTACGGTTAGACATATGAGAATTGCTATTGTGGACGTCTCAAGGTAAAAGCTGGTTTCAGGTCAGGGAATCCTTTGTAGAAATGGAAGGATAGAAATGCCAGTTCTGGAACCTGCCCGTGGGTAAAGAAATCATGAAAGGCAGCTCCCATGTGTTTATCCTGACAGCTAACATTAAAAGGAGTAAGCTTAAAATGATCTCCTGTAGCTGTAGTGATGCCTCTGCAAGCAGTTTTCTAATTTATTCTTTGCAATTGGTTGGATAGCCCTGATGTAGTAAGTTGGTTTTGTTGATCCTTTGTTAACTTATGTGGATATCTACAGAGTGCAAGCCAAACTCTTCACAGGATTTGTTGGATTGAAGCAGCTATCTACATTAAAATCAAATTACTACACCATGATCAATACTTTCTTTTCCTGAAGATATACAAAAGTTCCAAAAGATTTATATGCAGTGTGAACAATAAGGTGGCTGTGGACGTGGTATACTTGGATTTTGCAAAAGCGTTTGACACAGTTCCCCACACATGGCTAATGTGTAAGGTAAAGTCTACAGGCTTGGAAAGATCAATTTGTAAATGGATATAAAACTGGCTTAAAAAACAAATTCAGGAGGGAGATGGGCGGAGCCTAGCGGAGCAGACATGCATTGTTAGAGCTCCGCACCGCTGAGGAGAAAAGAGAAGGACAAAGCGGAGCCTGCAGGCTCAAAAGGTATCCATTTGAACCTTTTTGCCCCAGGGAACAAACTGTGAAAGTTTGGGCAGGAAATATGGTACTGGGAGGAAACCGTGGCAGAAATAAAAATCACCTCACAAAGAGCTCACAGGCACTCACTGCAACTAAAGCAGCTCCAGTCACCTCACAAGATACAGCATCAGGGCACTCTCACAGACAGAAAATGTCACAGCAAGACTCTCCATTTGAGTCAGATACAGAACAAATCCTCTCACAAACTTCTCCACAAGCCTCCTCAGCAAACCCAGTAATATTATTACAATTTGAAAAGATGCTTCATAAGGCTTTAAAACAAACCTCAGACCAAATAACAAAAAGCCTAACCAAAGAAATAAGAGAGCTGGGAAACCGCACCGCAGCCCTAGAAATAAAAATGGATGAAATTGAAATTACAACCCAAGTAAATATAACAGAATTGGAACAATTAAAAGAAGAGAATTGAATACTTCAAACTAAGCTCGAAGATAACGAAAATAGAGCTAGATGTTCAAACTTGCGCATAAGGGGAATACCTGAAACTGTGACAGACCTGCAATCTACTATTACTGCTCTATTACAAGAACTAAAGCCAGATATCCCTACTGAACGTTTAGAACTGGACAGAGTACACAGAGCCCTCACAGCCAAAAAGAAAGATGGACCCCACGTGATATAATCACAAAATTTCATTATTACAGAATGAAAGAACAAATACTAATTGCTGCAAGAGAAAAAAAGGAACTTAATTTTCAAGGACACAATTATCAAATTTTTGCTGACCTATCCCAACTTACTATTACTAAAAGACGATCCATGAAACCCCAACTAATGGAACTGCAACGCCACAACATTATGTATCAACGGGGCTTCCCCTTTTCAGTCAGATTTAACTACCAAGGTACAATTTACAGAAGCAGATCAGCAGATGAACTACAACAAACCCTTTTAAAATTAAATCTGACAGAACCCACAAGCAGCAACACTCCCACACGCAGAAGAATGGCATCATCTTCACCTTCAGGCAGCACTCAGAAAATTTCAGAACAAAATGGGAATCATCATTCTCACAAAAGAGGCCATTATGCCACATCATCCATGGACCAAGAAGATTCAATGGACTGACATCCTAATTCCTGATATCTCTTCATTTATTATACTAAGAGATGGTTCTCTATAAAAAAAACCTGTATTTATAACTGAATGTAACTGCATTCTGATAGTCACACACTGTGTGGGATCATGTTACATTCCAGTTATATTTCTTATTACTTCTGATTCATATAGCCTTAGAATATATAAGTGAAATAAGGAAATTCTTGTTCAGTTATATATTATCAGGTAATAACAATAGATTTATTACTTTTTAGGACAATAATGTTCAATAATCCAGAAGTAATGGAAGCTTTTTCTTTCTTTTCTTAAAACAAATATATTATTACCTAACTAGTTCCTAGAATTATGTTTTTGTTTATTCTAATCTGAAGCAATACAACCTCAATTTTATGAGTTAACATATCTAAACAGTTACATATGAATAAAATATGTAATTGTTTACTCTAAAAGGGTTAAAATCCCAAAATAATTCAAACTATCTTCATCAATACCAAAATTATTAACAGTACCTTTCTAACTGAATTATTTAGCCTAGGGCAAGACTAACCATATACAACCACCCTGGAATAAATAATTTCAACAAAAACTATAATCTGCACTCCAATTAATGAAACATCATTTTGATGTCTTTTGACATAGCACTTCTCTCCTGTAAGCGGAAGATCCCCCATTAGCCCTCCTCATTCTCCCAACCATATTATGTGGGAGTGTGACGAAGGCACTTATTCCCCTGAGAGAGATATTTATTCTCTTTCATGGGTAAATTGTGATTACTTGCAAAAATTAATTTATGCAATGTATCATCTAATCTCATATGTTTTTTGTTTACTCTTTACTCCAGAATTCACTGGTTTCTTTTCTATCTATTCATCTCTTCAGACCACACAGGTTGATCTGCGCAGTCAGCTCTGCATAACAAAAAGTAAGTCAAAACTATTTAATCTGTTGCCATGGCACCACTGAATATACTTTCCCTGAATGTTCAGGGAATAAATGTCCCTCAAAAAAGGACCAAAGCCTTCCGTACTTTCCATAACAAGAAGGCTCACATAGTATGCCTCCAAGAAACACACTTCACCAAAGATTCTACTCCAAAATATATTTCTCTATTTTATCAACAAATTTACACGGCTTCTGCCTGTACCAAGCAAAGGGGAACTCTAATTGCATTTCACCGATCCACACCATTCACCTTATCATCAGAAATTAAAGACCCAGAAGGTAGATACCTGATACTCATGGGTTATATAATGGATACAGCAATCACGGTGATTTCCTACTACGCTCCTAACAAACAACCTACACCATTCCTCTCACATATATTACAAGTGATTAATACACACAAAATAGGAACAGTGATAATGTGTGGGGATTCGAACCAGGTCCTCCTCCCATTTCTAGATAAATCACCTTTTACACCATCCAAAATAACCTCTAGATTACCTTTTTCTCAACTTCTTTCCAAATACAATCTGGTAGATTCGTGGAGAGAAAGTAACCCAATGAAAAAGAAATTCACTTATTTCTCGCACCCTCATCAAACCTTCACCAGAATAGATCATATTTTTCTAACAATAGGAATGATACCAGAAATTATTGCATCAGATATAATTCCGATTCCGTGGTCTGACCATAATGCAGTATACACTACTATAGCGTCAGCCATACCAAAAGCGCATGACCCAACGTGGTACTTACCGGACATAATGCTCAAACACCCACTACATCAGATGGCCATTGAACAAGCTTTAAAGGAATACATATCAATTAATAATACAACAGACATCTCCCCAATAACACTGTGGGAAGCTCATAAGCCTGTCTTGCGTGGTACAATACAAAGACAAATGGCACTATTTAAACGGGAACGCAAAAAGTCAGTTGATAAATCCCTCAAACGCTCCAAACACAATTTCTACATGAATACAAACAAACCAGGTACATATTTGGCTCGGGCATTAAATTCAACTAACAAATCATTCAAACCAATACGTTTGAAATTATCAAAAAATGTTTACACTTGTAATCCAGTTAAAATAGTCCATAAATTTCACTCACAACTCGCAACTTTATACAAGACAAACAACGAATTTAATCCTACAGAGGCTGAATCCTTCTTCTCAAAAATAACCTTACCTGAGTTATCTCAGAATCAAAAAAGCAGTTTGGATGAGCCTATAACTATAGATGAAGTTGCTAACGCCATAAAAGACCTAAAACTTAACAAAAGACCAGGCCCAGACGGCTACTCGGCTTTATACTATAAAACATTCTCAGAAATACTCTCTCCCATTCTCACTGAAACTTTTAGCTAACTTCTAGATGGACATTCTTTTCGGCAAGAAACACTAATGGCAATTGTTTGTATGATCCCAAAACCCCTTTCTGATGATACTTCCTGTGTGAATTATCGGCCTATCTCTCTGTTAAACCTCGATATTAAATTATTAGCAAAAATAATAGCAAAACGCCTCAATAGCATTATAGGAAAATTAATACATAGAGATCAAGTAGGCTTCATGCCAAATAGACAGGCAGGCGATAATATACGCAGGGCAGTGTTATTGGCACATATTGCTAAAAAACGGAAAATCCCTTTATGTTTTCTATCTCTCGATATTAAGAGGGCATTTGACACAGTATCCTGGCAATATGTGCAATATTCATTACAAAAATGGGGTTTTGGACCCCACTTTTTAACATGGATCAAAGCATTATATAATAAACCCAAAGCCTATATAAAATATGCTGGATACAAATCTGAAGCCTTTAATATCGAAAGAGGTACCCGACAGGGTTGCCCATTATCTCCCTTATTATTTGCCCTTATACTCGAACCCATGGCCCAATACATCAGAACAAACCAAACTATAACTGGCATTGAAGTAGGAGGTATTACACACAAATTATGTATATTTGCAGACGATATATTACTTTTTCTATCATCACCACAGGTCTCTGGTCCTAACTTAATACCAGCTCTTGATGGATTTGCAGCCCTATCCGGCCCTATGATTAATCCTAAGAAATGCCTAGTGCTTAATATTTCACTCACAAACATGGAATTGATCCCGGCTAGGGCTGCACTCCCATTCACATGGGCAGAAAAATCAATCCCATATCTTGGAATTCATTTAACAGCATCTCATTCTGACTTATTCTCAACCAATTATCCTCCTGTATTAAGACAGATCACAAATCTAATAAAACAATGGTCGCAACTTCCTTTATCCTGGATAGGGAAGATTAATGCAATCAAAATGACTATTCTACCCAAATTGCTTTATCTATTCAGAGTCCTCCCTATTCCAATTCCTTCCTATTTTTTGAGAATAGTACAAAAAAGAGCAACTTTGTTTATATGGGGCTCTTCTAAACCACGTATACCTATACACACACTACATCTTCCCAAAAATAAAGGAGGCCTGGGATACCCTAATTTTACTAACTACTACAGAGCAGCACATTTGGCCAGTCTGTCCAAATACCATGCAAAACAGGAAATCCCAATATGGGTATTTGTAGAGGCTTCAGAAAATGACCCTCTATTAATATCAAATTTATTATGGTTTGATCCTAAAGACCGCTTTAAAATTCATAATCCCAACACTTCTTATCTCTGGGATAAACTAAAAACCAAATATCAGTTACAATCTCCACACAATCCTCTCCTTTCTTTTCTTTTATCAGAAATCCAGCCTTTTACCCGGCATGGATCTACCCAAATTCTTTTAAAGCTTGGACAACATCAGGCATTCAGACACTAAATGACTTCATAGCATCTAAATCATTCCTTTCATTCCCATCGCTTAGAGAAAAATATGATCTACCAAACTCTGAGATATTTAGATATCTCCAAATCAAAAATTTCTATACACCATTCCTAAAGGGGGATACACCATTATCTCAATTATCCATTTTTGAATCAATCTGTACAAAAGATCCATTTGCTAAAGGTACAATTTCATCACTTTATAATCAATTATATGGAGTAGCAAATCTTAATAGACCCTCTTACGTTCAGAGGTGGGAGGAGGACCTGGGACGAACTTTAGAAGACACGGACTGGTCTAACATATGGCTCACATCTAAGTCATCTTCACCCAACATCTTAGCACTGGAGACAAATTATAAAGTCCTAACTCGCTGGTACCTTGTACCCGCTAGAGTGCCAAAATATTCACCTAATACCTCAGGTCTTTGTTTTCGAGGATGCCCAGAAATAGGCACATATTTACACATATGGTGGACGTGCCCAGTAATCCAAACCTTCTGCAAGGAAGTCTTCGTGATTGCATCTAAAATATTTCAAAAAATAATACAACCAGATCCATATTTAACTTTACTTAATCTAAAACCGGAATGGTTAACACTCTCTCAATTCAAACTTATGATCCAACTAATAATGGCTGCAAAACAAACAGTGGCCAAGGCATGGAAATCTCCTACATTGGTACTAGCAGAAACAATTCACAGAATGAATAATACAATGTCCCATGCTAAGATGGTAGCCATCGATCAAAATCAAATTCCAAAATTTGAAAAACTTTGGCATCCTTGGATAAAACAACAGTTCCTGTCAAACTTCAATGACTCTGTCCTGTTGCCATGGTAACAGATTAAATGACTTACAGAGACACCCATTCTAAGGCTTCAAAGAGAACTAAAAAGAATAATGAACTGCTGAGCGGGACAACCTTGCGGACCATACCTCTACCTTTCAACCCTTTTTCTTCTTTATCTTTCCTTTTCTCCACCTTACGATTAAAGCTCATTATCAGAATTTATTTGACCTATATACACTCTACTTGTAAACAATATGTATAGTAGGTATAAATCATTTAAATACCTACAAAAGTAACTAAGGAAATGATATATATCTTTAATTTAGGTTTACGTGTTTAATATTTGAAATTTCATGATATTTACCTATATAAACCCTACTGTAAAACAATGAGCTTACTTTATAGATCCTTGTAAACTTACTTTATGTATCTTTATAACATTGTATACTCAATAAACTTCTTTTGACAAGGAAAAAACAAATTCAGAGAGTAGTGGTTAATGATTCTTATGCCCTGTACACATGGTCGGATTTTCCGATGGAAAATGTGCGATCGGAGCATGTTGTCGGAAATTCCGACCGTGTGTGGGCTCCATCAGACATTTTCCATCGGATTTTCCGACACAAAGTTTGAGAGCAGGCTATAAAATTTTCCGACACCAAAATCCGATTGCGTCAATTCCGACCGTGTGTGGACAATTCCGATGCACAAAGTGCCACGCATGCTCAGAAGAAATTCTGAGACGGAACAGCTCGGTCTGGTAAAATTAGCGTTCGGAATGGATATAGCACTTTTGTCACGCTGCAATGTTTAAAATTGTTTAATGCAGCGCACTCTCTTCTTCTTTATAATGCTAGAAGAATGAAGTAGTTTTGCTGCTGATATTCACACAGACTTCTCACAAACTTCTTTCTTTATTATTTATCATGATTTCATCAATATATTTTGATTTGTCACATCTGTCAAAAAAGGTATTTTTTTTTTTTGGGTTTGTATTGTTTTTAAGCCTGATCGTGTTTTTATTTTTTTTTATTTTTTGATTTTACATCCTGAATATTTTTGGGTGTGTTTTGTGTGTCAGGTTACCACCACACCATTATTATCTTGTATTATTTAATCTCAAGAAGGTTGCTTGGTGTTGGTGTCCCTTGTTAATTTCACATTGTAGTTTTGAAATGTACCTGCCTCCTCACAAACAAACTGTCCTTTTTGAAGGAAAACACATGTAGGCAATTATAATTGAAACATAAAATCCTTTATTAAGGGCTCAGAACCAAAGAGGGAGGCAACGCTGGAGAAACAGCAGAAATTGGAGAAGCCTTTGGCACCCAGGGCAGACATCAATTATTATACAGCAAAATTGGTGGCCTGAGGAGTCCATATATAAAGGAGTGCAGTCTGGTGCAGAAGTCCCAGAGATCATGAAAGCAGCAGATGACATGTATGGCCCAAGGCTGTGGTCATACAAGAGCCTGCATCTTTTGTCAGACCAGACTGAACCCAGGTCATCACTCTCTGGTCTTCCTTCCACGCTTCTTTCCACACTGTGGCTCTGGTGGTGGAGTTGTGGCAGGAGGAGGAGGAAGGGGAGGATGGTCCAACTCACACAGGTGGGTTTTGTGTGTGATTTCGCCCCTCACCCCCTTAGTTAGTGTTTTGTAAAGAAGGTCCTCACACAGGAGGCATTGACCCTCCTGCATGCACTGCAGTTTTGTGGCAGCCATGGAGGCAAAGGCTTCTTCAGGCATGGGTAAGGCTCTGAGGGACGCAGAAGCCTCCTGAATCAGCCTGAATGCTGAATCCTGCACGTTACTCCCCTTCCTGGGTCTTTTGGTTGGAAGGCAGAGCGGAGGAACCTGCAATTCTGTCAGTCTCCTACTGGGCCGGGCCTTCTCCTGGCTGCCACTTAGCCCCACCTCCTCCTGGCTGCCACTACTTCCCGCCTCCTCCTGACTGCCACATTCCACAGCCTCCTCCTGTGTGCCACATTCCAGAGCCTCATCCTGGCTGAGGTCTTCCTGTGTATGAAAAAGGGACATCATTTTAGTTTTTTCTTCATCAATCACACACAATTTTCACCTCATGACTGTTGCAAATTGAATGTTAACAAATATAACAGACTATCATTTTGAGCCCAGCATTTTTCATTCTTGTCCCAATCATTTTTGCCCACTATTATCTATTGATATGTAAAACACTTTCTTAAATCAGCAATTAGTGATCAATAATAACATCTAGTAAACATCATTTATTTATTGACCAGAAATCTGTAAAACAATGCTATACCTGGCTCCAGCTGGGCTCCTCCACTTCTTCCTGGCTGGAAGTCCCAGGTTGGACATCGGAAGCCTCAGCTGGGGTGGAAGATAGGGTGGAAGGAATAGTGGAAGGAAGGGTTGAGAGGGATTCCCTGACTCCAGTCTGGTCTGACAGAAATCGAAGTCTCTCATAGTACCACAGCCTGGGGACATAAACATCATCTGCTGAAGCTCCGGATCTCTGGGAATCTGTGACCTTCTTGCGCTCCCCAAGATAAGTGCTCCTCAGGCCACCAATTTTGTTTATTATTATATTGCGGGTGTTTCACCTGCCACAGACAGGGCAGCTCCCTGTATTTGTCTATGAACAGGGGGAGGAAGTTGTAGTCATTGAAGCCATCCATTTTATCTGCAAGACACAACACAAGACAAACCCTAATGTCAGGCGAAACTCTCCTAATCTTGTTACAATATAGGCCTCAATCTCGAAGCAGTATAGGCCCAAGTTTAGATCTTACCTTCGTTATCACGATTGGCGCCTCCGATACTCCTTCCTCCACTCACAGATCATACGTACTACGCACGCGTGTTACGCTTTATATACACTGCGCATGCGTGAAACTCTGCCCGCCCCTGACGTGGGGAAGAGCACATGGCGGAGACACAGCAGGTGTGTGCTAATTACAGCAATGAGGAAGAGGAAAGCCCGGAGCCAGAAACATCCCGATCCCGGAAGAGACGATTTAAGACCTCAAATATGTCCTTTGGGGAGATGTTGGAGATGGTCGACATCCTGAAGAGGGCGGACTATGACAGGAAGTATGGACCTCACCTCAACCCCAATGTCAGAAAGACCAAGATCATGGGAAAGTAGTCAAGAGTCTGCAGAAGAATTTCGGGGTACGACGATCCAAGGATCAACTCAGGAAGCGGTGGTCGGAACTCAAATTAAGGGAGCACGAGCAGTACAGATCAGGAGAGTGCTGCAAAAAAGTAAGTAGTTGTGATGTGTTCCTATTCTTTATTTTTATTACGTTCGTGCTGCTCCATATGCTTTTCTTTACTGTTGTACAGTTTAAAATGGCAACTTTCATGTTCATGGGCACATTGTTCGTTCGTTTGAAACATTGTTCGTTCGGCATAGAAAACACCATTGTTTTGGCCATATGCATTTGAATACTTTTTTTCTAGCCTACTTCTCTTAAACAAACTTTTGAGTCTAGATGGGTTTGTAACTAGAATGTAATGCCAAAACTAGATTCTGTGTAAGGAGAGGACACTCAGCAGCTGTTTACACATTTGGACGCTGGAGCACTAGTGTGGGACACCAGAACACCCTTTTTATTAGGGGTCCAACACAGGTACTCCAGTGTATACTATAGGGGTGTCTACATCTGTGAAGCTTGAACAAAACAGGTAAATATTTAAGTTTGACAAAGGAAAACAATATTTCTTCATCTTGGAACTCTGCAAAAACAGACAATTGTACCCCACTTCCAAGCAATGTTTCATATTCCTATTTCTGCCATCAAATACCCGTGTGCTAAGTATACCTATTTTTTTTTACATAGGGGAGAAAAGACAACACTCATCCGAGGAGACCACAAACCCCCACCTCACGAGGAAGGTGAAATCCCCGATTACGATTATGGGCCCTGGCATTTGGGGGAACGGTGCTCTTTGTGAGCTGTATGCTTGGGGACCCTTGAGTTGGCATTACTTTAGATTCAGGTCCATGTCCCCCAAGACACACGGACTCTGGGGACCCTGGATGTGCCATAGTGATGGGAGTCACTAATAGGGGCACAAGGTGAATGAGAACCCCACTATAATCTGTGCTAGTCAGAGACTCAATGCTGTATATATGTGTATATATAATGTGTGCTGTCTCATTGTGTTGTGTACTGTTTGCTGTGCTAGTTTTGGGTGGGGCTGTATTCCAATGTTCTATTGTGTTTGTCTGCCTTGGATCACAGGATGTGTATTGCATTGGAGGGAGGGGGGGTTCTTCCAACATCTCTCCCTGCTAAGACTGTGTACTGATGAGACATTAAACACACCTGACCTGTGTGTCCATTGTCATTGGACAGTTTAACCCGCCCTCTTTTCCAAGGGTGGGGGGAAAGAGTCTCTGAGTTATTTTATCTGTTGTGTCCATGTGTTATAATAAATGAGTTGATTCCTGCTTGAAACCTGAAGACGGAGCCGTGTCTTGTTTTTGGGGTGGATTATTTGTATGGGTTCCTTGTTCGGCTGATTAGAGTGTTCGGTAGCTGCCTTTGTGTTTGGGTATGAAATGTCCTAAACTACTTTAACCCCTTTCATACTCGGGGTGTTGTTACAACCTCCAAATCCCTTCCTTTTTTGTGGTCTTTGTAATTGAAAAATGTTTTATATTTTTTGCCATTTTATAGAAAAGCCAAATTTTGAAGATGCACACAGTGTGTCAACATGTGCTATCTGCCATCACGGGAGATCAATGTATGCATTTTGGGGGTGCAACCCCTTCCTCAATAATAAAGTAGCTGTGAGGAAGGGGTTGCACCCACAAAACACTTCCCTTGATCCCCCGTGATGGCAGCTAGCACATGTTGACATTCGGCAATTTGTGTGCATCTTCAAAATTTGGCTTTTCCAGGGGTGACTTCACCCCATCTGAATGCAATATCAAACACAGTTTATAAATACTCATGTCTGATATTACCTTCAATTTCTACAAAAGTTGAACTTTGTAAGCTCCAGATTTGTGTCTTTCTTGTTGGTTTGAAACATGTCTGTTTTACCTTAAATGGGCATTTCTACTTTTATTAACGTGACCCAAAAAATTGTTATACAACAAACATGTTGGTTTCTTTTAAAAAACCTTTAAGAAATGCACATGTGATTGTGCTGGTATTAAAAAGATTGATACTCAAGAATGTGTGGATTATTGTTTCAATGCTCCTAAAATTTTGTTGTGGTAAAAGTGGTGTTTTCAGGGACAATGGGGGTTATTTCCTAAGGGCAAATCCACTTTGCACTACAAGTGCAGTTTCAGTGCAGGCTCAAGTGCACTTGTAGTGCAAAGTGTATTTTCCTTTAGTAAATAACACCCAACAGTGCTCTTTAAAGTTACACAATCATGACATTTTCAGGACTCCCCACATTTCTGTCAGGGTCAGCTAAAAGAAACACAAGCAGTAAATGTCAGCAAAGATTTTAGTAGTTACATTTTTTTTATTTGAAAAATGCATCAGACGTTGTCTGGCATATTGATGGCCCCCTACCCGCAAAGTAATCAAGGTATCTAAGACGGACCTCGTGGGCACTCGGGGGGGCAAGCCAGGACGGCCACTTTCAATTGCCGTCAGGGTTGGTTCATTTCCTTGAATTCCGGCCTCAGGCCCAACTGAGGCAGCATAGTTGGCAGAATTTTGCCTTAAAAAGTTGTGTAGAACACAGCACGCCAGGATGATATGATTCAGTTTATACTCCGCCATGTGTATGGGTGTAAGAAATAGGCGGAACCAGCTGGCCATGATTCAAAAAGTGTTCTTCACCACTCTTCTGGCTCTGGCCAGCCAGTAATTAAAAACCCTCTGGTCTGGGGTGAGGGTCCTCATCCGGAATGGCCGCATAAGGTGGTCCCCCAGCGCAAACGCTTCATCAGCAACATAGACGAATGGGAGTCCTTCCACATTGTCTTCTGGAGGTGGCAAGTCCAAACTGCCATTCTGGAGACACCTGTAGAACTCCATCTGGGCAATGACTCCACCATCGGACATCCGGCCATTCTTCCCCACATCCACATACAGGAACTCATAAGTAGCCAACACCACTGCCAACATCACAATACTAGTTGGGTGGTGGATGATGTGGATGTGTTTCCCATCAATTGCCCCTCCGCAGTTAGGAAAGGGCCACCGCTGGGCAAAGTGGGAGGCCACAGTCTGCCATTCCTGTGGGTTGGAAGGAAACTGTGGAGTCAAACAAGAAAAATAAATTAATCATTTTACACATAAACAGGGAAAGCAGATTAGACACAAACATTCTTGGCCAACATTAGTATAACATTTTTTTTAGGGAGTATTTAAAGACCAAGGTATAAGGTCCACCTATCAGATTCCCCCCCCCCCTCATGGGCCATTTGTAAAATGTTATGGGGGGGATGTTTTGGACAGGTAACCCTCTCCACTTCATTGAGAAATGAATGCATAAATAATGTGTATTACTTTGGCCAGCCCCTTCTTACTTTACACTATTGGCAGTCCACTGGACAGGTAAGGAGTGTCATAATACATAGATATAAATACACACTGTACACATTTTAGCACATTTTTACATTCTGCTATTACCTATCAAGATAATAATAGGATACAAAAACTTTTAACATTACCATTTGAAAGTATTCAGGTAGGCCCTTGCACTACATGCTTTAGGGAATTCATCCATAAATCTGACCACAAAAGAGGTGGGTATAGTGTGTATGGGTTTGGCAAAGTCAGCAGATAGAGGATTGTTATCAGCTGAGTTAGCAGTTGGGGGGAGGGAGGGTTCCAAATGATTTTGGGACACCAAAAAAAAGCCTCTGCCAATCTGCCTAAATTTAAAGCACAAATCACATTTTTACACATTTTAGGGGGTGTTTGGGGTAAAGCACTACTATGGAGCTGACAAAATACATTGTTAAGTGACTACACGAGGTGAATATAGGTCTCGGAGAGCATGCTGGGGAGGTAAGTGAAGGCAAATATGTATGAAGGACAAAAAATTTTGTTAAAAAAACCAGCATGCATGAGGACAAAGGGGGCATTCACAGCATATTACAATCATGGCAATTAGGGAATGAGGAAAGAAATACAATACATTAGCAAACATTCTATACAATAAAATGTGATGTTAAAGGATAAATATTACCTTAATATACTCCTTCTGCAGGACCTGGATGATAGCAGAACAGGTCTCTGGGATAATGATCCCCAGAGCCTGGGGGGAGATGCCTGTCGAGAACTTAAGGTCCTGCAGGCTTCTCCCGTTGCCAAGTACCGCAGGGTGGCAACGAGCCTCTGCTCCAGAGTGGTGGCTTGCCGCATGCAGGTATCCTGCCTGCTGATATAGGGGATCAGCAAAGCCAACAAACGGTGAAATACGGGGTCCGTCATCCGGAGAAAGTTCCTGAAATCATCAGGATTATTCTCACGGATCTCACGGAGCAAAGACATATGACAGAACTGGTCACGCTGGAGCAACCAATTCTTGGTCCATGTACTCCTCCCCACCCTGTTCATGGACTGGACTTGTGTCAAGGTAAGGACCCCAACACCAAGCCCCTGCACAGCACGAACTCTACGAGCAGTACATATACGCAACATGGCTAGAAAATGGTCAGCTGCTCAGAACGCAGTAACAGAACGCACTGAAGAACAGCAAGGCCTGTGAAGAGCGACCTGAAAAACAGCAATAAGCGGACAAGAACGCACTGAATAATCAAATACGAACTCACTGCATGCACTGAAGACCATACAAACCCACAAGCACAAACTGTACAGCAAAAAATGATCTGAAAACCATGAGTCTGAAAAAGCACGAATCGTCTCTCACCAAACTTTTACTAACATGAGATTAGCAAAAGGAGGCCAAAGGGTGCCGAACTTGGTTCAGAACTGCCCTTTTATAGTCTCTTCGTACGCGGTGTACGTGACCGCGTTCTTGGCGATCGGAAATTCCGACAACTTTGTGTGACCGAGTGTATGCAAAACAAGTTTGAGCCAACATCCGTCAGAAAAAATCCATGGATTTTGTTGTCGGAATGTCCAATCAATGTCCGATCGTGTGTACAGGGCATTATGGTTATCAGTAGGGATGAGCTGAACACCCCTCCCGGTTCGGTATGCGACAGAACTTGCAAACAGACAAAAAACTAGTGCGAACATGCGAACACTGTTAAAGTATATGGGACATAAACTTGAAAAATCCAAAGTGCTCATTTTAAAGGCTTATATGCATATTATTGCCATAAAAAGTGTTTGGGGACCCAGGTACTGCCCCAGGGGACATGTATCAATGCAAAAAAAAGTTTTTAAAATGGCTGTTTTTTCAGGAGCAGTGATTTTAAGAATGCTTAAAATGAAACAATAAAAATTAAATATTGCTTTTTTTTTTTTTTTATTTAAATATTTTTTATTGAACAGTGTACAAAATATGATACATACATTTGTGTTCTGTTATTTTTCGTTGCATAGTATTGTAGCATATTACACATATTTTCATTATAATAACTGTATGTTACATTATGTTGAGTAGCTGCTGTAAACCTGTTGTGGTATTTATTCATGGCTTCCCTGTCTTTGGACTGAGCGATCTCTCCATGTGGTCGCATCCTCCAACATGAAGTCATGTTTGCTGCAACTTGTTTTTAATGCTTCTAGCGGTTACAAATACTGTGGTTTTCTGCATTAGTAAGTTATTATATGCTTGAACCTTCATATATAGAGTATCTCTAGTTTTAACAATTATTTAAGGTAACATAAAAGGAAAACAAGAAAACAAATAAAACAAATATATTTGTCCCAACAGTCTAATTGCCTCCTCTGGTTAGATGTCTCACTTTAGCTCACTTTTACTTTCAATAATTTAATCGTCTTGAGTACCATGTGTTCCATGGTTCCCATATTTTGGATATCTTCTCGTGGTTCCCCATAGCTGATGCGTGTAAAACTTCATATGTACCATAATTGTGAACTGTGGTTATTACTTCTGTAATGGATGGGGGCTCTGTACCCTTCCAGTGTCTAAGAATTGTAAGCCTGGTTACCAGCAATATGTGGGAAATTATCGTTCTAACCTGGTTCGGAATAGATTCTAGGTCTATTGATAATATAGCCATTGATGGGCTTAGAGGAGGGGTTTGGTACGAAAAATTTCGTATTATGTTTTCTATTTGTCTCCATAATGGTTTTATTTTAGGGCAGTTCCATAGGATGTGGAATAGCGTACCGCTCTCTCCACATAATCTCCAGCAATCAGGAGAGGAGTTGTGGTAGATTTTTGATATACGACTGGGTGTGAGGTACCACTTGTGGAATATTTTTTGCTGCATCTCCCTTAGGTTAGTGCTTTTAGTGAAGTTGTATATATTTTTGAAAGTTGATTCCCATTTTTCCACCGGATAGTGTCGTCCTATTTCCATTTCCCAAGCTACCATGTTTGGGGATTTGATGCAGACCTTTTTTTCTTGAAGACCCAGATATAGGGTTGATATCCCTTTTAGTTTAGTAGAGGTTTGTGTTAGATATTGGAGTATCTTTGTTGGTAAGTTAGTAAATATGTTGGGGTGTTTTTTCAGGCGTTGCGTAATTTGTACGTATTTATAGTGTTCTGTGTGTGGTAACCCAAATTCCTCCTGTATCATTTTGAATGCTTTAATTGAGCTACCCTCTACTAAGTCTTCGATGTGCTGTATACCCCTCGTCTTCCATGTCTTTAAGTTAATGTCTGGGATGATATGACTAAGTGCGGAGATCTGGAGCTTAAATGGAACCAATGTGCCCGTCCACTTTGGGTAATTTCTAAGATATCCCCATGCTCTTATTGCTGCTAGTATGGTTGGGGATAGCTTTACATCTAGGGAAAAGTTCATATGGGCTGTCATGAGAAAATCTTTCAGTGATTTATTTTTTATTTGGATTTTTTCTATCTCTGCCCACAGTGTAGACAGGTCCCTCTCCGATGTCAACCAGTTTCTTGTTTGTGCCAGTATAGTTGCAAAGTAGTAGTCCTGCATGTGTACGTGTCCTACTCCTCCTGCTGTCCTGTGTTTTATTAGTTTAGTGAAGGCACATCTTGCCTTCTTTCCTTGCCATATATATCTATTTATTATAGGTTGCAGGGAATTAAAGAAAGAGTTTGGTAGTGGGATTGGAAGGGTCCTAAATAGGTAGAGTATCTGTGGCAGAATTTGCATCTTGAAAGCTGCAAGTCTACCCAGCCACGAGAGTTCGGTTTTTGCTAGTTTGTGTAGTTTGTCGGGGAGCTGTTTCAGAAAGGGGATGTAGTTGGCTGTCAATAAATCTCCAGACTTAGGAGTTAATGTAATACCCAAGTATTTTATTCCTTCCGTTTTCCATATATATGGGAATTTTTGTTGTAGCTTGTGACTAACCTGTGGCGATATTCCTAGGTTTAATATATAGGACTTAGATTCGTTTACTTTATAGTACGATATTTTATTGAATGTTTGTAGAGCCTTATGGACTGATGGTAGGGAGGTTTCTGCCTTTGTGAGCATCAGTATGATGTCATCTGCGAATAGACTGATGATATGGCTTCTTTGGCCTATCTGTACCCCGGAAATGCCTGGGTGTGTTCGCAGATGAGTTGCCAATGGTTCCATTAGTAAGTTAAAGATCAGGGGAGAAAGAGGGCATCCCTGCCTCGTCCCGTTCGTAATCTGGAACGGGCAGGATAGCACTCCTGCTATGAGTACTTGTGCTGATGGATGTGTGTATAAGGCCATAATGGCTGAGTATATTGAACCTCCAAACCCAAACCTCTCTAGCACCTGAGAAAGAAACTGCCAATGGATTCTATCAAACGCCTTCTCTGCGTCCAAAGCGAGGAGCAGAGAAGGCGTTTTGCTTCTGTCCGCAATGTGGATTACGTTGATCAATCTTCTTGTGGCATCTGAAGTTTGCCTTCCCTTAGTGAACCCTGATTGATCTATGTGAATAATTTCAGGCAGAATATGCTTTAACCTATTCGCTAATAGTTTTGCATAAGTCTTAATATCCATATTTAACAGGGATATAGGTCTAAAATTTTGTGGGGTATCCGGTGCCTTCCCTGGTTTAGGCAATGCAATTATGGTTGCTTTCAACATCTCAGGAGGGAATGACGAGGAGGCAACAGCAGCACCGAACATCTCTGTCATATGTGGGGTTAATATGTTGAGAAAGGCTTTATAATATTCCCCCGAAAAGCCATCAGGTCCGGGGGATTTGTTTATAGGCAGTGACTGTATGGTAAGACTGACTTCTGATTCTGTAATGGGGGAATTCAGTGTTTGAAGGTGTTCTGCAGTAAGTTTAGGTAAGTTTATATTTTGTAGGAATGTTCCTATATTTTCTATATTGGGTTGCGGTATAGTGGAGTCATTTTTAGGATTATATAAAGAGCCGTAGTATTGGCTAAAGGCATCGGCTATTTCCTGTGGGTGTTGGTGTTTGATTAGTGTTTTTGGATGCGTAATGTATGGTATGTGTGTTTTATGTCTGTGACCTTTTAGTTGATTGGCAAGTAATTTCCCTGCTCTATTACCGCTAGTATAGTATGTCAGTTTTAGCTTCCTGGAGGCCTTTTCAAAGTCCTCCAGTAGAGTTAGTCTCAACTCTGTACGAAGCATATTGAGTTGATCAATCAAGTTTTGAGAAGTAAGTGTCATATTTTGCCTCTCTAAAATTTCAATTTGGTTTATGATTCTCGTTGTCCGCTGTTGCCCCATCCTCCTGTTTCTCGCCTCCTGTTGCATCAACACCCCCCTTACAAATGCCTTGTGGGTATTCCACAGGGTGAAAGGATCTGAAACCGACCCCTTATTGAGTGAAAAAAACTCCTTCATCTGCTGCTCTATATACAGCTTGGTCGGGCCATGCTGGAACAGCCTGGGGTTGGCTCTCCACATGGAAGTGTTTTTAATCTTAGAAGGTTTCCCCACTTGTAGCTCCACTGGGGCATGATCCGACCAAGCTATATTGTGTATTTTAGCATTTCTACATTTAAACAGCAACCGTTTATCAACCAAAAACAGGTCTATTCTACTGTAAGATTTATGACAGTGGGAAAAAAAAGAGTAGTCTCTTTCATTAGCATTAAGGCATCTCCATGCATCATACAAAAAATACTTGCGAAGTATAGGTTGTAGAGTTGGTGGAGATCTTTTGGGGTTTGATGTTGAGTCCAGAGCAGAGTCAGGCACCATGTTGAAGTCTCCGCATATCACTGTTGCTCCTTGGCGTACTTGATCTATTTTCTTGAGTACTGAGTGTAGGAATTTGGATTGTCCTGAATTTGGGGCATAAATGTTTGCCAAAGTGAAAGTTTCAGAGTTAATGTCACACACCATAACTATGTAGCGGTCATGTGGATCCAGTAGGATCTTATGCAGGAGGAATGTTATTGTATCTTTAATTGCGATCATCACCCCTTTTTTTTTAGCTTTTGCGTTTGCGCAGAAAATATGGGGGAATCTCGGATGGGAGCATTTGGGTGGAGAGTCAATGTGGAAGTGGGTTTCTTGTGTGCATAGGATATCAGTGTTTTTTTGGATCGCTTCCTTCCATAAGGACTTTCGCTTGGCCGGGTGGTTAAGTCCTTTTGCATTAATGGTCAGGAAATTCACTGCCATGTATTTGGTTTATGTGATGGGGTGTTTGACATATATTATAAGTGTCACTTACTTCGTCTAGGTGCCTGGCCTGTAGGGTGATTTCTTGCTGGATTTTGAGACTTCCTGGAGATGACTTTTCTTGGTTGGTGCAACATCCTCCCAGGTGTGAGGCAATGGTCTTGACTGTTGGCTTGAGAAAAGAAGAAAAAAAAAGGAAAAGGGAAAGAAAAAACTTGTAGGAACCGAGGTTCAACATTTGTGGCTGCATATCAGCTAGCAAGTAGAAACGTTAAAGTGTGACTCTCGGTCACTCAGGTAGTAACTTGTGGGTAATAAGTTTAAATAAACTTAACGGAGCGGTGGTGCTTACTCCTACGCGGGTCGTTGGTGGTGTGGGTTGCCCATGCTAGTGTCAGTGGTGAGTACGGGCATTCCTGCGGTCAACCGTACGCCATTCTGGACTCAAGCTTGCGTTGGGGCTTCTTGATCTAGGGGGTGTCTGATTGTCGGAGATTATCCCCCAAGAGCTGAGTAGTGCTATGCCTTTAGCTAGGGAATCCATCACATACTCCTTGCCTTCTTTTGTTACTATCAATTTGGTTGGAAAGCCCCATTTGTACCCAATCTTGTGGTTTCTGAGTGCTTTAGTTAGGGTAGTCATATTTCTCCTTTTTTGTAGCGTGTATTGTGATAAGTCTGCGTAGAATTGCAGGTTTGAATATGGCGCTGGAATCGCTTCTCTCTGCCTTGCAGCTGCCATTATTCTTTCCTTGGTGTGGTAGAAGTGAAGGCGCAGTATCACGTCCCGTGGTATGTCTTCTCCTAGGTAGGCGGGTTTAGGTAATCTGTGGATTCTGTCCACCGTAAGATCTAATGTCGATAATTCTGGTAAAATGGCTGTGAATAGCTGGGTGGCATAGTCCCTCAAATCTTGTTGTTTAACGGTTTCTGGGACCCCTCTGATCTTTAGATTATTTCTTCTGGATCTGTCCTCAATGTCAGCCATTTTGGCTTTGATCCCCTCTATATCTTCATCTTTGGCTTCATTAGCATCAACCAAGTTGTTTATTGTTGTAGCGTATTCCCCCATTTTATGTTCTATATGGGTCACTTTATTAGTCACCAATTTGATCTCATTACTAAATTTGTGCATACAGGAGATCATATCTGAGTGTAGTGATCCTCTCAGTGATACTAACATCTCTTTTAGCATAGTATCTATGACAGGCTGGCCGTTTGTAGGGAATGTATCAATGGAGTCAGGCAGCTCCCTGGTGTCATCACCTGAGTCAGGGGGAGAGCTCACCTCAGTGCTGTCATCCATGGCATCCGCTTTGAATCTGGACTTCTCCGGGCACCCTGTTGATGGGGTGGCTGGGGGAGACCTCGAGTCTTTAGGAGGGCTGCTTCTTTTTTGTGTTTTTAGTTGCTTGCAGTTGTTTTTAGCTGCAGATGTCGGCGTGGAGGCCGGGCCGGCGCCATCATGCCTGGCTTCATAGGAGTAAAACTCCGTCAGTCTCATCGGCCGGTTCCCCTCCTTTTTCCTCCTGGTCATGGTATGATTGTGTTCCCTGGGTTCGTGCGGACCGGAACGCCATGGTTTGGGGTCTGGATCGGTCCTGGGCAAGGTGCTGTGAGCCGCGTTGTTCCCGCTGGTGATGGAGCTCTGCTCTTACACGTCCATCTTGGACTCCGGCTAGCTCCGCCCCCCAAATATTGCTTTAAATATCATGCCTGGGGGTCCCCTTAGTCTGCCTGTAAAGTAGCACATTTTTCCCATGTTTATAAAATTACTGCAGCAAAATGACATTTCTAAAGGAAAAAATGTCATTTAAAATTGCTCATGGCTGTAATGTATTGCCAGATCCCGGCAATATAACATAAAAAAATAAAAAATAAAAAAACAGCGTGGGGCCCCCCAGTCCATAACAGGCCCTCCTGGTCTGGTATGGATATTAACCACTTGGTTACTGGACACCTAAACCCCCCCTCCTGCCCAGACCAATTTTAAGCTTTTAGCGCTGTCACTCTTTGAACGACAATTGCGCAATCATACAACACTGTACCCAAATTCATTTTTATGTTTTTTTCCCACAAATAGAGCTTTCTTTTGGTGATATTTGATCACCTCTGGGTTTATAAATTTAAAAAAAAAAAATTAAAAAAGCACGAAATGCTTCAAAATAATACAAAACCGTTTTATATTTTGTTAATAAATTTTGCAAACATATAATTTTTCTCCTTCACTGATGTACACTGATGAGGCTGCACTGATGGGCACTAATAGGCTGCATTGATGGGCACCGATAGGCTGCATTGATGGGCACTGATAAGGTGGCACTGATAGCCGGAACTGGTGGGCACTGATGAGGTGGCACTGGTGGGCACTGATAGGTGGTATTGGTGGGCACTAAGAGGTGGCACTCATGGGTGGCACTGATGGGCAGCACTGAAGGACATTGATAGGTGGAACTGAAGGGCATTAATAGGTGGCACTGATAGCTGGCAGTGATGGGCACTGATAGGTGGCAGTAATGGACACTGATGGGTGGCAGTGATGGGCACTCATCCGCACTGGTAGGTGACACTGATAGGCAGCACTGCTAGGTGACACTGATGAGGCACCGATTGGCACCACTGGTGGGCATTGATAGGTGGCACTCATGGGCATTGATAGGTGGCACTGATTGTTGTCACTGTTATGCACTGGTGGGCACTGATTTACTGCACTGTGGGCATTGGTAGGTGGCACTGGCGGGCAGGACTGATTGGTACAGATGAGGCGGCTTTGCCGCTTCCTCTTCGGGACTGATATCCCTTGCACAGAAGCTGGTAGTCAGCTTTTTTTTCTCCTCACGCTGTCAACGTGAGGAGGAAAAAAAAAAGACCAATCTTCTGTTTACATCACATGATCAGCTGTCATTGGCTGTCAGCTGATCACGTGGTAAGGGGTCAGAATCGACCCCTTACTCTGATCTGTGATCACCCGAGTCTCATTGACTCGGTGATCACAGCACGCAGGGCGCGTGGAGGAGCGTGCAAATGGGTGGCCCCCCCTGTAGCCGTCATTCGGCTATAGTGTGGATCTGAAGGAGTTAAGGTGAACTCCACGACCAATTCTTTTTTTAAAAATGGCGTGGGGGTCCCCCCCAAAATCCATACCAGACCTGAGCCTGGTATGGATCTGGGGAACCCATACCATTTTTTTCTTAATTCTGTCATAGGGCTCCTCTTAACCACTTCAATACACTATATTATATAATGTACACTGCACTATATACTCTGCACAGTATTATATACTCCACTGAGGGCACTATATACTCTAAACTGCAGTAGATATACTATAAGGACTGCACTATATACTCTGCTGAAAAATTGGGCCTTAGACCCCTTTTACACTGGGGCACTTTGCAGGTGCTACAGCGCTAAAAATAGTGCCTGCAAAGCGCCCTGAAAGAGCCACTCCCCACACTCCAGTGTGAAAGCCCAAGGGCTTTCACACTGGAGCAGTGCACTGGCAGGATGGTAAAAAAAGTCCTGCTAGCAGCATCTTTGGAGCGGTGAAGGAGGGGGGCTATAGGTGTTGGTGGTGGCACAACACGGTAACTCCTCACAGTTACTCTTGTTGGGTGCAGGAACGGTCGCTGCTGTTAAATATTATTTCAAATATTGTAATTACATGCTCCTGTTTACCAGGGGCAGAAACATTGAGCTTTAGGTGTTGGTTGTGCCAGAACACTAACCCCTGACAGTTACTCTTGTAGGGTACAGGAATGGTCCCTATTGTTAAATATTATTTCAGAGGCTGCTTGCCCTCTTTTAGTGGCCTGTGAGCGTCTTCCCCTCCTTGTCCTTTCGGACATGATGGGTACCGCACTGCACTGTATTATATACTGTGTACACCGCCTGCACTGTATAAGAAACTGTACACACTGTATTATATACTGTGTACACCGCCTGAAGTATATTTGAAAATGTACACACTGTATTATATACTGTGTACACAACCAGCACTGTATTATCTACTGTACACTGCCAAATGCACTGTATATATAGGCTACACTGAATGCAGAGTATATACAGTATATTTTGTAGAAACTCCTGCTATTAACCTGACTTTTAATTAATCAATTGGTGTTTGAAATAGCTCATATGAAAAGCTAAAGCCCTCCCAAATGATGTTTAATGCACTGAAATTAATTTGTTTCACTGAAAAAAGATTTATCATTTAATCAAGACAGACAGGTCAAATACTGGCAAGACTAAAGTTTTGTCGCGTATACAGAAATTGAACAACTTTACTGAAAATCCAAAAATATGTCAGCAAATTAACCACTTGCCGACTGCCTCACGCATATATACGTGAGCAGAATGGCACGGGCAGGCAAAATCACGTACCCATACGTGATTGCCTTCCCGCGGGCGGGGGGTCCGATCGGACCCCCCCCCGGTGCCAGCGGCGGTCGGCATTTGGCTAGGAGCGATGAGAGACGAGGGGGAGACCATCCGATCGTGGCCCCCCCCTCGCGATCGCTCCCAGCCAATGAGGAACATCCCCTGCCTGTGTATAGTACACACAGGCAGAGGATGTGATGTCATCTCTCCTCGGCTCGGCAGTTTCCGTTCTAGCGCCGAGGAGAGAAGACATGTAAGTGCACCAACACACACACACACAGTAGAACATGCCAGGCACACAAAACACCCCCGATCGCCCCCCGATCGCCCCCCGATCCCCCACCAATCACCCCTCCCCCCTCCCTGTAACACTGACACCAAGCAGTATTTTATTTTTTTTTTTTTCTGATTACTGCAGGGTGTCAGTTAGTGACAGTTACTGTGGTAGGACAGTGAGTGTTACCCCCCTTTAGGTCTAGGGTACCCCCCTAACCCCCCCTAATAAAGTTTTAACCCCTTGATCACCCCCTGTCACCAGTGTCACTAAGCGATCATTTTTCTGATCGCTGTATTAGTGTCGCTGGTGACGCTAGTTAGGAACGTAAATATTAAGGTTCGCCGTCAGCATTTTATAGCAACAGGGACCCCCATATACTACCTAATAAATGTTTTAACCCCTTGATTGCCCCCTAGTTAACCCTTTCACCACTGATCACCGTATAACCGTTACGGGTGACGCTGGTTAGTTGGTTTATTTTTCATAGTGTCAGGGCACCCGCCGTTTATTACCGAATAAAGGTTTAGCCCCCTGATCGCCCGGCGGTGATATGCTTCGCCCCAGGCAGCGTCAGATTAGCGCCAGTATCGCTAACACCCACGCACGCAGCATACGCCTCCCTTAGTGGTATAGTATCTGAACGGATCAATATCTGATCCGATCAGATCTATACTAGCGTCCCCAGCAGTTTAGGGTTCCCAAAAACGCAGTGTTAGCGGGATCAGCCCAGATACCCGCTAGCACCTGCGTTTTGCCCCTCCGCCCGGCCCAGCCCAGCCCACCCAAGTGCAGTATCGATAGATCACCGTCACTTACAAAACGCTAAACGCATAACTGCAGCGTTCGCAGAGTCAGGCCTGATCCCTGCGATCGCTAACAGTTTTTTTGGTAGCGTTTTGGTGAACTGGCAAGCACCAGCCCCAGGCAGCGTCAGGTTAGCGCCAGTCGCGCTAACACCCACGCACGCACCGTACACCTTCCTTAGTGGTATAGTATCTGAACGCATCAATATCTGATCCGATCAGATCTATACTAGTGTCCCCAGCAGTTTAGGGTTCCCAAAAACGCAGTGTTAGCGGGATCAGCCCAGATACCTGCTAGCACCTGTGTTTTGCCCCTCCGCCCAGCCCAGCCCACCCAAGTGCAGTATCGATCGATCACTGTCACTTACAAAACACTAAACACATAACTGCAGCGTTCGCACAGTCAGGCCTGATCCCTACGATCGCTAACAGTTTTTTGGTAGCGTTTTGGTGAACTGGCAAGCACCAGCCCCAGGCAGCGTCAGGTTAGCGCCAGTCGCGCTAACACCCACGCACGCACCGTACACCTCCCTTAGTGGTATAGTATCTGATCAGATCAATACCTGATCCGATCAGATCTATACTAGCGTCCCCAGCAGTTTAGGGTTCCCAAAAAGGCAGTGTTAGTGGGATCAGCCCAGATACCTGCTAGCACCTGCATTTTGCCCCTCCGCCCAGCCCGGCCCAGCCCACCCAAGTGCAGTATCGATCGATCACTGTCACTTACAAAACACTAAACGCATAACTGCAGCGTTCGCAGAGTCAGGCCTGATCCCTGCGATCGCTAACAGTTTTTTTGGTAGCGTTTTGGTGAACTGGCAAGCACCAGCGGCCTAGTACACCCCGGTCATAGTCAAACCAGCACTGCAGTAACACTTGGTGACGTGGCGAGTCCCATAAATGCAGTTCAAGCTGGTGAGGTGGCAAGCACAAGTAGTGTCCCACTGCCACCAAAAAGACAAACACAGGCCCGTCGTGCCCATAATGCCCTTCCTGCTGCATTCGCCAATCCTAATTGGGAACCCACCACTTCTGCAGCGCCCGTACTACCCCCATTCACATCCCCAACCAAATGCAGTCGGCTGCATGAGAGGCATTTTCTTTATGTCCTCCCGAGTACCCCTACCCAACGAACCCCCCCAAAAAAGATGTTGTGTCTGCAGCAAGCGCGGATATAGGCGTGACACCCGCTATTATTGTCCCTCCTGTCCTGACAATCCTGGTCTTTGCATTGGTGAATGTTTTGAATGCTACCATTCACTAGTTGAGTATTAGCGTAGGGTACAGCATTGCACAGGCTAGGCACACTTTCACAGGGTCTTACAAGATGCCATCACATTTTGGGAGACCCGAACCTGGAACCGGTTACAGTTATAATAGTTAGCTACAAAAAAAAGTGTAAAAAAAAAAAAAAACAAAAAAAAAAACCACATACAAAAATATAAAATAAAAGAAAATAGTTGTCGTTTTATTGTTCTCTCTCTCTCTATTCTCTCTCTATTGTTCTGCTGTTTTTTACTGTATTCTATTCTGCAATGTTTTATTGTTATTATGTTTTATCATGTTTGTTTTTCAGGTCTGCAATTTTTTATACTTTACCGTTTACTGTGCTTTATTGTTAACCATTTTTTTGTCTTCAGGTACGCCATTCACGACTTTGAGTGGTTATACCAGAATGATGCCTGCAGGTTTAGGTATCATCTTGGTATCATTCTTTTCAGCCAGCGGTCGGCTTTCATGTAAAAGCAATCCTAGCAGCTAATTAGCCTCTAGACTGCTTTTACAAGCAGTGGGAGGGAATGCCCCCCCCCACCGTCTTCCGTGTTTTTCTCTGGCTCTCCTGTCTCAACAGGGAACCTGAGAATGCAGCCGGTGATTCAGCCAGCTGACCATAGAGCTGATCAGAGACCAGAGTGGCTCCAAACATCTCTATGGCCTAAGAAACCGGAAGCTACGAGCATTTTATGACTTAGATTTTGCCGGATGTAAACAGCGCCATTGGGAAATTGGGAAAGCATTTTATCACACTGATCTTGGTGTGGTCAGATGCTTTGAGGGCAGAGGAGAAATCTAGGGTCTAATAGACCCCAATTTTTTCAAAAAAGAGTACCTGTCACCACCTATTGCTATGATGGTGGATATTTACACTCCCTGAGATAACAATAAAAATGATTAAAAAAAAAAATATGAAAGGAATAGTTTAAAAATAAGACAAAAAAGCAAAAAAAAATAAAGAAAAAAAAAAAAAAAAAAAAAGCACCCCTGTCCCCCCTGCTCTCGCGCTAAGGCGAACACAAGCGTCGGTCTGGCGTCAAATGTAAACAGCAATTGCACCATGCATGTGAGGTATCACCGCGAAGGTCAGATCGAGGGCAGTAATTTTAGCAGTAGACCTCCTCTGTAAATCTAAAGTGGTAACCTGTAAAGGCTTTTAAAGGCTTTTAAAAATGTATTTAGTTTGTCGCCACTGCACGTTTGTGCGCAATTTTAAAGCATGTCATGTTTGGTATCCATGTACTCGGCCTAAGATCATCTTTTTTATTTCATCAAACATTTGGGCAATATAGTGTGTTTTAGTGCATTAAAATTTAAAAAAGTGTGTTTTTTCCCCAAAAAATGCGTTTGAAAAATCGCTGCGCAAATACTGTGTAAAAAAAAAAAAATGAAACACCCACCATTTTAATCTGTAGGGCATTTGCTTTAAAAAAATATATAATGTGTGGGGGTTCAAAGTAACTTTCTTGCAAAAAAAAATAATTTTTTCATGTAATCAAAAAGTGTCAGAAAGGGCTTTGTATTCAAGTGGTTAGAAGAGTGGGCTATGTGTGACATAAGCTTCTAAATGTTGTGCATAAAATGCCAGGACAGTTCAAAACCCCCCCAAATGACCCCATTTTGGAAAGTAGACACCCCAAGCTATTTGCTGAGAGGCATGTCGAGTCCATGGAATATTTTATATTGTGACACAAGTTGCGGGAAAGAGACAATTTTTTTTTTTTTGCACAAAGTTGTCACTAAATGATATATTGCTCAAACATGCCATGGGAATATGTAAAATTACACCCCAAAATACATTCTGTTGCTTCTCCTGAGTACGGGGATACCACATGTGTGGGACTTTTTGGGAGCCTAGCCGTGCACGGGACCCCGAAAACCAAGCACCGCCTTCAGGCTTTCTAAGGGCGTAAATTTTTGATTTCACTCTTTACTGCCTATCACAGTTTCGGAGGCCATGGAATGCCCAGGTGGCAACCCCCCCCCCCCAAATGACCCCATTTTAGAAAGTAGACATCCCAAGCTATTTGCTGAGAGGTATAGTGAGTATTTTGCAGACCTCACTTTTTGTCACAAAGTTTTGAAAATTGAAAAAAGAAAAAAAAAAAAAATTTTTCTTGTCTTTCTTTATTTTCAAAAACAAATGAGAGCTGCAAAATACTCACCATGCCTCTCAGCAAATAGCTTGGGGTGTCTACTTTCCAAAATGGGGTAATTTGGGGGGGGTTTGTGCCACCTGGGCATTCCATGGCCTCCGAAACTGTGATAGGCAGTGAAGAGTGAAATCAAAAATTCACGCCCTTAGAAATTCTGAAGGCGGTGATTGGTTTTCGGGGCCCCGTATGCGGCTAGGCTCCTAAAAAGTCCCACACATGTGGTATCCCCATACTCAGGAGAAGCAGCTAAATGTATTTTGGGGTGCAATTCCACATATGCCCATGGCCTGTGTGAGCAATATATCATTAAGTGACAACTTTGTGCAAAAAAAAAAAAAAAAAATGTGTCACTTTCCCGCAACTTGTGTCAAAATATAAAACATTCCATGGACTCAACATGCCTCAAAGCAAATAGCTTGGGGTGTCTACTTTCCAAAATGGGGTCATTTGGGGGGGGTTATGCCATTTGGGCATTTTATGGCATTCAAAACTGTGATAGGTAGTGAGGAGTAAAATCAAAAATGTACGCCCTTAGAAATCCTGAAGGCAGTGATTGGTTTTCGGGGCCCCGTACGTGGCTAGGCTCCCAAAAAGTCCCACACATGTGGTATCCCCATACTCAGGAGAAGCAGCTAAATGTATTTTGGGGTGCAATATCATTTAGTGACAACTTTTTGTAATTTTTTTTTTTTTTTTTTGTCATTATTCAATCACTTGGGACAAAAAAAATTTATATTCAATGGGCTCAACATGCCTCTCAGCAATTTCCTTGGGGTGTCTACTTTCCAAAATGGGGTCATTTGTGGGGGTTTTGTACTGCCCTTCCATTTTAGCACCTCAAGAAACGACATAGGCAGTCATAAATTAAAGGCTGTGTAAATTCCAGAAAATGTACCCTAGTTTGTAGGCGCTATAACTTTTGCGCAAACCAATAAATATACACTTATTAACATTTTTTTTACCAAAGACATGTGGCCGAATACATTTTGGCCTAAATGTATGACTAAAATTGAGTTGATTGGATTTTTTTTAGAACAAAAAGTAGAAAATATCAATTTTTTTCTAAATTTTCGGTCTTTTTCCGTGTATAGCGCAAAAAATAAAAACGGCAGAGGTGATCAAATACCATCAAAAGAAAGCTCTATTTGTGGGAAGAAAAGGACGCAAATTTCATTTGGGTACAGCATTGCATGACCGCGCAATTAGCAGTTAAAGCGACGCAGTGCCAAATTGTAAAAAGTGCTCTGGTCAGGAAGGGGGTAAATCCTTCCGGGGCTGAAGTGGTTAAGTAGTGGTGCTGTGAGATACAAATTTAATATCTTGTATGACTTCCATGAGCTTTAAGGACAGCATCCATGCGGTTTGACAAGGATTCATACAGTTTATTGATGAAGTCATCAGGAATAGCAAAAAAAACAGTCTTGCACTCCTCCCAGAGTTCATCAATATTCTTTGGTTTCGTCTTCCATGCTTCATCTTTCATCCTACACCACATATGCTCAATGATGTTCATGTCTGGTGACTGGGCTGGCCAATCCTGGAGCATCTTGATCTTCTTTGCCTTAAGGAACTTTGATGTGGAGATGGAAGTATGTGATGGAGCACCATCCTGCTGCAAAATTTGGCCTTTTTTATGGTTGGGAATATAAGAGGTAGCTAAGATTTCTTGGTATTTTAGACTATTGATGTTACCTTCCACCCTGCAGCTCCCTCGCACACCCCCATACTGGATGTAACCCCAGACCATGATTTTGCCTCCACCAAACTTCACTGTTTTCTGGGTAAATCTCGGCTCCATGCGGGTTCCAGTAGGTCTCCTGCAATATTTGCGGTGACTGTGGTGTAATTCAACAGAATATTCATCTGAAAAATCCAACTTCTGCCACTTTTCCAGAGTCCATCCTTTTAGAAGGCTGTGGCCCTTGGCAAATGCCACACGGTTTTTTAATTGTCTTTTGTTTAGTGCTGGCTTATGCGCACTGAATCGACCATGGAGGCCATTTCAAAACAGAATCCAACAAACTGTTCTGGTTGACACAGGGACTTCAGGTGACCAGGTCTCGTGGAGCTCTGCTGTAGTAAAAATTGGGCTGGCCTTGGATTTTCAAGCCAACAAACGGTCCTCTCGAGCAGTTGTCTTGCGGGGTCGGCCTGACCTGGCCTTGTCCAAAACATCTCCAGTCTCTTCAAATCTTTTTTTATCCTCTGAACTTGACGCTGAGACACATTAAAGGTGTCTGCCACATCAGCAGTGGATCTGGTCTTCAGCCTCTTGATAATCAACACTTTAGTCTCCAGGTGAATCTTAGGCATAGTTGCAAAGGTCTAATTGCAGTTGAGAAGGTCTAATGTACTGGTGTTCTTTTTATACACACCTGAGACCTAATTGATCCATTATTAGTCACAGGTGAAGCTCATATAACAAGGCGAAAAACACTTATGTCTTGGCAAAAATTGACTCAATGGGCTTTACCAAGCTGTCAATATTAGAATACTTTTTGTCAGTTTCGTTTTGCACTGAAACATTATTACAAAAGCTGTTGGGATTAAAATGACCCATTTCTTGTAACAAAATCTTGATTAGAAATATATTTTAGCGGCACTTCAGGTCAATTTGTACACAAGCGACAAGACTTTTGTCAGGGACTGTATATGTATATATATATATATATATATATATCAAATACACTGCCCCTAACTAACCTGCCTGCCTAATCTAGCTCAAGCTCTCTATCTCCGTCCACTATAACACACTATATGGGCACTGCCTTATATAGTGTGGGGCATGGTCTTAGTCCCCCTGAGCCATGATTGGCCAAATTATGGCTCTCACTGAGGAGCGTGCTGTGATTGACCAAAACATGCAGGTCAGGTGTGTGCCTTGGCCAATCATCATACAGCAATGCACTGCGGTCTTGCAGTGCATTATGAGGCACTTAAATTTGCAGCGAATGCCCCATAAAATTCAGTGTTCGGCGAATGGGCGAACACCCGATGTTCGGGTCGAACTTACATTTGACTCAAACGTGAAGCCCATCCCTAGTTATCAGTGGTGTATCCCAAGGTTCAGTGTTGGGACCCTAACTTTTTAATACCTTTATAAATGATATAGGGTCTGGGATTAAATGTATCATTTCTGTCTTTGCAGATGACACTATGCTATGCAGTGGATTAACGTCCTTACAGGATGTCTCCAACTTACAAGCCAACTTACAAGCCAACCTCAATGCACTGTCTAATTGGGCAACTGAGTGGCAAATGAGGTTTAATGTTGATAAATGTAAAGATATGCACTTGGGGGCTAAGAATATGCGTGCATCATACATACTAGGGGTAGTACAACTGGGAGAATCCATAGTGGAGAAGGATCTGGGGGTTTTGGTAGATCATAAGCTGAATAATAGCATGCAATGCCAAGCTGCAGTTTCCAAAAGTGAGCAAAGTCTTTTCTGTATTAAGAGATGTATGGACACCAGACAGAGATAAATCATTATGCCCCTGTACAAATCATTAGTAAGACCTCATCTGGAATATGCAGTTCAGTTTTGGACACCAGTTCTCAAAAAGGATATCAGGGAACTGGAGAAAGTGAAAGAGAAGGGCAGCCAAACTGATAAGAAGCATGGAGGAGCTCAGCTATGAGGAAAGATTAGAGGAACTGAATTTATTCTCTCTTGAGAAGAGGAGATTAAGTGGAGATATGATCAACGTGGGGGGTGCAGGGAGTGCCGTGGTGTTATGGAAATGATTAAGAGCTCCAATCGAGTCCAAGGTTATCTGCTGCTGTCTCTAATTTGAAAAGTGTTGATATGCATGCATATAAAAGTAAACACTCTGAGACACGCTCAGCATCGTTACTGTTACACTTCTAATTTATTCAAGGCGGTGTTAATGTTTTATACACACAAATACGTCATTGCTATGTTAGTCTAATAAGTACATCTCATTGGTTAAGATAGAAAAGAAGATGGAGAATGTTCATAACGAGGTTTGGCTGTCTTTGGTTTTATCTCCAGTTCCGCGTTCTTCTGATGTGTGGGATGTAGGGGGTACCCGCCATCTTGAGAAAATATAGGAACAGAGGTAATCTGTATACTTATATAATGAGTAAGGAGAAAAATATGTATGCACATAAGAAAATAGACATTTTCAGATTACTATTATTATTATCTACATCACATTCCTTCACAATCCCCCCCCTAAAATGACTATTTTCTCTTTTCTGTCCCTAATACTAAAGGTCCTACTTTTAGCCTGGCCCTTCTCCTCAGCAACTCTTTTTGGCTGTATATAGAATTGGGCAGCAACTGTTCACTTCCCTCTTCGATACAGCTGGAGAGGTGCAGTCAGGCGCTATCTATCCCTAAAACCCTATAGGATTATGAGATTATGGACAGGGAGTGACTGTAGGGGAGTGAAGGGTTTGTCATCTTCCATCATAAGGGGGTCCTCTTCTTATTGGTGGAGAAATGTAGGTGTGCTATTGTTTACAGCCTTGCTCATTAACTTCTTTACAAAAGGTAGAATACAGTATACAATCAGGGCTAAAAGAACCAGGATTATTAATACCGTTACCCGTATCTGGACGAGCACCTTCTGCCACCCACTCATCCAGCTAAAGTATTGATCCCATGGGTCTGTGATACCTGAGTTCTTCTTCAACTCCAGTGACAGATCTTCTAATTTCTTTATAGCTAAAGTAACCTTACCATTTGGCCCAGTATTATCAGGAATGTATGTACAACAGGTTCCCGTTTTTTCCTATGATTTTACAAAACACCTCCTTTCCCAGCTAGCACCATGTCTAAGGCCATCAGGTCCTGGAATGTCATGTAGGAAGTGGGGGATAACCAGTCAGCAATTCCCTGGAGGGCATCTTTAGAGTAATTTACAAATCTCTGTTGGTTATATGTGTAGTGTCAGGTCACCTAGAGGCTGGGTGACAGATGTACACCGTTGGGATCAGGAGTGCACCGCAAGGTAGTGGACCCTACGGCTGACTGTTGCGGATTGTACCCTGGGAGGTTCAGGAATCAGGTCTACTGGATCACTGACACAGATCCCACTGGGAGCTAGAGCATAGATTCCCCAGGGCGCGGAGTCTAAGAGCCAGCAGGTGTTCACCAGAGCCTCCAGTGGTGAGGATGGACTGCGCTGCAGTCTGGCTCCAGGTCGCTGCCCCCAGGGTCTCACAGCTCACGCTCACGGTAGACTACAGGAGAAGAGGAAGGAGGCAGCAGGCTGGAACATGAGGGTCACAGGCAAACAGGGATGGTCGGGAACAGGCCAAAGTCGGTAACAGGAATCAGATGTAGGAAACACAGCAAGTACACATAGAGGCTAACACACAGTGGTTGATCAGCACTGCTGGCTTGCAGTGCACAGGTTAATATAGGGTTCCCTGATAGGGCCTGGGGTGGGGCCATGCTTAGAGGGGAGGTTACAAAAGCTGTCAGGTGAGGGTCAGCTGGTCTCTAGAGATGAACACATGGAGACAGGTATGCTGATCGACAAACTCTATTGCATAACCATGACATGTAGTTAATCCAATCTACATTCTTGCTGACAGTTGTTATGGGGATCAAAGACTCAAAACCAGCTTTTACCTGATCCCTGGCTTTAAATTCATCAGGGACCCCCCTTGTAACCCCTATGACATGTATGTATACATGAGGATCAAAGCTTCCGGAGAGAGCTGCTCGCTTCCTCCTCTGACTATGTGCTGGGTCAGTGTATGTATCAGGGGTATCTTTGGTTAGGATATGGGGCTTTCTATTTTCATCTTTTTTGTCTAATGCACTCTGTGGTCGCCCAGTCTGGCCCTGTGTTCCAACCCACTGGCCCCCACAGAAACCACAACTCTGTCCCCAGTAACTGTCTGTGTGGCATACATATATGTCCTTATCGTCAGGGATATCACTGTACCAATGGCATCACCATGAAGGGTCAAACGGACAAGGTACTATGTCACAGTAATCTAAGGTAAAGGTGGTCACATGTGTACCTGAAGAGTTACACCAAAACGTAATTATGTTATCATTTTTGTGATGGCCACCTCCTGGGCCCCTCCTCCCTAGATCAAACAGAAAAAGGATATGCAGCACCCGAAAACACTCTCTCCTGCAGTGATAAGCGTGCATTTAGGTGTTCTTCCTGGCCAACTTGACTGAGGTGGCTGTGGTCAGCAAAACTTGGAATGGACCATCATAACTTGGCTCAAGTATCTCCAGACAGTAGTTGGTGTGTTCCTGTATCTAATTCAGGATCTGGAATGGAAGAAAACACCTGGACATGCATTCAGGTTAATTCTCGTGATAATGTGGTTACATAATTAGTCAACACATCAGACTGTAACTGTAACTGTTGTGGAAAGTAACAACCAAGTCTGGGAGCTGAACCAAACAAAATTTCATAAGGGGATAGGGCATGTTTCCCCTGGGGTTGTGTCTGACACTGAACAGGGCAATGGGCTAACTGTCTGGCCAACTCATGTTAGTCTCTTGGGCCATCTTTAACATCCTGTTTTTAGTGTCCCATTCATCCTTTCTACCTTCCCGCTACTTTGAGGGTGGTATGGGATGTGTAGTGCCAACTGAACCCCCAGTGCTGCCCAAATCTCTTTAGTAAGGGTTGTTGTTAGGGCTGGTCCCTGATCTCTCAATATCACCTCTGGGACCCCAAATCTACATACTATCTCACTCAGTAGTTTCTTAGCTGTGGTCCTGGCAGTCATGACCACTTCCACTAGGGCGTATTTGAATCTGCCACTTCTTGGCACTTGAGAATGATCAATTTGCATCCTCTGGAATGGGGTATAGGGCTTTTGCCAGGTGCTTCTTCTGTGCTTCTTCTGTGCATCCTGGGTTACATTTGGTGCAGATAATGCATGATCTGCAGAAGCTGTCGGTCAGTGGAGTAACTCTTGGTGCAACACTTGTTGATAAGAGAGTTCATAAAAGTCTTTGTCAAGTGGGCAGCTCCATGTGCCCATTGCACCACGGCTGGGTACATACTCCTGGGTAGACAAGGCTTCTTGTTGCACTCGAATAGTCCATTTCTGAGAGTTGCTCCTCTCCGTTTCCAGCTTTTCTTCTTATCTGTACTTGTTGTTTCCTGAAGTTCTTTTAGATAAACTCTGTCCACTGGGAAAGTCTGTAAGGTAAGCACGGGGTGGTCTTCTTCTACCACCCTGCTGTCCACTTCCCGTGGACCACCAGCTGTCTGTTTGGCAGCTGAATTGGCTAGATGATTGCCTCGAGCTTCCTTTGAGTTCATTTTGTCGTGTGCTTTACTCAGAATAGTCACTTGGGTTGGGAGAAGCAAGGCATCAATTTTTCACAGGTGTTCCTGCAGCCGTCAGGAATCCTCTGTCCTAGATAACACCATAATCATGGGCAATGCTGACAGCATATCTTGGCTCTTTTTCCCTCTGCCCATTTACACGCTGTAGTAAGTGCTTACAGCTCTGCCTCCTGTGCAGACATCACCGATGGTAAGGCTTCAGCTTGTAGAACAGTGTTTTCAGTGGTGACCGCGTGTCCTGTGTGGTCATGGGGTGACAAGTCAAGACTCTACTCCTCCTCCTCCTTTCCCCCCTCGAGAAGTGGAAGAAGGGTGGTAGGGTTCAGTGTTTGACAACTTAATAGAGTAATGCTGTCCAGTAGGAGGGAACACAGGAGTCTCAAGTGTCTGGTAGTGGACAAGTGTTTCGGCTGGATCTTGGTTGAATATGGCAACAACGTCATGGGGAGCAAGCAGAACGAGGCAGTGTCCGAGGACCAAGTTCAAAGTTTTGTCAAGCAAGGCTTGTGTAGCAAATCCAGCTCGCAGACACAATAGGCCTCCTCTTGCTACCGCATCCAGCTGACGGGAATAATATCCTACGGGGCGTAGGCTGATGCCGTATGATTGGGTGAGTACACCTGCAGCATGTCCCAGACGTTCGGATACAAAGAGCTTGAGTGTTTTGTCGTAGTCTGGGAGCCCTAGCGCCGGGGGTGGCGCACTTAAAGGCTTCAAACTTTAGATATTTCTTCAGGAGACATCTGGAAGGGTCTGATTGCAGAGCATCAGTAGGAAGGCTTCTGGAATCCATGCTCTGCACTCGGAAATTAGTCCAAGGAAAATGGCAGGTGTTGAGCACCACTGCAATTTGGGCTTTGAGGCTCTGCAGCCCTGGTTGGCAAGATAGCACAACAGGTTTCTGAGGTGACTTCAACAGGGGGTAAGTCAGCTGCACAAAAGGAGAAGGTCATCAACACGTTGGAAGAGAATCACTTCCGGGTGTTCCTCTTGTCATGTGTCAAGGATGATAGCCATAGCTTTTGCAAACTGGCTTGGAAAGTTCTGTGCTTGGGTGGTGAGAAAGGAGTGGTTGTTAGACGGAGGGCAGTGCTGTCCCTCCCCTCCTTTGTTTCAAGTTCCAACATATCATCAGCTCTGTGATACACATACATAATACAATCGCCATCTTTCTTAACTTCCTTTATCCAATTTTCTTTATCACACAGGATTTTTCTCCCTGTTTTCTTCAGCAACATAACTTTCGCCACTTCTTTCAACTTTGTTAACTATTTCAACATCTTCTTTGCAATATCACTTTCTTTACAATATCACTTTCTTTTCTCTCGTACAACCAAGGGGTTAATATTTTCCTCAGCGTTCTTATCAGCAAATTCCTTTGGTGGGGGCTCATAAGACTAATGTACGGTTAATCTCAGAACAAGAACAAACACATCAGGGGTAGTGAGGAGCAACGGCGACCCAACAGATCCCCCGGGCAGCCCCCCCCTCCAACCTTAACCTGTCCCCACCCCCTCTCGTGTATATAGCAAACAGTAAACCACAAATACACTCACGACAGGACATTACACCTGCCACTCTTCGAACTGCAAAATTTCAGCAGGCTAAGATAACCACAAGGGCAGACCACCCTCTTCACAATCCAGTTATAGGCCGTCATTCATTACAGTTACCTCCCAGAGGCCGACAGCACATCTGGGGGTGACACATCTGTAATGCTTTCAGACTGCAACGGCAGCAGCTGAGATTTCCTTTTAAAGATCCGACAAATCCTTGAGTAACCCGTCCTATAACCGACTGCCACAATCACACATGTAGCACTTTTAGACTGCTGAGTTTCGTATCCCAGAGAATGGCAGACAGTGAACAAAAAATACAGTCAGCAGAAACCCATTGGCAGGTTCGTTAAAACAACCTCAGGCGAGGAAATACCTGCCTTTAAGACAGTCTCAGCATACCGACAGAATCCAGCCGTCAACCGAAAGATAAGAGAGTTGTACAGTGGTAAGAATATAAATCAAACTTACCGTACTGTTAGGGCTGCGCAAAGACCCCGCTCTCATCAATCAATTAACGCCCAAATGCTTGTCGCGGTATAACTTCGACTGTAGCCTGAGGTCCCGGGTTTCGGCACCATCTGTTATGGAAATGATTAAGAGCTCCAATCGAGTCCAAGGTTATCTGCTGCTGTCTCTAATTTGAAAAGTGTTGATATGCATGCATATAAAAGTAAACACTCTGAGACACGCTCAGCATCGTTACTGTTACACTTCTAATTTATTCAAGGCGGTGTTAATGTTTTATACACACAAATACGTCATTGCTATGTTAGTCTAATAAGTACATCTCATTGGTTAAGATAGAAAAGAAGATGGAGAATGTTCATAACGAGGTTTGGCTGTCTTTGGTTTTATCTCCAGTTCCGCGTTCTTCTGATGTGTGGGATGTAGGGGGTACCCGCCATCTTGAGAAAATATAGGAACAGAGCTAATCTGTATACTTATATAATGAGTAAGGAGAAAAATATGTATGCACATAAGAAAATCGACATTTTCAGATTACTATTATTATTATCTACATCACATTCCTTCACAGTGGCCCCGGGCGTGTGACATTTAGGGGGGTGAAATTTCATGCCAGTAGTGTCACTACTGGCTGCCTCCTCCTAATTTTAATTTCCACTACACTATACTGGTCTCCCCTACGCTGTGGCCACCATGTTCAGTGTCCAACGCCCTGTGATTGGGCGTATGGGGGTCATGTGCAGCGTGGGGCTGGCCTGTCTGCAATCGCGGTTGCTCCTGAAGTCTCGCCTCCGCACATGACCCCCATACATCTAATCACAGTGTACCGGGAAACACTAAACATGGCAGCCGGAGCGTGGGGGAGACAAGCACTGGAAAGTGTGAGCTGCCGGGGCTGCTGTCTTCTCCTCCTCCTCCTATCCTCCAGAGTCCAAACCAATGCAGGACAAGAAGGTAAAGAATGGATGGACACGGACTGGGGGAGAGAGGAGCTGTATATGTAGTTTCAGTATAGGAAGACTGTAGGCAGGACAGCATAGTGGTCAGTGTAGTGTAGTGTACAGTGTAGTATAGTGGTCAGTATTGTGGTCAGTATAGTGGTCAGTGTAGTGTAGTGGACAGTGTAGTGGTCAGTGTAGTGGTCAGTATAGTGTAGTGGACAGTGTAGTGGTCAGTATAGTGTAGTGGACAGTATAGTGGTCAATGTAGTGTAGTGGACAGTATAGTGTAGTGGGCAGTATAGTGGTCAGTATAGTGTAGTGGACAGTGTAGTGGTCAGTATAGTGTAGTGGACAGTATAGTGGTCAATGTAGTGTAGTGGACAGTATAGTGTAGTGGGCAGTATAGTGGTCAGTGTAGGGGACAGTATAGTGTAGTGGTCAGTGTAGCGTAGAGGTCAGTATAGTGTAATGGACAGTATAGTGGTCAGTGTAGTGTAGTGGTCAGTGTAGTGTAGTGGTTGGTGTAGTGTAGTGGACAGTGTAGTTGTCAGTGTAGTGGACAGTGTAGTGGTCAATATAGTGTAGTGGACAGGATAGTGTAGTGGACAGTATAGCGGTTGGTGTAGTGGACAGTATAGTGTAGTGGTCAGTATAGTGTAGTGGACAGTGCAGTGGTCAGTATAGTGTAGTGGACAGTATAGTGTAGTGGACAATATGGTGGTCAGTGTAGTGGACACTATAGTGTAGTGGACAGTATAGTGGTCAGTGTAGTGGACAGTATAGTGTAGTGGTCAGTGTAGTGGTTAGTGTAGTGGTGTGGGCAGTATAGTTGTCAGTGTAGTGTAGTAGACAGTATAGTGGTCAGTGTAGTGGACAGTATAGTGTAGTGGTCAGTATAATGTAGTGGACAGTATAGTGGTCAGTGTAGTGGTCAGTGTAGTGGTGTGGACAGTAAAGAGGTCAGTGTAGTGTAGTAGACGGTATAGTGGTCAGTGTAGTGGACAGTATAGTGGATAGTGTAGTGGTCAGTATAGTGTAGTGGACAGTATAGTGGTCAGTGTAGTGTAGTGGACAGTATAGTATAGTGGACAGTATAGTATAGTGGTCAGTGTAGTATAGTGGACAGTATAGTGGTCAGTGTAGTGTAGTGGACAATGTAGTATAGTGGACAGTGTAGTGGACAGTGTAGTGGTCAGTGTAGTGTAGTTTAGTGGACAGTATAGTGTAGTGGTCTGTGCAGTGGTGTGGACAGTATAGTGGTCAGTGTAGTGTAGTAGACAGTATAGTGGTCAGTGTAGTGTAGTAGACAGTATAGTGGTCAGTGTAGTGTAGTGGACAGTATAGTGGACAGAATAGTGGTCAGTATAGTGGTCAGTGTAGTATAGTGGACAGTATAGTGGTCAGTGTAGTTCTCAGTGTAGTGGACAGTATAGTATAGTGGTTAGTGTAGTGTGTAATGGTCAGTAAAGGAATCGGGTTGGTCATTGTTGAAATCAAGTAGGTTAGTGTACTGGTCAGTATAGGAATCAGGTAGGTCAGTACTATTGTATTTGAAGGGACTCGGGGAGTGCTAAAAATCCGCAGGTTAGGGGGTGCAAATTACTTGCCTTGCCCTGGGTGCTGACAACCCACACAACGTCACTGCATAAGGGGTCCATATAGTGATCCAGGGAAAATCCGATTACCTCTCGGGGGATGAGGAAGGAATTTTTTCCCCTGCTGTAGCAAATTGGATCTTGCTTTGCTGGGGTTTTTTGGCCTTCCTTTGGATCAACTGTGGGTGAAGAATTGTGTATATGGGATTGTATGATTTTTTTTTTTTGGTTGAACTAGATGGACTTGTGTCTTTTTTCAACCTGACTAGCTATGTAACTACTGTATGTAACAATATTACTACTTCAAATCTAATAACGGGATAGACAAAAAAAAACACTGAAATGTGTATCCTTACTATCATAACTGCCAACCATGCACTTTCAAGGGTCATCTATAAAGTATGTTCAAACGTGCAAATGTGCTCTAACCCATAACAATCAATCATGCTTCTGTTTTGATAGTCAGACTTGCACTGGATCGATCAAAGGTGATTAGTTGCTGCATATTTGCACTTTCCTGATAACTATCCCCTTCAACAGCTTAACCTCTCAATGACCGCATTTCTTTGCAATCACAAATGGTTTAACAATGCTATACTATGCCTCCAAGATTTATCAGTTCAGGTTTTCATTTTAGATTCTTGTTAAGGCATACAGTACAGTATGTTTGTAGGATATGCACAGCAGGGGTGCCGATGCTCGTGGCCGACGATCGCTATGACCGCTGGCCATGAGCGATTGTAGGCACGAGAGGCAGAACAGGGAAGTGTGTGTGTAAACAAACAAATCCCTGTTCTGTTCTGTGAGGCGTGACAGATCGTGTCTTCCTATTAGCTAGGAACCATGATCTGTCACTTCCTCTAGGTCAGTCCCCTCCCTCTACAGTTAGAAACACACATAGGGAACACAGTTAACCCCTTGATTGCCCCCTAGTGTTAACTCCTTCCCTTCCAGTGACATTTTTTACAGTAATCAGTGCATTTTTATAGCACTGATCGCTGTATAAATGCCAATGGTCCCAAAAAATGTGTCAAAAGTGTCTGATGTGTCCGCCATAATGTTGCAGTCTTGATAAAAATCGCAGATCACCGCCATTACTAGTAAAAAAAAAAAATAATAATAAAAATGCTATAAATCTATCCCCTATTTTGTAGACGCTATAACTTTTGCGCAAACCAATCAATAGACGCTTATTGTGGCTTTTTTACCAAAAATATTTAGAAGAATACATATCAGCCTAAACTGAGAAAAAAATAGCTTTTTTAAAAAAAAATGGGGATATTTAGCAAAAAGTACAAAATATTGTGTTTTTTTCAAAATTGTCATGCTTTTTTTGTGTATAGCGCAAAAAATAAAAACCACAGAGGCACTCAAATACCACCAAAAGAAAGCTCTATTTGTGGGAAAAAAAGGACATCAATTTTGTTTGGGTGCAATGTCGCACGGCTGCGCAATTGTCAGTTAAAGCGATGCAGTGCTGAATCACAAAAAATGGCCCGGTCATTTAGCAGCCAAATCTTCCGGGGCTGAAGAGGTTAAAGAGGATATTCCAAAGTATTAGTAATGAAACAGAGACAAAGGGATTATGATCCTACTTCTGACAACTTGTTACTTGCACAGAATAAAATTGATCTTGATTTTTATTTCCATTTTCCAGAAATGTCATACTGGTGGATCCTCTCCAGTGACCAAAACCTGTTTGTTGCAAATACTTCTCTTTGTGTGACCAGCTATTGCGGTTCTTGTACTCTGTTTGATTTACTTGTACACATTGATTTACAGTTTTCCACCAAGACATCATTTTGGCTCACTCCACCTAAACTAGGGTGTTGTCTTACCCAAATGTGCTACCTGTCACCAACATGCTTTCTGGGACTATTTTCTCCATTCACAACCCTGGTAAACACATTACAATTTGACACTTGCTCTGTTCTGGCTCCAACTTTATATACCTACATCGTTACCCTTCCAGCCTTTTATATGTTTCACACACACACACACACACACACACACACACACACACACACACACACCAAGGAGATCCATGTTACTATGTAATTTGCATATAAGAATTAGGAATGCTGTTTGCCATGGGTTACCCACATTTGTTTGCATGTTTTATTTGTTACTGGTGGTGTCATCAGATTGTAGGTGGATGGGGGTGTGGTATATTTGTATATAATTTTGCAAAGTTTGATTATTGGATGCCTTGATAAAGAGGTGCTGATCCCCAGTTAAAAGGTAGACACATTAAACATCTGCTGTTTGCCATTATTCGCCTGCTGCAAGTCCTGTGAATGCCTTTACCTATACTAGCTTTTATCCAGTAAAGTCTATAAATGACTACACCCAAAGGCTCCATAGCATTTATGCTATTTATTAGCATTTATGCTATGCCTGTATTTGGATATACTTCCCCAAGGTCTTCTGGCCAGTCACATTATGTGCTGGGTCCTCTTCTTTTTTTCAATTTTCTCCATTGGCTTTCAGTCCTTGGAAAAGCATAAAGCAGCAAAGAGATTACCCATAAGTCTCTTACATAATCGAATATTACCAAATGTAAAGTCATTCAAATGTTTAGCCTGGGTTCACACTATTGCCGTATGCGGCTCACAGAGGGGTTCGGTGCGTTCTCATTCACCGTTTCAGGTCCGATTTCAACCCAAATTTTTGGGCTGAATTCGGACCTGAAATGGACCAAAAGACACATAGCATCCGTTTGCAAATTTGCATCAGAGCTGCAGCGGAGATGCAGTATATGAACCGGCTCCATACAGAACTGGTCACAATCTCCTACCATGCGAATTGGATGCAGGGAAACCCATATCCAATTCACAACAGTGTGCACCCAGGCTTAAAGTTCCATAGAGGTTATTTTCTTGTTAAATATATTTATTGAGTTTTCACAGAAGAAGAAATAAAATGATACAATACATGGATACATATTAATCATCATCAGAAGATCTTTGCAGTATGATAAAAAAGATAAATAAATAAGTTAATAAAATAAAGTAATTTTAGAGATATCTTACAACCATATTTACTATACACTAGTTGGGATTCTAGATGTAAGATTAGAGAAATAAATCAAGTTATTAGACTAAGTATCCATAGGAATATTTTAGGAAATAATAAAAGAAAAGGAGAGGGAGGAGAGATAAAGATGGAAAGAAGGAAAGAAGAGAAAAAAAAAAAGAGAGTTTCCCGACAGGATCTCATTAGGTATACAAATATAATATATATTTCAGTAATAATATGATATATATCTTAGTATGGTAACAACAGAGATTGGTCAAAATCTGTAGGGAGGTAGTTTTTAACCCATGGTTGCTAAATTTTGCGAAATGTATTTATTTTATTTTCTTCAATAGCTGTCATCTTGGCGTATAAAAGTGCTCTGTTCATTCTGTGTTTAGCTTCAGCAAGAATTAGATTTTGGGACTTCCACGCCTTGGCAATCGTTTGTTTAGCTGCAGTGCTAAGTTGGATAAACAATTGGAATTGAGTATGGGTGAGTATTGTGGGTTTAAGGTTTAGGAGTGCCGTTGCAGGATCTGGAGGAATCGTGATTTCCAAGGCTTTAGAAGCCATAAGAAATATATTCTTCCAGAATTCTTCAACTACGGGGCATTGCCACCATATGTGAAAATGTGTTCCTGCTGTGTCACATCCTCTAAAGCAATTAAATGAATATGTGGGGACAAATTTAGCTATTCTAGCTGGTACAAGGTACCAGCGTGCTAGAACCTTGTAGTTAGTTTCTACAGCAAAACAATTTGGAGAGGAAGTTTTGGTGGCTGACCATATATTCGACCAATCTTGTTTATTAAACACTCGATTCATATCTTGTGCCCATTTAGTTGTGTATGAGGGTAGAAACTCACTAGCTATCATATTAAGTTGGAAATATAATATTGAGATAAGTCCTCTAATGTGTGGATCACTTATACAAATCCGCTCAAATTGAGTCATTTGATTAAGAGTTGAGCCTGTACTAAGAAGTGGTTCCTAAAAATTTTTAATTTGTAAATATCGAAATATTTCAGTTTTAGGTAACCCAAAGGTTTCACATAGTACAGGAAATGTATAAATAGCTTTAGTCGAGGAAAGATTGTATAAACGAGTCAGGTTCGTAGAGGTCCATGCAGAGAATGATTTTGGGAATTTCCAGGCAGGATAAAAGGCTGGATTATTAAGAAATGAAAGCAAGGGATTATGTGTTGATTGAAGATTATGTGCAAATTTACATTTATCCCATACTGCTAGGGTCTGTTTCGTGATAGGATTAGAAAGATGTATTCTATCAGCAGGACAGAGCCAAAACATATTTGCCACTGAGATAGGGTCACTTTCCACTGATTAAATAGCTACCCATAGAGGAGCTTCTACAGAAGTATGATACTTGGGTATAAGTGCTAGCTGTGCAGCGTAGAAATAGGAGGAAAAGTTAGGCAATCCCAAACCACCACTCAATTTATTAAGGTAAAGCGTAGATTTAGGTATACGAGGTTTGGTGGTACCCCAAATGAAGGACATAACTCTACGTTGAGTAAGTCTAAGAAAGTAAGATGGTAAAGAAATAGGGACTACCCTAAATAAATATAAGAATTTCGGCAGGATTGACATCTTTACCGCATTAATCCTTCCCAACCATGACAATGATAGAAGAGCCCATTGTTTCAGGAAGCCGGAAGTTTGTTTAAGGAGGGGTAAGTAATTTGCCGCAAAAAGGTCTTTAAGAGAGATTGTGAGTTTTATTCCTAGGTATGGAAGCTGCTTTGGAACCCAAGTAAAGGGTAAGGAAGTTTGTGCCTGCTGAAGTTCTAATTGAGATAAGGAAATATTTAATGCATTTGATTTTGTTGGATTAACATGTAGTCCTGATATTTGGGCAAAATTATCTAGTGTTTTTAGTAGATTAGGGGTGGATATATGGGGATGAGACAAAAATATGAGAATGTCATCCGCAAAGAGACATAGTTTATGGTGATAACCACCTAGTTCGATACCTTTAATGTCAGGATTGGTTCTAATAAGGTGTGCCAGGGGTTCTATTATTAGGGCAAAAAGTAGAGGGGAAAGAGGGCATCCTTGTCTAGTGCCTCTTTTGATATCAATCATTGTTGACTTATAGCCTGCATATTTGATATATGCTCTAGGATTATTGTATAAGGATGAGACCCAGGTTAAAAAATTGTTTCCAAATCCCCATTTACCAAGGACATATTCCATATAAGGCCACGTAACCGAATCAAATGCTTTCCTTATGTCTAAGGATACAAGGCAAGCTGGGATTCGTCTAGTTTTAGCCGCATTAATAAGTAAGAGTGCTCTCCTGATATTATCTCCAGCTTGGCGTTTAGGCATAAAGCCTGTTTGGTCTTTATGGATTAGTAGGCCAATAATATTATTCAGTCTAGTGGCCAAAATTTTAGCAATTCATTTTATATCGAGATTTAGGAGGGATATAGGACGATAATTAGTCCAGGAGGTGGACTCAGAATGTGGTTTGGGGATCATTGCTATTATAGAGGTGAGAGTCTCTGTTCTAAATGAGTTACCTTTAAGGATCGACTTGAAGGCTTTAGTTAAGACAGGTGTTAAGATTGATGCAAATTGTCTATAATATGTTGCTGAAAATCCATCTTGGCCTGGTCTTTTACATAATTTAAAAGATTTTATTGCGTTAAGGACTTCAGTATCTGTAATTGGACATTCAAGAAGATCTTTCTGTTCTTGATCAAGGTTAGGAAGCGTGATATTGGAGAACAGTGTGTCTGCTTTAGTTTTATCAAAATTTGAGGCAGAAGAATATAGTTTAGATAACTTAGAGCGAAAAATTTCAAGTATTTTCACTGGATTACTAGTGTAAGATTCCTGGGATACTTTCAATCTGATAGGCATATGTATATGTTGTGAATTTTTTAAAATTCTGGCCATAGGTGTATCAGGTTTATTTGCCCTGCAATATTGAACATGCTGGCATTTACTTATAAGTTTATCTGCGGTATCAGTAAGAAAAAGATTTAGATCTAGGTGGGCTTTTTCTAGTTTGGTACTGTTGGTAGCATTCGGGAAGGTTTGAAAAGTTTGATGACAGTCATTAAAGGTAGATTCAAGTTTTGCAAACAACAGTTTGCGTTCTCTTTTAAGGTTAGTTGCTTGTTGTATCAGTCTACCCCTAATGACTACCTTGTGCGCCTCCCATAATGTAATAGCAGAGACATCGTCTGTATCATTGGATTTTAGGTAATCAGAAAGTGCTTTTTCAATCTCAACACGATGAGAAGGGTGGGTCAGAATTGAATCGTTTATACACCAAGTGGTATTGTGTGATCTAGGAATTGTGGAAGCAATGGTAATGAATACTGCGCAGTGGTCTGTCCATGGAAAAGGAATGATTTTGGATGATATGATTTCTGGTAGCATACTTGACGGGATTAGAATATGATCTATTCGTGAAAAAGAGTTATGCGGATAAGAATAATGAGTGAAGCGCCTACTAATAGGGTTCATCTCTCGCCAAGTATCTACCAGGCTATGAGTGGTGAGTAGATGTTGAAAAGTTAGGTTTATTGAGTTTGTGGTAGGTCCAGGGGGAGATTTATCTAAGAACGGGAAAATAGTAGCATTAGAATCCCCACAAATAACAACAGTACCAAACTTATGTACTTCTATAAGTTGAAAAAGGTGGGATAAGAAAGCAGTTGGGCGTTTGTTAGGGGCATAATAAGACACAATAGTAATAGGATTATCAGAAATAAATCCTGTTAGGAGAACATATCGTCCTTCAGGGTCTGTTATTTTGGATACAAGGTTAAACGGAGTGGAACGGTGAAAACCAATGAGAGTTCCGCACTGTTTAACCGTAGCTGAAGCAGTATAGAATTGTGGATATGATGATGAAAGAAATTTGGGATAAACTTTGTCAGTAAAATGCGTTTCCTGCAAACATATAATATTAGCTTTTTTCATAGCAAAAGAGCCTAAAGCCTTGGTTCGCTTATGTGGAGTATTAAACCCCTGTACATTTAATGACAAGATATTTATAGGAGCCATAAAACAACGAATGCGAATATTATAACAAGCAGAGTACTCACCGAGAGCCAGGATCACCAAACCGAGAGTCAGGAGGGAATAGCAAAGATTAAAGAAAGAAGCAATAGAATAGAAAAAGAAAAAAGGAGAGGAGAATCGAACAAACCCAATATGAAGACAATTTAGCAGTATATAAAGGCTAAATAATAGGGTGTAGGAGCATTTCAGGAGAGTTTTTAGAACTCTCTGAGAGGGTCCGGGACCACCAATAGAGACCCCCATAACAATGGTAGGAGTCCTTAGGTGGAATAAAGGGCAACAAGAAATTCCTAAGGGATGTATAACATCGGAGGACCACAGGAACTATTCCATTACTATCATGGAAAAATTTTGCTTAAATTGTTACAAAAAAAGAAAAAATAAAGTTCAAAAACTTGAGAGGAAAAAAAAAAAAAAAAAAAAAAAAGTTAATATAAAAAAAAATATATATATATTTTTGTAACATAACAGTAGTATGTAGCCATAACTCATTTTAGTCATGAATATGGCCAGTTAATTAACTCTGTCAGCATACTGTGCTGGAAAAAAGTAGCAAGGACAAATAACTAGTCTGGCTTAGATTGTCAGTCCATTGAATCCTCATTGTTTGGTGGTGAATGTTCATATCGACCTCGCTTGTTAAGATTTTGATGGGAAGATGTGGAATAGCTGGGTTTTGGGTCTTTGTTTTGCTGCGTAGAACGAAAAGCTGAGCGCCTATGAGACTGGTCATTTGGTAAGATTGCTTTGGCTAGGCCCATATCAAATAGGGCTGACTTCAAGTCCTCTGAAGAGCGACAAACATATTTTGTTTCCAAATGAGTAAATCTGAGACAAAAAGGAAATCTCCATTGATAGGAAATTAGATTTTTCTGGAGTACCTGGAGTTGAGGTTTAAGTGCACGTCTTTTTGCAACCGTTAGTGGGGACAAATCCGTGAAGAGTTGATAGGTATTGCCCTGGAAGCTAAGAGATTCTCTCCCTCTGGCAGCTGTTAGTATCTGTTCTTTGGTTCTGTAAAAGTGCAATTTAGCTATAATATCCCTCGGGGGACCATTTATTTTGCGTGGGGCTAACGCTCTATGCACTCTATCCATTTCGAACCTGTCAATAGGGGTTCCAGGTAATAATTCTAGAAAGAGCGCCGTGATATTAGCCTGCAGGTCTAGAACAGATTCAGGGATTCCCCTGATTCGCAGATTCGATCGACGATCTCTGTTCTCTTGGTCCTCTAAACGATTTTGTAATGTAAGGTTTTCCTCTTTTAGTACCTTCATCTCAGACAAGTAGTTCTGTGTAAAATTATCAATTTCATCAACCCTCAGTTCTAAGTCAGCTGTTCTCTGACCTAGTTATCTAATTTCTTTAGTCAGTTTGTCAGTTATATGATCAGAAGTCTGTTTGAGGGCTTTCTGAAGCATACATTCAAATTTTTTGAAGATGTCAGACTGTGTAGCAGCTTGTAATTCACAGTATTCATATTCAGACTCAGACTCATCGTTAGCAGCCTGTGTCTTCTGACTGTGAGGTAAAGATTTTTCAGTGTATTCACCGCTGTGCTGACTGTTAGGTAAAGATTTTCCAGTGTATTCACCGCTGTGCTGACTGTGAGGTAAAGATTTTTTAGTGTATTCACCGCTGTGCTGTGGGGGAGAGGATGCCGTCGCCATTCCAGCCGCCAGCCTGTGTGCCGTTTCCTTAATTTTTCCTGCTTTAATTTTCGTTTTAGGAGCTCTCAAGACCATTGTCAGTGAAGCTGACAGTATTAGGTAGGATTTTCTGCAGTTTTGGGATACTTGTTGGTTCACTGGGACCTGTAGTCCTCCGAGGAAAACTCCCGAGGAGCGGAGCTCTAAGGTAACATTACCTTCACCTCAGGCTGTCGCGCATGTGCCCTGCCTGATTTTTTTCAAGACCAGCCAAAATTGCAGATAGTTGGCATTTTTTGTATACGAGTACTTATCTTACTGAAGGGGATAAACTGGGGTGTTATACACCTATCTGACTATCAGTTCATAGAGGTTATTTTCATCAAATGGGTGAATCTTGTTAAATCACATTTAGTTACCTGACAGTATTAGCTCTCCATGGTGCTGAAACTGTGTTTATACACAGTTTAAAGCCTAACTCCATGTTTAATGTCCCTTTGCTGCACTAACAGGTGGGTGCACTGTAGTAACTGTATGTAGCCTCAGCTGCATACACTATATATGTTATAACACTGATACTTACTATTCCACTCCAGGAACAAAACAAAGTTGGGTTTAGCACTACTCAGCCATTCCTGGGAGGCTTTATATTATATGAATGAATACAAAGTTGGCCCACATGAACAAGGAGCTAAGCTTTAAGGAGGCTCTTCAGTCATTTAAAAAAAATTAAAAAATAATAAACAGACACTTATTTGTCCAGGGATTCAGCACTGTCCAATTCTTTGCCAGTTTCCAGATTTCCGGCACTGCCATGACGACTGCTGGAAGCAAGCTATGACTCCTTGCGGCTTCACAGCCAGCTCCCCACTAAGCATGCATGAGCTGCACTGCACCCTGTGAATGTTCCCACAGCCTCCTGGGAACTGTGACATATCTCAGGAAGTTGCGGGCCAGGTTAAGGTGGAGAACTGCCGTTGGAATTGCCTAGGTGATTTCAGCTTAAGTGGTAGCGGGTACCTGACAAAACTAAGTATCCACTCACAACCCCCCCCACCCAATTTTTTTCCACAGGTGGAAGGGGGGGGGGGATCAGCAAAATTTCCATCAAGAAGGTATTTATTTTGTACTTTACTTCTGAACTAACCAGCCTAACAATCCGGTAACCCTGCCAGTAACCCTGCATGTAGCAAGGGAACTGCAAGTGTGCGGTTCTCCCACTGTTTGTCACATTCTCTTCAGCATTGGGATGCTTTGAGAGGGGTTCTGCCATGCTGGCACCCCTTCCTGAGCTGTAGGAGTGCTGAAGACCAGTTCTTTGGAAAACATAATAATTAAAGCTGTGTCCTATACTACACTCAAAGAAATGGAAATGCGTTGGTGGGGTACATTTGTCTGACACCATTATATTGCACATTGAGGAATGATGGAATGGTTATGAAACGTTGTGGTTGTAAAGAGCGCATTAAAACCTTTACATAATAAGGGGTCTATGCATCTGGTAAGGAGCATAGTTTATTGATTGTGATGGTAATGGATTGTGGTTGATACAACAAGAATTCATAATGAACTTTTGGGACTTTTCACTTTAACTTTTATAATATTTTTTTTTTTGCATTTATAACAAGAATTGTGTATTGCACACTGAAATTATTTATCAAGAAACAAGCACTGGTATTTTATTGTATTATTATATGTTTAAGAGATAGTAGTGCAGTTTGAGGAAGAACATAATCATTTTAAAGATACAACACTACACTTGCTGTGTTTGTGGATATACACTTGCCACACAAGTCATATTGCAATTGAATGTTATTTAAAATGACCTTTCTTTTTAAATCTACTGCACTGTAATTTTCTGTAAAATGTAATATGGCAACCTGGAAGCAATCTATACATACAGATGGTTTACTGATGTAACAAGGGGTTAAATTCTATGTTACATTTATTCATATATTCATTTATATATTTACCCTTTTAGATATGTGGTCAGTAATGCAATGATTAAAACACACAAAACAAAGAATGTAATAAAAGAGATTTACTTAGCTTCGATTAAAGATGTATTACAGATGTTACAATACAGGATAAATTCAGCATTCAATCCAGGGAACCCCTCAACTTCTGAATTTTCAGATAGTTCTGGAAGCCGACAGCCTGTTCAAGATCCAGGACCACTTATGTCCCATTAACGAGGTTCACTGGCCTGCTCTATTGTCTGACCTTTTAAAGGCTAGATGGAAGGCGCGAAAAGCTGGTTTAATCTGGTCCTAACAATAGGCTAGCCAGAGAATGGTCCAGAGACAATGTAACCCTCTATGAATGACCGTCTGTGAGCTCAGAAACATACATTATACATATATAGAAATATATATATATATATATATATATATATATATATATATATATATATATATATATATATATATATATATATATATGTGTAAGTAATCCCCTTAAAACTATTACTAAGTTTCTTGTAATTCAATAACTAAAGTTATATATATATATATACCCATACTACATTCCACCCCTTGATTTACAAGATTCTTAGTTTAGTTGATAATACTCAGGATTACTTTTAGATATATCAAGATGTTCTACTTAAAGTAGTCCTTTCACTTGTACTCCAATATAAACATTTCTGACTTCATTAATGTCATCCTTCACATTTCCAGTATTATAAGTATGTATGCGAAACACTCCTCATTATTAAATATGGCCCCATATATCCCACCCCTTGGGTATTTTCCACATGTAAATCAATGTATAACAGTTTTACATCCTTCCACACCTCGTCTTATTTATCTAAAGTTCTATCTCTTGACCCACTTTCTCTGTCTGATTTACCTGTCCAGGAAATCTCATTCTGCTATGTTGGGGCTGAAAAATATAAAAAATGTCCAGGCTTATAAAAACAACTATATGTTGGACTAACAGAATAACACCAAACTTCCTTTTGAAAGTACAGGCATGAGCATCAAACTTTCCTTTCCAAGAGTTTAAACGCATAGATACTTGTCAAAGTCCTCCATATCTGGTGATGGACAGCAGAGTCTTAGACATCCGGTTATCAGATCGCAGCTGCAGCATAACACTTGCAACACTGTAGAACTGAAAGAACTGTAGAATACAAAGTCCATATCCTTCGGACTATTGCAGCTCACAAGTCATAAACGTGCAGGCACATAACCACATAGTAGTTGGAACTTCTACAGACAGTTCAGGCACATGAACATCAGAGCAGATAAAACAGTTCAAGTATTCACCATCAGATTCAGGTACTTAACCATGATAGCGGATGGAACAGTTCAGATACTCGACCCTCAGAACAGGTGGAACTTGCACCAACAGTTCAGCTGCTGATCATTGGTAAAGATTTTATAGACATTGCTGCTGTCAAAAGTGTTTGTCTTCTTTCTCCAATATGCTTCTAGTTGGAATCATGACAGGTGTGTTACCAAATATGTCAGTCCAACATTCCTTAATTAACAACAATGCCCATATAGCCCATTATAGATTTCTGAACAGGCAAATCGATAATCATTAGTAACCTGTCTTAACACTGAAAAACTCAGCTTTCTACATTAAAGGTGAAATATTATTACAGGTATATTACTCATCCCCCACCTGAACTATACACTACTCTGTCTCAAATTATAGGCCCAACTTTAAACTAGTTCATGTGTGTTTCCTCTATGCACTTTGATCTCCTTCCACACTCTAAAGACATTCTGGCAGGCTAACTGGCTCTTGTCTCCACTGATCCCAATATGTGCATATAATATGCCCATGCATATGTGTCACTGTATTCTACATGCCAGTCCCACCCCGAGCAATCAAGGAGAATTGAGGAAAACAAAACCTGAGAACCTATTTTATAACTCTTTTTCTTTACCAAGAAAATTTTATGAAAACTCAATCAGGTGTATAGAACAGGGTGGTCAAAGAATCACTGGGTGTCAGATATAACTGACCATATATATAACACTAGAACACCTCATGTTGATAGACTTAAAAATTGTGTTCAGTGCAATAATATTAACCTAATTGTACAGTTATAAGTAGACATAAGTACTTTTTTTCCCTTGAAAAACAAAATGATTACTTTAAATTTAAACTGTCAATCATGCAGAAAAATGTACTTTATATGTAAAACCCCAGGCACACTCCCACAGTGGTACCAAAATAATTATGGCAGAATATACAGAAGTAGATGCCGCCATAATTTAGCTTACATATACACAGAAAAGAACAATATGTAAATGTTTGGGTATTCTTACACCCTTCAAACCATTACAAGTATTATATAATTCCAGATATCAAAACAATCTTGCTGTCAATATTCTATTCAAACATTATTTGTTTTGTATCATTTTATATTCAACTCAATCAGAGGAAACCCTTATAAATCCTTTATGCAGCATCGAGAGTATTAGCTGCTCTGGTTTACAATCAGTTCCAATGAAAACTTTCAGTACATTTGCATATTGCATAAAAATAACAACAAAAACAACATAAATGATTCAGTTTGACTGTAATCTTCATCTTTAGTTCTTGGACATCAAACCATATCAGACAGGTGGATTGATGCTGTTTAATATTGTCTAGGAACTAAACAAAACAAAAAGATTATTTAGCGTGATGTTATTACAGCTCCTTCCTAGAAAGTAACAAATAGTTAGCAACAAACACATTTAACCAACACTTTCCACAAACAACAAAACATATGGCCATTATTTCTGTTATTCATGAGTGCACTTTTATTGCCCTTATTAATTGAGCTCATATTACTTAATTAATTATCACCACGTGGATTTTCATTAAAGGACGTCCATTCAAAGTTGTCATTAACCATGGTTGAAATAATTCACAAGAACATTATATGGCGTTTGATAAGAAATATTTAAAGAATTACAAGTGATATCAACATTTGCCTTGTTCCTTATATGCTTTATTCTAGCTAAAATGGCGCTGACTTATTGTTTATGCAATCTGCTTAGTTCCGACCAACACCTACAACAATATTTAAAGAACTAGCAAAAGTTTACCATATTAGGCCATATTGTGAAAGGGCACTGTTTTTGACAATAAAGCTGACGATGCACCATGAGTCACCAGTGTGCCTTAGCCAATGGTAGCTTGCCAAATACTGTTATAAAATGACATATGTAAAGGGTTCCTGTATGACTCTGCACGGAGCTCCTTGCTGTGAGAGTTCATCCCTATGTATATACATTTGTAATAAATCTGTCTTCTAATCAACATGACCGGAGTTGACTGATCAGTGAGAAAATGGAATTTTACCGACATCATGGTCCTTTCGAGCCGGAAGTAAGGATTAGGTGGTGGATCGAACGGTTCCGTCCAAAATATCGGTGAGTATCAGACTCCTTCTCGCCGAGATCTAGGTCCTCCCACTCAAGTTAAGTGGTAAAAAGAGGCTGGTTGGTTCCGGGATCCACACCTGACTTCTACTCCTGGACTTCTGATCCAGTCCTCCGAGTCTGTGAAAGGTAAGACAGATTTTTTTCTTTTCTCTTCTTTTCATTTCTTTTCTCTTCTACTTGAGGTGATTTGGGTTTTTATTAAGTATTCCGGCACTGTAAGTTGATTAAGTGACACAGGGGCCGAAGACAGAGGCACTTGGGGACGTTGCCTATGGTAAATAGACGCAGCCCGCTGTCTAAGACAGATTAAAAAAATTTAAGGTACCGAAAGATGATAGATGATTGATAATTGTTGTGAATAGTGACTACACGTAATATGGATAGATTACAGAGAGTCACAGTGGCCATTTCAGGGTTTTTTTCTAACTGAGTGGTGGTTGGGAGAAAAAGGAAGTGAATGTACGAGCAGGAATCAATCTAACTTGATCACTTCCCCCATAGATAAATTGTTTTTCTCTTTTTCTCTCGAGAGCAATATTTCCTGCACTGTTCCCTTTGTTGTATTTGTTAAATCATGAGACTAACTCTCGCTCTTTCCTCTTCATGTTTAACATTACTGCTAACTTTGTGTGGGGAGTCTTATATTTTTGCTTTACTGTGATCCAAAGGTTGCTAGTCTGGTGGTTTACAGGTTGATAAAAGGCCTGCTTTATGATCTGTCTGGCTGCAAACTTGTGGTTAAAAAAAAAAAAAAAAAAAACTGGACTCACTCACTCCCCCCCCCCCCCCCCCCCTCACGGACACCTAAGTGCACCTCCTCTTTTGTGTGTGTGTAAAAAAAAAAAAAAAAAAAAATTCTGATCAGAACGTTAAGAATACTGTTTGTTTTGGCCAACTGTACTTTGTAGTAAATAAGGTAAGGGTATAAGTTGTTTCATATGTGTGTGTGTATGTGTATGTGTATATATATATATATATATATATATATATATATATATATATATATATATATATATATATATATATAGTGTTTATTTCTTGTTTGGAGAGTTTGGACTTTGTTTGCTGTTTTATATAGATTCTGGCAAAGTTCGAGAGTAGAATTACCAGTCTTGTATTCTAAACTCAAGGAAAAACAACAGAGACATGGGGAATAGTTAGTTAGAAGGAGATAAGAAATGTATGCATAGCAAATAACCAAAATCTGTTAAATATTGTGCTAAGTGGGAAAGGAAGTTGGGATTCAATGGTAAACTAACTGTGAAAGGGTGTCAGGAGTTGGTGGATAAGCTTAAATTGTTAGGACCCAAAGAAAAAAAAAAAAGAAGAAGTAAAAGATTAGAAATGGCGGAATAAGGAGAACAAATGAGAAATGCCAAGCCCAACTGCCCCTAGTGGACAAAGAGGCAGACAAAATGGTCAGCCCCTAACTATGACTGTTTTTAGACCATGGACTGAGAATGACGTGCAGAAGGCTACTGAGCATATTAAACATCCTAAGTTTGGGGCCCCAGAAATCATTGAAAATATGGAAGGTCTGAGGAACAGTTATAGGCTAAACGGGGTCGAAGTGGAAAGGGCTTTAAGGAGGGTTCTAGGATCAGATTGGGCATCAGTAAAGGGAAATTGGGACCCCTGTGTAGCCACAGTGCCCCCTCAACAAAGAGGGGAACCACTGGCCCTTGATAGCAAAGATTTGACAGACAGGTTGACTGCCTTCTATCAGAGATGCAATCTCCGATGGGTATAACAAACTGACTGGCAAAAGATTAATATGACTGTAAAGGAAGACAAGGAAAGTGTCAGTGATTATCTAAATAAACTACGAGAAGTTTTTAAAGTGTTCTCTGGGCTCCCCAAAGCTGAGGATGTGAATAGTGCATATCAACAACAGCTAAAGATAGCTTTTGTTAATGGATTAAAACAGGATCATAAGGATTACATTGTTAAAAACTTGGTTACTTACTGAACTGCATTAGTTTTAGATGTTTTGCAATATGTTAATCATTCTGAGAAGTATTTGAAAGTGATGGAAAAAATGTGAAAGTAAAGTTTTTGTGCAAGGTGATGAAGGAGATACCCCCTTAAGAAGGAAGCAGAGGAGGGTATAGCCCCTGCAATAGAATGGTACAGGATTTACAAGCTGTTAACCAGGCAGTTATACCAAGGGCATAATGTAAATAAAACTAAACCCCAGTTGTGGCAACAGCAGGTCAAATATTTAGGGTATAATATCTCAAAAGAAGGTCGACACCTGGATAAGGAGAGAATTTGAGCCCTCCACCAGGTGCCGAAGCCAGAAACAAAGAAACAAATGATGTCTTTTTTGGGCATGACAAATTTTTGTAGAGCTTGGATTTCTGGGTATTCAATACTGACCGCGCCCCGTTGGTCTATACATTTGAGCCCAGCACGACACCTTTCCTGTATGACAATACTTTTGAGACAACCTCACTTAACAATATTGGAAAGTACCGTTATCTAACCCTGACATGACACTTTTTGTTGATGGCTCCAGTACGAAAAATCCAGATGGCACAAGTGTAACTGGATATGCAGAAGTGACACATGACAGAACAGGAAATCATAGAGATAGATCATACAGTCCTTACTGATATACAGCAGAATATATCCCCTGGGGAGAAACAATATGGGAAAACAAAAGGTTGCACAATAATAGATAACATCTACACATCACCTGAAGGAAAGCTGGTATTGCCAAAATCCTTATTGAGGTATGCAGCAGTATTGACACATGGAGTAACTCATGTGTCAAACAGGGGGATGACTGAGATGTTAAATAAGGTATGTACAGCCTATGGTTTCACAAACTACTAAAAAAAAAAGCTTTTTGTTCTCTATGCATTATATGTGCAAGACACAATGCTCATGGAGGCATAAGACCACGGAAAGGGAAGTTCCCCACACCGCAATATCCATTCCAACACATTTGCATGGATTTTATTGAATTAGACAAATGTGAAAAGGAAGAAATATTGTTTGGAAATCATTGATGCATTGACCACATGGGTAGAGATATAGTGCTGATGCCTTAACAGTATTCAAAGCCTTACTAAAAGATATCATTTCATGATTTGGGATACCAGAGAAGATTTATAGCGATAATGGTCCACATTTTGTAAATCAGACTATAAAACACCTAACAGAAGTGATGGGTATAGAAGTAAAAGAACGACTGTGCATATCACCCTCAGTCAGCAGGGCTCGTAGAAAGACATAATGGGATATTAAAGAGCAAGCTAAAAAAGGCTATGGAAGAGACAGGGAAAAATTGGGTGTACTGTCTCCCACTAGCTATTTTAAGCATGCACAACACCCTCACTAAAGAGGTGCTGAGTCCATTTGAAATGATGTATAGTAGACCTTATAAAATACCTTTATTACCAAATGAAACCCACACAGAGGAAGGGGAGAGAACCTTAGCAGAATACATGTCAAGGTTATTAAAACAGAAACAAATTAACCAAGAGTGTTCCATTCCAGAAGGAGAGCCCATAGGAGAAGACAAAGTACAAATCGGGTGCTCATCAAGGTGATCAGAAAGAAGCATTGGTACTCCCCTAAGTGGGAAGGGTCATATCAAGTACTCCTTACTACTCCCACTGCAGTAAGAATTGCTGAAAGGACTATCTGGATTCACCAATCCCACTGTAAAAAGGTAAATATAGGCAGAGTAGGGACAGAAAGACTGAAGGAGGGGGAAAGTCCAAATACAAAGGGAGGCAGATAAAAGGTCTGCTTGTCTCAACCTTGGTGAAGAAAAGGCCCTATCTAGGCCCCCCTCACTTCAGATAGGATGGAAGGGATTTTGTTCCTCGTGGGAGTATTGGTGACTCTAGGAGAGGCCTCTATATGGGGAGGTAGGAGACACGGGAGGATAGTGGAACCAATCAATTGGGAAGAGACAGGAAGAGCATTGAACCTCACCTTTGTTGAAGGAACCACCAGTACTATACAGGTGGATTTCTGCCAGATTACAGATTGTGGAGATAAGGTAGAAGCAAGTAAACTGACCTGGGCAGATAAATACGTGTGCTACCTGGCTGGAACTACCAGGTGTACTATTTGGGATTCAGTCATGTGGACAAATGCAGCAGGATTGGGGATATGAGATCCCAGCAGCAGGAGATTTAAAGAATAGATTAACCATAACTAAAGCGGTCCACTCTCCCTTTACAGAATCAAAGAATTGCAATATATTATTGATTTCCCTGAAGGACCCAAAACTAGAAGATCAGAGGTTATATCGTATAGGAGCTTGGATATCAGGAACTGACCCTTTGGGAAAATTCTTTCTTGAAGTCAAACCAAAGAATGAGACAAACAAGAAAGAATTAGATAATGAGGACCGACTTAAAGTAGAGGTATTAGGATCCACAGTGAGATTCACCAATCTCACAGCGGAAGAAGCTATAACATTAGAAACAGGATACCAGGATAAGAATGAATGGCTTGAATGGTTAATATATACTGCTAACACCCTTAAAAAAGAGAACTGCTTGGTCTGTGCAGGGGCCAGACCCCAGCTGGCTACAGAGCCCTTTCCCTTAAATAACAATACAGATCCAGATGGTTTAGAGTGTATGCTAAAGCTAAAAAAAAAAAAAAAAAACATACAAACCTGACACCAACACTCCCTGTCACACATTAAGTTTATTGTTTCCCCAGGTTCAGAGACCTCAGATACCCCTTGCTGTCACGGCATACCCTGGCAACTTTGCTTGCTTTGCACTTCCGGGGAATGAGAGTGGCAAAGATTTGGGGTCTTTACCAGATGACTACTGCATGGAGAGGATTAACAAAATAGTAAAGGGAGAGGGTGACAACTGGGTTGAGCACGACACCCAGAGGGTGGACGTCTGGTGGTTATGCAAAGACAAGAGGCTCAGAGCGAGCATCCCAGCCAATTCCCAAGGGAATTGTGCCCTGGTACAGCTGGCAATGCCTCTGCGCTTACTGTCAGAGTCCCCTTGGAAGACGGGTCACCGGAGGAGCAGAAGGTACACCTCTCCTGCAGGGTCTTTTGACCCCCAGATCTATATAGATGAGATTGGGGTTCCGCGTGGAGTGCCGAGCAAGTTGGCAGCTGGATTTGAACCTCTTCTCTGGTGGGTGACAGTAAAAAAAAAAAAAAAATGTTGACTGGATTAACTATATATATATATATATATATATATATATATATTTATATTATAACCAACAAAGGTTTGTAAACTACACCAGGGATGCAGTTAAGAGATTGACAGAGCAATTACCCCCTACCTCTCTGACGGCATGGCAGAATAGGATAGCATTTGATATGGTCCTAGCAGAAAGAGGAGGGGTCTGTAAAATGTTTGGTAGTATGTGTTGCACCTTTATTTCTAACATTACAGCTCCTGGAGGAACCGTGACTAGAGCCCTCGAAGGATTGAAAGCTTTATCGAATGAATTAGCGGAAAACTCAGGTACTGATGATCCATTCACAAATTGGCTTGAAGGTTGGTTTGGGAAATGGACTGGACTTGCCAAGGTCAAGGACTTGCTAACGTCTGAAAACCCAGTTGTGGAACTGACCTGCAGTGAAGTAATAAATTGAGAAAGCAAATATAGATATCAGAGGAGGGAATGATAAGAAATATTTAAAGAATTACAAGTGATATCAACATTTGCCTTGTTCCTTATATGCTTTATTCTAGCTAAAATGGCGCTGACTTATTGTTTATGCAATCTGCTTAGTTCCGACCAACACCTACAACAATATTTAAAGAACTAGCAAAAGTTTACCATATTAGGCCATATTGTGAAAGGGCACTGTTTTTGACAATAAAGCTGACGATGCACCATGAGTCACCAGTGTGCCTTAGCCAATGGTAGCTTGCCAAATACTGTTATAAAATGACATGTGTAAAGGGTTACTGTATGACTCTGCACGGAGCTCCTTGCTGTGAGAGTTCATCCCTATGTATATACATTTGTAATAAATCTGTCTTCTAATCAACATGACCGGAGTTGACTGATCAGTGAGAGAATGGAATTTTACCGACAGCGTTCATTACATTTGTGCACAAACATTATACATCACCAAACTCATATTGATGTTTCTATTGCAAACCATACAAACCATGCACCATACAGATCTACGAAACTTCTAGGAATAGATCTGGTTCCTTCTGTATTAACGAAAAAAAACATTAGTGTTGTATCCTAGAACATGACACTATTACATTCACCAATAGAATTATAATAATCATGACTGCTATTCAGGATTTTAAAGGGTGTTAACATCAATCAGCCATTTACTTTCTTTGTTTCAAATAATCCTAGATTTTAACAAAACTAACAATTTCAACTAGGATGTTATTTTTTCAACATGATTAGACATTTCTCAGATGTTCAGCACTGTCCTGCTTTTCACAGGCATAAGCTTTTTTAAGGGGGGGGGTTAAGGGGGAATCTCCCTCTCTTAAGGGATCGTCTCATTCAAGCAGACTCTCACAAATACAGTCTATAGCTGCAGCTCTTCTTTTCACAAAATGCTGGACTATTGTCCATTGTCCGGGGGGGGGGGGGTCTGAAGCCATTTCTGCTAACTACTGATCTTTTCAGTTAAACATAAAAAAACTCACTTAAACATCAGTAGCCAAATGCATTTTTACATATCATCCATACAACAACTTTTCCTCACCAATAGCTAGCTAAACAACCAACAAAAGAGCTCAACATTTAAAATCAACACATATATTACTACAGTAATCACAATCTAAGCATCAATACAGGTCATATTTTTCCTTTTCCTACCTGTTTTCTGCTCATCGTTTTCAAACCTCAAAGAACAATTATGTGAGCACCAGCGAAAGGACCACTCGTCCACCTAACGCGGTCATCAGCTCATCTGTTCTATATCTCAAAAAATCTAAAGCTTGCCAGGGGCTCGCTAAGCACACAATGAGTGGAAACATTCGACCATCTACCCCCTTTTTGTCTCAGTGCCTGCAAAAATATCCATCCTAATATAGATGCAGCTTTCTGTTCCGATTTTGAATATCGAAACAAATCAAAAATCAGGAGACAGTGGCGGGGGTCTTCCACTTTAAATGCATCCTGATACTTGATCAATTCACGAGCCAGAGTAGACCAGCGTCTAGAACCTGCCCACTCTGAGATGGGGCTCTTTCGACTGTCTCCCCCCTGCGCTTTTTTTATCCAGTTAAACATATCTGCCACTAACTGGCACCAAAGCAAAGCTAGCAACAAACTTCCCATCACAGTGCACACTAATAATACAGTTTCCCAATTGTCAAAAAACATTACAATTCACAACAATATTACTAGGATTAATCACTGCACTTCAAACCAGCACTGAAAGGGTTAAATATCCTGCTCACAGCGCCATTATATAACAAGGGGTTAAATTTTATGTTACATTTATTCATAGATTCATTTATATATTTACCCTTTTAGATATGTGGTCAGTAATGCAATGATTAAAACACACAAAACAAAGAATGTAATAAAAGAGATTTACTTAGCTTCGATTAAAGATGTATTACAGATGTTACAATACAGGATAAATTCAGCATTCAATCCAGGGAATTCCTCAACTTCTGAATTTTCAGATAGTTCTGGAAGCCGACAGCCTGTTCAAGATCCAGGACCACTTACGTCACTTAACGAGGTTCACTGGCCTGCTCTATTGTCTGACCTTTTAAAGGCTAGATGGAAGGCGCGAAAAGCTGGTTTAATCTGGTCCTAATCTGGTTTAATCTGGTCCTGAGCTCAGAAACATACATTATACATATATATATATATATATATATATATATATATATATATATATATATATATATATATATATATATATATATATATATATATGTAATCACCTTAAAACTATTACTAAGTTTCTTGTAATTCAATAACTAAAGTTATATATATATATACCCATACTACAACAGAACACCCACAGATATGTAAATTCCTGCTTGTATGATTGGCTCACTGATTTTCCTGCAAGTCTGTACTAAGGCACAACTCAGATTTTGGGCATTCCCTGCAACAATAATGTAATTTGATATAAATCATGTCTAAAGGGGTTCAGATCCTGACACTTTTCTCATTAGAACCCTGCAGTTGCAGCAGCTGATTGATAATTATAAAGGCACTCCTATTCACATTTAGGTTGCACATGGACACAGCCAAACAAATAGCTATTTCTTCAGAATAACAAAAGGTAGGAATCTGCAGCAAAGTTTGGTAAAATACTTGCAATGTACATAGATTACACAGAGGGGAATGTTGTTTTCTCAACAAAATTGGAGTTACTCTTTAAGCTTGTTTACTTGTTCTGTCCACGTGTCAAGCTCTTTTAAACTTTGGTAAATACAATATCTTGAGTAATTTTTATTTTTTTCTGGACATCTTCATAACAACACATGATTGATCTATAATTAAAGTGATACTAAAGTCTATTTTTTCTCCTTTAAAAATAACAAACATGTTATACTTACCTGCTCTGTGGTTTTGAATGGAACAACCCAGATCCTCCTCTTCTTGGATCCCTCTTCAGCACCCCTGGCGCCTCCCTCCTGTTGAGTGCCCCCACAGCAAGCAACTTAAAAAACTTCTGCCTTTACAACCACTTTAAGTTAATGATCTTAATGAAATTTTAAAGCTGAACTCCAACTTTCTTTTCGCTAACACCTTCATAATAACCTCCCATAGCCCTTCCTCTGTTTGCCACATTTACACCTTTCACCACCCACGTGAAGGCCCAGAAACACCCACAGTAACTCTAGAACCTACCCACATCATGTCCCAGAACTGGTACAAGTGACTCCCATAGCCCACCCTGAAGCTACAGAGGCTCAAAGTATCATGGGACATGTAGTATCAAGACTGGAAAAGGAAAGAAACAGGAATTCAGAAAACTTTGAAATTTAGCCAGGATAAGAAGTGACATCACAGACACCTGCTGCACACAGCTAAAGGAAGTAGGTTACACACAAACTAACAGTGGGGTTGTGATTCATTTACATGCACAATGCATCTGTTGTTTTGGGGAGGAAAAGCTGGAGTTCTTCTTTAATCAATCTGCATTGTGTCTATTTCTTTTGACTTGTAGAATATATAAAGACTGGGATATCATATGACTGACATTATTACAATATAGGGCAACCATGACCTAAGAATTATAATAATCTATAACATTCCAACCATATACTGTAAATGTTGGAGTTGTAATGCCAAGTAGTACAATCTGGCATTAGGCAAAGCTAGACTACCTCCATCCTTGGGAAGCTGCAAAACTCCTTGTTCAATCCAGGTATTTTTGTATCTCCAGATAAAATCTCTAAAGAGGGTGTCCACCTGCCTAACAAATTTCTGGGGCAACCATAGAGGACAGTTATGTAAAAGATACAACAATTGTGGCATCCAAACCATCTTTATCAGGTTCGCTCTACCAACTACCATTAAAGACAGCTTGCTCCATATTTTTCCCATCTGTTTAAGGCACTTAACCGCTTGCCGACCAGCCGCCATCATTTTACAGCGGCAGGTCGGCACGATCCCGCTAACTGTCATAGCTATACTTCAGCTCGCGGGATCGGGATAGCAGGCACGTGTGCCCCCTGCACAGCGGGGGTGCCGATGCTCATGGCCGACAGTCACAATGACCGCCGGCCACGAGCGATCGTGAGCAGGAGACACAGAACAGGAACAAGTGTGAGTAAACACACACTTCCCTGTTCTGTGAGGAGTGACAGATTGTGTGTTCCTATTAGCTAGGAACCACGATCTGTCACTTCCTCTAGTCAGTCCCCTCCCTCTTCAGCTAGAATCACCTCCCAGGGAACACAGTTAACCCCTTGATCGTTCCCTAGTGTTAACCCCTTCACTGCCAGTGACATTTTTACAGTAATCAATGCATTTTTATAGCACTAATCGCTGTATAAATGCCAAAGGTCCCAAAATTGTGTCAAAATTGTCCGATGTCGCAGTCACAATAAAAATTGCAGATCACTGCCATTACTAGTAAAAAAGAAGTAATACTAAAAATGCTTTAAATCTATCCCCTATTTTGTAGACGCTATAACTTTTGCACAAACCAATCAATATACGCTTTTTTTTTTTTTTTTTTCAAAAAATGTTTATTAAAATTTTTCAGATATACATAAAGTCACAGTTATTGGGTATACATTGAAACAGAAGCTCAAAAAGTGTAGGGGTGGCTAGATGGTACCAAGGGATACAGCACCTCATCCCCAAAATAATCAAATATTTAATGGGTATGTGGACGGGGGATTATGGCGGTGCTCTAGTCAAACAGATTTCTCAAAGAGGAATAAACGAGAAAAAGTGTAAAAAGCAAAAAAATAAAAAAATACAAAATTTATTGATAATCTAACATAGACAAAATATACATTACAGACAATTCATATTATACTTAAAAGAAGATTATGGGTACATGTACTGTAAGTGACCCTAGGGATGGTAGAATGGGCCAGATGGAAAATGGCCGTTTAAAGGAGGAGGGCTCGATTTCCTACATGTTTCGCCAAGACATTGGCTTCTTCAGGGAACAGGAGCTCATAAGATAGATAAATAAGACAGTTCTGTGTGATAAACATGAAAAACATGGTAAGAACAATAATTTGACCAAACACTGCATGGTATAGACAGTAAAGAGTTAAAATTGTGGCTGGACATTCATGCGACCATAGGCTCCACACAAAATACCGGTAATGCAAACATACCTGGGGCGTCAGTGCCCGAGAGGGGAGGGAGGAAAGGGGAAGGGGGAACACAGCCACCCGAGGGGATCCCCGTAAGGGAGCGGGCAGGTCGCGCCGTAAATTATGCCTGCAGGGGGCATACAGTAGACCTGGCAAAGGAATGTAAAGATAGCCATAAGTCATAATGCACTTGTAATGATGCTCTCTCAACATGCTCTCCATGCTGTGCCATGAATATACCACCGAGCTGACACAACTTGATGTTGCAATCAATCGATGGTATACAGATCACGCCCTCGGCCTCCCCTCCCCCAGGTATAGCAAGCGGGACAAAATCCTGCGTGCACACCTGGAGGAGTACACACTCACGACTATCAATGACAAAGAAAGCAAATTCTTGAGAGACCTAGCGGCCCATGAAAATGGCTACGCCTACAATTGGGATAACGCCAAGGAAACCAAACTTAGAAATAAACCTTTTTCCACTAACATACCTACCTCGAACAATCATGCCTCTAACAATTTATCTGCTTCTTTTTCATCCAGCCCTACACTTTTTGAGTAATACAAGCTTTAATGCTTATGGTCCTCTTGGCTAGTCTTGGTCCCTGATATATTTATCTTAAATACTCCCATTATTTACAACATATATCTGTTAAACACAACCCTTCTTTTCCCTTCTGTGTATTTTCAACAAATCCATTGCCTCTTGTCACTTACATGCTACGTTGACAAGCTGTATCCTTTCTTATCTTCACCTTGTCTTTAATGTGACATATTATTGGAATATACGTATACCTGCTTATTTCTTTTGTGTCATTCTAGGATTGTTCTTCTTCCTTTTTGCAGGACCCCAGGTGGAGCCATGGCAGACTTCTGCGGAGAGGCCTGGGAGGGTCTCATGACCCGTATCCAGGCATCCCAAAACGCTTCCACTATAACTGACGCTGAACTAGATAGGGCATTCATCAGACTACAACGTCTCTTGGAAAAAAAAGTCAGAATTTACTGGCATAAAACCTACTTTGAAAAATATGCGGAACATAAAATAATCCCCTGGGGATTAAGAATACAACTTTTCCCCAATATTAAAAAAATTAATGACACATTAAAAACATCTTGGGAAAGCAATCTCATATCATGCTCTCTCAACATGCTCTCCATGCTGTGCCATGAATATACCACCGAGCTGACACAACTTGATGTTGCAATCAATCGATGGTATACAGATCACGCCCTCGGCCTCCCCTCCCCCAGGTATAGCAAGCGGGACAAAATCCTGCGTGCACACCTGGAGGAGTACACACTCACGACTATCAATGACAAAGAAAGCAAATTCTTGAGAGACCTAGCGGCCCATGAAAATGGCTACGCCTATAATTGGGATAACGCCAAGGAAACCAAACTTAGAAATAAACCTTTTTCCACTAACATACCTACCTCGAACAATCATGCCTCTAACAATTTATCTGCTTCTTTTTCATCCAGCACTTCCACTGTATACCAAGATTTGACACAGGAACAATTGGCAAAAAGAAGAAAAGGTGATCTATCGGCCATGTCCTCGGAGTCACTACACCGCACACTAGGACCTACTCCTCTTCCGCATCCACCAACAGGTCATTCTAAGACCGCTCACGTATCCACTCCTTTCACTAAAGCACAACCCAAGTCGTCAGCGATCTCCAAATCATCCACCACCAAGACACTTGCAGGCACAACGGCACCTTTGCACTCTCAAACGCACACTACCTCCCGGAGGGTAAGTGAACCCACCATCACTTCCATGTTTCCAGCTAACTCTGCTGTGGCAGACCCTAAACTTGCACCTATTTTTTTAGGACAGGGCCAGGACTCCCTCCCAAGCCCATCCCCCGATCCACACCCACAAACGTCAGTGATCCAGGTAGATCAACCACCCCTGATGTAATTAACCTATCCTCCATTCCACTTAACGCGGATCAGATCCATGTACTTCAACTAGGTCTCACATTCTGTCCTTCTAATGACTTCGATAAATTTGCCTTTATCAAAGACGTGCATCTCTTTGCACGTAAACTTCGCTTTAAAGTGATCTATGACAAATCTCAATCTAGTACTGTACCTGCTCAGAATGCGCACTCAAATCCCCCCCAACAGGTCCCTACCTTAGCGGAAATACAAGCCCTTGAAGAATTAATGTTACTTTGGGAGGAGGGTTGCACTGATGGCGATGACTTCCTTGATCTCACTGATCCTGAGGCCACCGCCCTTGGTGCTTCCTCCCCCCCCCTGCTTCCTTCAAACCTAAATCCATGAATTTTCCAAACCTTTCTACAAACCCCAATATATGGGCTTTTGTACAACAGGTCACCAATACCATCGAAGGCCTAAACCTCAACTTTGCGTATCCCTCCAACCTTACTCCGGCTCATATTAGGGCCATCAAATCCTTACAAAACCATCCCGAACTCACCATCAAGCCAGCCGACAAGGGTGGCAACGTGGTGGTGATGGATGGGTCTTTTTACGAACAAATGTGCCTTGATATTTTAAACAATCGTGAGTGGTATAGACCAATCTCTAAATCACTCATTGATCATTACATATCCGAATACCAACAGTTGATATTTGCAGCTCACCAAAAAGGCATCATAGACTCCAACACATGGAAGTTTCTTAATGTGAAAGAACCCACTACCCCTACCTTCTACTCCCTTCCCAAATTGCACAAATCCCTTGACCACCCACCTGGTCGTCCAATCGTCTCTGGCCATCAATGCCTTACAGAATCTGCCAGTGCACTGGTAGACAAATATTTGGCACCCCATGTTGTAGCTCTGCCCTCATATATAAAGGATACTATCCATCTCCTTCGTATATTAGATGGCCAATCCCTGCCCAGTGGCACATGGTTGGTAGCCCTTGATGTAGAGAGTTTGTACAACATAATCCCTCACAATAGAGGCATCTCAGTTATTAGCAAACTCATTCGAGCTAGAGGCCCCCAATATGATAAATACGGGGACTTTGTTCTCGAACTATTGAGGTTCATACTCACACGTAATTACTTCATGTTTGGCTCCTCCCACTTCCTCCAGGTGCAGGGTGTGGCTATGGGGACCAAGTGTGCCCCTGCCTATGCCAACCTGTACCTGGGGGGGTGGGAGAGGGAACTCTTTGATCCGACTCACTTCAACCCTCACCTGTCCAGGATTATATCCTGGTACAGGTATATTGATGACATACTGTTGTTTTGGGCTGGTACCAAGGAAGAACTATCTTCATTTGTACAAAGCCTTACCAAAAATACATATAACCTGAGGTTCACCATGGAGTGTAGCCAATCGCAGATCCATTTCCTGGACCTCCAGATCGGTGTACAACCCAACGGTCAAGTCTACACTACTCTATACCGTAAACCCTCTTCGGGCAATACAATCCTACACGCCCAGAGTGCCCACCCTGAGCCTCTCCTTAGAAGTATTCCATACAGCCAATATGTTAGGATCAAACGTAACTGTACCCGTGAGGATGATTTCTTCAGGGCGGCACATGACCTCTATAATAGACTCTTAGACAGAGGCTACAGCCATTCTTTGTTAAAAAAAGCATTCCATAAGGCAAAGAAACTTAACCGGAAAGATTTGGTTTTTCCCGACAAACCATTGGACTCCAAACAACCCACACGACTCATTACTCAATTCTCTAATCAGCATACCCAAATCAAAGATGTTCTCAAACAATTTTGGCCTCTACTCACATCTGACCCTATCATTGCCAAACACATTAACACATACCCTGATATCACTTACCGACGTTCTCCCTCTCTTCGTGATCGTTTGATTCACAGCCACCATTCTACTGACACTGCACATAGGCCCACTGCCACCGGCACCTATCAATGTGGTAAATGTGACATATGTGCATTTGTTGCCAATTCTCAAGTTGTCAACTTACCCGATGGAAATACACACACCATCAGACACTACGTCACCTGTGCCACTGTTGGGGTCGTATATTTGGCTCAATGCCAATGCGGCTCATTTTACGTTGGCAAAACTAAGCGCCCTTTTCAGATTCGCATTCGGGATCATATAAAACCACTATACAAGAACATCACTACTACAGCCATTAATAGGCACATTGCTGCCCAACATAACTCTGATCCCCACGTTATTTTGTTTTCCGCACTTGAACATATTCCTCCACATGTAAGAGGCGGTAGTACTGACAACCTATTACTACGACTTGAAACTAAATGGATTCATACATTAAACGCCACTATCTTCCCAGGACTCAACGAATATATCAGCTTCAAGCCCTTTCTTTAATACTTATCAGTAGGGATGAGCTTCGAGTTCGAGTCGAACTCATGTTCGACTCGAACATTGGCTGTTCGCAAGTTCACCGAACAGCGAACAATTTGGGGTGTTCGCGGCAAATTCGAATGCCGCGGAACACCCTTTAAAAGTCTATGGGAGAAATCAAAAGTGCTAATTTTAAAGGCTAATATGCAAGTTATTGTCATAAAAAGTGTTTGGGGACCTGGGTCCTGCCCCAGGGGACATGGATCAATGCAAAAAAAAGTTTTAAAAACGGCCGTTTTTTCAGGAGCAGTGATTTTAATAATACTTAAAGTCAATCAATAAAAGTGTAATATCCCTTTAAATTTCGTACCTGGGGGGTGTCTATAGTGTGCCTGTAAAGGGGCGCATGTTTCCTGTGTTTAGAACAGTCTGACAGCAAAATGACATTTTGAAGGAAAAAACTCATTTAAAACTACCCGCGGCTATTGCATTGCCGACAATACACATAGAAGTTCATTGATAAAAACGGCATGGGAATTCCCCAAAGGGGAACCCCGAACCAAAATTAAAAAAAAAAAATGACGTGGGGGTCCCCCTAAATTCCATACCAGGCCCTTCAGGTCTGGTATGGATATTAAGGGGAACCCCGGCCAAAATTAAAAAAAAAAAATGACGTGGGGTTCCCCCTAAATTCCATACCAGAGTCTGGTATGGATTTTAAGGGGAACCCCGCGCCAAAAAAAAAAAAAAAACGGCGTGGGGTCCCCCCAAAAATCCATACCAGACCCTTATCCGAGCACGCAACCTGGCAGGCCGCAGGAAAAGAGGGGGGGACGAGAGTGCGGCCCCCCTCCCTCCTGAACCGTACCAGGCCACATGCCCTCAACATTGGGAGGGTGCTTTGGGGTAGCCCCCCAAAACACCTTGTCCCCATGTTGATGAGGACAAGGGCCTCATCCCCACAACCCTGGCCGGTGGTTGTGGGGGTCTGCGGGCGGGGGGCTTATCGGAATCTGGAAGCCCCCTTTAACAAGGTGACCCCCAGATCCCGGCCCCCCCCTGTGTGAAATGGTAAGGGGGTACATAAGTACCCCTACCATTTCACGAAAAAAGTGTCAAAAATGTTAAAAATGACAAGAGACAGTTTTTGACAATTCCTTTATTTAAATGCTTCTTCTTTCTTCTATCTTCCTTCATCTTCTGGTTCTTCTGGCTCTTCTGGTTCTTCTGGTTCTTCCTCCGGCGTTCTCGTCCAGCATCTCCTCCGCGGCGTCTTCTGTCTTCTTCTCCTTGGGCCGCTCCGCACCCATGGCATGGGGGGGAGGCTCCCGCTCTTCTCTTCTTCTCTTCTTCTTTTCTTCTTTTCTTCTTTTCTTCTCTTCTTCTCTTCTTCTTCATTTTCTTTGCTGGCATGGAGGGAGGCTCCCGCTGTGTGACGGCGCTCCTCGTCTGACAGCTCTTAAATAACGGGGGGCGGGGCCACCCGGTGACCCTGCCCCCTCTGACGCACGGTGACTTGACGGGACTTCCCTGTGGCATTCCCCGTGAAGAAAGAAGAAGCATTTAAATAAAGGAATTGTCAAAAACTGTCTCTTGTCATTTTTAACATTTTTGACACTTTTTTCGTGAAATGGTAGGGGTACTTATGTACCCCCTTACCATTTCACACAGGGGGGGGGCCGGGATCTGGGGGTCACCTTGTTAAAGGGGGCTTCCAGATTCCGATAAGCCCCCCGCCCGCAGACCCCCACAACCACCGGCCAGGGTTGTGGGGATGAGGCCCTTGTCCTCATCAACATGGGGACAAGGTGTTTTGGGGGGCTACCCCAAAGCACCCTCCCAATGTTGAGGGCATGTGGCCTGGTACGGTTCAGGAGGGAGGGGGGGCCGCACTCTCGTCCCCCCCTCTTTTCCTGCGGCCTGCCAGGTTGCGTGCTCGGATAAGGGTCTGGTATGGATTTTTGGGGGGACCCCACGCGGTTTTTTTTTTTTTTTTTGGCGCGGGGTTCCCCTTAAAATCCATACCAGACCTGAAGGGTCTGGTATGGAATTTAGGGGGAACCCCACGTCATTTTTTTTTTTAAATTTTGGCCGGGGTTCCCCTTAATATCCATACCAGACCTGAAGGGCCTGGTATGGAATTTAGGAGGACTCCCACGTCATTTTTTTTTTTTAATTTTGGTTCGGGGTTCCCCTTTGGGGAATTCCCATGCCGTTTTTATCAATGAACTTCTATGTGTATTGTCGGCAATGCAATAGCCGCGGGTAGTTTTAAATGAGTTTTTTCCTTCAAAATGTCATTTTGCTGTCAGACTGTTCTAAACACAGGAAACATGCGCCCCTTTACAGGCATACTATAGACACCCCCCAGGTACGAAATTTAAAGGGATATTACACTTTTATTATTTGACTTTAAGCATTATTAAAATCACTGCTCCTGAAAAAACGGCCGTTTTTAAAACTTTTTTTTGCATTGATCCATGTCCCCTCGGGCAGGACCCAGGTCCCCAAACACTTTTTATGACAATAACTTGCATATAAGCCTTGAAAATTAGCACTTTTGATTATTCATGTTCGTGTCCCATAGACTTTAACGGTGTTCGCATGTTCGAACAAACTTTTTTCCTGTTCGCATGTTCTGGTGCGAACCGAACAGGGGGGTGTTCGGCTCATCCCTACTTATCAGTACAAATATTTTTACACATCATATATTCTCCTTTTCCTATGCCCACTCCCTAGACAACGTCGTTTGTGGTTCTCTTTCTTCATCTCATCCCTATCTGTCTCCCTCTCTCTCTGCCCCCTACCCCCTTTCTATTTCTCTATTTCTCCGAGCCTCCTGATCTTCTTCTCTCTCTTTGTTGCCATGGCTCCATCTGTGGTTTCCTCCATAAAGTCCCCCCTTGACAAATGCTTAATAGTGTGTTACCTGCATTTGCTATAAATGTATTTTTTCCTATAAGTTCTTATATTGACTTAATATCTTTCACACCCCTGTCTAATATACAAGTGCATCTCGCCTGTATTCATTTGTTATACTAAACCTTTTTTGTCATTATTGAATAACATCTTTTGACATATTTGTCGCAGTATATAAGCTCCGATATAGGATTGTGTTTTTTTGTGTTTTTTATGATGCATTTTATCCTGTCTTGTATTCTCAATTTTTTGGTTACAAATCCCACTGGTATACTAGGACCCAGTGGTTCTCTATGCACACTACACACATTGTGGCTGGACGTCGTGGGCTGACACACAGGTACTTCCCACTTTCCCCAGCGACCCCTGTGGATCGTCGGGCAGTATAGGCTTTGTCCCCCTACCCTGTGTCTCAGCACACTACCCCTCATGCCCCGCCGTGCCCCACCACCGGCCTGCACTCATTCTCTGGCGCCTTGGCTAGCTCCTGATTGGGGGGAGAGGCTTGTGTGTGAGGGGTGGGCAGTCACTGTATGGGCTCTCCCCGTTTGGGGCTGACATGGCCAGCGCTGTTCTTGCCTGTACGGACGCCAAGGCGCAGACCTATGTCTGCCCCTGGGTGCCCACGTCTGTTCTCAGACTTTCCGGCCCCCTTTCTCCATCGGCAGATTGGATGAGGCGACACCTTGGCACCTCCCATTCCAGGGCTGTTCGCCTCCCCATTCGCCACACGGTCCGTACGCTCTGAGCATGCGCGCGCGGTGCATGATGGAACACGTAGTTCCGAGGCACCGTGCAGTGCGCAGCTGTGGATACCCCTCGTTAAGCGTCCGCACACCTGATCATTATCTGATCAGGTGTGGGGGGCATACAAGTAACCGGCCAGTCCCTCAGTTCCTTGATGGACGAGGGACGTGCCTGCATATGCTCTGCACACAGCTACAAGGTAAACTCCTGTCTTTCAAAATACTTTGACTTCATGTTTTCTACATGAATTACTTACTATGTTCCTACACATCTCTTAGGATCCACCTTGGACCTGCCTTCTACCTTGCTGGTCAATATTGATCCTTTCAAGCAACATTGTCTGCACCATGATGGACTAGGTAACAGACTTCTTTCCAGCAGTCTTGCCTATGCTTAGATACATCTTAAAACCTTCATCTTTTTCGTTTTTTTGATTTCTTTCTTTCTTGTCCTTTTACATCTTATACAGGACATATCGTAATTTCCATCCCTCTTAACCCCAGGACGGGTATTACATACCTGTGAATGTGCTGCTATGAGAATTTCTCTCTACAGCTGATATTACTAAGTAAGTACAGGCATATTTACCCTATATGGCCCTAGTTACCAATAGCAACACCCCTAATGTTATTCATTCCTTTAATTAGGCTTGGTCTAATTGGATTGCAGACTTGGTCCAATTTTGATGTTTTCTCCCTGGCTGTGTGCACACACCTACCACAGGCACCTCGTGACCTTGTTTCTCTACGGTTTTTAAACATACATGTAAGTTTGCACTCTCCCTTCTAGAGATATAGATACATTTATTTCATATTTATATATATACATTTTACGTATTCTTTTTAATACAATGCACAGATGTGCAATCCTTTATCCCTAGAGTATCATTACAAGTGCATTATGACTTATGGCTATCTTTACATTCCTTTGCCAGGTCTACTGTATGCCCCCTGCAGGCATAATTTACGGCGCGACCTGCCCGCTCCCTTACGGGGATCCCCTCGGGTGGCTGTGTTCCCCCTTCCCCTTTCCTCCCTCCCCTCTCGGGCACTGACACCCCAGGTATGTTTGCATTACCGGTATTTTGTGTGGAGCCTATGGTCGCATGAATGTCCAGCCACAATTTTTACTCTTTACTGTCTATACCATGCAGTGTTTGGTCAAATTATTGTTCTTACCATGTTTTTCATGTTTATCACACAGAACTGTCTTATTTATCTATCTTATGAGCTCCTGTTCCCTGAAGAAGCCAATGTCTTGGCGAAACATGTAGGAAATCGAGCCCTCCTCCTTTAAACGGCCATTTTCCATCTGGCCCATTCTACCATCCCTAGGGTCACTTACAGTACATGTACCCATAATCTTCTTTTAAGTATAATATGAATTGTCTGTAATGTATATTTTGTCTATGTTAGATTATCAATAAATTTTGTATTTTTTTATTTTTTTGCTTTTTACACTTTTTCTCGTTTATTCCTCTTTGAGAAATCTGTTTGACTAGAGCACCGCCATAATTCCCCGTCCACATACCCATTAAATATTTGAAACAGAAGCTGTTAATACAATCAACAAGTCATACAATCAATAAAGCAGAAATGTGAGAACGAGTTCAAAATACGGCCAACTGAGCCTCTTACTAGGTCACTTCTGTATTAGTGGTGTAGGTGAAGTTCCGACACAGTAAAGTATTACTAATTAACAAGTGTATAGACAAAATATCACTAAGCATCTCCATGTGAGGGAGAAGGGGTTGGTGTGGGGGTAGGGGTCCAATCGGGGTAATGTTATGTACCGATCAAAGCCACCCTTAAACCCATTCACCCCTAAAGGGTTCTAACTGTGAATGGGTGAGGGCCATGTGTAGTAATGTGTGTGGTTCTAAACCTATTCTATACCCATATGATTGAGAGGCAGCTCCGTAATAATAATATGTTATCTAGGAGTGGGGGGGAGTAAGGAGACCAGAAACCGTTAGGGTGTGTGCTCCTGCCAGAACAGTGAAGGAGTTATGTAGGTATCAGGTTGAGAGGGTGTGGAGATCGCCTAAGTATGATCGGTGAGGATCAATTGGGTAAGAGGAAGGGTATGGACAGAGGGAGGGCACGATCAGCCAGACACTATAGCATTTCTGCGACAGATCAGTATCGATCATGTACTGCCCAGACTTCTTTACCTTTTCCAGGCAATCCCCATAAAGCTACCCACCTCCTTTTTTACATCATACAAGCATATGTGCAGGACATTTATCTGGGCGTCCAAGACCCCCCGACTAAGCTGGGATAGGCTAGTACTCCCCAAGCTATTAGGGGGCCTTGGCCTCCCCGACATTCAAAAATACTACTGGGCATGTCATTTAACTAGGATTGTAGATTGGCATCTGCATTGTTCCAATAAAGCCTGGATTACACTTGAGGACTCTTTCGCTAAAACCCCACTGTCACATCTACCCTGGATCAATCACAACTCCATCCCTAGAGATTTGGTGACACATCCCTTTATCCACCAAAACCACCCTCCAGAAACAAAAACAAAAACAGGAACAAAAACCATATAAATATCCCTCCCCATGGCCCCAGAATGCTGTGCGTGTCATCACACTGCACTGGAGCCAAGCGGACGCAAAGAGGAGGTTCCTGGTCCAAGGACTAATGACCCGGAACCGGAAACGACAGACAGGAAGTAAAACTACTTCCTGTGTGCCCAAAACAGCACTAAGACTCCCTTTGGAGACAGTGCTGAGCCAAGAAGAAAAACTTGGACAGTTGGAAAGATGGCTGTGGGATACGGTTATACCGGTATGCCAAGGACTATATGGAGACCACAAGGCGGGCGCATACCGGGTTGGCAACCCCCAGGAAAGAAAAGCCCAAGGGGGATGTGTGTCCAACCTAGTATACACCCTTGGGCGTCCATACGGGGATCAAATGGCACTGAACTAGGGGGGGGTAAAAACGAGGGAAAATAGAGCCTGGGGAGGGGTAAAAAAAAAAAAAAAAAAAGGGAAAGAGGGGTTCCCCAAGGTTAGGGTGTGGTCATGATTGCACATTACAATGATTTGTCTACAACATTGCACCACTAATTTACATCCACATATGAAAAGCTGTATCAATATGCATATCATTGCAGCTGACTCAATATATGTTAGTATCCCTTTTCTAAAAGATGTATTGTTTCTAATAGAGGCAATTCTGGCCTAGACAACTAATCCAGAATTAGTCACGAGAGGAATAGTAAACGTCTGGTGATCCCATGATATTCAAACGTAGTAAATGTTAACAAAACAAGGGAAGGGAAGACACTCAATGGGGCACATGCTCCCAAGGAGACAGAAGTGACCAGATCACAAAAGGGGGGATATTTATAGAAAAGGCTTATAACTAATCCCCTCATTGAGGCCGGGGGAACGAGTAGCCTGTAAACAATAGATCCATCTCGTCTCCAATTGGAGAAGTTTATTATCTATATCACCTCCTCGTTCATGTTCTGGTATGTGTTCAAGGCTAAAAAAGCCGATAACTTTTAAATCGAAATTGTGGTATAGCCCCACATGGCGGCTAATAGGTGTTTCCATCCTATGTTTGGAGATAAGGGACACATGGTCCCTGATTCTACAAAAAAGTGGGCGCTTAGTTTTTCCCACGTAAAATGCCCCGCAATGACATTTCATTAGGTATACTGAACCAACCGATTGACAGTTTGTTCTATGTTTGGGGGTCCAGATGTTATTGTTGGGAAGGGTAACATTGTTCCCTTCTAAAATGAAGGGACAATAGTTGCATCTGCCACAAGGGTAGGTGCCTGGTGATTTAGACTTGAGTACAGTCTGATTGCGATAGTGGCTACTCACTAGACTATCCCTCAAGGAGCGAGAGCGTTTGAAGGTGATCTCTGGATAGGGTCTAACGAATTTGGAAATTTTTTGATCAGCTGCCAATAGGTACCAGAACTTTTTATAGATATGTCGCACCTTTGCATGTTGTCTATTATATTTGGTAATCACTCTTGTTGATGTTGATACTTTATCTCGTCTGGGTTTGTATAGCAACAGTTGTCTATTCTCGTTTTTTACCCTGTTGAATGCTTTTTTCAGACATGTTTTACTATATCCTCTAGCTAGGAGGCGATCGCGTAGCAGGTTTGCCTCCTTTTGGAAGTCTGTATCCAATGTGCAATTGCGTTTCAGGCGCAAGAATTGACTGAAAGGGATGCTTTTGATTAGTTTTTCAGGGTGTGAACTGCTGGCATGCAGTAAGCTATTGCCTGCTGACGGTTTGCGATATAGTATGGAACAGAGCATTCCTGTTTCATTTATAAAGATCTCTACATCTAAGAAAGTAATTTTTGACTGGTCGAACGTGTAAGTAAACTTAAGATTGTATGTGCTCACCTGTAGACCCACCAGGAACTCTAGTAGTTGTTCTTTTGATCCTGCCCACACCATAAAAACATCATCTATGTATCGATGCCATGATACAATCTTACCTATTAACTCTGCTTTGGATTCATCAAAGAAAAGGTCTCGTTCCCACCCCCCCAGGTACAGGTTTGCGTAGGAGGGGGCACATTTTGCCCCCATTGCCACGCCCTGTACCTGGAGGTAGTGGGAACCCTTAAACACAAAAATATTGTGTGTAAGTATAAAATTAAGAATTTCAATCACAAATTCGTTATACTTCCATGAGTCAAGATCTCGTTCATTCAAGAATTCTCGCACAACCTCCACACCTCTGGTATGGGGTATGGAGTTGTACAAGGCCTCTATATCGATCGCAACTAGCCAACATCCCTGAGGTAGCTGTAATCCATCCAATGTTTTCAATAACTCAATGGTATCCTTAACAAAGGAAAAAAGTCCCTTTACGTGGGGGTATAAATACTCGTCCACTAGTTGGCTGGCCTTTTCTGTCAGGGATCCGCACCCCGAAATAATCGGTCGGCCTGGGGGATTCTGTAGGTTTTTGTGCACTTTAGGCAGTGCGTAGAATGTTGGAGTCACCGGATTGGTAGAGTCCAAGAATTTTAGTGTGTTAGAGTCAATGACCCCCCTGTAGTGCGCCTTCCAGAATGTCCTTATAAAGTTTAATGTAATAATTAACATGAGATTTGGGTACTGGTCTGTACCAGTCGGTATTACGTATGATATCAAAACACATTTGCTCATATTGTTTTGTATCCATCAGAACGAGGTTGCCACCTTTGTCGGATGGTTTTATTACGATGTTTTTATTAGACCTCAAGTTCTGTAATGCCTTTTTTAAGTGTTTAGATAAATTGCCCGGAGGGCCAGTTAGCCAGTTGGTAGCTTCAATCTCTTTAGTGACCTGGATCACAAAGGCCCACAAGTTAGAATTTCCCTGTAGGACAGGGAAGGACTTGGATTTGGGTTTATATGTCTTTGGTGTCTCAAAGGTTATTCCAACAGAAGATATGGAAAAAGGATTATAGGGGTAAAGGGGGTTGTTGGATGGACCAGCCCCCTGATTTACAGGTTGGGAGGTCTCTGATCCAGGTGGGTTGAATATCCAACCCGCCTCCTCGGGATTGCTCTCCGCCCACAAATCCATCAAATCCTGAAGGGCTCGTAGGTCTTCAAAAGTAACGCCTTCTAAATTGGCATTATCTGAGTTCGTTATCTCAACGTCATTCGGATTTTTGTCATATAGGACTTTGTACATGAGGCGTCTGGCAAAGAGGTGCAGATCCTTGATCAGTTCAAATTTGTTTGCCTCCTCATCCGGACAGAAAGTGAGACCTAGCTCTAACAAAGTGGTCTCATCCTCTGTCAGGGGATGTGAGGACAAGTTGATAATGTCAAATTTGTCCCGGTTCCCATCCAAGATGGAACCGGGACCCTCTACTTTAATGGTTGACTCATTGTTCGTACGGGAGTAGGTGTGGGTAGGGAATTGCGCCTAAAGTCCAAGGTATTGGAACTAAAAATGGGTGCCATTCGAGAATCCGTGGGAAAGGCAGTTGTGACTGGGTGTTGTTCCAACATTTGTTGGGACATGGGTCCCGCCGGGGTTGAGACCGGATTTAAATTTACTGTTGGAGTGGTTAACGTCACAAGTGAATGGTTTTGTATATTACCATTTCTTGAGGTATTGGGAGTTACACCACCACGCGAACATTGTACACGTGTTTTCTTGTCATTACTTTTGTCATGAGTTGACTTGGGGCGTTCCTGTGAGCTAGTTTCACTATCTTTTTTTCTCTTTCTAGAGGCTCCACTAGAATCACTATAGTGTGTAGCTATTGGGACATATGATGCTGAGGACATGGATGAACTATCGGATTCGATCAGATCCACATTATGGGTCTGAGGAGTCCGATTATATGTGGTCCTCCGACGGGAGTGATGGCCCTGTTGGTGCCATTTGTATGCTTGATCCTGATCGTACGCTTTTTTATCTCTCATAAATTTGTTTTCTTTGGTTTTGATTAAGTTCATGGCATATTTTGTTAAATGCTCTTTCAAAATCTTGTCTTTGCCAAGAAAACAATTATGAGAAGACAAGTGGCTACGATCCTCCTGCCATTTCAAAATTTCTATGTCTAATACACCCATGTCCGTTTTATATTGGTCACTAAGTATTTGCATCATTTGTAGGGAACAAGCCTGCAGGTTTGCTTCCCATTCTTTTTTCACATTTGGTTCAACCTTTTTTATATTTGGGAAAATTTGGATACGCAGACCCCATGGTATGATCTGGTTTGTCACATATTTTCCAAAATATTCCTTGTGCCAAAATAAACGAGTTTTCCTTTCGACCAGACGTTGTAACCCCAAGAAATAGATATCTACCTCAGCTTCAGTGACATCATCTTTGGATCGGGCCTGTTGTACCTCTGAAACAAACCCATCCCATGCCTGACCACAGTAGTCCGTCATTTTGTAAACCACTCACTCATGTGAATCTCCCAGATGTGAAGGCGGAAGTTGGGATTCAGACGAATATGAGCCACAACTGTGCCAGACTGCTGTCTATAACCACTATTTGCCACTTTAGATAAATCGAAAAGGGAGAAAAAAGTATAAAAGATTATGCTAATGAGATAAAATTGCAATGAAGAAGCACATAGAAAGAATGCAAGAATGCTATAAATGTCATCTGCATGTATTCACAAAAAAGAAAATAATCATGAATTTCGACCAGAAAAAATAAACCTAATTACTGATCTCTTCTACCCAAGAATGGGTTTTGCATATTGATACAGCTTTTCATATGTGGATGTAAATTAGTGGTGCAATATTGTAGACAAATCATTGTAATGTGCAATCATGACCACACCCTAACCTTGGGGAACTCCTCTTTCCCTTTTTTTTTTTTTTTTTTACCCCTCCCCAGGCTCTATTTTCCCTCGTTTTTACCCCCCTAGTTCAGTGCCATTTGATCCCCGTATGGACGCCCAAGGGTGTATACTAGGTTGGACACACATCCCCCTTGGGCTTTTCTTTCCTGGGGGTTGCCAACCCGGTATGCGCCTGCCTTGTGGTCTCCATATAGTCCTTGGCATACCGGTATAACCGTATCCCACAGCCATCTTTCCAACTGTCCAGGTTTTTCTTCTTGGCTCAGCACTGTCTCCAAAGGGAGTCTTAGTGCTGTTTTGGGCACACAGGAAGTAGTTTTACTTCCTGTCTGTCGTTTCCGGTTCCGGGTCATTAGTCCTTGGACCAGGAACCTCCTCTTTGCATCCGCTTGGCTCCAGTGCAGTGTGATGACACGCACAGCCTTCTGGGGCCATGGGGAGGGATATTTAAACCCCACACATTCAGATGCTTGCTAGCAGTCAGGGAGCTCATGCTAAACATGGACGCCGGCACCAGGTAAAACTAAACATTGACCGTTAACACTCTGTGATATGTCTAATTGTAAACTAAAGCACCACTTTTTGGTGCTCTATTTCCTTTTAAACAAATCTATTTTTTTTTTTTTTCATAGGAAGTGACTATTTTTTGTGGCCCACTACTTTAGGGTGCCCCTTCAGCAGCGCCAATAGAAATGTGACGTAGCTTCTCACATAACGATGTGATATCTTTTCAAGGTGAGCAGGTGCTCTTGAAGATTTAAAACTGCAGCGTACATATGTTCCTCGTCGCATTGAAGTTTAATATAGCTACATGCATTTTTTTTTTTTTTATATACTTTTTCAGAAACTGTGGAGCAGCTTTGTCTTCACCTACACAGGAGCTTTTTTACAATTGATATTGTGCCATTCAGTCCTCATGAGCTCCCAATACAAATACTCTTCGGGGGGTTGGTGAGTGGTGTCCACTGTCTAGTTTTTCTTGTGGTCTACCTCTCTCTTCACCCGTAATATGTGTGAAATTTTATTATCTATGATATCTGTTACAGATACCGTAATCATCCTTTTTGCTTTTGATGATTTTCATCCATGTGAATATACATCCCTCCCTACGGGTGATCAGGCATCCATCTGGACTACACAGGGGGGAGTCACTTCTGGGGGCACCCCTCCTCCCCTCTTCTCTCAGTTGACGCCTCGTATCCTGTGACTTCCCCAGAACTCTATTACAGAGGTATGGAGTTGACGCGGTGGTTCTGTTGGGTGGGAGTATTAGGGGAGGGTTGGGTGTGAGCCTGTGTGATGGGGGGTTGTTGGGTGTGTTTTTTTTTTTTTTTTTTTGGGGGGGGGGGAGTGGGATGGGGGGGTGGGATGGTTTTTGTTCCTGTTTTTGTTTTTGTTTCTGGAGGGTGGTTTTGGTGGAGTTATGGTTGCACAAGCTAAAGAGCTTTCAAGTTACATAAATGTTAATGTTTTATGTATTTTTTTCTGTGTATTTACCTTTTTTCTCTTTCTCTTTTGAACATCCAAGGTTGTTTTTATTGTGAATATTGTTGTTGAATAATTGAAAAGCCTGGTCCATTTTCCTGATGAAGCCTTCTGGGCGAAACATGTTGAAATTATGTGGACGTGGTTATGCTTTGAACTCTTGGTGACCACAGTTTTTTTCATTGTCAATATTAGGTTGAGGATGTATACCTTTGACTGTGAATATAAAACTGTTCTCACATTTTATCGTATATTTTTTTGTAAAACTGTTTTAATAAATATTTGATATATTTTTAGTAGATAATGTCTTTTCCTATATCAGGGGTACCTTTAAAATCCCATTTTCTACATATTTTTTGGTTTACTACTTCAGGGATGATGGTACATATATAAAAAACATTTATAAACACTGATCTCTACCCATATAGCCTATGTTAGAAGGGAGGTCAAATACGTAATTTGAGGGTATTTACATCCAAATCAGGTGAACAGTGTAGGAATTACAACAGTTTGTATATGTGCCTCCCACTTTTTAAAGGGACCAAAATTAATGGAACAATTGGCTGCTCAGCTGTTCCATAGCCAGATGTGTGTTATTCCCTCATTATCCCATTTACAAGGAGCAGATAAAAGGTTCAGGGTTAATTTCAAGTGTGCTATTTGCATTTGGAATATGTTGCTGTCAACTCTCAAAATGAGATCCAAAGAGCTGTCACTATCAGTGAAGCAAGCCATCATTAGGCTGAAAAAACAAAACAAACCCATCAGAGAGATAGCAAAAACATTAGGTGTGGCCAAATCAACTGTTTGGAACATCCTTAAAAATAAAGAATGCACAGGTGAGCTCAGCAACACCAAAAGACCCAGAAGACCACGAAAAACAACTGTGGTGGATGACCGAAGAATTCTTTCCCTGGTGAAGAAAACACCCTTCACAACAGTTGGCCAGATCAAGAACACTCTCCAGGAGGTAGGTGTATGTGTGTCAAAGTCAACAATCAAGAGAAGACTTCACGAGTGAACACAGAGGGTTTACCACAAGATCTAAACCATTGGTGAGCCTCAAAAACAGGAAGGCCAGATTAGAGTTTGCCAAACAACATCTAAAGAAGCCTTCACAGTTCTGGAACAACATCCTATGGACAGATAAGACCAAGATCAACTTGTACCAGAGTGATGGGAAGAGAAGAGTATGGAGAAGGAAAGAAACTGCTCATGATCCAAAGCATACCACCTCATCAGTAAAGCATGGTGGTGGTAGTGTCATGGCGTGGGCATGTATGGCTGCCAATGGAACCAGTTCTCTTGTATTTATTGATGATGTGACTGCTGACAAAAGCAGCAGGATGAATTCTGAAGTGTTTTGGGAAATATCTGCTCATATTCAGCAAAATGCTTCAGAACTCATTGGACGGTGCTTCACAGTGCAAATGGACAATGACCAGAAGCATACTGCGAAAGCAACCAAAGACTTTTTCAAGGGAAAGAAGTGGAATGTTAAGCAATGGCCAAGTCAATCGCCTGACCTGAATCCGATTGAGCATGCATTTCACTTGCTGAAGACAAAACTGAAGGGAAAATGCCCCAAGAACAAGCAGGAACTGAAGACAGTTGCAGTAGAGGCCTGGCAGAGCATCACCAGGGATGAAACCCAGCATCTGGTGATGTCTATGCGTTCTTCAGGCTGTAATTGACTGCAAAGGATTTGCAACCAAGTATTAAAAAGTGAAAGTTTGATGGATGATTGTTAATCTGTCCCATTACATTTGGTCCCTTAAAAAGTGGGAGGCACATATACAAACTGTTGTAATTCCTACACCATTCACCTGATTTGGATGTAAATACCCTCAAATTAAAGCAGTTAAAGCACATCTTGTTTGTTTCATTTCAAATCCATTGTGGTTGTGTATAGAGCCAAAAAGATTAGAATTGTGTTGATGTCCCAATATTTATGGACCTGACTGTATCCATCAGGGTTTTACTCAGTAAGTATTAAATACTGGTAGCTGCAGCAATCCTCAAATGTGGGTTACATAACTATGGCAATTAAATATGCAAGTGAAAAAGTGGTATTTGTAATTTATTAGAGATATCTGCCGAGGGCTATATCAAGCTGTCTTAGATTTGTCCATTTCTAACAATCTGCTCAGAATTTTTAAGAATATTTGAATATACAGTATTATCTCCCCTAAGCAAACCATATTACTAAAAATTAAAGTGGACCTTGCAGCAACATAATAGGTCCACAAAATTTGTCAGGCCCCTTTCTCATTTACAAGGTGCCAATTGTTAGTAAATGTAATATGTTTCTGTAAGAAAAAATATACTTGCCTTACCCCTGTCTTAAAAATTGCTAGTCATAACATCACCATCCTTCCAAGAAAAATCCTAGACACTGTAGAGCAGAAGAAATCTCATAAGAAGTCAGTCTTTTTTTATTGCAATAATTTCTTCTCAAGAGATTATGCCTTCTGTTTTTCCCAGGATGTTCAGCAGCAGTGGCTTCTACCCAGCTCTTCCTGCACAGTCCTCAGTACAGAAGATTCCTTTACAGATGCATCATCCAGGCAGCCATCTTCCTGACAAGCTCCCTCCGATATTTTTTCCAGCAGGGCAGCTATAGCACAGACCCCTGGCTGGGGCAAAGCTCAGGAGAAAAAGAATCCTTTGGAAGGTTTGAACCAAACATTTATCACACTACCTCAGCTAGACTATGGTGGATAAATTACTCATGCATTGCTACCTCTCTCAATAACTACTGGAAACAACCCAAAAGCAGCAGGCAGAAATAATTAATCTTCTGAGCTTACATGGAAACTATTCATCATAGAAAATGTAAACAAAGCTTGAGCTAGTTACAGAGTAGCTGCAAAAACAAGCAGTAAATTTACCTAGGAACACTGAAGCTTAGGACACACTTCCTTCAGTTATGTTAGATTTTGTGATTGGGGCTTACATGTCCTTTAATATCTAAACCCAAAAACAAAATGTTTAATATATTGCAGCTTACCACTCCTTAGATGATGTGACTGTATTAGTTTTAAATTGTTTGGGGATTTTTCCTGATTTTTCACCTGGTAACTGCGAAAAAACACACTTTCCTTTCCTGAGTGGCTACACTTACCCATCTGCTCCATGGTTGTCACAAATTAGTAGTTTACAGGAGAAAGAGAAATAGTTTTTGCTTTTAGTGGTAAGTGTCCTTGCCAGGAAGTGACAATGCTCCGTGAGATGTTCAAAGCTTGGGATATTTTTTTATACCCTAACCCTGATTTAAACATCTCCACAACTTTATCCCTGACCTGTCTGGTGTCTTCCTTGGCCTTCATGATGCTGTTTGTTCACTAAGGTTTTCTAACAAACCTCTAAGGGCTTCACAGAACAGCTGTATTTATGCTGAGATTAAATTACACACACAGGTGGACTCTATTTACTAATTAGGTGAATTCTAAAGGCAATTGGTTCCACTAGATTTTAGTTAGGGGTATCAGAGGAAAGGGGGCTGAATACAAATGCACCCCACACTTTGATATTTATTTGTAAAAAATGTTGAAAACTATTTATCATTTTCCTTCCACTTCACAATTATGTGCCACTTTGTAAAGGTCTATCACATAAAATCCCAATAAAATGCATTTACGTTTTTGGTTGTGACATGACAAAATATAGAAAATTTAAAGGGGTATGAATACTTTTTCAAGGCACTTTACATGTTCCCCAGGGCAGTACCTGGACCCCCATTACCATTGTATGCCCAATTACTTGCATATAAGCCTTCAAAATAGTCACTTTTAATTTTTCCAGTCCGGGTCCCATAGACTTCAATGGGGTTTGTTATTTGGTTACAAACTTATGAGATGTTTGAAAGTTCTGCTGGAAACCGAACAGGGGGTCGTTCAGCACATCTCTTGTCAGCGGGAATAAAGTGGCCCTCCTGCAGACACTTGGGACAGTAATATTTATCAATAATATCCCTCAAGAAAAATCTGAAGATAAATTAATTCCACCTTTTCATACTACTAGAACATTGTATAAGTTTGTCTCAGACTGTTGTAGACTTTTGCCTGGCAGTCTGAGATGTAGTGGGATCACTGTTTGTTATGTGTATCTCTCCCATTGTGTCCCTCCTAGGTGTGAATTCCCATTTTGTAATTGAGTCATCTATTGTTTCTGCCTGTTGGCTAATTTAACTATCATTTGAAGATTCCCATATGATGAGATTAGCCTTGTGTCAAATCTACCTTGTTATCTAAATCATCGTGTGATGTTTTGGGTAAATATTTGGTTTTATTGTTCATGTGGTGATTGACCTACTTTTGAAGAGTATAAAAACCTGTATTTCTGTTCAATAAAGAGTCATTCCTTTAGTTCTGCCTTAACATCTTGTCTGTGTATGATGCTTGGGGTAAAAAGGCTAGTATTAGCTCTTGGTCTGTTGGAACAGTTTGGAGGATAGGAGGCACGTTTTGGCAAAAGCACCTAAGCGGGGTGCCAATCGTTCCGTCACAGTCAGTTTTGCTGTAGTGGGATGCATCCATTGTACAAATGCACCAATTCACAGATCCTTAATCTGCCTGTGAAGAGGTGCATTTTAATGTTGACATTTTGCATTATAATGTTGCCTTAAAATATAATTAAAATTGCTGCTTCCCACCAATTTAATTACTTTTTTTGCATTGGTACGTTACCCAGGGCAGCCACCAATGCCATTTGTTAGCCTATGCTTCCTAGGTTTTGGACAAAAGTTCTTAAACTCATACAATCATTATTAATTTGCCCCTTTCTAAGAGATATGTGGTATATATTGTTACATCTGAACCCCCCGGGCCTCACAAGGTCTCAGTTTAAATTGGCATTGTTTGCATTACTGGCAGCAAAACAAATTAAAGTATGAGCTTGAAGACAATAGCTTGTACCTTTGACAGAGGTCCACTGCAGCTTAGATGTATTTTTTATCAATGAAAAGCTCACTAGCATTCTCCTAGACATGCATGAGAAACCTTTAAAAATGTGGACCCCCTAGATTCAGTATGCCTACCCATGGATGCCTACAGCTGGTTACACGGTTACACGCTGCTATAGGCACTGAGGCACCAGGATTCTGGCTAAGGTGTCCCTGACATCCTTTTCTTCTTTTTTTTTCCTCCCTTTGTTTACACCTGTTCTTTCCAGTTTTCCCATTGTAGAGGCCCCTGTTTATATATCACATTATTCCATTCCTTACATTGCAAACTCACTATCCGCATTAAACCCATTAGTGCCCCTTACTTTGTTATTGTCACTCATTTAATGTTATTTCATACATTGTCAAACCATTGTTGTATTATTAAAGTGATATTAAAGGCAAGGGTTTTTTTTTAAACAAACCACCATGTTATACTTACCTGTTCCGTGCAGTGGATTTGCTCAGAGCAGCCCCAATTCCCTCTTCTCTGTGCCACCCTGGCACTCCTGGCCTCTCCCCCCTGCCAAGTGCCCCAGAGCAAATAGCTTGCTATGGGGGCACTCGAGCAGGCTTGTGTCCAAGCTGCTTCTTTGCGTGTCCATTCACACACAGATCCGTGGCTTGGCTCCACCCCCTCTCTTCTCGTTGGGTCACTGGCTGTGATTAACAGCAACAGGAGCCAATGCTCCAACTGCTGTCTCAGTCAATGAGGAGGTAGAGTCCCCGGAGAGTCGAGGCTCTCATGCACATTTCTGTACAGAGAATAATGCATGAATGTTAAAACCTTGAGCCTTTAGAACCACTTTAACATGTACTTTGATATACTTATTAGACATGTGCATTGCATTTCGTTCCGAATTCGGACAAATTTTTCATTATTCGAAAATTCATATGCATCCGAATTTCCCCCTCAAGTGTCCCCACTCACCAGATCCCCTCGCCCCCTGGGGGGCAATGTGCTTATCTTTAGGCCCACCACGGTTGCTCCACCGGTCTCATCCAGAGGTCTGGGGTAATTCACCTTCCTGTAGATGTTATCTCTGTGGTTGGCTCCTCATAGAGGAAAAAAGATATAGGCTCCCATAGTGTAGTAAAAACGCTGGGTTTTATTTGAGACACAACAACTTGATCCAAACGATAACAGCTTTTAAAAAGTATGTATAAAAATATATATTTATAAAATTCCTGGATAGCCTAAATGTATCTCACAGGCTGCACACAGTGCCGCTAGTAGTAATGGGCAGCTGGTGCAAGATGTGTCGGCTAGCACAGCAAGGGACGCTGAGTGTGTGTTTGTGGAATCAGCAGCAGCGCGCTGCGTTCCACCTGCGTTCCAGCTGTCTCTACCAGGAAGTGACGTAGCGTGCGTGGCTTGCTGTGCTAGCCGACACATCTTGCACCAGCTGCCCATTACTACTAGCGGCACTGTGTGCAGCCTGTGAGATACATTTATTGATTCAATGACTTTGCTTAAATATCTGCATGAGGTTACATTCTGTATACTTTAAAATCTTTAATAAAAAAATATTGAAAGAGAAGAAAACAAATAAGTAAACTTTAAACCACAGTTTCAGTATATTCTCTTTTTCTAGTTTACTAGTATCCTAACACTCAGTGGTTTTTAACAAACTCTTTGAAGTGCTTTATTGAATGTGAATATAGTGTCACAGCTTGGTATCAAACTTCTCTTAAATCCACATATTCTTTTAGCCGCAAGATCAATGTAACCAAACCTTGGAAGTCCCCACGCCCCCCTACAATCTTGAACACTATAGACATGATCCAAACAAATTGCTCCTACGAATTGATGATGGCCTCCAGTGCAGGTCGATATGCCCAGGCAGTCCTTCTTTGGCAACCTTGGCCAGAATGGCTGCACAAAATGAGTTACTCTAGCCTATTGTGTTCTGTACCAAGCTCCCCTCCCACCATTGGTAGTACCACCTAGCATGGCACCTTGTCTTTGATGATCTATTAACACCTTAGCACTTATTTAACCAATCTCACCTTATTACTTGTATTTGTTGTTTGCATGTTTTGCTGTGGATATAGCGTATTCTTTGGTGTAATGAAAATGGAAGCCTATTTCTATTGTTTTTTTTTGTTATATGATATTTATTTGATGAAAACTTTAATAAAACTTATTGAAGAAAAAAAAATTCTGTTAAATACATAACCAGAAATCTGCAAGCACATAACACAACTATTAGTAACTTTATTATTATTATGCATTTATATAGGGTCAACAATTTGTGCAACAATTTACAATATAAAGGGAGACAGTTATAATACAATTCAAGACAAGAGGGTTAGGAGGGTCCTGCCCATGAAAGATTATAATCTAATAGGGAGGGGAATGGATACAAGAGGTAATAACTGTGTGGGGATGAGTTAATGAAGAAAGATAAGTCAGAGGTGCAATGAGTATTCAGGGATCACCGAAAGATGCACAAATTAGGATATACTGTAGCTGGACAGATTTAGACCAGGCATTCGAAAGGATGGGAGAGCCTCTAAAGAAGTCTTGAGTGTGAGCATAGGAGGAGACAAGAAACCCAAGAACACTATTCCTTTTAATAGAAAGGACATCTTACATATTGTTTAGAATAAGAGCAGCCTATTACAAATTCTTTATTATTTTCTGGAAACACAAATAGAGCTGTATCTTTGAGCAACTGCTATTTAGATGATCAGAAAATTCACATCATAGTTTATGAAGACCAGGAGTTGAATATAGTTAGGGTAAAATGCATTAACAGAACTTATAAATGTTTGCAACCCCAGATAAAACAATATGATCAAATAGTGTGTCTGAGCATACCAAATGTCAGTCCCTTGAAGTACAGAAACATTTCTAAATGTGCTAAAGCTGAAAGCTAAATACTGTGAGATTAAACATATTGGAGACTGCATGCTTATAGATCAATTTTTGTTCAGTATCCACAACCAAGCTTTGAAAGTAAATCTGCTAGCTGATTTTGGTCTATTATTAGAAAAATTGTCTGCATAAATAAAACGACTATAAATAAAAGTTGAAGCTTTGTTGATATTAGAAGTGCAACTTAGAAGGCAGTGCTAGTTATGTAAAGGAAGACAGATGTCAAATACAGATACAAATGTCAAAATAAATTACATGTAAAACTGCAAACAACGTGGACCAAATGTACAGATTAAAACAGTATAAAGTTAATGAGGTAATGAATTAGAAGTATGGAGAAAAGGACCAGGTTTTCAAGAGTTACAGGACAAGGTGTACTATGGTGTTAACTTACAAATTAGAGGGAATAAACCCAGTGTTACTTTGGACTTTGAAAACTGCCCTAAATAGCTTATTAATCAGCACTTACATTAATCCTTATATTTAGATTAAACTATTTGTTAGTTAAGCTTAAATTATTGCATCTACAAAAGTTAATCTGCTGAACACTGATAAAAATGGCATTCACTAAACAATATTCATGTCATGTGGTAAAATTTGCATGGTGGCCAATGTGTTCAAAATATCAAAAGAAGTTGACATGCAAGCATGTTATGACATTTTGTGTTAAAAAAGTGATTTACTCCTGTAAGTTTACAGCCCTGTACTTTTGCAAACATTTGAAAATTTTAGAAAATACAAGTTTTTGTAGCAGTCAAAGTTAACCCATGCTAAATGCATCTTCTTTACATAGGGAGGGCATCGTCAGTTGAGTGAATGGTGCTAAATTGGCTTTTTGGAAATAGTTTTTTCTTTTCTTTTTTTTTTTTTTAGTAGCAAGGATAAATAACACAGCCATAACTTCACTGTAAACAGAGTGAGACTATTCCATAATAGTGCAATAATATAAAAGCAACAGCTTATGTGTACAGAAGATTACAGTACATGACTTTGTTCCCATTCATTCCCATGTCAGCAGAGATACAAACTTAATATATAGCATGTAGTTCCCTGGAAATACACAGATACTGTACTCAAAACACAGTGTCTGTAATGGAGAGGGGAGACAAGTCACTGTGAAATGGGTAAGGAAGTATAAATGTTCTTAGGACATCACTCCATCCCTGATATTTTCAGTAATAAATATAGAACATAGCAAATAAAAGGGGAGCATCTTGGAGGTTGTGCAAACTAAGGAGTAGGAGTGAATGTGGAAAATTATGTATTAAATGAAAAAAACGCAGTGCAAGGAGAATATAAGAAAGTGGTGTAAAGGAGTGGAGAATAGTGACAACCAAAGTAATGCAGTTGGACATTAGAAAAGCTAACTCAGGCTTAAAAAGGAAATACTCTTTACTTGCAAAGCCTTGCATTCTGAAGAACCAAAAAAAATCCGGATTCAGTAACACATAAAACATGCCCTTTACTGCTGAGGTTAAGTCTTTCATGGTTTAATGTTATTTATTCTGGAGAATCCTATGTATAATGTGAACATGGGTTCATCTGATATGGAGAAATTTGAGATCTGTTGTAAGATATGTTTTATCTGGTTTCTTAAATTTTTCTGTACTTCTAAAATATATGAAATAGAGTATGTCCTTCAATTTGGTATCTCCAACAATGTTTTGGACTCTTTCTAATGCAGCTGTATGTTATAAACCTGCATGTATATGAAACAGAAAGTTATAGTAAATCACTATCTGAGCTAAATGCTGGAAAGAATGGTCCAGGAGACCAAAAATACATGGGAGCTCTGGTCTTCTGCATTTTGCAATTCACACTTTACTGGTGGTACCCAAATGTGATGGACCATTAGCAATGTAGGAAAGCCCAATTTCAGACATGGGAGTTGAAATTACTCTATATGCACATCGGAGCTTCATAATCTTTGTAGTTTCAAAGGTAGATAATTGAAGTTATGTGTAGGAAACTGTAGGAGCTGTTTTTTAATCTCTACAAGCAATCACTTTATTATAAACAAAAGTTAACTTGCCATCGTTAGCTCACCTTACCTTGATGACCCAAGAAACATAAAGAAAGCACATCCAGGTGCATGCTTGCCTGTTCAATTCACTTTCAGAGTGCCTGTGGAGCTTAAAGACCTAAGAATTAATTTAAGCAACTATCTAATGTAACATAATATTTCAATTGATAATGGGCCTGTCTCTTTCTGCTTCCATAGCCTATAATTGGCTGCCAAATGTACTGGGTCACCTCACTTCAATAAGAAAACACAGTAAAGGAGAGGAGGTGAGACAGTTAGCAACCAGAAATATGAATTTGATAATTATCTCAAAAAAAGGGTTTTGAGGATGCCCAGGAACTTTGAGCTGATGAACAGGCAGATGGAGGTGATTACATTATAGCTGTGGTTCACCCCAGCTTCCAGTAAAATTAATCACAAGCCCATAGCTGTATTTAGGAATGCCAGAATGATGATACACTTTTAAACAAGTTCTGTCCATTGTATTGTGCAATTATTTAGGTAAAAACAGGTAGACTGAGCTTTTGTAAAACCATGCTGTCCTGTTTATATTCATAGCTGCATTTTCAATATACAGACCAGCAAAAAAGAGAAAGGAGAGATGGTTTAATGTTTCTCGGACTATAATGGATCATCTAAATCATATCAACTTCAATTATGGACTATTTCTCTTATAGTTCATATGCTCACTATAAACTCAAATAGCCAGAGGTGGGAAACAGGATTAGCAAAAAAATTGACTGCAAATTTCTGCAAATGGTCAACAATTATAGCGTTTGATGTACTGAATTACCTACTAGCTTGGATTCAGACCATATATACCCAGCAAATCTGTTGCCCAGGAATCAAAAGTACTGTATGCTACTACCTTAGATAATTGAATAAAAAAGATCTTTAGGTGTAAAAATGATTTATTTAAGGCTGCAGTGAAAAAGAAATCACTGTACTCGTCTCTATTTCCCATTTTGGCCTCACTTCCAAAAGGTACCAATCAAGGAAAAAAATGTATATCGCAATCACTTGCAAAGTGTTTATTCATGGCTATTCAAGAAAATGATCATTTATCTGTTTTGAGCTAAATGGAGTATTGCTACAATGGCTGTGATGTTGGAGATTCAGTCCACAATCTCACTAATATATGTATTCTCCTTACCAACCTATCAAAAAGTACTGGAAAAGTATATTTCTAAAATAGCTAGTTTCTAACTGACTCGATTCCCCAATCCACACACTTGATGTGAATGGAAAAATCCTCTCCACTGAGCTATTGTATTCTGACAGTGGGGAGATTTCCCCACCATCAGAATACACACTGAACAGCATTGCAGGTCAGACCCTGCAGTGCTGATCGAGTGGGAAAAATCTGATAGGGTGGTTGTATAGAAGTCAATCAGTAGATTGACTTCTGTACAACCTCCCTGCCCAAACATGGATAGAAATGCAGGCAGTCATTTCTGAACCGGAGAAATTTCAATACATGTATTGCCAACCTTCACAAGGTTCTCAGAATTTTCCTTGAAACAGGCTGAAAGACCTTTTCTGTTTTATTTTTTACACCATAGACCTTTGTTTTTGCCCATTCCCACTGGTAAAGTTAAATGGTGTTGAACAAGTTACAGTACCTACTAGTGCAATCATAGCGATACATACACAATGTATGGGAATATGTAAAACAGTAGAAACACACACGTTCATGTTGAACTGGATGGAATGGTGTCTTTATTCAACCTTACCAACTATGTGCCAAAGGGAGCTAACAAGTGCCCTATGTGATAGCATTAGCAGGTGACAAGTACTCTTTATGAAGATATCGGGGTTCATTAGGTTCTCATTGTCTCCCTTGCCCTCCACTTCAGCTAATTAAGCACAGATCATGCTTAATTAGCTGCATCCTCTGTACACTAGCCAAGGAATGAGCTTTGACATGTCCCTTCTGGGGTCATTAGTTGCAGTAGGAATGGGGAACAGACGTTTCCCCAGTCCTGGGCTGCCTGGAGAAATGGGAGAGCTTGGAAACCACTGCAGGCACAGCTAGCAGGGACACATTTTGAAAGCCTCATAAAAGGGATTATTAGGCAACACTAGAGCCACCCAGGTCACTTTTATCAGAAAGCCTTTTTGTAGGCAAATGCATTCTACTTTCTCCACTGTAGGTGGTGCTTGTCCACAGTAGCATTGCATTTGGAGAGGAAGTCAAGAGGAACACAGCTCCTCTATGATTTCCCAGGTCACCGAGGAAGCTATCCATGTGACTCCAGCAGCCATATTGGGTCAGGCAGAGCCTATTTAAGGCACTGGCTCCCGGGCTGGGCACACTTTTGTGAGTGGGTAGAGTACAGACAGGTACCCTGTCTGTCAGGGACAATTCCAGTGGCAGGAAAAGGTTATGGTTGAAGAGGAAAAGCCTAGAGTCTGCAACTTTTCTCGATATCTTCGCACTTGGATACGAGATGGCCAGCCGCAGTCTGACCCTCCTAAGAGGAGTTGTCAGTTCCCCTGAAACCTACTCTCTACACAGTGCTAGAATTATTGAGTGTTCACGGTCTTCCCACTGGTTTTATTCTGAACTGTCTGTTCCTTACTTCAGTACAAGTTCTTTATATTACACCTGAACTGTGTGTGTTATTGCCGCTGCACCAATCTACATTTGGCGGCAGTCGGCAGTCTATGTCCCTTGCAGCGAGTGCAGAAGGAGGATTGGTATCCAACATGGCTCCACTAGAATTGGCCTTAGTCCTAATACTGAGGTTCAATGGCTCTAACATTCCCCTGGCAGAGTGGCTTTCTAAGCCCATTACTTTCCTTCACTGTCCATGCATTTGAAAAAGAGGGTAAAAAGCCTAGAAACGTGTCATGCACACCCCTCTCCTGACATCCACCAGGCATTTTAACAGCTGTCATCCTCATGTGCAGCCTAGAACACCGCCACTAATATCCATACTTTGAGCTGGCTGGCTTCCTGTCATCCTCAGTCTCTGATCAGTGATGCCTACAGCCTCACACTGGTACAGCTGCTTGGTCTCAGGTGTTCCCTGTCCATGCTAAATTCAATGTAAATGTGCTTTATTTTAATAAACTGTTTTTTATTTAATCTCAGCACCATGCTGTACATTTTCTTCTACAATGAGGTGATTCTACCCAGATCTTCTGTAGGAGCTGCAGAGGTCCCAATCTCTGTCCCTTCTTCTGTTCAGCCACCCATCCATCCAGTTCTCTACCCTGTTGATGGTCTACAGATACAGATGAAAGTTCCAATGGACCAAAGGACTTTGCACTTCTCCTAGGAGCGCCGATGTACTGTGTACTTGTACACTTTTTGGAGTAGGAGGAGAGACTGGAGAGTTCCTCGTGCCTGTACCAGGTTCCGGCCAGGCTGGTGGTGGAGCTGGCTATTAACCCCTTAAAGGATGACACCCACCACACAACGATGGTGCTGCAAGAAGAGGAGCAAGCTACTCTAGAACAGATTGTGTCACACTTGGATGGTCTAATTTGGGAGAAGATAATGCTTCCATAACTGAGACAAAGGCTCTTCTTAAGGAAACTGCAGGAATATGAGAACTTCACCCATTATGCGTGTCCATGCAAAACCTCTAGAGGCGCCTGTAAAAGAGGGATGTACACTGCTGATTCACTGATTCAGACCACATACTAAGGGATCAATTAATAGCTGAGTTGCAGGTTGGCCCAGTCCAAAGAGAATTGCAAGAGAAAGTTAAAGTGCAACCTACCAGTTCCTTCTACAATGTGGTGGTGGATGCGGTTGCAAGGGAACAAAAAAAAGAAATATGATCTTGCATATCTCAAGGAGGCCCTTGCACCTTCACCTCTGTCATCCATGAAAACCATGCTGACAAAGCGAGCTCAGGATGTGGCCTCCTTGAAACAGGAGGTGGCCTCCTCAAAAAAGGACTCACCCCAGTCCCATAGGGGTGAGGGGGGCTCTGCCCCCACACAAAAACACTTTTTCCCCACCTTGATGGGGATAACGGTCTCTTCCCCACAACCCTGAGCTGTGGTTGTGGGGGTCTGTGGGCGGGGGGGGATTATCAGAATCTGGAAGCCCCCTTTAACAAGGAGGCCCCCAGATCCCAACCCCCTCATGTGAATGAGTATGGGGTACTTAGTTCCCTTACCCATTCACCAAAAAAGTGTCAAAAAGTAATAAAAACAGACAGTTTTTGACAATTCCTTTATTAAAAAATAAAAAAAACATTGTCCCCCGATGTAAATCCACCATCACTCAGCAGGTACAGCTCCTTAACAGCCAACTTTTACTGTGCCCTGATGGCCATCAGGGCACAGAATGAAGTGTGCAGTGTGCAGTGCATTGCAGGGCATTTAGCAGGAAGAATACCCGCTGAACACGCTGCAAATTTGGGTTTACCCTGAACGGGGCAAACAGCCAATGTTAGCTGTCCAGTAGTGTTTGGCAAACACTTCTGAAAATGTGCTCCTGCCCTGGACCAAACAGTGCTGACAGGAAAGCAATTTGTCTGCCACTGACAAAACCAGCTTTTACTGTGCCCTGATGGGGCAAAGCTTTGCCCCATCGGGGCACAGAATGCACTGTGCAGTGTGCAGTACATTGCAGGGCATTTAGCAGGAAGAATACCCACTGAACATGCTGCAAATTCGGGTGTACCCTGAACGGGGCAAACAGCCAATGTTAGCTGTCCAGTAGTGTTGGGCAAACACTGCTGAAAATGTGCTCCTGCTCTGGACCAAACAGTGCTGACAGGAAAGCAGTTTGTCTGGCACTGACAACGATTTCCAGGAAAGTGTGTTTGCCAGAATCTTTCTGTTGTCATTGAGAAGGCTAATGGGGTGCCAATTCTCAATCAGGAAAGATCCTTGTCCTTTGACAACAAAATCACAACAGACTGCCTCATGGAGCAAGGGAGTAAACCCTCTTGCAGACAGCTGTTAAATACCTCCGCAAGATAAGTTGCCAAGATAGACTTAAAAGAGGTATAAAACTCGGCTGTCAGTCCTTTTGGTCCAGGCGATTTCTTGATGGCCAGCTTATCTATAGCCATTAACAAGTAAAAGGTGTAATGCTTAGATACCTCAATATGTAAGGTCCATAATAGTCCAAAGGCAGGTGTCAGGGGAAATAGGCGAGTCTGTCAGGGCTGCCACCAAGAAGACCAGAAGCAAGTTCCAGTGAAGCTAGGAGAAAAACAAGGAGAGGGGTGCCTCTGAGTATGCATCATAGACACTTTATTTTAAAAAACAATATCCACTCATGTGGAAGAAAGTAAAGCTGGGTGCATCTCTGGGCTGAGCAGGTGGGACTACAGGTTACAGAGAGTGCGCTTCTAGCTGGCAAGGTGCAGCACCTCAAATCCCAGGGAGGATAGGGACGGGGAGTCGTCAGAGCCTGTGGAAGGTAGCGCTGCAGCTTCAAAATTCCTGTCTGATGACCGCGAAGATGGAGGATGGCCATGCGGTGTACAATCCAAAACGAGGCTTGAACAGCAAACAGCGTGGCATAGGGCAGTGACGTCACCAGAATGAGATGCATTTCTGAGTGTGCATGCTACAAATGTTATGGTAGCCGCGCTCCTTTGTCAAGCATAATGGATGGAGTGAAGGGGCAATGTTATATAGTGAAGCAGGGGGCGGAGTCAGAAAAAAAACAAGCTAGACTTACCGGTAACTTGTTTTCCAGAAGTCTTTCAGGACAGCACCTGAGAGATAGCGACTCCACCCACCGGAAACAGGAAACACCTTCTTCCTCCAAACTTTAAAGGGAGGCGCCTCCCTACCATACCTCAGTTGTAATAGAGAAGACCTCCGGCACCGGCTGGAACACGTAAACACATATGTTAGTCACAGCATAGTATATACAATACAATAGGGCGGGATGTTGCTGTCCTGAAAGACTTCTGGAAAACAAGTTACCGGTAAGTCTAACTTGGTTTTTCCCAAGGCGTCTTTCAAGACAGCACCTGAGAGGATAACAGAGACTTACCCCCATAGAGCGGGACAACAGCTTGCAGGACCTTTCTGCCAAACGCCTGATCATTAGCAGATGCGAGGTCCAGCCTGTAATGTTTCACAAATGTGTGAAAACTCAACCATGTTGCCGCCTTGCATATTTGTTCAGGGGTGGCACCAGCTCTCTCTGCCCAAGTGGCCGCTCATGCTCTTGTTGAGTGTGCAGAAATTCCTGCTGGAGGAGACACACCTGCATGCGAATAAGCCTCTGAAATGGCTAGTTTCAGCCACCTTGCTAAAGAAATTTTAGAAGCCTGGCAACCTTTCCTGTTGCCCGAAAATAGTACGAACAGTGAATCTGAACGTCTAAAGAGCTTTGTCCTTTCTAAGTAACATAACAAAACTCTTCTAACATCCAACATGTGAAAACAAGTCTCCTTCTCCCCTGCTGGGTTGGGGCATAAGGTCGGAAGTACAATGTCTTGAACACGATTCTGCATTGAAGCTACCTTTTGGTAAGAATTTCTGATCTGTTATAAGTATAACCCTGTCTGGGAAGATAGACAAATAGGGTTCCTTAACTGATAAAGCATTAAGCTCACTGATCCTGCGTGCAGAGACCATGGAAATCAGAAACACAGTCTTAAAAGTGAGATATCTGAGTGGCGCTTCTTCCAAGGGTTCAAAGGGACTCTTTGTTAGAGACTGAAGGACTATCGACAGATCCCATTTGGGAAACAACTTAAGTGGTGCTGGTCTGGATCTCATAAGGGATCTGAAAAATCTGGTTACCAATGGATCTGAGGCCACAGATCTTTCTAGGAACACTGCTAGCGCAGCAACCTGCACCTTCAAGGTACTAACTGCTAGTCCCTTGTCAGCACCAACTTGTAAAAATTCCAGGATGGTAACAAGACTCCCTGGGTCCTGGGCAGATGAATTACACCATGTATTATAAACCTTCCAGACCTTGGAATAGATATTCCTAGTCACCCTTTTCCTACTTGATAATACTGTTGAGATTAATCGGGTGGAAAAATCTTTGCTTCTTAAAAACTGCTCTTCAGATACCAGGCTGTGAGCGCCAAAGTGACTACCTCTGGGTAATTTACTGGACCCTGAAATAGTAAATCGTGCCTGAGGGGCAGATGGCAATAAGGCCTGACCGCCATTCTCAGAACGGTTGAAAACCAGGCCCTTCTTGGCCAAAAGGGCGTGATAACTGGTACCATTTCCCTTTGAATTTTTCTTAATACTAAGGGAATTAACTGGAATGGGGGGAAAGCGTAGCAAAGATGGAATCTCCATGGATACGCCAAGGCATCCGTTCCTAATGACCCGTTGTGATTGTTTAGGGAAAAAAATTGCGGAACCAAGGCATCCTCTTTTGAGGCGAACAGGTCCACCTCTGGCAGCCCCCACTTTTCGGCAATCATGGTGAAAACCTCTGGGTTCAGCGACCATTCTGCTTCCTGAACGGGGTTTCTGCTCAGGAAATCCGCCACCCTGTTCAGGGATCCCTTTAGATGGACTGCTGATAGAGACAGCAAATGTCCTTCTGCCCATCGGAGAATGCTCATGGCTAGTACTTGCAGCGATTTGCTCCTTGTACCTCCCTGCCTGTTTATATAAGCCACGGCCGTGGCATTGTCTGTTAGTATTTGAACATGCTGGGCCTGAAGCCCCTGAGCAAATGACTTCAGAGCCAAGTCGATCACCTTGAGCTCTCTCCAGTTTGAGGATTTTGTCGCCTCTTTCCTGGACCAGTTTCCCTGAGTGAAACCCTTTAGGTGGGCTCCCCAACCCCAGGAACTGGCATCGGTTGTCAGCCTTTTTCCGATTGGAAAGGCCCAGACTAACCCCTCCGATAGGATGTCCTGCCTTTTCCACCACCATAGTGACCTCTTCACTTGGGTTGGAATTTTTACCTCTGATTCTAGGGATTCCAAATTGTGATCCCAAGATCTCAGAAGAAAGGCCTGCAGGTGTCTGAAGTGTAGTCTTGACCAATGAACAGCTGGCATTGACGAAGTCAGAACACCCAGAGCTGACATGACCAATCTTACCATCAGCTGCTGGTTGGTCTGCAAGGAAGACACTGTATACTGGATTTTTTCTTTCTTCTCTGAAGGAAGAAAAATTCTTTGGCTTACTGAATTTATTATATACCCTAGAAACCGAATCTCCTGAGATGGTTCCAGGGAAGATTTTTGGAGATTTAGGATCCAACCTAGAGACTCCATATGGCTGCATGCTCTGCTTAAATTGCTCCTCAATTCCTCTCTTGAGGGGGCGAAAAATAGCAGATCGTCTAAGTAAGGAATTACTGTGATTCCTTGAAGACGCAGCGTAGCTAGGGCCTCTGCCATTACCTTGGTGAAAATTCGGGGTGCAGATGATAGCCCGAAGGGTAGGGCTCTGAATTGCAGATGCTGAATTCTGCCTTCCATCTTTACCGCCAACCTGAGAAACCTCTGGGACTGGGATGAGATTGGAATATGCAGGTATGCATCTTTTAGATCCACTGACGTCATGAAACAACCTGGAGTCAGAAGATTTCTGGCGGTGAAAATTGCGTCCATCTTGAACCTTCTGTATTTGATGGCTCTGTTTAATGGTTTTAAATTGAGAATTAATCGAAATCTTCCTGTTTTTTTTTACCAGGAAGACATGCGAATAGAAGCCCTCGTGCCATTCTTCTGGTGGCACTGGGATTACTACGCCCTGTTGCATCAGTTCCTCCAGAGAGGACTTCATGGCCAGGGCCCTTATTGGATCTCGAGGAGCATTTGTCATCAGAAACCTTCTTGGGGGGCTTCTGGAAAACTCGAGAGTATAACCCTGCGAGAGAGTGGTCAGAATAAACTGATTTGAAGTTATCGCTGACCACTGCGGAAGAAACTCTCGCAATCTTCCGCCGACCCGCAGGGATGAGTCATTGTGAGCTTTCGGCCTGTGAAGGAGGACGGAAGAGAATTCCGCCTTTGCCCTTCACCTTTTGCGCGGACCAATTTTTTCTCCTGCCCTGAAACGTATTATCCTACTGTTGCTGCTGAGTTTATTGAGGTCAGAAAAGACGTTTTGGGGTCTGCTTTTTTTTTTTGACCGGGAAGGAATTCTTCTTATCGGCAGTTCCGTCTGGATATTATCTAGATCAGGGCCAAAAAGAAGGTCACCTGAAAAGGGAATACCACAAAGTTTAGTCTTTGAAGCTGTATCACCTGGCCAGGTTTTTAGCCATAAAGCTCTTCTCGCAGCATTTGTTAAAGCTGCAGACCTAGCTGACATTTTGATAGCTTCAGCCGAAGCATCTGCAATATAAGCAACCACAGAGATCATGGTAGGAAAGGAATCTAAGATCTCCTGCTTGGGGGAATCTGCCACTATATGAGATCTAAGTTGGTTCACCCAGTATTCCAGATTCCTGGCTACACAAGTTGTGGCCATTGCTGGCTTTAAATTGCTCATGATTGATTGCCATGATCTCTTGAGCAAAAGATCCATGCGTTTGTCCATTGGATCCCTCAGAACCCCCATGTCTTCAAAAGACAGGTCTGTGGATCTTGAGACTTGCAAAAATGCCGCATCCAACCTGGGCACCTTATTCCACACCGCAGAAAGGTCCTCCTCAAAAGGGAAGCGCCTTTTGTGGGCTCTGGAAAAAAAAGGGCCTTTTCTCTGGATCTTGCCATTCTTTAGTAATGGCGTCAGAAATGACCAAATGGACCGGAAATGTTCGCCCCTTAGGCTCATTTAACCCTGCATACATGCGGTCATAAAGAGATAGCTCCTTCTTTTCCTCACTTACGCCAAGTGTAACATGGATAGCCTTAAGGAGTCCGTCCACCTCCTCTAGGGAAAGCTTGAATTTGAAAGGAGCCAACTCCGCCTCCTCACCCTCCTCCTCTGAATCTTTAACGGAAGGAGCAGGGGACTGCTCTTCCCTGATTGAAGGGTCTTCAGGTAAAGCTTCTACCATGGGGATAGAAATAGAACCCTGGGAAGCCTCAGAAGTGGATGGCTGACTAGCAGCCGGATTGACTAAAGAGTCATGAAAAATCTGAATCGTGGCGTATAGTTCCTTCTTTACAGAGGCAACCAGGTCATCACAAACCGAAGCTGATTCCTCCTTAACTAAAGAAGTGATGCATGTACTGCATAAGACTTTTTTCCAGTTTTCTCCCATTTTGGCCCTGCAAGAAGGACATCTCTTTTTTGGGTCAGAGCTTTTAGCCTGTGAGAGAAAAAACAAAAAAGGGAAAAAAACCAGGGGACCTTTTAGTGAGACCCAGTCTCAGCTACACAAGAATCACCCATAGGTGCACTAAGAAGAAACCAGTCAGCCTCTAGTGCCCAGACAGGCCCCTTGCCACTAGGGGGTAGAGAAAAAAAGAGATAGACCAAACCCAGGAAAAGGAAGAAAGGCAGACTTAAACTGCTGCTCCTACCTGAGCTGAGCCTGTCCCCACCGCTGCAGACGCTGAGTCCTCCATCTCTGGTGTGCAGCTTTCCACCTGTGGCTTCATATGCCGCTTCCGGACTCCCATAGTGCATCTGCACCGGAGCGGAAGTAGGCGCCAGTTCCTGTCCTCCCTCCTCCCCCCTTGCATCCACGCCGTAAATGGCGTTTTTGCTGACCCAGTGACCCGCCTTGTCACTTCCGGCATGACTGCCAGCCAAAAACATGGCGGCGCACGCGCACCACCGCTCCTACGACCGCGTGGGCCACCGGGTCTACGGCTCTCACCAAGCACCAGGGGGGAAGAGGAGCCCAATTGCTACCACTGCAAAGGCTTGGGTAGGCTGGGAGGACAGCGGGTCTCCTGAAGGAGGAAAGAGAAGGAAGCCCCGTCTCCCAGGAGCACCTGAGAGACCTAGACTCCCCTCCCAAAAGATGTTCCCTCCGGGCCGGAGGAAACACAAATAACTGAGGTATGGTAGGGAGGCGCCTCCCTTTAAAGTTTGGAGGAAGAAGGTGTTTCCTGTTTCCGGTGGGTGGAGTCACTATCTCTCAGGTGCTGTCCTGAAAGACGCCTTGGGAAATATGTATTACAATAATAATAATGGCGTATTACAATAATAATAAGAGAGTGGTAGAAGGGATCCTAGTCACAATAATAGCAATACATGATTATAAAATGGACCAAAGACAATAATATGATAATTTGGATAAAGGATAAATAATGATTAGGATAAATGACAAGTAACACAGACATTCATAATGTAATAGATACATTTTGATGTAATAATTAATACGTATATGATAATGTATAGATGTATACTGTAGCCTAAGGGATGTGTAAATATAATAAAAATAATTATAATACAAAAAATATATACAGTATATTATATATTTAGTAGTAAATTGATTCATTAGACATTTTAAAGTAAAATCCAGCAAGGAAAAAAAAGGGGGGGCAGGGTGCAGATGAAAATGATATATTTTTTTCATTAGTTAATAATATTTAATTAGGGGAAGGAATAGATGAAGCACATGAAAAAAACATAATTTAGTTCATCTCTAGATGGATATATATTGTATTCTATTTATATTTTAACAGTCCAGTTGATATTAATATCCATGGACAGAAAATTTATAAACAAGGAGTTGAATGGTGTAGATTAATCGAAAAAGAGAGAGAGAGAGATATACTATGAATGGGGAGGGAGGGGGGAGAAAGAAAAGGAAAGGGGGAGGGTTTTTTTTATGGTTCTTACAAGGGGTGCAAATGGAAAGATATTAGAAGTGTTCGGCCTAACACAGAACATAATTACATAATGTTGTATGCTATCTCTTGTGTCAGGGCCGGATTACCATATGCTAGGAATGTGAACCTGCCACCCCCATATGAGATAAGGATATAGGAACCTGTGATAATGATAACAAAAACAAGGTTAAAAATTACGTCCAATTGTCTAAATTAAAAGAATCAAAGTGCAGTTGCAATCTCAATGCCCTCGTTTAAGCCACCTGGTGGGAGAAAATTGAGGTTATATATCCAGAAAGTCTCTCTGGATTTTTTATTAAATTCCATGGGACACTGTGCATGTCTTTACCACCTTCATTGAGTCTTCTATGTTGGCCGAACAGTTGCCTAAGGGGGCAGATTGTGCGGCCAACATAGATTAGTCCACAAGGGCATGTGAGACCATACACCAAAGTCTGATGAGCAGTTATAGAAATGATCTAACGGATAGGTTTTTCCCATTGAGCAAAAAGATTTCTTGCCGTGTTGAACAAAGGAACAGGTTTTGCATTGGGCTTTTTTGCATGGACACATGCCTACAAGGGGTATGAGGGTAATGGGGATAGGGCTAGTGTGGATGGTTTTTAATTTACTGGGGGCAATCTTGTTTTTGAGGTTAGGAGCTTTTCGATAGGTGACTCTGGGTACCAGTGGGAGAATGGTTTTAAGACGGGGGTCTTGTTGCAGAATGTTCCAATGTTTGATAAGTATTATTTCATTTTTTTTGTATTGGAAGTAAAAGGTAGAAATGAATCTGATAGAGTGGTCTGTCTGTTCCCTTACTATTTTGGTAGGTTTGCCCTTGCAATAGAGGTCACATGCCTTATCTACTAATTCTTCTGGGTAGTGCTTGTTCATAAATTTCCTTTTAAGAGGGATACTTTGTAAGGCATAGTCAATATCTAAAGTGCAATTCTGTCGCATGCGACAGAACTGTCCCTTAGTTATATTTTGATATATTTTGTATCCATTTTGATTAGTGACAACTCTTGTGGTGCAAGAAGGAATTGCCGGAAGTTGGCTTGGTATCATTTTTGGTGATAATGGTGTCACCTTCATGGCCTAGCTCTAAGTCCAGAAAAGCTAGGCTAATAGAATAGGCGTGAGTAAAAGATAAGCCATAGGGATTGCTTTTGCAGTGATCCACAGTGATCCCAGATGACAATTATATTGTCAAAAAAAATATTATATAAATATATATACACACATATACACACACATATATGTCAATATATCGTCCGAAGAAAAATTGGCATAAAAAGGATTATGTTGCCAAATGTGGTTATTTTCCCAATAACCCATGGCTAAATTTGCATATGATGGGGCAAAATTGGCACCCATGGCGGTTCCCTGCACCTGAAGGTAAAAATCGGCATCAAAGTTAAAATAATTATGGGTGAGACAAAAATGCGTAGCTTCCAAAATGAAAGCAGCTTGCCTGGGGTTAATAAGTGGGTCTTGGGCAAGGAAAAACAAGAGCTAATAGGCCAAATTGGTGGGGAATAGACGTACAGAGGGAATTAACATCTAAAGAAAGCCATACATAGAAAGATTCCCAATTGTATGGTAAGAGGAGTTCCAAGAGATGGGAATCATCTCTAATGTAAGATTGAAGTTGATGAACTAAAGGTTGCAGATATTGGTCGATATATTGGCTAAAACCAGTAGTCACACTATCCATAGCTGCCACAATGGGTCTGCCAAGAGGAGATGTAGGGTTTTTATGGATTTTTAGCAGGTGATAGAAGTATGGGATCTGGTAGAAATCTTTACGGAAGAAAGAGGCTTCTATTTTGTTGATGACTCCTTTGTCAAGAGCTGATTTGACCAAAACATCAACCTCATGGGCAAAATCAGAGGTGGGGTCCTTTTTAAGTTTACTATATGTGGCACTATCAGAAAGAAGTCTTTGGGCTTCTATAATATAGAGGAAGGGGGGATGGACTGACAGGTATGTGATCATTATTTTGCCATGGGGCACCTGGAAGGTGACTGGGTACATGTTTGTTGGTCCTGGTTACCCCAGTCCCACATGTGTAGGCAGGTATATTGTAAAACCAATTCAAGTCGGCTAATAAGGTGCTGGTTTTGGGAGTGTGTTTTTTGGGTAAAGAAAGAATGGAGTGTCTGAAAGAGGGGAATGGCAGACAAGAGGTAGTGCTTGTGGTGGGTATCTCCATGAGAGGAGGGGGGTTGTGGTGAGTAGGTAGTGAGGCAGAAAGGTGAGGATAGGGGTGTATGAATCTACGGGATGGGGTGGAGGAGGATGGGGAGGACGTATGGGTTTCAGGACATAAAATGGTAATGTGGATTTTTGTTTCCAGTTAAAGACTATCCAAATTAAAATCATCTAGGTCCCTTTTAAATTTTCCTAATTTTGTTTTGATGATGAAATCCTCATCTGACTTGGTGTTTTTCTTTAATACATCAAGCCAAGATACGGGGATGGTGACTTTATGACCAATAATGTCCAGGGCTAGGGTTTGGACTTCATGTGTTAGTTTCTCAAAAAACGTGCGAACCGGCGCACTTTGAAGCGAAAAACTGGTGCTAGGGTAACTGCGGTTTTCTCATTGATAATAGCACACGCCCAATACATTCGGTTAATTTCATCTCATTGGATGTGTCTTGTTAGGCAATTAGTAGGTGGTCTCTGTGAATTAATCCTTTTGATGCGAATCTCATTCCTATTACTTCTAATATATCTTTGAATTTAGTTTTTTTCCATTTTTACCCAAATCTTTCAATACATTACAAAGAACAGAGAAGTGTTTCTAAACCCAATAAATTAATATTTTCCGTTCTTGATCTTTAAAGGTGGCCATACACTGCAATCAGTTTGATTTCCTATAATTTGAATTAATTGTTCAAGTGTGTCTTCCTAATCAGATTGCATAGTGCATGACCATCTTAAGTGCCAAATTTGGAATGTAAATGTGTCATGACCCACTTGTATTTTCCTATTGATATTTCTTGGGCATTATACAAGGCACATGAGAAACCACCTTTTTTTTCAAGACATGCTAGAGTGAATCAGGAATCTTCAAACTACGGCTCTCCAGCTGTTGCGGAACTACACATCCCAGGAGGCATTGTAAAACTCTGACATTCACAGACATGATGGGAATTGTAGTTCCTGAACAACTGGAGGGGCGTAGTTTAAAGAACCCTGTGCTAGACCATTATTATGTCTCCAGAATTGGAAGTGTGGCATCTACCAAACTTCTCTCTGCTGGTGGACACAAGAACCTACATCTATAGATAACTATTTGGGCAGCACACGGGTGTAGTGGTTAGCAATTTCACCTAGCAGCAAAAAGGGTCGCTGGTTCGAATCCCGTCCATGACACCATCTGCCTGGAGTTTGCATGTTCTCCCTGTGCCTGCATGAGTTTCCTCCAGGGACTCAGGTTTCCTCCCACACTCTAAAAACATGCTGGTAGGTAACTCAGTTCCTGTCTAAATTGGCCCTAATATGTCTAAATGTGTGTTAGGGAACCACCCAAACATCACCCCGTGTTAAAAAAAAAAAAAAAATTCTTAATTTGCAAATAAGGAGCATCTCTTCCTCAGAGAAGAGTGAACGGGGCATGGTGGTGGGAAGAAATTAGCAGCAGTACAAGCAACTTCCTGTAGGAGCGTGACGTCATTCCTGTGTGCTGTCCACCACTTCTGGGAACCAGATATGCACCACGGGCACACAGCACTCGCGCATGGGCACACAGCACTCATGCATCTCGCATAGACAGCGGTTGAGCATCAAGATGCATTTGGTGCATTTAGCTGCAGGAATCCATATTTTGATGTAAATTAATAGTAAAGCAGATGCAGAATTCCAGGACTGGACTAACAAATGTTTCTAGTGAAAGGCAACTGGTGTTTTATATTAAACAAGGTCTAAATGGGCCATTGGCATGCATCACAGTTGAACTTAGGAATGTGTCTTTGCAAAGTTAAACTAAATGAAATCCTTTCATATTTTTGCTTGGGGATAGAGTGCAGAGGGATTAGAAGTCTTGTCAGTTTTGGGGATTTCTGCATCCCTGATGAGGGTGAAGACACCTTCCAAATTTTGCAACTTTCTCCTTCAAATCTATTCACTTTGTGTCACATAGCCAAACAGGAAGTGAGGGTAAAACCTCACCAATGTCTTTCCTTGGGGACACACAGGTCAGTCTAAATAGTTTCCCCATTAGGGAAATTGCACTCTCGCATTTTGCTCTGTACACCCCAAATTATTAGGTATCTTGGACTTTGGGGTTTATTTACTAAAGGCAAATCCACTTTGCACTACAAGTGCACTTGAACGTGCAGTTGCTGGAGATCCGAGGGGGACAGGCAAGGAAAATAAAAAAACAGCATCTTTGCTTCTACTTGATTGGATGATAAAATCACCAGTAATTCCCCTCAGATTTACAGCGAGTACACTTGTATTGCAGAGTGGATTTGCCTTTAAGAAACCCCAAAATACCTAATTATGTGGGGTGCACACAACAAAGTGCTATAGTGCCATTTGCCTAATGGGGACACTAGTTAAATTGACCTGTGTGTCCCCAAAGACTGACATTGGTAGGGTTTTACCCTCACTTCCTGTTTGGCAATGTGACAGGAAGTGAAGCCAATTTTAAGAACAGGGACACAAAGCCCAACATAAAAAAGACAAGAAGGGGTTCTAACACTTGCTTGGTTTCCCTCAAATGCCCACAATTAGAATAGGATTGTCTTGAGCTTGATTTTAGCTCAGTGCTCTAAATCATTGCTTCTCAACCCTGTCCTCAAGTACCCCCAACAGGCCATGTTTGCAAGTTTTCCTTCATCTTGCCCATGTGCTTTAAATCACAGTCAATAGCTTGGTATTTTGGACAGCTATTTTAGCTAAGATAAATTCCCAAAACATGTCCTGTCGGGGCTACTTGAGGACTGAAGCTGAGGACCACTGTGCTAAAATGGAGAACTGAATACTTACCGCTCTGTAATTTTCCTTTCCTGGTGACTATCCGTGGCAGCATACGCACAATCCATGCATATGCTACCACAAAGGCACCAGGAAAGTAACTTTTAGACAAATCACACCTTTTTTTGTTTTGCCATGCCAATCAGCCTAGTTAGGCTGCAGCTGGGAAATCTGTTTCATGAAAATTAAACAAAACACATAAAACAGAAAAATTTGATAGAAATATTATTGGTCAACAAAATAGGACTTGGAAAAGAGCAAGGAAAGCAAAATACACATATATGTTAATTTGGGACACTAACAGAATATGGTTTTGAGGTCTGACCATCTTGCAGAGGAAAATAACAGGAGTGCACCCACAAACAGACATCTATTCAGGATTTAAACATTAACCACTTCAATACAGGGCATTTTCACCCCCTTCCTGCCCAAGTCCAATTTTCAGTTTTCAGCGCTGTCACACTTTGAATGACAATTGTGCGGTCATGCAACCTTGTATCCAAACAACATTTTTCCCCACAAATAGAGCGTTCTTTTGGTGGTATTTGATCATCTCTCTGTTATTTTTTGCGCTATAAACAAAAGAAAAGTGACAAGTTTGAAAAAAAAAAAAAAAAAAAAAACACACAATATTTTTTATTTTGCTATAATAAATATCCCAATTTTGAAAAAAAAAAAAAAAATGTTTTCCTCAGTTTAGGCCAATATGTATTCTTCTACATATTTTTGGTAAAAAAAAAAAAAAAATATATATATATCGCAATAAGCGTATATTGATCGGTTTGCGCAAGTTATAGTGTCTAAAATATTGGGGATAGTTTTATGGCATTTTTATAATTTTTTTTTTTTTACTAGCAATGGCGGCAATATGCGATTTTTATCATGACTGTGACATTGCAGGGGACATATCGGACACTTTTGACACCATTTTGGGACCACTGACAATTATACAGCGATCAGTGCTATAAAAATGCATTGATTACTGTATAAATGTCACTGGCAGGAAAGGGGTTAACACTAGGGGACTATTAAGGGGTTAATGTGTTACCTAGGGAGTGATTTTAACTGTAGGGGGAGGGGACTCACAAGGGGAGGAGACCGATCGGTCTCCTATCACCTGACAGGAAGTGGATCTGTGTGTTTACACACACAGATCCATGTCCCAGCTCTGTTACCGGGCAATCGCGGGTGTCCGGCAGACATCGCGGCCGCCGGACACGCGCATCGGCTCCCAAGTGATGCAGCGGGGGCACGTGCCCCCCCCAGATGCCCAGGATGTCATATGATGCCTGCCCAGGATGAGAGATCCATCCTGCGGATGTCATTTGACTATGGGCGGGACCTGAAGTGGTTAGTTAGTCACAACATCTTGAGGAAGATTTTTCAAAATAATGCAGCACAGACATTTAAATCAAAGTGAAACAACCTACAAACAACACACATTTACAACATCAAAAATATTTCAGGGGAAATATCCCCCCCACCCAAAAAAATACAATAAACCAAAGTAAAAAAAACTTGCTCTAACTGTTTGCTCTAACTAAAACTGTTTTGCAAAGACATAACAAACAAAATACAAAGAAAAAACACATGTGTTACACACACACACACAAACGCAGCTAGCACAAAATAAGCCACCCCCTGTCCAAAATTAAGCACATCATCCAGCATGCTACAAAATTACAGATGGGACAAACACCCCCCGGTCCAGGGGGGCAAACAAAGAGCCTAACATGGGCAAAAGTTATACAACAAATGCCATTGCAGTCTATGGGAACCGATTTGTTAATTTTGCTAGCCCCCACTAGGCTGGCTTATCTTCTAGTTAATGGCCTTAAAATGGGTATGGGGTCCAGGGGCCACCCTAAGGGACATATATCAATGTCACCAATTTGGACAACCCCAAAAATGAAACAAGGAGAAGTGCCTTTAAAAATCCAAAATTGCTGAAAAGCTAGTAACTTGGGGGGGGGGGGGGAGTGCTTACTCTGCCTGTAAAGTGGTGCATCTGTAGCATGTATCCAAACTGCTGCTTCAAAGATATACATAATTGTGTGCCCCTCCCAAACACTAACAAACCTCTATCCAAACACACAGCAAGCCAGCCATGAAAGGGGGTAGATGCTTGGGGCCGGGGGGGGGGGGACGGGCGGGGGGGGGGCTCGGGCTCCCCAAAAGTCAACCACCTTGTTACCATATTCAGGGGGACGAGGGCCTCTTCCACACGACCCTTTTCCCTTTAAAAGCAAAAGCTAGCCCATTGAAATCCAAGGGGTTAGAGAGGGAGACAAGAGCATTGCAGAATGAAGTGTGGAGTTCCCCTTTAAAAGCAAAAGTTAGCCCAAAGAAGTCATATGCATTAGAAGGGGGAGACCAGAGCATTGGAGAATGGAGTGTGGAGTTTTCCTTTAAAAGCAAAAGTTAGCTCAAAAGAAACCATATGCCTTTGAGGGGAAAGGTTAAATGCCCTTTTAGGAGGAGCTAGAGGAGCAAGAGTCCTTTTACATAATTTTAACAAGGTGAATGTCACATGTTGGCAATGTAACATGCTAACATGACCGGTGTGCAAATCTCCTTAAAAAAATACATAAAGGTGAACCAGCGTAAAAAAAGTCAAGTTTAGAGGTGCGCCCGTTCAACCCATGCAATTGCATTGACGTTGCTTGACATTTACTAAGATTTTGGCCGCGCAGTGAACAAACACATTTGAACGAATGCAAGACCTGCTTACGCATGTGCAGTGCTTAAATTGATCTTGCGCAGTTCTAAACGTACTTGCAAGTACAGCAGGCTTGCTCTGAAAAAGTTACTTTCTCATTCTATTTTGGGCATATTTGTTACCTGGGCAGTTGTTACTAAACTTCCTCACATCACCCCACATCACCCCATAATATTGGCACCTTCATCTTCTGTTAATATTGAATTGAAGATGCTGTGAGCCATGTCCATAGTGGTGCACAGATTTCATTCTCCCATGCGTCGAGATGGTTATAGTAAATGGGGTATTCGTGCTCTGTTCCTGGTGCACCGGGCGCATGGCTTTCATAAATCAGCCCCTAAGTCCTCTGGATGAGATCTTAGTAGAAATGTATTTCTCCAAAAAGAATTTGTCCCACCATTCATATACAATTCATTTGTGTTTTTAATAATTCTTTGCAGATGTTTAAATATCAACATCTAGAAAGAATTATTAAAAACACCAATCAACAATGGTGGGACAAATTTTTTTTGTCTTACAAAGTATCCTTCTTAAAAATAAATTTAAGAACAAGCAATACCCAGAAGAATTAGTAGATAAGGCATGTGACCTATATTCTAAGGCTAAACCTGCCAAAACAGTAAGAGAACAGACAGACCACTACCAGATTCATTACTACCTTTCACTTCCAATACAAAAAAAAAATCTTCCACCCAGAGTCACCTATCCAAAAGCTCCCAACCTCAAAAAAAAGATTGCCCCCAGTAAATTAAAAACCATCCACGCTAGCCCTCATTCCCCTTGTAGGCATGTATCAATGCAAAAAAGCCCTATGCAAAACCTGTTCCTTTGTCCAACACGGCAAGAAATCTTTTTGCTCAATGGGAAAAACCTATCCATTAGATCATTTCTATAATTGCTCATCAGACATACGTATGCACAGCTTATTGCATTTAGGGTGTGCACCCCAAAACTCAAACTCGCGTGCACGTGCGTGTGTATGCATGTATGTGTAATAAATAGGGATGAGCTTCGTGTTCGAATTGAACGCATGTTCGACTCGAACATTGCCTGTTCGGTCATTCGCCGAATTCCGAGCGATATGGGCAATGGCGTCCCTAGGGGGGGCCAGATCGGGCGGCCGTGGTTGTGTGAGCGCTCCCATTATGCAGTGTCAGCGAGCAGAGGGAGGGGGGAGGAATCACTGAGAGCTGACTGGGGACTCTCACCCTCTTAGACATTGATTTTTTGTAAAAAAAAAAAAAACATTTTTTTTAATTGGGGGTCACATGGTGGGGCACAGCATAATGTTGGGGGGGTCACCTTATAACCATTGCGGGTGACGCTGGTTAGTTAGTTTATTTTTTATAGTGTCAGGGCACCTGCCGTTTATTACCGAATAAAGGTTTAGCCCCCTGATCGCCGGCGGCGATATGCGTTGCCCCAGGCAGCCTCAGATTAGCGCCAATACCGCTAACACCCACGCACGCAGCATACGCCTCCCTTAGTGGTATAGTATCTGAACGCATCAATATCTGATCCGATCAGATCTATACTAGCGTCCCCAGCAGTTTAGGGTTCCCAAAAACGCAGTGTTAGCGGGATCAGCCCAGATACCTGCTAGCACCTGCGTTTTGCCCCTCCGCCCAGCCCAGCCCAGCCCACCCAAGTGCAGTATCGATCACTGTCACTTACAAAACACTAAACGCATAACTGCAGCGTTCGCAGAGTCAGGCCTGATCCCTGCGATCGCTAACAGTTTTTTTGGTAGCGTTTTGGTCAACTGGCAAGCGCCAGCGGGCTAGTACACCCCGGTCATAGTCAAACCAGCACTGCAGTAACACTTGGTGACGTGGCGAGTCCCATAAGTGCAGTTCAATTTGGTGAGGTGGCAAGCACAAGTAGTGTCCCGCTGCCACCAAAAAGACAAACACAGGCCCGTCATGCCCATAATGCCCTTCCTGCTGCATTTGCCAATCCTAATTGGGGACCCACCGCTTCTGCAGCGCCCGTACTTCCCCCATTCACATCCCCAACCAAATGCAGTCGGCTGCATGAGAGGCATTTTCTTTATGTCCTCCCGAGTACCCCTACCCAACGAACCCCCCCAAAAAAAATGTTGTGTCTGCAGCAAGCGTGGATATAGGGGTGACACCCGCTATTATTGTCCCTCCTGTCCTGACAATCCTGGTCTTTGCATTGGTGAATGTTTTGAATGCTCCCATACACTAGTTGAGTATTAGCATAGGGTACAGCATTGCACAGACTAGGCACACTTTCACAGGGTCTCCCAAGATGCCATCGCATTTTGAGAGACCCAAACCTGGAACCAGTTACAAAACAAAAAAAAAAACAAACAAAAATATAAAATAAAAGAAAATAGTTGGCATTTTATTGTTCTCTCTCTCTTCTCTCTCTATTGTTCTGCTCTTTTTTACTGTATTCTATTCTGCAATGTTTTATTGTTATGTTTTATCATGTTTGCTTTTCAGGTATGCAATTTTTTATACTTTACCGTTTACTGTGCTTTATTGTTAACCATTTTTTTGTCTTCAGGTACGCCATTCACGACTTTGAGTGGTTATACCAGAATGATGCCTGCAGGTTTAGGTATCATCTTGGTATCATTCTTTTCAGCCAGCGGTCGGCTTTCATGTAAAAGCAATCCTAGTGGCTAATTAGCCTCTAGACTGCTTTTAAAAGCAGTGGGAGGGAATGCCCCCCCCACTGTCTTCCGTGTTTTTCTCTGGCTCTCCTGTCTCAACAGGGAACCTGAAAATGCAGCTGGTGATTCAGCCAGCTGACCATAGAGCTGATCAGAGACCAGAGTGGCTCCAAACATCTCTATGGCCTATGAAACCGGAAGCTATGAGCATTTTATGACTTAGATTTCGCCGGATGTAAAGAGCGCCATTGGGAAATTGGGGAAGCATTTTATCACACCGATCTTGGTGTGGTCAGATGCTTTGAGGGCAGAGGAGAAATCTAGGGTCAAATAGACCCCAATTTTTTTTTTAAAAAAGAGCACCTGTCACTACCTATTGCTATCATAAGGGATATTTACATTCCCTGAGATAACAATAAAAATGATTTAAAAAAAAAAAAATGAAAGGAACAGTTTAAAAATAAGATAAAAAAGCAAAAAAATAATAAAGAAAAAAAAAGGCACCCCTGTCCCCCCCCCCTGCTCTCGCGCTAAGGCGAACGCAAGCGTCGGTCTGGCATCAAATGTAAACAGCAATTGCACCATGCATGTGAGGTATCACCACGAAGGTCAGATCGAGGGCAGTAATTTTAGCAGTAGACCTCCTCTGTAAATCTAAAGTGGTAACCTGTAAAGGCTTTTAAAAATGTATTAATTTTGTTGCCACTGCACGTTTGTGCGCAATTTTAAAGCATGTCATGTTTGGTATCCATGTACTCGGCCTAAGATCATCTTTTTTATTTCATCAAACATTTGGGCAATATAGTGTGTTTTAGTGCATTAAAATTGTAAAAAGTGTGTTTTTTCCCAAAAAAATGCGTTTGAAAAATCGCTGCGCAAATACTGTGTGAAAAAAATAAAATAAAACACCCACCATTTTAATCTGTAGGGCATTTGCTTTAAAAAAAAATATATAATGTTTGGGGGTTCAAAGTAATTTTCTTGCAAAAAAAAATAATTTTTTCATGTAATCAAAAAGTGTCAGAAAGGGCTTTGTCTTCAAGTGGTTAGAAGAGTGGGTGATGTGTGACATAAGCTTCTAAATGTTGTGCATAAAATGCCACGACAGTTCAAAACCCCCCAAATGACCCCAAGCTATTTGCTGAGAGGCATGTCGAGTCCATGGAATATTTTATATTGTGACACAAGTTGCGGGAAAGAGACATTTTTTTTTTTGCACAAAGTTGTCACTAAATGATATATTGCTCAAACATGCCATGGGAATATGCGAAATTACACCCCAAAATACATTCTGTTGCTTTTCCTGAGTATGGGGATACCACATGTGTGGGACTTTTTGGGAGCCTAGCCGCGCACGGGACCCCGAAAACCAAGCACCGCCTTCAGGCTTTCTAAGGGCGTAAATTTTTGATTTCACTCTTCACTGCCTATCAGTTTCGGAGGCCATGGAATGCCCAGGTGGCAAAAAAAACCCCAAATGACCCCATTTTGGAAAGTAGACACCCCAAGCTATTTGCTGAGAGGTATAGTGAGTATTTTGCAGACCTCACTTTTTGTCACAAAGTTTTGAAAATTAAAAAAAGAAAAAAAAAAAATGTTTTTCTTGTCTTTCTTCATTTTCAAAAACAAATGAGAGCTGCAAAATACTCACCATGCCTCTCAGCAATTAGCTTGGGGTGTCTACTTTCCAAAATGGGGTCATTTGGGGGGGGGGGGTTTGTGCCACCTGGGCATTCCATGGCCTCCGAAAACTGATAGGCAGTAAATGAGTGAAATCAAAAATTTACACCCTTAGAAATCCTGAAGGCGGTGATTGGTTTTCGGGGCCCCGTACGCGGCTAGGCTCCTAAAAAGTCCCACACATGTGGTATCCCCATACTCAGGAGAAGCAGCTAAATGTATTTTGGGGTGCAATTCCACATATGCCCATGGCCTGTGTGAGCAATACATCATTTAGTGACAACTTTGTGCAAAAAAAAAAAAAATGTCACTTTCCCGTAACTTGTGTCAAAATATAAAATATTCCATGGACTCAACATGCCTCAAAGCAAATAGCTTGGGGTGTATACTTTCCAAAATGGGGTCATTTAGGGGGGGGTTATGCCATCTGGGCATTTTATGGCCTTCAAAACTGTGATAGGTAGTGAGGAGTAAAATCAAAAATTTACGCCCTTAGAAATCCTGAAGGCAGTGATTGGATTTCGGGGCCCCGTACGCGGCTAGATTCCCAAAAAGTCCCACACATGTGGTATCCCCGTACTCAGGAGAAGCAGCCGAATATATTTTGGGGTGCAATTCCACATATGTCCATGGCCTGTGTGAGCAATATATCATTTAGTGACAACTTTTTGTAATTTTTTTTTATGTCATTATTCAATCACTTGGGACAAAAAAAATGAATATTCAATGGGCTCAACATGGCTCTCAGCAATTTCCTTGGGGTGTCTACTTTCCAAAATGGGGTCATTTGTGGGGGTTTTGTACTGCTCTGCCATATTAACACCTCAAAAAATGACATAGGCAGTCATAAATTAAAGGCTGTGTAAATTCCAGAAAATGTACCCTAGTTTGTAGGCGCTATAACTTTTGCGCAAACCAATAAATATACACTTATTGACATTTTTTTTACCAAAGACATGTTGCCGAATACATTTTGGCCTAAATGTATGACTAAAATTGAGTTTATTGGATTTTTTTTATAACAAAAAGTAGAAAATATCTTTTTTTTTCAAAATTTTCGGTCTTTTTCCGTGTATAGCGCAAAAAATAAAAAACGGCAGAGGTGATCAAATACCATCAAAAGAAGGCTCTATTTGTGGGAAGAAAAGGACACAAATTTCGTTTGAGTACAGCATTGCATGACTGCGCAATTAGCAGTTAAAGTGACGCAGTGCCAAATTGTAAAAAGTGCTCTGGTCAGGAAGGGGGTAAATCCTTCCGGGGCTGAAGTGGTTAAAGGAAATTTTTTAAAATGTTTTTTTTCTTTACTGCTGGGGGGCTACACCCATGTGCCCCCTTTGGACGGGCCGCCACTGTACAGATCAGACTGAATTTCTCGTCACTCTGTGCCCCTATTAGAGACACAGGGTGACTTAGACATAGGTGCATGGGGAGCTGAAACAAGGTTTTCCCAACCACTCCAAGGGATTTCGGGTTCCACGGGCCCCCCCCCGCCCACAGTGACTCCATCGCACAACATATACATATATTTTTTGCAAATTTATTAAAAAAGAAAAACTGAAATATCACATGGTCCTAAGTATTCAGACCATTTGCTCAGTATTTAGTAGAAGCACCCTTTTGATCTAATACAGCCATGAGTCTTTTTGGGAAAGATGCAACAGGTTTTTCACACCTGGATTTGGGGATCCTCTGTCATTCCTCCTTGCAGATCCTCTCCAGTTCTGTCAGGTTGGTAGACAGCCATTTTTAGGTCTCTCTAGAGATGCTCAATTGGGTTTAAGTCAGGGTTCTGCCTGGGCCATTCAAGAACAGTCACAGAGTTGTTGTGAAGCCAATCCTTCGTTATTTTAGCTGTGTGCTTAGGGTCATTGTCTTGTTGGAAGATAAACCTTCGACCCAGTCTGAGGTCCTGAGCACTCTGGAGAAGGTTTTCGTCCAGGATATCCCTGTACTTGGACGCATTCATCTTTTCCTCCATTGCAACCAGTCCTCCTGTCCCTACAGCTGAAAAACACCCCCACAGCATGATGCTGCCACCACCATGCTTCACTGTTGGGACTGTATTGGACAGGTGATGAGAAGTGCCTGGTTTTCTCCACACATACCACTGGTGGGGGGCTGCAGTGATGGTTGACTTTCTACAATCTCCCGACTGCATCTCTGGAGCTCAGCCACAGTGATCTGGGTTATTCTTTACCTCTCTCACCAAGGCTCTTCTCCCCCGATAGCTCAGCTTGGCCGGACGGCCAGCTCTAGGAAGGGTTCTGGTCGTCCCAAACGTCTTCCATTTAAGGATTATGGAGGCCACTGTGCGCTTAAGAACCTTAAGTGCACCAGATTTTTTTTGTAACCTTGGCCAGATCTGTGCCTTGCCACAGTTCTGTCTCTGAGCTCTTCAGGCAGTTCCTTTGACCTCATAATTCTCATTTGCTCTGACATGCACTGTGAGCTGTAAGGTCTTATATAGACAGGTGTGTGGCTTTGCAAATCAAGTCCAATCAGTATAATCAAACACAGCTGGATCAAACCCAATGGCATTTTAACAAATTCATTTTGAAACTTCTTTTGTTTATCGTAACACATAACTGGTTTTATTTAAATGTTTTCCACTACCTTCAGGTACAGGGCATGGCCATGGGCACCTGTTGTGCACTGGCCTACACTAACCTGTACCTAGGGGGGGGGGGGAATTAGAATTTTCAGCAGGTGAGTAAACCAGCAGATGGAGCTGTAACAGTCAATAGAGTCCTTTGTAGTAGGCAGGGAGAAAATATAGGGGCATGTATGTAAGGCACTGGAGGCTGCTGTCCTCAGAGTTGAGCCAGCTCTGTAAATAAGACAAAAAGGAAGGAGAAGGGGAAGCACCACCTAAGTGCAGTATCACAATGAGAGGTTTAATGCCAATGATTAAAAACACCTACAAGATTCTGGATTCTGCTTTCAATATACCTGGTGGAGTAGAGAATATCATTAGACTTGACTTTCATTGGTTTATGTGTACTCTGTCTTACAGGCAGTAGGGTACATAACAGTGCAGAAAGAGCACATACAGTCACTTTGTCTTGATGAGAAAAGCCTGCATGCTTCCAAAATATTGCATCTGTTCATGGCTATGTAATTATGCACAAATAAAGGAACCCAGTTTTTAAAAAAGGAGGAGGTGATCACTAAAGTACACTACACACAAAGTTAAGTACTGCTTTGGTCTGCAATGATATTTCAATGACGTAAGAGGTGCTTCATCAGCACAGATTAAACAGTGATAGATTTTGTAGTGTTATACTGTATTGTTAGCTCGGAGCAGCTGAAGTAAAGTACCAGTGGAGTACACATCAGCAGCTAAGACTGAAGCAGGTGGAAGACAGACAAATAACAGGAATCAAAAGAACAGCTGGGGTCGTAACCAGAGCAATATTTAGAATTCACAAGATAAATGCCAAAGCCTGCAAGGACCAGCAAGAACCTTTTGCTCAGATGCTGACACTGAACTGAATTTGTTCTTGCTGCTTGATATCATCACGGGCATGCTGGAATGTGCCTGAGCAACAGTTCCCTATTTAAACCAGTGATGGTGTGGTTGTATGGCTAATAACAGCACACTCAGCCGAAAGGGAAAGTCACCAGCATGAGGCATGGGTGGAAGACTGATGGCTACCAACAGGACATTGTGCCAAAGGAATATCCTATTAGCCTTTAGAAGGCAATGTTAAAAATAAACTGCTTTTTATTCAACATAAGAAAAAAAAAAAAGGTAATGGGCTGTGGACTGAATAAAGAAGCCAGCAGATAATTAAGGCTGGATGAAAGCCAAAAAGCATTCATGTATTTGTAGGAAAGTGGTTCACCTTGGACCTGAGTATTTTAAAAAGATTATCCATTCTCATCACTCCTCATTAAAATGGCATTTCGTGTATATTCATTGGAAATACAAGAGAAGTCAGAGATGGCAAGCAAACTGAGTTTTCAGCGCTCATCAGTTGTGGATTTTTTAAAGTATATCTACTTGCACTTTTATATTAATGGTTGGTTTTTCGTAGATATTTCATTGTGTATTGTTTTAAAAAACAAATGGTTTTCTAAATAACTGTTAAATCAGTTCTCTTTGTAACAATCAAGTAACTTCACCCATAAGGATTAGCTGTAATAATTTTTTTGAATAGATTGTAATGGAATGAGTTTGAATGTAAAATGAAACATCTCTTCAGATGTTTTGTTTAAGATGTATTTAACCGCTTCAGTCCCGTAAGATTTTACCCCCTTCCTGACAAGAGAACTTTTTGCGATTCGCCACTGCGTCGCTTTAACTGACAATTGCACGGTCGTGCGACGTTGCACCCAAACAAAATTGATGTCCTTTTTTTGCCACAAATGGAGCTTTCTTTTGGTGGTATTTGATCACCTCTACGGTTTTTATTTTTTGTGCTGTAAACAAAAAAAAAAAAGGCGACAATTTTGAAAAAAACAATATTTTTTACTTTTTGCTAAAATAAATATCCCCCAAAAATATATAAAAAAAACATTTTTTTTTCCTCAGTTTAAGCCGATATGTATTCTTCTACATGTTTTTGGTTAAAGTTGCAGTAAGCTTATATTGATTGGTTTGGGCAAAAGTTATAACGTCTACTAAATAGGGGATAGTTTTATGGCATTTTTATTATTAATTTTTTTTACTAGTAATGGTGGCGATCTGCAATTTTTATCATGACTGCGACATTATGGCAGACACATCAGACACTTTTGACACTATTTTGGGACCATTGTCATTTATACAGCGATCAGTGCTATAAAAATGCACTGATTACTGTGTAAATGACACTGGCAGGGAAGGGGTTAACCACTAGGGGGCGATCAAGGGGTTAAGTGTGTCCTAGGGAGTGATTCTAACTGTGGGGGGGATGGGCTTCAACTCACATGACAGCGATCACTGCTCCCGACGACAGGGAAAAGTGATCTCTGTCATATCACAAGGCAGAACAGGGAAATATCTTGTTTACATAGGCACTTCGCCAGTCTGCGGCTTCGTGACACGATCGCCGGGAGACAGAGTCTGCCAGTCCAGCGGGCATGGTCACACTGTATGTGGTGGGCGTGCGTGCGCGCCCGCTAGCCCTGCCAATTAAAGGGGATGTACAGGTATGCCCATTTGCCCACCGCTGCCATTGTGCCGAGGTGTAGCGGTCGGCAAGTGGTTAAAATACTTCATCATTACTATCATCCATGCTAAATCCAGTTGCAATCACTTATTTCTACACTCTGGGTTCATCTGGGGGTGAAGCAGAAATGCAAGGGTGGGCATCTGATGAGGATTTGTATGTACCTTTAAAACTGTAAATAACATGGTTGTAAAAAAAATAATTTTGTTTTATGTTATGTTGTAGTCTTCACTGTCTTTCCTGTGTTACTTTGCAGCTTATAAATACTGTTTTCCTGGTAGAATAGAGGAGGAAGAAGTTCTGGGTCATGTGGATGGGACCAAGCACTGGCATCTACACCTTCGGATCACAGGTGGTAACAGCATGCACAGAGTTGTGTGTTTTTTTTTTTTTGGTATAATCCACATCTGCTAATTCAGAGAAAAGGGATTTCTGACACAAAAATACATCGAACACGCATCTGGACTAAGGAAATGCATACCTCCCAACTTTAGAACTTGAGAATGAGGAACACTTGAGGGAAAAAAGTACCTGCAGCATGCATAGCGTGCTGTGTCAATTAAGGACAATTGTTGTCCATACTTACCGTAATTTTCCTTTCCTGGATCCTCCCCATGTCATCCTCCACCCCCTCTGACCCCTCCAGGACCACCTCTTTTCTAGCTTATAAAAGGGCGGCTGTCTGCCCACACCAGTATTAAAAAAAAACCCGCCTTGAGACAGATAAACTGGGTGGGAATCCTCCGGCTGACATGGGGAGGATCCAGGAAAGGAAAATTACGGTAAGTATGGACAACAATTTTCCTTATTCCTGGACCTCCCCATGTCAGCCTACTATGGGATGTACAAAGCAATACTAAGAAGGGAGGGAAGACAAAAAATAAAAAAAAGAAGCCAAACCCTCAATGCAATGCTACTCAAAATTTTTAATTGGCAACAGCCACCGTAATAACTGTAGAGCCAAAGGTTTCCTCAGGCGGACAAGCCATATTAAGCTTGTAATGCCTAATAAAAGGTGTTGGGCACACTCCAGCTTGCTGCTCTGCAAACTTCCTCAGGGGCGACCTTGGCGTATGCCCAGGATGCTGCCATACCCCTCGTCGAATGTGCTTTGATCTCTGAAGGAGGAGGAAGGACCAGCGTTTTGTATGCAATATGCATGGTCTTGACAAACCAGGAAGACACAACTCTGGATGTTGCTGGCATACCCTTTTTAGGCCCCATTGGGAAAACCTACAGCTGATCTTGTTTGCCAAAGCTTTTAGTCCATTTCAGGTAGGTTGAAACTGCAGAGACCAGGTCTAACCTACTCCACTCATCATCAGCTGTATCCACCAGAAAGGCTGGGAGAATGACCTCCCAATTCATATGAAATTATGTGGCCACCTTAGGTAGAAAGCTTGGTATCGGCCTAAGGACTATCTTGTCTGGGAGCACCAAACAATATGGTTCTTTAGATGAGAAGGCGCACAACTCGGAGTCTCTTCTGGCTGAGGCTACGGCTAGTAAAAAACAAAAACTGTTAAAAGAAATAATGAACAAGAGAAAGCTTGATTAAACGGAGGAACCAGCAATGTTCCCAAGACTAGTGTTAAGTCCTCTTTTGGAAAAAAGATTTCAATGGAGGTCTGATTTCTATGGCTGCCCCTAAAAAAATCAGATCAACGGATGTAGAGCATATCTTGTACACGACATAGCCGCCAAGGCAGGGATTTGACCCTTCAGGGAATTATAAGCTAACCCTTGGAGACTACTCTGCAGAAACTCCAAGGAGATCCAAGGTCCCAACCCCTTTCCGTAGTATTCCAGATCCGGTGATAGGTTACATTTGTTCTGACGATCCTGTAATAATGTCATTAACTTTATCCTCCTGCGGTTCGGGTGTCAGGCCCCACTCTGCAGAAGGAGATTTTGAGAAGGAGGTAGAGGGATTGGTGAGCCCAACTTTATCCTCCAAGCCAGAGGGAACCACAGCTCCCTGAGCCAGTAAGGTAGGACTACTATTGCTGTGACTCATTTCTCGCTGAATCTTCAGCAGGTTTTTGAGAGCCAATGGAAGCGGCAGGAACACATACACCAAGGGGCTGCAGCCTGCCAGACTGGCATTGGTTGACACCACTATGGTTCTGAGGCCTTCAACGGGACTCTGCGGGAAAGATTGCGAGCTACTGACCACCAACCAGGGACCAGATTATCGGAATTGGCAGATAATCCCACTGAAGAAGAAAGTTGCATTGAAACCTCCTTCTGCGCCACCTGACCCATGGGACTACTGGAACTGTGGCTGATAAAACCCCCAGATACGCCTGGCCATCACTGCTTTGTCTGAGACTGGATCTCCTGGACCTTCCTCTGAGGAAGAGAAACACGACCCCGATCCGTGTTGAATTGTACTCCTAATACTCCAACATTTGGGTCAGATGCATCTGGCTCTTCCAAAAGTTGATCAACCAACCGAAACAAGTTAGTGTCTTGCAGGTGAATTCACAGTAACTAGAAGGAGCTAATTTGATGGACCCAGAAGTAGCATGTCATCTAGATAATTAAATATTTGCACTCCCTTGACCCTGAGAGTTGCAACGACAGCAGACAGTAGCTTTAAAAACTTTCTCGTAGTCGTATAGAGACCGAATGGGAGAGATTAAAAATGAGAGCCTTCCACGGAAGGCCTGAGAAAGCGCTGGTGAGATGCGTCTATGGAGACATGAAGATACGCATCCGCCAGATTGATGGAAACCATCCAGTATCCTGACTCCAGAACCAAAACGATTGTTTCCAATGACTCCATTTTGAATGGTGGAACCTTCATGTAAGAATTCAGGACTTTGAGGTCAAAAACTGGTCCAAAACCCCCTAAAGCCTCTGGGACCAAAAACAGAGAGGAACATACTCTTTGACCCAATTCGTGCCTTGGAACCGGAAGGATGTACCTTGCTGCCAACAGCTCCCCTATGTATCCTTGCAAACTGCCTCCTTTCCAAATCCGTAGGAAGTCCAGTTTCTCTGAACAAGGTCTGAGGGGGCCTTGTTCTGAACTTGAGATGATAATGTGATCGAATGATGGCTACAATCCAGGCATCATGTAATTTTTCCGCCCAAACCCCCCCTGAATTGGGCTAGTCTTGCTCCTACTTGAGAGGGTTAAGCGGAGACAGCTTCAGAACGACTTATTTGAAGCTTTAGGCTCTGTCTCCACTACTGCGAGTTGTTGTGCGACCTGACCCATGCAAAGTCAAAACCCATGTATTTCAATGGTCCCTGTTCTAATTGGTGCGACTTAAGTCGCAGTGATGCCAAAAAAGGTTTTTGCGCTACTTTGTTCCGACATCTGTGCGATTTGTTCTCACATGGTTTTCACAGGTCAAATGACATCACATCACAAATCGCACAGAAAAGTTGCAGTGTAAATTGCGCAGCTATGGGGACGCAGCAGGGGAAATAGCCCCAGGAGCTTTGTTGACCCTGGGCTTGGAAGGTTTCTGGAAGGTTGAACCAGCTCCCCTCTACTGTATGAAAAACTGTCTGTAAGCCCTGGCTTCTCTGAATCCTTCTTTGGATCTCTTGTTAAACAGAAAAGGCTGCTGTGTCTTTTTCTCTTCTGCGGAATTAGGCCAGATCTGCCACCGGAAACCCACTGAATTGCTCCGCTACCCACACTCTAATGCCCCGTACACATGAGCGGACATTCCGACAACAAAATCCTAGGATTTTTTCCGACGGATGTTGGCTCAAACTTGTCTTGCATACACGGTCACACAAAGTTGTCGGAAAATCCGATCGTTCTGAACGCAGTGACGTAAAACACATACGTTGGGACTATAAACGGGGCAGTAGCCAATAGCTTTCATCTCTTTATTTATTCTGAGCATGCATGGCACTTTGTGCGTCAGATTTGTGTACACACGATCGGAAATTTTGTATAATTTTTTATAATGCCCCAGACACACGGTCGGATTTTCCAACGGAAAATGTGTGATAGGACCTTGTTGTCGGAAATTCCGACTGTGTGTAGGCTCCATCACACATTTTCCATCGGATTTTCCAACACACAAAGTTTGAGAGCAGGCTATAACATTTTCCGACAACAAAATCCGTTGTCAGAATTTCCGATCGTGTGTACACAAATCCGATGCACAAAGTACCACGCATGCTCAGAATAAATAAAGAGATGAAAGCTATTGTCTACTGCCCAGTTTGTAGTCCCAACATATGTGTTTTACGTCACCGCGTTCAGAACGATCGGATTTTCCGACAACTTTGTGTGACCGTGTGTATGGAAGACAAGTTTGAGCCAACATCCATTGGAAAAAATCCTAGGATTTTGTTGTCGGAATGTCCGATCAATGTCCGACCGTGTGTACGGGGCATTAGGCTGGATTCACACCCATGCAATCCCAGCGCATTCCGCAGAACTGCACCACAGAACGTGTTCCATAGGAGACCATGAAAAATGGACGGTAGTGCAAATCCGCAAAACGCAAAAAGCACCAAAAAACATACAGGTGCGAACCCAGCCCAAGTGCTACTGCCACAGGAGTGAGTGTTACCGCCGGTCTGCAGGCTGCTGTCCAAACTATACAACCTTTTTAGGTCTGCATCTATTTTGCGATCCATAGGATCCCTAAAAGAGACCGAATACTCCAGCGGAAGCGTAATGTGGTGGGCTAATACACGTACTGAAGCATCCACCTCGCGATCCATAGGATCCCTAAAAGAGACCGAATACTCCAGCGGAAGCGTAATGTGACGCCTAAGGTGGATACTTCATTACGTATATTAACATAATGAAGCATCCACCTTAGGCGTAGTGTCCCAAGGGGTACAGCTTCGATACGCCATTATGCACATTGAGCCTCAGGCCCCCCCACTCATCGTCAATTACTTTTTTAATTTCAGAAATGAAATGGAAATTAGGGTAACAATTTCTTTAAATACGGATAGTATCTTTGCTGCTTCTTTGGAGGTCAAAATTCTTTCCTTAACAGCCTCCGCCAAGGGGGGGAACTAGTGCAAAAATCAAACGTATGCGATTCTGAGACCATCTCAGCCTCAGATGGATCTGAATCGCTATAAACTTCAGAGTAAAAATGCACTCAAAACACATGACCTGAATCTGCAGATGGTGAAGATACAACAGGATGAGCAGGATTCTTTGAAACACTCTTTACCCCTTCCTTGACTGTGTGCTTAATGTACGATTTAACCTGGCGTGCTTTCTCAGCATTGTCCTGAGCCGTCTGATGTCTTGACCTATCTAGGCTTGGGTCCAGGTGACTAAAGTGAGGTAAGAGTGAGGGAGGTCTGGAATGCTGTGACAACAGGCATCTATCCAGCTGCATGCGACTCTGCAAATTTGTCATGTCTAGTCCCTTCTTTACTCTTTTGAGGCTGGAATGCTGATTTGGAACTGCTTTGCAGGAGTTTATCTCGCAGAGGGCCCTTCTCTCTGTAAAACACAGAGGATATGCTCTCTTTTGAAAAATAAACTATTTTTTTTTTTCAAAACAAAAATAAATAAATACAATTAAAATAAACTTCTCCATCCAGATCTTCAGTGCTTAAGGCAGCTAGGCAGGTAGGCCAAATTCCCCAGCACTAGAAGGTACAGGATAATAAAAATACTCCAGACAAGTAACACAGCAGAAAGTAATAAGAAATCTGGAAGGAGGCTTACCAGAGCAGAGCAGAGTAGCAGATTGACCAGCTGGAGACTGAGATCAGCCTAGAGGACAGAGGCTGCTACAAATCAGCAGTGAGCATTCTGGTGTTTGCTAGGCAACCCAAAGAGGAAGCTACCTCTGACCTCACCTGAGCTTCCTGAAAGGAGTACATGGGGAGGTGGTGAACTACAAGTCCCAGCGAGCCAAACGACTGCCTGAACACACAAAAACATGGAAGTAGAGAGTGCCAGCACCTGCCTAACGAAGGTTTATACAGTCATTTATACTGCCAGTGACCTTTGCCAGTAATACACAGTAATTTATACTGTACCATACAATCCCAGCACCACAGGAACCCAACTCCTCAGGAGATTTACAGCCTATATGGGGGGGTCTTCTGAATCGGGAGAGGCTGAACACGACAGGATGGAAGAAGAGAAAAAAATAAAAAATAAATAAATAAATAAAAATAAACTTTAAAAGGCATCTGGAGTGAGGACGAAAAAAGAACACTGGTGTGGGCAGACAGCCGCCCTTTTATGGGCTAGGAAAGAGGTGGTCCTGGAGGGGTCAGAGGGGGCGGAGCTGACCCATAGTAGGCTGACATGGGGAGGTCCAGGAAAAATGGACATGGCCAAGTTACACTCAAATATGGGGCGTTGCTTAACAGAATCTGAAACTACATGTAGTATACACCACACATGCATGTTAGATACCCTGTACTTACAAAATACTCTGTAACTACAGTGGCACAAATGAAAGTTGTACACATACATACATATCCCTCAATACAAGGAATCACTCTTTTTAACTGAAATTCTTTAATTACATATGCCATTGACTCGGTTAAATTGATGATAGGCAACTCCTATCCTCATATTGATTAGTGGTTCCAAATTAATAATAACTACTGCAGTAGGGAACAGACACAAAAGATACGCTCAGCATCTTTCCAAATAACTGTTCTGCTTTATTATGACTCAATTGAAGGTTTTTATGCACATGATTACGTAGGTATCACATTAATATTACAATTGTACATTTATGGTAACAAGGGGGTTACATAGGCAGGCTAATTCTAATCAGGACTCGAAAGAATGTAAACATTTACTGAAAACATTATTAGTGCTGTGTGCACAGTGAGGGCAGTGTGCAATACATACAAAATACAATACAATTATATACAGAACTTACAAATTTCCATTACAGTCTCCCCTCTTTTGATCAATATTTTGATCACTAACCATACCTGCTATCACCTTTAACCTGGAACCTCCACACGCTTAGGTGGAGGTAGTCCTGGCCAAAGAGGCAAAAAACTCCATTGTGGAGAAAATAATAGCTGAGCAACTTTTTCATTACAAAATGGCTTTTCATTGTGAAAAAAAATGATTGATAAGACATATTTACAGAGTACTGGCTGTACACTCCTGTGGCCAGAATGGCCTTCTAGCTGAATTGTGGACATGCTGACTTATCAGCATATGTAAATACAGCCAATTCTACATAAAATGGAAGACATACAAAAGACAAATATGACTTCAACATGGCTAAACTATTTTTCAAATATATATCCCTTACAATTAAAGTAATTGAGTCAAAAAGTACCCTAGACTGTGATCACAAGAGGGAAACAAATCAAACACAGAGATTTCTTTAATTTAGTCATTTTTGCAGTGTCTGGTGTGGATCCAGGTGACTTTTCCTTCAAGTTTTGCAAAAACTGTACATGAAATAGATGCTGTATTGAGTCTCCAAACATTTCTTTATATATAAATGTCTCTTAACAATCCACAAGTCACCTGGCTTTAGTTTTAGATCCTTCCAAACTTTTAGGATCTGGAATTGGGGAGAAAACACATAAATGAGTTTGTCAAAAAACCTTAAAAGATCAGCAACATTCCCTGTGAAATCCGAATGGAGGACTTCAGCTGCTGAGACAATATATATATATATATATATATATATATATATATATATATATATATATATATATAAAAGCAAGTGAGTAACACACTCCCAAACCAAATCCCATAGGGAGAGAGTCCAACATCCCCCTTAGAGGCTTGATAAAATATAAGAAAGCATTCAGGCAAAAGTTTTCTAGTTTCTTACTTTACTTTGTCCGCTATATTGTAGACAGTAGGGGGTGTAAAAATAAAACTTCAAAACTTCTAGTAAGGACTCTCCTATAAAAATTATTTCCTCTGTTACTCTCTGTAATTTCTGGCACTCTGTACTTACAAACTACTTCTGATAACACTTTTTACTGTGGCCTTTGCAGTAGCATTTGCCACTGGATATCCAAAAAACATGTCCATACAGACAAAATGTATACTTGTAAGATCTTGACTTGGGCATCTGGATATATCTTTTTGTAATCTCTGGAAGGGATGTTCAGCTTTTGGTAACACCTTTGGTAACAGGTAAAACAAGAAGTGGTATGTTAGTAAAACAACTGTGGTGAACCCTGGCTCTATCCCATGCTCATTTACTAAGGCAGCCATAACTGCTTGTGACTGATGACACAGTCCATGTGTCAAGCTGGAGGGAAAAGAGTGGCTGGCAGACATAAATGATCACCTTTTCCAAAGTCCTGTTTCATAAGAAGTTGCCCCCTGTGGACCACTTGTTCTTTTCGTTCTGGGGTCCTTAACCGCTTGGCATCCGCGCTATAGCCGAATGACGGCTACAGCGCGGACCTACATTCCCGGGAGGACGTCATATGACGTCCTCCCCTGTGCACGCTCCCTGCGCGCGCCCTGCAGGGCGCGCGCCGGGCGCGTTGTGATCACCGAGTCACTGAGACTCGGCTGATCACCGATCTGTGTAAGGGGCCGGTCCCGGCCCCTTACCATGTGATCAGCTGTCAGCCAATGACAGCTGATCACATGATGTAAACAAAAGATCGGTAATCGTTTTTTTTTTTTACTCACGCTGACAGCGCGAGTAGAAAAAAAAGCCGATCACCGGATCGGATGTGAGGGACATCGGTCCCCAAGTGGAAGAGGCACATCTGCCTCATCAGTGCCCAATAAAAGTGCCACCTAATAGTGCCCACAATGCCACCTAATAGTGCCCACAGTGCCACCTAATAGTGCCCACAGTGCCACCTAACAGTGCCCACAGTGCCACCTAACAGTGCCCACAAGTACCACCTATCAATGCCCACCTGTAGTGCCAATCAGTGCCACCTGCCAGTGCTGCCCATCACTGCCACCCATCAGTGCCCATCACTGCCACCCATCAGTGCCCATCACTGCCACCCATCAGTGCCCATCACTGCCGCCTATCAGTGCCCATCACTGCCGCCTCATCAGCGTACATCAATGAAGGAGAAAAATTACCCGTTTAAAATTTTTTTAAACAAAATATAAAAAAATAAACTTTTTTTTAAAAAAAAAATCAGTTTTTTACATTTTTTTAATAAAAAGTAAAAACCGCAGAGGTGATCAAATACCACCAAAAGAAAGCTCTATTTGTGGTGAAGAAATTTCATTTGGGTACAGTGTTGTATGACCACGCAATTGTCATTCAAAGTGCGTCAGCGCCGAAAGCTGAAAATTGGTCTGGATAGGAGGGGGGTTTAAGTGCCCAGTAAGCAAGTGGTTAAAGTTGAATTATTAATCCCAGCTATACTGGGCCAGAACTAGGGTGGAATCTGTGAGTTGCACAGACCCATCAAGTGTCCGGGGCTGTTATGCAACATCCTTAGTCACCTGGCCTGCTTCCATGTGTGAATGTTAATATGGCTACCTCAGCTAGAAGCTGGAAGGCTGAAAACAGCCAATCAAATTAACTTGGCATGCTTGGTTGGTTTACCTACCGAAGTAAAAACAAATTTCTGGCCCTTCAAATGGAACCAAAAGCTCTCTATATCTCGACTATCTATATAAATATACACTCTTTTTGTAGCTCACAGGCTTTGCTAAAACATGGAGCTCTGCTTCTTGAGCTGGGGAAAAAGGATCCAATGACTTTGAATACAGAGTATCCTTCTGGGTGATAAATTGCATACTCAAATCTACAAAAAATGTAATATCTGGGTCTTCAGGGAGTGTGTCCTGCACTGGGCTCACAGCAGCTGATTCCTACACCATCATCCTACACCGTGTCTTTTCCTTTCTTTTGAATAAATGTACGCATTTTTCATTGTTAGATTTGTACATAAACAAACTCATATTTTAAACCTTTCATTAGACAAACATTTAGTTAGCTGTATATTTGCTGCACAGAATGTCGGACCATTAAAAATTAAATGTTTGACCAAAACTATATCTAACTTTGTCTAATAGCACCTTTGCATAAAAGCTGCAGCTCTGATATATTGGGATGAACCCTTCATTACTGGGTCCAGCTACATAAATATATTACAATGGCTTGTTTTCTATCACACTGTTTGTGTAAGAACTCCAGTTTCATGTTTCAAAAGACAACTTTTTCCTGGCAATAATATAATAAATGATAACAATACCCTGCGGTCATGCAGAGATGTCCATAAATCCAAAACTATTCTTCTACTTATACCACTGTACTTACAAGAAAAAGGGGCACATCGTTTCACAATCCACACATTCTGCTTTGGATTTCAAAAATAAAAATAAATAAAAACAAAAGGACCAGTAATCTGTATGATGGACCAGAAAGCATCAAAAACTATAAAACAACTGGCTGCAGGTGGCATCTATCCTAACAGGGTGTGTGGACTTGATGTGATGGGTCTGTCACATCCAAATTCCACTTATTATTACTCTCACATCATGAACCGCACATCAAGTTATTATCAAAAACCTTAAAATTTCATTTTTGTAGAAAAACTTCTTATGTATCCCATCCATCTTGGCTTCGTTAAATATTATGGCAGCTTTATTCAAAATAACAACCTCATCTTAATCTTTTTTTCTCTCAAAAAGGGCTTATTGTATAAATGTAAAATTACAAAATTGTTATCTTAATCTAAACTAATCCAATTTTTACAAATTTTCCCAATAACCTGGATTTCATTTCCAACCAAAGGTTGTCTAAACCAGTGTCAATATATCTATATAATTGTTAAACTCATATTAGAAATGAATACTCATTATTACTTAATTTTACTTAATTTCCCTTTTTTAAATGCACTGTTTCCACTATCAAAGGATATTCAATTTGTGTAATACACGGTTAAATGTAACCTTCATTTTACCATGTCTGGAAAACAGATTCAAAATAATTGTGATCACATTGTTTACCATTAGATTCGTTAACTCGGCACATTTTGTTATAAATGTTTTGTCTAAAAAACAGAAATTGGCATGGAGTCCTTCCAGCTTATCACTAACCTCTCATCCCAGCCACATTTCTTTCATGAGAGCGCAAAGGAGGGGGTCACATTTGCGTACATGACACATACAAGCAATAGAACTAAAGGTCCCAGCATTCGCACACACACCAATATCTCTCTAAAATCGCTTACATTTTTCCCATTTGTACACAACACATGCATATCATTCTCTCAATTTCTTTTAACTCTCATTAATATTTCCCTGCCTAAATTCTGCTTTCCTTATTTTGTTCAGATATCTTTTATATCTAGCTTCTATGATTCTATGATCAGACGGGGAGCCACAGTGCTCATCCCATCTTCCCTCTCTGCCAACATATAAAGTATTCTGTTTTACCTCTCATTTCTCTGTTTCTGACTCTAATAGTTGTAGTGCCTGACCCCAAATTCATCCCACAACTTAACATGAAAATGTCCCTTTCTGTCTAGTGTTAATGTCACCCTTCATCCATCCTGCTCACATAGATAGCTGTTTCTCTAGCTGTTTACTCTGCATGATTCTTAGTCCCTGTGGACCTTGGTAACCCAGTTACCCATTGTGGATCCCTGTACACTTTAACCATTAATCTAGGGGCTCAGTATAGGCGGAACCGCACCTTGGGTTCATATATAACGCTCCTCTTGTGCTGGGCATTTTTGAGGGTCTCTTACCCTTCATTCCCTTACTTAATTCAATGCCCATAATGACTGGCCAGTCTTTTCTACATATGCCTATACTCTCTTGCCTCTAAACTACTATATCTAGCAGATTTACTACATATACCTGTGAACAGCACTATTCTTCCCTTTCTTATCTATAACACTCCGATGGACAATAGACAGGGACAACATAACATATAACCACCAATCAATACAGTTCGATTAAGGGGAGTAAAATAGGTACCCTTTGTCCCGAAAATGCCTTACCGATCAAGGAAGTCTGATAACTCAAATGTAAGCAAAAGGCTTACCTCAGCTGGCTGATTATCAGAAATTCCCAGATCGTCTCAAGCTCCTCGTTTCAGATACTCAGGGTCACCTGGAATCCCCTCCTAAGGCAAAGCTCGCCATGCTGACTTGGTTAAATTGATGATAGGCAACTCCTATCCTCATATTGATTAGTGGTTCCAAATTAATAATAACTACTGCAGTAGGGAACAGACACAAAAGATACGCTCAGCATCTTTCCAAATAACTGTTGTGCTTTATTATGACGCAATTGAAGGTTTTTATGCACATGATTACGTAGGTATCACATTAATATTACAATTGTACATTTGTGGTAACAAGGGGCGTTACATAGGCAGGCTAATTCTAATCAGGACTCGAAAGAATGTAAACATTTACTGAAAACATTATTAGTGCTGTGTGCACAGTGAGGGCAGTGTGCAATACATACAAAATACAATACAATTATATACAGAACTTACATATTTCCATTACACCATTTTTCTGCACAGACTAAACGCAGACAGCTAATACTTTTAGGTTGATGTACTAAAACTAGAGAGTGCTAAATCTGGTGCAGATGTGCACGGTAGCCAATCATCTTCCAACTCCAGCTTGTTCAATTAAGGACCAGCCTCGTTTTGGATTTTAGGTGTTTACATGTTTAAAACAGGTTTTAATGCTAGAAAATTACTTAGAACCCCCAAACATTATATATGGTTTTTCTTCTAACACCCTAGAGAATAAAATGGCGGTCATTGCAACTTTTTTTTGCACCGTATTTGCGCAGCGGTCTTAAAAGCGCACTTTTTTTGGAAAAAATTCACTTTTTTGAATAAAAAAATAAGACAACAGTAAAGTTAGCCCTATTTTTTTTATATTGTGAAATATAATAGTATGCCAAGTAAATTGATACCCAACATGTCACGCTTGAAAATTGCGCCCGCTCGTGGAATGGCGTCAAACTTTTACACTCAAAAATCTCCATAGGCAACGTTTAAAAAATTCTACAGGTTGCATATTTTGCGGTACAGAGGAGATCTAGGGCTAGAATTATTGCTCTTGCTCTACCGGTCATGGCGATACCTCACATGTGTGGTTTGACCACCGTTTTCATATGCGGGAGCTACTCGCGTATGCGTTCGCTTCTGCGCGCTCACTCGTCGGGACAGGGGGGTTTTAAAAATGTTTTTTTTTATTTTTATTATTTATTTTACAATATTTTATTTATTTTTACACTGTTTTCTAAAAAAAATGGTGTCACTTTTATTCCTATTACAAGGAATGTAAACATCCCTTGTAATAGAAAAAAGCATTGCAGGACCTCTTAAATATGAGATCTGGGGTCAAAAAGACCTCAGATCTCATATTTATACTAAAATGCAATAAAAAAAAGTGTCATGGAGACGAGTGAGCGCCATCTTAGCCTCACTCGTCTCCAGACACACCACAGGATAGGACGCGATCGCCTCCGCCGCTACCAGCGGCTCCGGTAAGCGGCGGAAGGCACCGGATCGTGACGGGAGGGGGGCCCCCTCTCCCACCACCGATAAAAGTGATCTTGCGGCGAATCCGTCGCAGGGACCACTTTTATCTGAAAGCCGGCCGCCGCACGAAAACGGGGATACCGGGGTTATGGCAGCTAGCTGCTGCCATAACAACGATATCCCCATTCAAAGTTTGGATGTATATAGTCGTGCGGCGGTCTTGAAGTGGTTAAGCGTTGACAAAAAAAACTGGAAGCTAATTGGTTTCTATGCAGAGCTTCACCAGTTTTTGCACTCTCCAGTTTTAGTAAATAAATTATTTTGTCTGATCCTACTTTGGAAATAAGCTTTATTAAAAAAAGGGTTGGGACTACATACTGTAGTTACATGGTTAGACTGGTTGAAAAAAGACACGGGTCCATCCAGTTGAAGCCACAGAGGAAAAAAACAACACATAAACACACAAAAAGAAAACCTCCATGTGCACAATCATATACTGTACTTACAGTTGACCCAGAGGAAGGAAAAAAACAAAACAAAGCATGATCCAATTTACTCCAAAGGGGAAAAAAATCCTCCCTGATTCCCCAAGAGGCAATCAGATATTCCCTGCATCAACTTTACCTATAAATATTAGTTTTCAGTTATATTTTGTGCATTTAGGAAAGAATCCAGGCCTTTTTTTAACCGGTTACCGACCGGCTCACGCAGATATACTGCGGCAGAATGGCTCTCCTGGGCGAAATCCCCTATATATACAGCTTTGCCCGGAAAAGCCACCAGTTAGTCCCACCCCCTACAGTTAGAACACAGTGAGGGAACACACAGATAACCCCCTAGTGTTAACCCCTTCCCCGCCAGTGACATTAATACAGTAATCAGTGCATTTTTATAGCACTGATCGCTCTATATATGTCAGTGGTCCCAAAAATGTGTCAAAAGTCTCTGATCTGTCTGTCACAATGTCGCAATTCTGCTAAAAATCACACATCACCGCCATTACTAGTAAAAGAAATAAAAACTCCATAAAACGCCATAGATCTTTCCCATAGTTTGTAGACTATATCACTTTTACGCAAACCAATCAATATACCCTTATTGTGATTTTTTTTTACCAAAAATATGTAGAAGAATACATATTGGCCTAAACTGATAAAGATTTTTTTTTTTTTTTAAATTGGGGTATATTTTTTATAGCAAAAAGTAAAAAATATTGTTTTTTTTTTCAAAATTGTCACTCTCTTTTTGTTTATAGCATAAAAAATAAAAACCGCAGAGGTGATCAAATACTACTAAAAAGAAAGCTCTATTTGTGGGAAAAACAGGACGCAAAATTTGTTTGGGTACAGTGTTGCATGACTGCGCAATTGTCAGTTAGAGCAACTTAGTTGCAAATTGTAAAAAGTGCTCTGGTCAGGAAGGGGGTAAAATCTTACGGGGCTGAAGTGGTTAAAATAATCTACTGAACCACATTACCGTGAGGAAGCCTTTCTGTATTTGAAGAATACATCTCTTTTCCTCAAAGAGTGCCCCCTTGTCCTCTGTGATGACCTTAAAGTGAATATTTCAACACAAAGTTCTCTATATGGACCACTTAAGTATTTGTACATGTTGATCATATCCCCCTTAATCACCAGAGCTCCAGGGCACCCAGAGCTCTCAACAGAGAATACATTCAGTTCCTCTAATTACGTAGTTACTCCATGCCTCTTATCAGTTTGGTTGCCCTTCTCTGCACTTTCTCCAGTTCCCCGATTACCTTTTTGTAAACTGGTGTCCAAAACTCAACTGCATATTCCAGATGAGGTCTTACTAATGATTTGTACAGGGGTAAAATAATATTGCTCTTTCTCTGGAGTCTATACCTCTTTTAATACAAGAAAGGACGTTGTCTGCTTTGAAGTTGCAGATTGGCATTTCATGCTATTATTAAGCTTATGATCTACCAAAACCCCCAGATCCTTCTCCACTATGGATTCCCCCAGTTGTACCCCCCCTAATATATATGATGCATGCATATTCTTAGCCCCCAAGTGCAGAACTACATAGCAAATAGGACAGTTAAGAAATGGGTCAGGTGTATGTATTGTACAGCACAGCTTAAAGGGTACAGAATTGTATATAATATAAAATACAGTACGGCAGTCAATAGGATGTACTGTAATGTACTAACATAGACTACCTGCATGCAGCGCTAGGCCTTTCCAAATATGTAACCAGCTCATTCGTGCTTTATGGGCTTCAGCACCCAAGTGAACAAAGCCCAAATCGATCAAGCTCCAGGGGTTCCAAAACCTAGTTTCCTGGCAAAAAAGACCAGTGTTTCTCAATCTTTTTTTTTCAGTCAAGGCACCCATTAAAGCGGTATTAACCACTTGACAACTGGGCACTTAAACCCCCTTCCTAACCAGACCAATTTTCAGCTTTTGGTGCTCTCACATTTTGAATGACAATTACTCAGTCATGCAACACTGTATCTTTATGAAATTTTTGTCCTTTTTTTCACACAAATAGAGCTTTCTTTTGGTGGTATTTAATCACTGCTGGGTTCTTTATTTTTTGCGCCGTAAAAGAAAAAAGACCGAAAAATCTGTAAAAAAATACATTTTTCTTCATTTCTGTTATAATATTTTGCAAATTAGTAATTTTTCTTCATATATTTTGGCCAAAATTTATACCGCTACATATCTTTGGTAAAAATAACCCAAATCGGTGGATATTATTTGGTCTTTTTGAAAGTTATAGAGTCCAAAAGCTATGGTGCGCATATCTGAAAATTGATCACACCTGAATTACTGACGGCCTATCTAATTTCTTGAGACCCTAACATGCCAGAAAAGTACAAATACCCCCCAAATGACCCCTTTTTGGAAAGAAGACATTCCAAAGTATTTAGAAAGATGCATGGTGAGTTTTTTGAAGTTGTAATTTTTTCCCACAATTCTTTGCAAAATCAAGGTTTTTTTTTTTACTTTTTTTTTTTCCACAAAATTGTCATATTAGCAGGGTATTTCTCACAGACCGCATATGCATACCACAAATTACACCCCAAAACACATTCTGCTATTACTCCCGAGTATGGTGATACCACATGTGTGAGACTTTTACACAGCGTGGCCACATACAGAGGCCCAACATGCAGGGGAGCACCTTCAGGCGTTCTGGAGCACCCAGGCCAATTCTGACATTTCTCTCCTACATGTAAAAATCATCATTTATTAGCTAGAAAATTACTTAGAACCCCAAAACATTATATATGTTTTTTTAGCAAAGGCCCTAGAGAATACAATGGCGGTCGTTGCAACTTTTTATCTTGTACGGTATTTGCGCAGCAATTTTTTTAACGCATTTTTTTGGAAAAAAAAATGTTTTGTGCTTTACAAAAACCAAAACAGTAAAGTTAGCCCAATGTTTTTGCATAATGTGAAAGATGAAGTTACGCCAAGGAAATAGATACCTAACATGTCACCCTTCAAAATTGCACGCGCTTGTGGAATGGTGCCAAACTTTGCTACTCAAAAATCCCCATAGGCGACGCTTTAAAATTTTTTACTGGTTACATGTTTTGAGTTACAGAGGAGGTCTAGGGCCAAAATTATTGCTCTCGCTCTACCGATCGCAGCGATACCTCACATGTGTGGTTTGAACACCGTTTTCATATGTGGGCGGGACTTACGTATGCGTTCGCTTCTGCATGCGAGCACACAGGGACAGGGGCACTTTAAAAATTTTTTTTTTTTTTTTTTTTTTATTGTTCATTTTACTTTATTTATTTTAGTTTGATGCTTTTTTCCAAAAAAAAAAATTTTTGACCACTTTTATTCCTATTACAAGGAATATAAACATCCTTGTAATAGGAATATGGCATGACAGGTCCTCTTTACAGTGAGATATGGGGTCAATAAGACCCCACATCTCACCTCTAGGCTGGGAAGCCTGAAATGAAAAAAAAAAAAAAAAAAAGATCCTGGCTTCCATCGTAGCGGTGAGTCAGTAGAAGCACCGCAAGGCGGCGGGAAGGGGGGACATCCCCTCTCGCCTCCCGTAAGAACGATCAAGCAGTGGAACAGCTGCTATGATCGTTCTCATGGTGTAGGGAATCGCCGGCTGAAAAAGCTGATATCTGAATGATGCCTGTAGCTGCAACCATCATTCAGATATCTCCGCACAAAGTCAAGGACGTTGTATGACGGCCGGCGGGCGGGAAGTGGTTAAAACGTTTTTTTTTTTTTTTAACACAAAGTTGTCCATTTATACAATATTTCTACCACATAACATGTACATGCCAAAAATGACACCCCAAAAAAGATTCTCCTGCTCCTCCTGAGTACGGCGATACCACATGTGTGAGACTTCCACAGCCTGGCCACATACAGAGGCCGAGTACAGCTGAGCATGGCTCAGTATGGCAGGGTATGGCGGGGTATTGCGGAGTATGGCGGGGTATTGCGGGGTATGGCGGAGTATGGCGGGGTATGGCAGAGTATGGCGGGGTATGGCAGGGTATGGCGGAGTATGGCGGGGTATTGCGGGGTATGGCGGGGTATGGCGGAGTATGGCGGGGTATGGCGGAGTATGGCGGGGTATGGCGGGGGGCATTGCAGAGTATGGCGGGGGGCATTGCAGAGTATGGCGGGGGGCATTGCAGAGTATGGCGGGGGGCATTGCAGAGTATGGCGGGGGGCACTGCAGAGTATGGTGGGGGCATTGCAGAGTATTGCACGGGCATTGCAGAGTATGGCGGGGGCATTGCAGAGTATGGCGGGGGCATTGCAGAGTATTGTGGGGGCATTGCAGAGTATTGCACAGCATTGCAGAGTATTGTGGGGGTATTGCAGAGTATTGTGGGGGTATTGCAGAGTATTGTGGGGGTATTGCAGAGTATTGCACAGCATTGCAGAGTATTGTGCTGGTATTGCAGAGTATTGCACAGCATTAGTAGTGAGGGATGGCTGAGCATGGATGGATGGATGTCTCTGTGCAGCGCTGTGGGCACTACACATACAGCCCACAGCGCTGCAGACATCCATCCATCCCCCTCCCCGCTCACAGTGTACCGATCGGTACACAGGAGGGCAGGAGAGGAACCGGCGTCATCAGATGACGCCGGTCTGTTTACATGTGATCGCGCCGTCATTTGACGGCTCGATCACATGGTAAACGGCCGCGATCAGCGGCCATTTACCGGGATCCGTGATGCGCCGTGTCCCCTGGACCCGGCGGTCACGGATGTGTTCGGGTGCGCGCCCCAGGGGGCGCGCGAGAGGGGAATTCTGGGAGGACGTCATAGTACGTCCACCCAGAGTTATCCAACCGCCCTGCAGCCGTCATTCGGCTATGGGCCGGTTGGTAAGTGGTTAAACCATGGAAAAAAAAAACCCTGCAAGAAAATAGCATAATGTGCTAGTATGGACAGTCTCGAGGCACCCTTTAAAAATTATATAAAGTCTTGAGGCACCCCATTCTAAAATGTAAAAGCTATTCTAATAGTTTTATATAATGAAGCAACATCCACAAGTCCAAGTAGGACACCCAACATTAGAGGTGATTTATTCCTCCAAAGCAAATACACTTTTGCAAACTAGTACTGACTAGTAATACAATGTTTCTCTTTTCCCTCAGTTTTTCTCCATCACTCAGCTTATGCGGCCCCAGTGCTGATGGAGAGGGGCAGGGGAGAGTGAAACAAGGATGCTATTCATTCTCCCCATCAACTGATAATGTAATTGGTCATTAGGACTTCAGCAGCTAGAAGGTTGTAAATGGTGCACAATGAAAACCTGTAACTAAAAGGCAACCTTCATCCACATGCTGGCTTGTATACAATTCTTGGTCAATTTTTAGGCATTTCGCCAAGGCACACCTGAATAATCCTCAAGGCACCCCAGGGTACCTGTTATAGACAGCCTCCATTTTTTTTATAAAAAAGCAACTGATTGAAGGCACTCGAAAATCCACTTTTCTATCAGACTAATTTTCTGGAGTTACTCATTAGGTCTAGTTTACACAGACAGCCAAGATGTGATAAAAACAGGCCCTGGAGCTTTGGTGATTGTTTTTTTTTTTCTTTAAAGCGGGATTCCACCCAAATTTTGAACAATATCTGTATGTATTCTCTTCCTTGCCTAGATGCTGACATGCTGTTTAAAAAAATTTAAATCGCCGTAATTACCTTTTATTTTTCTATTCTTCTTTGCACTTCCTGGTTCTCCTCCCGTGGGAGTAGGCGTGTTTCTAGCCTCTCCCAGACTCCTGGGAGCTAGTCTCAGGCTTCCCAGGATGCCACTGAGCATGTGCGGGAACGAGCAGTGAATACTGGGAGCACAGCATTCACCACATCCAGGAAATAAATGCTTGTGGGCTTCAAATGCCCACAATGAAGATGGAAACCGCCTGCAGTGAATAATATAAGTTATTCTTTCCGACGAAATCTGACACAGGCGGACATATTACACACAATATGTGAGTATGTAATGCTGAGAAGAAAAGTTTGTGAATGAACTCAAAAAAAAAAAAACGATAGATAGGTGGACCCCCGCTTTAAGTACTTACTACAGTCCTCATGACTGAGTTTCCTCTTACAAAATGATTCAAAGGCTGTATCATGTTATCTTAGTTTACAAGTATGATTGATGTGATTGGTCACCACAATCATATGATACAGGGCCAATTTCACTAGCCCTGTACCCCAGTCTTGAATCCGCTGTGTTTGAGGGACACAATGATCACAGAACGTGCGACTGCCTGCTCAGAGGCTGCACATGGAAAGTCATATATATATATATATATATATATATATATATATATATATATATAATATATATATATAACCCTCCTCCATTGATAAACCTCCCAGGTGCCCATTTATCTATAGTGGCCATTAGGTAAGTGGTTAAATGAAAGACATTTATACTACTACTACTATGTGCAAACCAAATAAACATAATTCTTCTTGTGGCACTGGAAATACTGAAAATATTTACAGAGGTTTATCTGTGATACTGATAATTCTGATTTGAATACCTTTTTTTATTATACAGGTTTTTCTGTTCATTTATTTTACTAAAGGAAAGAGAAAACAATTATAATGCAAAGTGATGTCTGCACAACGTAGTGTCACAGTCACTTATCTTCCAACGCTCCAGTGCTGACACCTCTACTACCACCCACAGCCATGGACACTTGAAGGTATTACATGGAGTGCCACACACACATCACATGACCAGGAAGTCTTTTTAAACTCGAGTGATAAATGCTATCCTTGCTCAAGAATTGTGTCCTCATTCCTTCTAGCAGTGCACCTGATTTCACCCTGGCAAAATAGTCAGTCTCTTTCCATCTACTACCAGTCTGGCTAATACAGACACTACCAGTCAGTCTGCCCATTTAAGTCATTACCAGTCCACTTGCTTCTGTCTGCCTGTTATGGTAACTAGCAGTCCACCCGATACAGTCTGCATTCTACAGTCACTATCAGTCAGTCCAATACAGCTTGCTTCCAATCTGTCTGTTATAGCCACTACCAGTCAGTCTGCTAGCAGTCTGCATACTACAGTTACTTCCAGCCAGCCTTGCTATAGTCTGCAATTAGTCAATTCTTTACAGTCTTCTACTGTACCAGTCAGTCTAGCTACCAGCTGCTAACAGTTAGTCTCCTTCCAGTACACCTAGCCACCTGTGCAACCAACTACCTGCCCTACACAGCCACCTCTCCAACTCTACAGGCACCTATTCATCTCTGAATGTATGAGTACTGGTTGGATACCCTAGGGGGTCAAGGAAGACAGTCAAACAAGTTAAAACCTTTTTCCATGCTTCATGACAATTTGAAGTAGGGGGCAACACCTGCACATGTAAAACCTAGTACAATTGTCAGAATGGTTTAAAAGGTTTTCATGTATATAAAGTGTTATATAATTAAGGGTGTTTCTAATTTGCTTAAAAATCTTCTTCCAGCTTTTCGTTTGTAGTAGAACCAATTTTACTTGCACCCCATCACTTTCACCTGTCCGAAGTGCCTGTTCCCCTTCCCCCAGTAGTTCCCTGCCCCCCACTGAGATTCCTGTGAGCCTGAAGCATCCAAAACCATGTTCAGGATGAAGGGTGTCTGGAAACTAAGGAATGTTTATTCCATGATCTCCCCCATGAGGCATAGACTCTGAAGTTTTCAACACTGAGCACTTTCAGGTTCAGAGTGTGTCAGACTGTGGCCAGCTACGGTTGAAAAAGGAGCAAGTCAGGGCATTCTGTCCTCATTGTGCTTTGGCTGAGTTCAGGGGAGATATCAGGGGTCTAATAGACTCCTGATGGCTCCATAAAGAGGACCTAAGCAAGAAATTACTATTGCATGTGGGAATAACCCTCTTGTGATAGTAATAAAGTTAAAGTAGTATTAAACCTAAAAGCAAACATTTATTATAATATAGCTTAACAATTCTTAGATGTGAGGGCTGTGTTAGTTTCCTTTTTTATGCTTTCTTTCTTCTGGTGATCCAGCCAGCAAGTCTGTTTTTTTACACGCTCAAGCTCTCCAGCAGAATGTATCAGTTTACATAAATACGACAAACTACTTAACACTGCCAGGGGTGATTAAAATGGTTGGCTTTTGTTTATTCATGCAAATTCTTTATTCCAAAAGGAAAAAAAAACTGTGTGCTGTGACTGATTGTAAAGTGTGACCTGGAGTTTGACTTCAATTTAATTGTGCAATTAAGTCTGCTAATACATTTTAACACTACCCAAAGTCATCAGTACATACAATGCCCCCAGTTACTCACAGTCCTCAGTACTCACAATCTTCCAGTACACAATGCTCCCAGTTACTCACAGTCCTCAGTTCTTACAATGCTCCTGGTTACACACAGTTCTTTATACTCACAAATGGTTCCTTCAGCTATCTGTTTTTATCACTGACTACTCAGACCCTTACCCTATGGAGTATCTCTACTACAATGTCTGGCAGTTTCAGTTTATATTGCAGTATGGATTCCCCACACTCTGCTTTCTGCCAGTTGAGTGTTACTTAAAGTGGTTGTAAAGTCTAAAGGTTTTTTATCCTAAAGCATTCTATGCATTAAGATAAAAAGCATTCTGTGTGCAGCAGCCCCCCTCAGCTCCCCTAATACTTACCTGAGCCCCCTCTCCATCCAGCAATTTTGCACGACTGCCTCTCCCTCCTGATTGGCTGAGACACAACAGCAGTGCCATTGGCTCCCGCTGCTGTCAATCAAAGTCAGTTAGTCAATGAGGAGAGACAGGGGTCGGGGAGCGAACTGCAGCTCCATGTCTGAATGCATACACAGAGCTGCGGCTCAGCTTGGGTGCCCCCATAGCAAGCTGCTTTCTGTGGGAGCAGTCAACAGGAGGGAAGGGCTAGCAGCACCGAAGAGGGACCCAAGAAGAGGAGGATCTGGGCTGCTTTCTGCAAAACCATTTCACAGAAGAGGTAAGTATAACATGTTTGTTATTTTTATAGAAAAAAAAACCGAGACTTTACAATCACTTTAAGATTTTGCTTGGCTATATTAATTCTAGCTAACTATCTATGTCAAGAGAATTCTGGTCTTCTGCTTGGAGGAGCAGGATTAATCTTTTTCTCCCTTTAGAGGATTAATTGCCAGCTTTGTATGTTGAGTGGGCGAGATCCTATATGATTTAATCAGGTGATTTCTAACTAAAGCAGTGGTTCTCAACCTCTCTAGGGCCGTGACCCCTTGATAAAATTTCCCAAGTTGTGGAGACCCCCAACCATAAAATTATTTTCGTAGCGTGGGTTGTCAGCACCCAAGGCAAGACAAGTAATTTGTGCCCCTAACCCATGGACATTTATCGCTCCCCGAGTCCCTAACACTCGTACAATATTAAAACTCCTTATGGTACATTTTAGGATGTACTACTCTTTCTCTTTGTTCTGTAGTGGGGACCTTTAATGGCAACTATAAGGTAGTGCTACTCAATGTGTCTCCGACTTTGTGGTGTCTTGTATCAGTGACACCTATGCCGAAATCAGGGGTCTATGCCTATGCCGAAATAGTGTCTCCTCCAGCCCCTCCCACTTCACATTCCTCACCAGTCAGCTGCCCTTTAGTCTCTGCCCCCCAGTCATGCCGTGAACTGAATGAGCTGCTGCAAAGAGACTGAGTGGGCAGCTGCGGGCACCAGGAACAGCCCTGCTGGGCGGCCGCAAAAAGGCTGGGAGAGCAGGGCAGGCTTCAGAAACAGCCAAGCATTTGGTGACCCCTGGCAAATCATCATTTGACCCCCGAGGGGGTCCCGACCCCCAGGTTGAGAACCACTGAACTAAAGAGAACCTGTCTTTGCAATATTAACCACTTAAGGACCAGCCTTGTTTTGGATTTTAGGTGTTTACATGTTTAAAACAGGTTTTTCTGCTAGAAAATTACTTAGAATCCCCAAACATTATATATGGTTTTTCTTCTAACACCCTAGAGAATAAAATGGCGGTTATTGCAATACTTTTTTTTGCACCGTATTTGCGCAGCGGTCTTAAAAGCGCACTTTTTTTGGAAAAAATTCACTATTTTGAATAAAAAAATAAGACAACAGTAAAGTTAGCCCAATTTTTTTTATATTGTGAAATATAATGTTATGCCAAGTAAATTGATACCCAACATGTCACTCTTGAAAATTGCGCCCGCTCGTGGAATGGCGTCAAACTTTTACCCTCAAAAATCTCCATAGGCGACGTTTAAAAAATTCTACAGGTTGCATATTTTGCGGTACAGAGGAGGTCTAGGGCTAGAATTATTGCTGTCGCTCTACCGGTCATGGCGATACCTCACATGTGTGGTTTGACCACCGTTTTCATATGCGGGTGCTACTCGCGTATGCGTTCGCTTCTTCGCGCGAGCTCGTCGGGACAGGGGGTTTTAAAATTTTTTTTTAATTTTTATTATTTATTTTACAATATTTTATTTATTTTTACACTGTTTAAAAAAAAATGGTGTCACTTTTATTCCTATTACAAGGAATGTAAACATCCCTTGTAATAGAAAAAAGCATGGCAGGACCTCTTAAATATGAGATCTGGGGTCAAAAAGACCTCAGATCTCATATTTACACTAAAATGCAATAAAAAAAAAAAGTCATTTAGAAAAATGACATTTGAAAAAATGTGCCTTTAAGAGGCGTGGACGGAAGTGACGTATTGACGTCGCTTCCATCCAGCAGTGCATGGGAGACGAGTGAGCACCATCTTGGCCTCACTTGTCTCCAGACACACCACAGGATAGGACACGATCGCCTCTGCCGCTACCGACAGCTCCGGTAAGCAGCGGAGAGCACCGGATTACGGCGGGAGGGGGGGGCCTCTCCCGCCACTGATAAAAGTGATCTCGCGGCGAATCCGCCGCAGGGACCACTTTTATCTGACAGCCGGCCACCGCACGAAAACGGAGATACCGGGGTTATGGCAGCTAGCTGCTGCCATAACAACGATATCCCCGTTCAAAGTTTGGATGTACATCGTCGTGCGGTGGTCTTGAAGTGGTTAAATCACATAGGGGACTTTTTGTCTCCTATATGTTATAAATAAAGTTTTAGTGAAAGTAAAAAAATAAAGGTATACCAAAGCACGTAAACCCCCCCAAAAAAAATACCTAAGCCTACCTTGCCTCACATACATGCAAACTTAAACGTAAACGCACACGTCGGGCACACCTACTGTATGTATGAAAACATCACTTATACATATTACATTACATATCACAGCACATGCTGGAGTGAGAACAATAATTCCAGGGCCACTATTCATGGGTAACTCCAAACTGATGACATATAGGGGCTTTTAAATCATTGCAATTTGTGGTTGTGTGCATATTTAAAGCTTGAAATGTTAGGTATCTATTTACTTGATGCAACCTCATCTTTTATAATTTACAAAAAAATGGGTAATATATTATGTTTTTGAGCCCTAAAATTTTAACCACTTGCAGACCAGCCACCGCAGTTATCCAGTGGCAGGTCAGCTTCATACAATAGAAAGTGATTAGGAAGTAATCAGTGCATTTTTATAGCACTGATCGCTGTATAAATGTCACTGCTCTCAAAAAAGTGTTAAAAGTGTCCTATTTGTTCACCGGAATGTTGCAGTCCCGCTAAAAATCGCTGATCACCACCATTACTAGTAACAAAAAAAATAATAATAAAAATGCCATAAATCTATCCCCTATTTTGTAGACGCTATAACTTTTGAGCAAACCAATCAGTATATGATTATTGTGATTTTACCAAAAATATGTAGAAGAATACATATCGGCCTAAACGTATAAGGAATTTTAAATTTTTTTTACTTTTTTTTGGATATTTATTATAGCAAAAAAAATAGATTTTTTTTCAAAATTGTCGGTCTTTTTTTGTTTATAGCGCAAAAAATAAAAACTGCAGAGGTGATCAGATACCACCAAAAGAAAGCTCTATGTGTGGGGAAAAAAAGGACATACATTTTGTTTGGGTACAACGTTGCATGACTAATTGTCAGTTAAAGTTACGCAGTGCCGTATCACAAAGAATGGCCTGGTCATTAAGGTGGTAAATCCTTCCTGTCCTTAAGTGGTTAATATATTTTTTGCTTAAATTTTTGCGATTGCTTAAACCATTGAGAAAATATCACATGCCATAAATTAGAACTTCCACTATTTTATTCTCCCAAGACTTTCATAAAACATAATTTGGGGGGGGGGCGGCGTTACTAATCTTTAGGGTTAAAATGATGTTGCGCACCCCCCTTTTTTTTTTTTTTTTAAATTTCCTTTTTATTGAATTGCATATCACAAAATTTAAAACACATAAAGCATTATGAAATGACATGTAGTAACACATAATACAAAAAGAACTATTATTGTTTCAAATTTCCTCTCCAACCCTACCACCCACACTATTCCCAACCGTCTACCACACAACATCGAATCATTAATTGTACATATCTAATTATCTATTAACTATCAACAAAAAGGGAAAGATAGAGCAGAGGCCCACTCTGTGGGCAAGGAAAAGGTGTAGGAGAGAGACCTCAAACAGCAGAAAGGTGGGAGAGACTGGAATATTGTGGGGAGTGGCGGAGGGGGTTCTCCCCAGCTCCCCATCATTCCTTTATAAGGGACACCCCATCTCCTCCAACCAAGGCCTCCACAATCTCACAAACTTTCTGAGGTTTTTTTGCCTAATATATACCACTCTCTCACTCCAGACCATTAAATTGATAGACTCAAACCAATTCTTCACAGTTGGAGGGGACTGTGCCTGCCATGTCTGTGCTATTAGTCTCCTCGCTTGGAACAGACATCTCAGTACTGCTACAGTAGTATTGGGCGGAGCTCTATCTTTCTCCAAACTCCCTAATAGACATGTCTTGGCCACGGGTTCCAAAGTAGTCCTAAAAATTTGATTTATCCTATCAACTATCTCCACCCAGTATCTAAAAAGCTTTGGACACTTCCATACCATGTGGATAAGAACTCCTGACATCTTACACCTGTGGAACTCATCATTTGGTTTCCATCCAAGTTTAAACTTTTTTTGGGAGTATGGTAGACTCTATGGATTAAGAACAGGTGGGAGACTTTCTTCGAGGGGGAAATTGAGACCAGGGCTCCTTGTTCTAAAACCTTATCCCATTGTTCCATAGTTATTGTCCCTACATCTCTCTCCCATTCTGCTCTACTCTTAAGGGGTCCCACTCCACTCATAATTCTATCCCCTAAGCTGGCATATAACTTGGAGATCAGGCCTTTAGTAAAGACTGGTTTAATTATTTTTAGGAGTACCGGAATCTGGGTCCATTCAATGGTTTGAGACCTGAATTGGGCTTGAATGGCATGTCTAATCTGGAGATATTTATAAAACGCCTTGTTTGAGATGTTAAGTTCCCGTCTTAAATCTAGGAATGTCTTCATGAGGTTACCGTCGTACAATTGAATTAGGCGTCTAATACCTTGCCTTTCCCATTCCCGGGGTCTCTCTATGCCCCTTAATTCGGCCAGATTTTTATTATGCCATAAAGGGGTATATTTAGTTACCCCGTTATAACCCATTAGTGCCTTTGTTACCTGCCACACTTTGCTAACTAATACTATCGTCGGGCATCTATGAATAAAAGAGTCTGCTTCTAATACCTCCACTAATGTACAGTGTGGGGCCCCCTCTATCATCATTTTATTGCTTGAGTTCACACCATCCAGGGCTCCACAGCCCGCTAGGTGTTGGAGCTGGGATGACAAGAAATATAATCTTGGATGCGGGATCGCCATACCCCCTTCTTTAATCGGTAATTGCATAATTTGCAGGCCGATCCTAGGTTGGCACTTCTTCCAAATTAATTCCCTGAATAGGGATTCAATTCTCTTAAACCACTTCTGACCTATCCAGGTCGGAGAGTTATGGAGTATATATAATATCTGTGGGAGCCATATCATCTTAATTAGATTACAGGTCCCTGCAACAGACAGAGGGAAACGACACCAAATGTCTTTTGGTGCCGTTTTGCTTTAATTTCAATAGCAATAGGACTAAATTATCATTGATGTACTGGTTTATATCACTAGTGATCCAACCACCCAGATATTTCAGCTTGGCCACTACTGTCAGGAGGGGGGTTCCCGGCAGTAACTGGTCACCAAGTAGGTCAACTGGTAACAGAGCTGACTTGTCCCAATTAATGACCAGGCCAGAAAGTTGCCCAAACTCGCCGACCATTTGTATCACTGCATTTAGCGAAGATGCAACATCTCCAAGAAAAAACAATCATCTGCGAACAGCGCAATCCTGTTTTCTTCTAACTGACTCTGGAACCCCTGTATGTCCAGTCGTGATCTAGTCATAATTACAAGGGGTTCCATTGCCAGAGCAAATAATAGGGGAGATAAGAGACAGCTCTGTCTCGTCCTTCTCTCTAGCTGGAGCACAGCTGAATGCTCATTATTCATTGATTGCTGCTCTGGGTTCATTATAGAGTAGTTTCACCCATCTAATGAAAGAGGGGCCAAACCCAAATCGCTCTAGCACCTTCCATAGATAGTCCCATTCTAGACTATCGAAGGCCTTAACGGCATCCAAGGCCAAAATGGCCTTGGGGCCTAAGTTATCAGTTGGGATGCTGCATATTTAAGAAGACTCTTCTGATGTTAGTGCTAGTTGATCTACTGGGGATAAAACACGACTGGTCAGGATGTGTGAACTTTTGAATACATTTATTTAGTCAGTTTGCTAAAACTTTAGCCAAGATTTTTACATCAGTGCATAATAATGAAACTGGGTGGTAAGAGGAGACATCCTGTTGATCTTTTCCCTCCTTGTGTATTACAATAATAATAGTTTCCAACATTGAAGTAGGGAGTCTACTATTGTCTAGCGCCCATCCCAGTGTTTTTAGCAATTCAGGGAGTAATACCTCACCATAGCGTTTATATATTTCTACCGGAAGCCCGTCCGGATCTGGTGATTTTTGGTTAGGTATCTCCGCCACTGCCTGTTTAACTCCTCAAAAGTCATTGGTGCTTCTATATCTATTCTATCCTTCTCTGGCAAGGTCAGGACTGATATTCTCTGGAGGGAATCATCCATTATTACACCCCTTGCTCTCCTATTAGATTTATACAGAGACTTATAATAATCGCTAAATGCATGCATTATCTCTAATGCGTGTGTAGTGATGTCTCCACTTGATGTCTTAATTGCCAAAACAGTGGAGGGGGAGTTATTAGATTTGACCAAGAGGGAGAGCATACGACCGACCCTCTCCCCCTGGCCAAAATGGCACTGCCGTTGAAATATTCGTCTATTCTCTGTCCTCCAAGTAATTGCCATTTTATAGACTTGTTGCTTATCTAGCCAATCCCTCTGTCTGTCAGGGGTTGGATCTTCAACATATCGCTTCTCTGCCTGGATCACCTCATTCCTAATTTCCCTCTCCCACTCTCTCAATTTCCCCTTAGTTCTTGCCACTTGTTGGATTAAGAGGCCTCTGAGGTAGGCCCTCAAGGTGTCCTAGACCACCCCAGGCAATGCCGTGCCTGTATTGATTTGTACAAATTCATTTAATCTAGACACCACTTCTTCAGGGTTGCCAATCAATTCCAGCCAACAAGGGTTGATTTTCCATTCTCTAGGATGAGCTTTACCCCCAGTATTTATTGTCAGCACCAGCGGGGAGTGGTCCGAGACTCCTCTTGGACCATACTCTATATTATTTACTAACAATATTGCCTCCCTGTTGCCCAGGGCCATGTCAATTCTAGAGAGAGTGAGATGAGAGCTTGAGAAGCAAGAATACTGCCTTTCTTGTGGATAGTGCATTTGCCATATGTCACTCAAACCCATTTCCACCAAGAAATGAAATAGCCGACCCTCGCCTGCCGTATTGAGTCTATTTCCCGGGGGGGAAACTGTCTATACTCTTATCCAGTACTTCATTAAAATCGCCCACCACTATTATCGGGGTTCCTTCTTTATCCAGTACAAACTCTAATAACTTGTGTAGAACCTCCAGCTTGAAAGGGGGGAATATAAATATTTACCAACACCAGAAGTTTGTTTTCAATTGAGCAAAGCAAAAAAATATACCGGCCCTATTTATCTATACAGCTCTCTCTGCAGGAAAACGACACTCCTCTCCCAACTAAAATACTCACCCCCCTTGAATAAGAGGAGTGGACCGAGTGGTATTGAGCTTGGAGCTTCCGATTGGGGAATTGACAGTGTCATTGGTTAAATGCATTTCCTGCAGACAGAGTAGTCCAAGTCCACTCCCGTCCAATGTCGATAGGACCTTAGCTCTCCTAATTGGATCTCCCAGGCCCCAGACATCCCATGAGGTTATACTAAAATTCCTTTCTTGCATGGTAAAATAACTAAAAATAAATCAACACCAAAAACCTGCAAAAGACTAAATAAAATAATCAACCTAACTAACTCACTCGCACCTTTCCATCCTAAGTGATTGCTCCAAACTATATATTTCACCCATCTTCCCCCTCTCACTATTTGTATCTTCCAACATATTAGTATTTGTGAAGTTTGGTCCTTAACCCTCACCCTGCACCTTACCCCACCTCCCTCAGCCTCCCTCCCACCCAACCCTCCCTTATCCCCCCACCCATGCCCATCGGGGCCAACCCTAGGAGCTTCGCCTGTGACCTTACCATTCACTTTTTCTCTCTTACTTGGATACATTCAAACCAAAAAAGTGTCCCCCCTCCACTCTCTCCATATTGGGCAAACAATCTGATTTCCGTGATATTTCAGTGATATTACAGTGATATTACAATATAATGATACACAAACAAAACAAAAGAAAGCAATAAAAAAGAAAAAAACACAAAAGAAAAGGGGGGGAGGGGGAAAGGAGGTCCACTAAGCCCAAAAAGGTACAAAATACCTCGACCAAATCACAGTCCCCCCCTATAGTTAAAAAAGTTCCATGCTCAAAATTTCCTATAAATCTCTTTTATTTTCCTCCAGCCATTTCTCCACTTCAGGTGGTGAGTTAAAAAATAAAGTTCCACCCAATGCTGTCACTCGCAAATGGGCTGGGTATAGCAAAGCATAACCTTGTACTTCTGCAGAGTACGCTTTATTGGTATAAATTCTGCGCCACGCTTCTGGAGATCTGGTGAAGAGTCCGAATAAAATGAGACTCTAACCCCATTATGCATAATGGCCCCCATTTCTCTGGCCTTCTGTAATAGGATCACCTTATCATTATAATTGAGAAGTTTCAAGAGTAGTGGCCTAGTATACTCCCCCGTCTGTCGGGTCCTGAAGGGGACTCGGTGGGCTCTTTCGATCGCAAATAATGATGTAAAAGTGGAGTCCCCTAAACCACCCCTCAAGGAGAGCTATGGGATTGGGACCCTCATTCCTCTCCGGTAGGGCTATCAGTCTCACGTTTTTTACGACTTCTATTTTCCATTTCATCAAATTTAGCTGCCTGCGTAGCCATTTGTTTCTGTAACCCCTTGATTTCTCGCTTTCATGGATATAAATCATCCTCAACTGTACTTAGTCCCTCTTCTAAGGCAGTAGTCTTTTCCATGGTTCTACACAGTACCTGGCTCATTGAGAGTAATTTCTCCTTGATACATTTTAGCTGGCTATGAAGGCTAGAAATTGAGTCTTTACAGGCATTAATGACATAGAGTACACCCTTTAATGCAGGCTCCTTGTTCTCCAATATAGGGCCGACTGCAGAGGCTGTCCCAGTTCCTGCAGACTTTGTTGTTACAGATCCTGATTTCCCTCCCCCTGTCCCTTTATTACTCACAGTTTTGTTGGTGGATGGGGTGGTAGGATTTGAGGATAGCTGGCCATTAGGGATGAGCTTCTAGTTCGAGTCGAACTCATGTTCGACTCAAACATTGGCTGTTCGCAAGTTCGCTGAACAGCGAACAATTTGGGGTGTTCGCGGCAAATTCGAATGCCGCAGAACACCCTTTAAAAGTCTATGGGAGAAATCAAAAATTCTAATTTTAAAGGCTTATATGCAAGTTATTGTCATAAAAAGTGTTTGGGGACCCGGGTCCTGCCCCAGGGGACATGGATCAATGCAAAAAAAAGTTTTAAAAACGGCCGTTTTTTCAGGAGCAGTGATTTTAATAGTGCTTAAAGTCAAACAATAAAAGTGTAATATCCCTTTAAATTTCGTACCTGGGGGGTGTCTATAGTATGCCTGTAAAGGGGCGCATGTTTACCGTGTTTAGAACAGTCTGACAGCAAAATGACATTTCGAAGGAAAAAACCCATTTAAAACTACCCGCGGCTATTGCATTGCCGACCATACACATAGAAGTTCATTGATAAAAACGGCATGGGAATTCCCCACAGGGAAACCCCGAACCAAAATTTAAAAAAAAAATGACGTGGGAGTCCCCCTAAATTCCATACCAGGCCCTTCAGGTCTAGTATGGATTTTAAGGGGAACCCCGCGACAAAAAAAAAAAAAATGGCCTGGGGTCCCCCCAAAAATCCATACCAGACCCTTATCTGAGCACGCAACCTGGCAGGCCGCAGGAAAAGAGGGGGGACGTGAGTGCGCCCCCCCTCCTGAACCATACCAGGCCACATGCCCTCAACATTGGGAGGGTGCTTTGGGGTAGCCCCCCAAAACACCTTGTCCCCATGTTGATGAGGACAAGGGCCTCATCCCCACAACCCTGGCCGGTGGTTGTGGGGGTCTGCGGGCGGGGGGCTTATCGGAATCTGGAAGCCCCCTTTAACAAGGGGACCCCCAGATCCCGGCCCCCCCTGTGTGAAATGGTAAGGGGGTACTTACCCCTACCATTTCACTAAAAAACTGTCAAAAATGTTAAAAATGACAAGAGACAGTTTTTGACAATTCCTTTATTTAAATACTTCTTCTTTCTTCTATCTTCCTTCATCTTCTGGTTCTTCTGGTTCTTCTGGCTCTTCTGGTTCTTCCTCCGGCGTTCTCGTCCAGCATCTCCTCCGCGGCATCTTCTATCTTCTTCTCCTCGGGCTGCTCCGCACCCATGGCATTGGGGGGGCTCCCGCTCTTCTCTTCATCTTCTTCTTCATGCTCTTCTCTTCTTCCTTCTTCTCTCCAGGAAGGACTTCCTCCGTGTGTTTTTGCAGGATCCTCCAGTACCTGAGCCACTGGTGTTCTTTTTGCTATTGAAGTGTAGCACCCATAGGTGTGCGCAGCCTATTGCATTAGGGTTTGCACCTCAAAGCTCAAACACATGTGCATGTGTGTGCATGTGTATATATATATATGGAAGGTGTCAGTAGAGCAGTAAATGGTGTCATAAGGGCAGATATTGGTGGTGTCAGTAGGACAGTTACAATCTTATTTTAATTTTTTTTTGCAATTTTTTTAGAAGAAAAAAAAGAGATTTTTTATTTTATTTGGTGAAATATTAGGGGCCTAAACATAGGAAATGTGCACCCCACGGGGTGATTAGGGTGTGCCCAGGTACACCTGGCACACCCTGTGCGCACGCCTATGGTAGCACCATCATGCTGAGATAAAAAGAGCTCTCTAAGGCCCACGAAAACCTCATAGGATAACTTAATTGCAGAGTGTTCAGGTAACAAAGTGCATGCATCTACAATCAGAAATGAGTTGCACTATTTTACCTCCTTGAAAGGTTTGGTAAAAAGTATTAAATCTGTAAATGCACATGTAGCAAAGACAAGACCTTCTGGAATAATGTACTCAAAACAAATTAATCACAAATAGGGTTGTTTGGTCACAGTAACCATAAACATGGTTGCCACAAACCAACAAAGACAGTATTTCAGAAATGAACCTCATAACAACTGTGAAACACAGTGGTTGAAATGTTATGATAAAAGCGGACTATGGTGGACTGTGCTCCTATCAGCAGGAGATCCACTCACAGATCCCCTGCCGATCAGAGCACAAGGGGTGAAAGACAGTTTATGCTGATGGACACAGACAAAGCCTGCTCTGCTCTATAGGTGGGCAGTAGGGATGAGCCAAACACCCCCCTGTTCGGTTCGCACCAGAACATGCGAACAGGAAAAAAGTTCGTTCGAACATGCGAACACCGTTAAAGTCTATGGGACACGAACATGAATAATCAAAAGTGCTAATTTTAAAGGCTAATATGCAAGTTATTGTCATAAAAAGTGTTTGGGGACCTGGGTCCTGCCCCAGGGGACATGGATCAATGCAAAAAAAAGTTTTAAAAACGGCCGTTTTTTCAGGAGCAGTGATTTTAATAATGCTTAAAGTCAAACAATAAAAGTGTAATATCCCTTTAAATTTCGTACCTGGGGGGTGTCTATAGTATGCCTGTAAAGGGGCGCATGTTTCCTGTGTTTAGAACAGTCTGACAGCAAAATGTCATTTTGAAGGAAAAAACTCATTTAAAACTACCCGCGGCTATTGCATTGCCGACAATACACATAGAAGTTCATTGATAAAAACGGCATGGGAATTCCCCACAGGGGAACCCCGAACCAAAATTTAAAAAAAAAAATGACGTGGGAGTCCCCCTAAATTCCATACCAGGCCCTTCAGGTCTGGTATGGATATTAAGGGGAACCCCGGCCAAAATTTAAAAAAAAAAATGACGTGGGGTTCCCCCTAAATTCCATACCAGACCCTTCAGGTCTGGTATGGATTTTAAGGGGAACCCCGCGCCAAAAAAAAAAAAAACGGCGTGGAGTCCCCCCAAAAATCCATACCAGACCCTTATCCGAGCACGCAACCTGGCAGGCCGCAGGAAAAGAGGGGGGGACGAGAGTGCGCCCCCCCCCCTCCTGAACCGTACCAGGCCACATGCCCTCAACATTGGGAGGGTGCTTTGGGGTAGCCCCCCAAAACACCTTGTCCCCATGTTGATGAGGACAAGGGCCTCATCCCCACAACCCTGGCCGGTGGTTGTGGGGGTCTGCGGGCGGGGGGCTTATCGGAATCTGGAAGCCCCCTTTAACAAGGGGACCGACAGATCCCGGCCCCCCCCTGTGTGAAATGGTAAGGGGGTACAAAAGTACCCCTACCATTTCACTAAAAAACTGTCAAAAATGTTAAAAATGACAAGAGACAGTTTTTGACAATTCCTTTATTTAAATACTTCTTCTTTCTTCTATCTTCCTTCATCTTCTGGTTCTTCTGGTTCTTCTGGCTCTTCTGGTTCTTCCTCCGGCGTTCTCGTCCAGCATCTCCTCCGCGGCGTCTTCTATCTTCTTCTCCTCGGGCCGCTCCGCACCCATGGCATGGGGGGAGGCTCCCGCTCTTCTCTTCATCTTCTTCATCTTCTTCTCTTCTTCTCTTCTTCATTTTCTTCTCCGGGCCGCTCCGCACCCATGCTGGCATGGAGGGAGGCTCCCGCTGTGTGACGGCGCTCCTCGTCTGACAGTTCTTAAATAACGGGGGGCGGGGCCACCCGGTGACCCTGCCCCCCTCTGACGCACGGGACATGACGGGACTTCCCTGTGGCATTCCCGGTGACGTCACAGGGAAGTCCCGTCAAGTCACCGTGCGTCAGAGGGGGGCGGGGTCACCGGGTGGCCCCGCCCCCCGTTATTTAAGAACTGTCAGACGAGGAGCGCCGTCACACAGCGGGAGCCTCCCTTCATGCCAGCATGGGTGCGGAGCGGCCCGGAGAAGAAAATGAAGAAGAGAAGAAAAGAAGAGAAGAAGAGAAGAAGATGAAGAAGAAGAGAAGAGCGGGAGCCTCCCCCCCATGCCATGGGTGCGGAGCGGCCCGAGGAGAAGAAGATAGAAGACGCCGCGGAGGAGATGCTGGACGAGAACGCCGGAGGAAGAACCAGAAGAGCCAGAAGAACCAGAAGAACCAGAAGATGAAGGAAGATAGAAGAAAGAAGAAGTATTTAAATAAAGGAATTGTCAAAAACTGTCTCTTGTCATTTTTAACATTTTTGACAGTTTTTTAGTGAAATGGTAGGGGTACTTTTGTACCCCCTTACCATTTCACACAGGGGGGGGCCGGGATCTGTCGGTCCCCTTGTTAAAGGGGGCTTCCAGATTCCGATAAGCCCCCCGCCCGCAGACCCCCACAACCACCGGCCAGGGTTGTGGGGATGAGGCCCTTGTCCTTCTCAACATGGGGACAAGGTGTTTTGGGGGGCTACCCCAAAGCACCCTCCCAATGTTGAGGGCATGTGGCCTGGTACGGTTCAGGAGGGGGGGCGCACTCTCGTCCCCCCCTCTTTTGCTGCGGCCTGCCAGGTTGCGTGCTCGGATAAGGGTCTGGTATGGATTTTTGGGGGGACCCCACGCCGTTTTTTTTTTTTTTTTGGCGCGGGGTTCCCCTTAAAATCCATACCAGACCTTAAGGGTCTGGTATGGAATTTAGGGGGAACCCCACGTCATTTTTTTTTTTAAATTTTGGCCGGGGTTCCCCTTAATATCCATATCAGACTTGAAGGGCCTGGTATGGAATTTAGGGGGACTCCCACGTCATTTTTTTTTTTTTTAATTTTGGTTCGGGATTCCCCTTTGGGGAATTCCCATGCCGTTTTTTATCAATGAACTTCTATGTGTATTGTCGGCAATGCAATAGCCGCGGGTAGTTTTAAATGAGTTTTTTCCTTCAAAATGTCATTTTGCTGTCAGACTGTTCTAAACACAGGAAACATGCGCCCCTTTACAGGCATACTATAGACACCCCCCAGGTACGAAATTTAAAGGGATATTACACTTTTATTGTTTGACTTTAAGCATTATTAAAATCACTGCTCCTGAAAAAACGGCCGTTTTTAAAACTTTTTTTTGCATTGATCCATGTCCCCTGGGGAAGGACCTGGGTCCCCAAACACTTTTTATGACAATAACTTGCATATTAGCCTTTAAAATTAGCACTTTTGATTTCTCCCATAGACTTTTAAAGGGTGTTCCGCGGCATTCGAATTTGCCGCGAACACCCCAAATTGTTCGCTGTTCGGCGAACTTGCGAACAGTCAATGTTCGAGTCGAACATGAGTTCGACTCAAACTCGAAGCTCATCCCTAGTGGGCAGGTGTAAACGGACTCCACTGTTCGTATATACCTGACTACCTCTGATCTGATCCGCCTACATGTAGGAGAACAGATCCCCTTCCATTTGTTTTTAGTGAACCAGGTCGGATCAGAGGTAGGTGGGTGTAAATGGACACAAGTCTGTTTACAACTGCCGGTCCATAAGGATGAATGAACCAACCAATCAGGTCCACCTGAAAAACTGACGGATGGACCTGATCTGAACAGTTGTGTGAAAGGGGTCTAAGGGTTGCTTTGCTGCTACAGGGCCTGAGCAGTTCATAGTCATTAAGTCCACTATACATTCTGCATCATATCAAAGTGTGCTTAATGAGAATTTGAATTCATTTATCTAAAAGCTGAAGTTGGATGAGATAATGATTTGAAGCACACTAGAAAATATACCAAGGAATGGCTAAAAAAGTAGAAATAGAGGGTAATGGACTGCACTAATCAAAGAATTGGTTTGATTCCCATTGACATTTTGTAGGGGAATTTTAAATGGGCAGTTTATGCAAGAAATCTCACAAACATCTTGCAATTTAAGAAATTTTGCATTGAGAGGTCAGAATCTAATGAACTAAATAAAATGCATACAAGAAATCATTTCTGTTTTAGGGGCATTAATAGCTTTTGATATTTCAGATTTGTGTTTTTTTTGTTTTTACTGTGCCCTTATTCAGCTACAGTATGCCACTTTTATTTGTAGGCACTTTTTGAAAAAATATTTGCCTGTTCAAAAATTATAAAAAGGTCAACCATTTCCATAGGATATACTTAATTTTAACATGACTGTAAACATCTATAGAGAGTTAGAGAGGAGAGGACTGGCTAAAGTTTAGTAAGTTCTCATTTTGGACCTGGAGGTTGGAGGCGCAGAGAGACTTTGGATAGGAAGAGGTTCCAAAACCTGAATACAGTGACTTTGGTCCCAAAAGGATTAACCCAGCTGCAAGGGCTGCCTTGCTTTGTGTGCTGCCTCTGTCTATTTAAAATCTTTAAGGAAAAAACAGGGATGGGGAGGCGCCGACCTGAGTGTAGTATTAAAATGATTTTAAAAATTGACTTTAATAGGATAAGATTAAAAACACTTACAAGATGATAGAAGATGCATGCTTGTCAAAGTAAAGTGCAGTCCTGGCATTCCACATGGCTCTGTAGGTCCCACTGCTGTTCCGGATAGCTGAAAAGGATTGAGCAGCTGGCAGGAATGGATCACAGTGTTTCTCCAGGAGCAAGGAACCAAGAAGCTCCACACTAAGGTTAGACCTACAGAGCCATGTGGATTGCCAGGACTGCACTTTACTTTGATGAGCATGCATCTTCTATCATCTTGTAAGTGTTTTTAATCTTATCCTATTAAAGTCATCATTTTAATACTACACTCAGATCGAAGCCTCCCCCTTCCTGTTTTTTCCTTACATGTCTTGCAGAGTTCTGGACATACTCTGAAGGATGGCTGTCTTCCTTTGTAACCCTTGATACCCCTTTCTATGGATACATCACCATCCAGCTATTACAGCCACAGACTATACTCCTAAGGATTACTCCATCTGGAGCACCAGATAAACACTGACTATACATTTAAAATCTTTAAATCACAATATGAATAGTTGCACTTTGTAAGCAGTGGCAGTAATGTCCAACTGTTCATACTAAGAATTATAAAAAGTCACCTATTTAGGACAAAATGCAGTTCTAGCACTGTTCACTAATTCTCTTCAACTAGACTGCAAATATAAATTAATCTTAATTACAAAAAAATATATACTAAATCCCATGCTGTGGAAAATTCAGTGTGTTATTGATCTAAATAAATGTGTTTCTAAAAAATGGATATATTTGTGTGTGAAATTCTGGTATATAAATGCTGTGAATGCCACCTTATTATGAGCTGCAGCTGGACAAGGCAGTCAATTGCCCTATAATGAAATTTATATATATATATATATATATATATATATATATATATATATATATATATATATACATGCTTGGTTATAAATGGACTTTTGTTGATATACTGTATGTTTTTGTGTATGTGGAGGATTTGGGTATTGAGCAGCACTGTGTATAAATTCATCGTAATCTTAATTATAAATATATATATCTATTTATTGATGTTTATAAGTCTGCATAAATATAGATTTTTACAGATAAACCCTGTGTACATATAATATTCTGTTTACCTATCTATCTGTCTGGATAAAATAGAATAGTAAAGGAAAAATCTAGGAGCCATGTCATTTTACTTGTTGATGTGAGTTTCCCTGGCTTCTGCCTGATCAGAATCTCACAGTCAATGCCCAGCTTTTGTTTGAGTGGTTTGATCACACCAATGGCAGTTCCTTTAGTAGATGCCTTAAAGGCACCAAAACACTGTCAATGAAGACTCTGTTAAATACTTCTCAGTAAGATTCTGCAGTAATTTATGATGTATATGTAGTGTCAGACAGGTATTCTATAGGTTTAAGCTACAATCCCAAACAAAATTGATTATTTAGAGCTTAGGTTATCAAAGCCATAGGTGTGCGCAACCTATTGCATTAGGGTGTGCACCCCAAAGCTCAAACATACATGTGTGTGTATGTGTCTATATATATGGCTCTGGCACATTGACCTCCCTGCCGGGACAGTGAAAGAAAAGTGCGTAAGCACTTCTCTTATGGCAGAGCTGGTAAGAAGGAGGTCTTTCTCATCTCCCCGCTGCCCACAGAGCGATAATGCTAATGCGCACTAGGTAATTAGGGTGTGCCCAGGCACACCCTGTGCGCACACCTATGATCAAAGCCTTGTAATCATAACTGTTCCCATAGGTTTTGTCAAAGCACAGTTCCAGCCAATGTTTTTTTCAATTGGTTCTGTAAAGCATGAGGAAGATTTAAAATGTACAGTATGTCAAGCAAAAATGTTTTGGATAGAGTAGGGAAGGATTAACAACTGTCAGATTTTTGCTGCTATTCATACTGCTTTTTAGAGAGATTTCCCCTCTCTTCCTGTCCTGCAGAAAATGTTATACCAGACAGGAAGTGAAGTTAAATCTTTACTAGCAACAAGGACAGAAATTTTCTTTGTAGACTAAGGAAATGCTAAAACTCTTCTTCCTAAGTTGTCACTAAATGATATATTGCTCACACAGGCCATGGGCATATGTGGAATTGCACCCCAAAATTCATTCTGCTGATTCTCCTGAGTACGGGGATACCACATGTGTGGGACTTTTTGGGAGCCTAGCCATGCACGGGGCCCCGATAACCAAGCACCGCCTCCAGGATTTCTAAGGGCGTAAAGTTTTGATTTCACTCCTCACTACCTATCACAGTTTTGAAGGCCATAAAATGCCCAGATGGCACAACCCCCCCCCCCCCCCCCAAATGACTCCATTTTGGAAAGTAGTGACAACTTTGTGCAAAAAAAAAAATTGTCTTTTTCCCGCAACTTGTGTCACAATATAAAATATTCCATGGACTCGACATGCCTCTCAGCAAATAGCTTGGGGTGTCTACTTTCCAAAATTGGGTCATTTGGGGAGTTTTGAACTGTCCTGGCATTTTATGCACAACATTTAGAAGCTTATGTCACACACCACCCACTCTTCTAACCACTTGAAGAAAAAGCCCTTTCTGACAATTTTTGTTTACAAAAAATATTTTTTTTTGCAAGAAAATTACTTTGAACCCCCAAACATTATATATTTTTTTTAAAGCAAATGCCCTACAGATTAAAATGGTGGGTGTTTCTTTTTTTTTTTTTTTACACAGTATTTGCGCAGCGATTTTTCAAATGCACTTTTTTGGGAAAAAACACACTTTTTTAAATTTTAATGCACTAAAACACACTATATTGCCCAAATGTTTGATGAAATAAAAAAGATGATCTTAGGCCGAGTACATGGTTACCAAACATGACATGCTTTAAAATTGCACACAAACGTGCAGTGGCGACAAACTAAATACATTTTTAAAAGCCTTTAAAAGCCTTTACAGGTTACCACTTTAGATTTACAGAGGAGGTCTACTGCTAAAATTACTGCCCTCGAGCTGACATTCGTGGTGATACCTCACATACATGGTGCAATTGCTGTTTACATTTGACGCCAGACTGACACTTGCGTTCGCATTTGTGCGAGAGCAGGGGGGGACAGGGGTGCTTTTTTATCTTATTTTTAAACTGTTCCTTTAATTTTTTTTAATCATTTTTATTGTTATGTCAGGGAATGTAAATATCCCCTATGATAGCAATAGGTAGTGACAGGTACTCTTTTTTGAAAAAATTGGTCTATTAGACCCTAGATCTCTCCTCTGCCCTCAAAGCATCTGACCACACCAAGATAGGTGTGATAAAATGCTTTCCCAATTTCCCAATGGCGCTGTTTACATCCGGCGAAATCTAGGTCATGAAATGCTCGTAGCTTCTGGTTTCTTAGGCCATAGAGATGTTTGGAGCCACTCTGGTCTCTGATCAGCTCTATGGTCAGCTGGCTGAATCACCGGCTGCATTCTCAGGTTCCCTGTTGGGACAGGAGAGCCAGAGAAAAACATGGGGGGGGGCATTCCCTCCCACTGCTTGTAAAAGCAGTCTAGAGGCTAATTAGCCACTAGGATTGCTTTTACATGAAAGCCGACTGGCTGAAAAGAATGATACCAAGATGATACCTAAACCTGCAGGCATCATTCTGGTATAACCACTCAAAGTACAGCAACATACCAGTACGTTGCTGGTCCTTGTTGTGCATATACTGTAAACTTTATTTTCATGCAGCCTGTGGGCTGAACGAAAAAAAAGATATTGATTGGTGGGTATGCCCACCATTAGAATACCTCCCTTCATCCACCCACTTCTAATGATGGGCATACATGCACCGTTTATATATGCCGAAGCATGGGGGCATCCTCCCGCAAAAGGTAGGAGCAAATCACTCCTCCACCCACTGCTGCCCCCACGCTTTGGCATATATGTTGAAGTATGTAACTGTGGTGGTGAAATCACCTCCGACAGCGCTAGAGTCACAGCTTTATGTATCGTGGGAGCAAACACTGTTGCTGTCAAGATAAATAAATCCGCACTGCAACTGAATGGCGTACCTGCTAAGCAAATGATGGTTAACAATAAAACAAAGTAACATTACAGTATAACAGTAAGACTTACCATACCTGCAAAGCAAATACAAAAAAACATTTAACGCAACCTGTGCCTAAAATATATATATGCCGAAGCATGGGGGCATCCTCCCGCAAAAGGTAGGAGCAAATCGCTCCTCCACCCACTGCTGCCCCACGTTTCGGCATATATGCTGAAGTATGTAACTGTGGTGGTGAAATCACCTCCGACAGCGCTAGAGTTGCGGCTTTATGTATCGTGGGAGCAAACGCTGTTGCTGTCAAGATAAATAAATCTGCTCTGCAGCTGAATGGCGTACCTGAAAACAAAAAAATAGTTAACAAAAAAACACAGTAAACAGTAAAGTATAAAAAAAATGCATACCTATAAAGCAAACATGATAAAAACATAATAACAATAAAACATTGCAGAATAGAATACAGTAAAAAAGAGCAGAACAATAGAGAGAAAATAAAGAGAGAACAATAAAACGACAACTATTTTTGTTTTTTTTATTTTATATTTTTTTGTGGTTTTTTTTTTACTTTTTTTGTTTTTCTTTGTTTTTTTTTACACTTTTTTTTGTAACTTTAACTTTTGTAACTGGTACCAGGTTTGGGTCTCTCAAAATGCGATGGCATCTTGGGAGACCCTGTGAACGTGTGTCCTAGTCTGTGCAGTGCTGTACCCTACGCTAATACTCAACTAGTGTATGGTAGCATTCAAAACATTCACCAATGCAAAGACCAGGATTGTCAGGACAGGAGGGACAATAATACCGGGTGTCAAGCCTATATCCGCGCTTGCTGCAGACACGACATCTTTTTTGGGGGGCTCGTTGGGTAGGGGTACTTGGAGGACATAAAGAAAATGCCTCTCATGCAGCCGGCTTACTGCATTTGGTTGGGGAAGGTGAGGTGGAGCACCGTCTGGAAACAGAAGGGCTCTGATGATCTCTTCCTGGAATTTAAGGAAGGATCCAGTGTGTCCTGAAGCTCTGTATAGCACATTAGTGTTCAGCAAAGCCAATTGAAATAAATAAACACAATAGACACTTTTTTGTACCAGCGTCTGGCCTTACAGGCAACTAGGTACGACGCCAACAACTGGTCATTGAGGTCCACCCCTCCCATGTTAAGGTTATATTCATGGACACAGAGGGGTTTCTCCACAACACCAGTCGCTGTAGTAATTTGGACCATCGTGACTGCATGAAGGGAGGTAAGAACGAAAACATTCTTATTATCCCTCCACTTCATAGCGAGCAAATTATTACACTGCAAGCAGGCTCTCTCCCCCAGCCTAAGATGGGAATCTACAAGCTACTGGGGAAAGCCCCGGTGATTAGGTCGCACGGTGCCACATGCTCCAATCTGATGATCAAAAAGGTGACTAAAAAGTGGCACGCTTGTGTAATAATTGTCCACGTACAAGTAGTACCCCTTTCCGAATAAGGGTGACACCAAGTCCCACACAATCTTGCCAGTGCTTCCTATGTAGTCAGGGCAGTTTGTCGGCTCTACGTGACTATCTTTGCCCTCGTAAACCATAAAACTACATGTATAGCCTGTGGCCCTGTCACAGAGCTTACACATCTTGACCTCGTATCTGGCACGCTTGCTGGGAAGGTACTGTTTGAATGACGAGTGGCCAGAAAACTTAATGAGTGATTCATCAACGCAGACAACTTAATGGGGAGTAAACAAGTCTGCAAAACATTGGTTGAAGTTGTTTACAAGGGGCTGAATTTTGTAGAGCCGATCGTATCCAGGGTCTCCACGAGGACGACAGAGTTCATTGTTATTGAAGTGCAAGAACTGCAAAATCTGCTTGTATCGTGCCCTGGCCATGGAAGCAGAGAAAACGGGCATATGGTGAATTGGGTTAGTAGACCAATATGACCGCAACTCACTCTTTTTGGTTACGCCCATGAGGAGGGAAAGGCCCAGAAAGATCTTAAATTCAGAAACCGTAATTGGTTTCCAATCTCTGGCAAGGGAGGACTGGGGAATAGTGGCGATGTGTTGACCAGCGTACAAATTGCTTTGGTCCACAATAGATCTATACAGATCTTTGGTGAAAAACAGCGAATAAAAATCCAGTGACGTAAAATCAACTGTTTCCGCCTGAATGCCGGGTTGGCCAGTGAATGGGGGAAATACGGGTGCTGCAGAAGTGGTGGGTTCCCAATTAGGATTGGTGAATGCAGCAGGAAGGGCACTATGGGCACGATGAGCCTGTGTTCATCTTCTTGGTGGCAGCGGGACACCACTTGTGCTTGCCACCTCACCAGCTTGAACTGCACTTATGGGACTCGCCATGTCACCAAGTGTTACTGCAGTGCTGGATGTACGACCAGGGTGTACTAGGCCACTGGTGCTTGCCAGTTCACCAGAAGAAATAGCGGCGCTAGTACTTCTCTGCTCCATATGAGGGACCTGCGATTCTTGCACATCAAGGACAGAAGAGGAAGTTCGGGGTCTGGTACGCCTGACCTTGGCAGGGACCACAAATCCGTTGTCAGAGCTATCTGTCATGGAGCCGCTGTCGTCTACAGGATGGTATTCTGAGCCTGAATCTGACAGATGAGTGACTTCCTCTTCACTATCCCTCATGCTCAGAAACGTGTAGGCCTCTTCACTAATGTACCTTCGATTTGCCATTTTGGGCTCTAAATTTAGTGGTACGCTAGTGAGACTCACAGGCAAAAAAGCTCCTGACTGTTAGCAACTGTATCAAAATGCCACCAACAAAAACTGTTAGCGATCGCAGGGATTAGGCCTGACTCTGCGAACGCTGCAGTTATATGTGTTTAGTGTTTTGTAAGTAACAGTGATCGATCGATACTGCACTTGGGTGGGCTGGGCAGGGCTGGGCCGAGGGGCAAAACGCAGTTGCTAGCAGGTATCCCGCTAACACTGCATTTTTGGGAACCCTAAACTGCTGGGGACGCTAGTATAGATCTGATCGGATCAGATATTGATCCGTTCAGATACTATACCACTAAGGGAGGTGTATGGTGCGTGCGTGGGTGTTAGCGGTACTGGCGCTAACCTGACGCTGCCTGGGGTGACGCAGACCTTATCTGACCCTAAAACTTAACTTATATCACCGCCGGGCGATTAGGGGGTTAAACCTTTATAAGGTAATAAACGGCGGGTGCCCTGAAACATATACAATAATAATAATAAACAATCTAACCAGCATCACCCGTAACAGTTATACGGTGATCACTGGTGAAAGGGTTAACTAAGGGGCAATCAGGGGGTTAGTAGGTAGTATATGGGGGTCCCTGTCACTATAAAACACTGACAGCGAACCTATATACTTACCTCCCTAACTAGCGTCACCTGTGACACTAATACAGCGATCAGAAAAACGATCGCTTAGTGACACTGGTAACGGAGGGTGATCAAGGGGTTAAAACTTTATTAGGGGAGGTTAGGGGGGTACCCTAGACCTAAAGGGGGCTAACCCTAACGGCCCTACCACTTATAACTGTCACAAACTGACACTAATGCAAAAAAAAACTGCTATTGGTGTCACTGTGACAGGGGGTACAGGGGGGTGATCGGGGGGTGATCGGGGGGTGATGGGGGGTGAAAAGTGTGCCTAGTGTGTTCTACTGTAAGTGTAGTGTTGGTGCAACTCACATTGATGTCTTCTCTCCTTGGCGCCGGAACGAAAAGACCGGCTCGAGGAGAGATGACATCACTTCCTCTGCCGCTGTTTACATTACAGCAGCAGAGGAAGATTTTCATTCGTTGGGAGCGATTGCGAGGGGGTGGCCATGAATGAGTGGCCTCCCCCTCAGCCTGGATCGCTCCCCTTAATGAAGCTGACCGCCTCGGGCACCGGGGGGGCGGGATGCACCCCCCCGCCTGCGGGAGGCAGATCACGTACCAGGTACGTGATTTTGCATGCCCGTGCCATTCTGCAGCAGTATATCTGTCTTAGGCAGTCGGCAAGTGGTTAAAAAGGGGGGCTTCAATTATCCAGATATCAACTGAGCAGATGGAACTGCTCACTAATTTAAGGCTTGTCATTTCTTAAATGTCTTGAAGGACAACTTCATGTGCCAATTGGTGGATGCCCTAACTAGAAATAATGCTCTGTAAGATCTACTAATTACAAATAACACAGATCTGATTGCAGATGTGGAATTCATGGATAGGGTAGAAAACTGTAAACACAGAGTGATTGCATTGAATGTAAATCATAGAAAAAGGAGGCACAAGGATAGTGCAAGAACACTAACTTTCAAAAGAGTCAACTTTTCTAAACTGTGCTCCATACTACAAGATATTAAATGGGATCAAATTCTAAAAACAATGAACACTGAGGAAAAATGGGAGTTGTAAAGAAACGTCCCACACTCCACTTGAGTGCTTTCTTCATATACTGCTTTCTCCAAGTCCGAATATAGATATCAGATATTTCAAACTGCCAACAATCACAAACAAGGCAATACTCGTTTGGTTGCTCACCTTGAACTGTTTATTAGAACAAGAAAACAGTCTTATATACAGTTGAAGAGGAGGTTCCCCCCTCCTTCTCATATTACTCTAATGCCCTGTACACACAGTCGGACATTGTTCAGACATTCCGACAACAAAATCCATCAGATTTTTTCCGACGGATGTTGGCTCAAACTTGTCTTGCATACACAAGGTCACACAAAGTTCTCGGAATTTCTGAACGTCATGAACGCGGTGATGTACACCATGTACAACGAGACTATAAAAGGGTAGTTCAATACAAAGCGTTCCACCCTTTGGGCTCCTTTTGCTAATCTCGTGTTAGTAAAAGTTTGGTGAGAGACGATTTGCGCTTTTCAGCCTCGTGGTTTTCAGTTCATTTTTCTGGTGTTCAGTTTGTGCTTGTGGGTTTGTATCTGTTCTTCAGTGCATGCAGTGAGTTCCCATTGATTTATCATTGTGTTCTTGTCCATTCGTTACTGATTTTCAGGTCACTCTTCACAGGTCCTTGCTGTTCTTCAGTGTGTTCTGTTACTTCGTTCTGACCAGCCGACCATTTTCTAGCCATGTTGCATGTACGTACTCATTTTAGAGTTCATGCTGTGCAGGGGCTTGGTGTTGGAGTTCTTACTTTGACACAAGCCTAGTCCATGAACAGGGTGGGGTGGAGTTCATGGACCAAGAATTGGTTGTTCCAGCGTGACCAATTCTGTCACATGCCTTTGCTCCGTGAGATCCATGAGAATAACCCTGACAATTTCAGGAATTTTCTCTGGATGACGGACCCCGTATTTCACCGTTTGTTGGCTTTGCTGACCCCTTATATCAGCAGGCAGGATACCTGCACGAGGCAAGCCATCATTCTGGAGCAGAGGCTCTTCACCACATCGCGGTACTTGGCGATGGGGAGAAGCCTGCAGGACCTCAAGTTCTCAACAGGCATCTCCCCCAGGCTCTGGGGATCATTACCCCAGAGACCTGTTCTGCCATCATCCAGGTCCTGCAGAAGGACTATATTAAGGTAAGATTTTTATCCTTTAACATCACATTTTATTGTATTTAATGTTTACTAATGTATTGTATTTCTTTCCTTATTCCCTAATTACCATGATTGTAATATGCTGTGAATGTCCCCTTTGTCCTCATGCATGCTGGAATTTTTACATTTTTTGTCCTTCATGCATATTTGCCTTCACTTACCTCCCCAGCATGCTCTCCTGGGCCCATATCCACCTCGTCTAGTCACTTAACAATGTATTTTGTCAGCTCCATAGTAGTGCTTTACCCTAAACACCCCCTAAAATGTGTATAAATGTTATTTGTGCTTTAAATTCAGGCAGAGTGCCAGAGGCTTTTTTTGGGTCCCAAAATCATTTGGAACCCTCCCTCCCCCCAAATGCTAAGTCAGCTGATACCAGTCCTCTATCTGCTGACTTTTCCAAACCCATACACACTATACCTACTTCTTTAATGGTCAGATTTATGGATGAATTCCCCAAGCATGTAATGCAAGGGTCTGCCTGAATACTTTCAAATGGTAATGTTTAAAGTTTTTGTATCCTATTATTATCTTGATAGGTAATTGCATAATGTAAAAATGTGCTAAAATTTGTACAGTGTGTATTTATATCTTTGTATTATGACACTTCTTACCTGTCCAGTGGGCTGCCAATAGTGTAAAGTCAGGAGGGGCTGGGCAAAGTAACACACATTATTTATGCATTCAGCTCTTAATGAAGTGGAGAGGGTTACCTGTCCAAAACATCTCCCCCCCTAAAATTTTTTCAATGGGCCATCAGAGGGAGTGAGGAATCTGATGGGTGGACCTTATACTTTTGTCTTTAAATACTCTCTAAAATAAATGTTATACTGATGTTGGCCAAGAATGTTTGTGTCTAATCTGCTTTCAATGTTTTTGTGCAAATTTACTAATTTTTTTTTTCTTGTTTGACTCCACAGTTTCCTTCCAACCCACAGGAATGGTAGAATGTGGCCTTCCACTTTGCCCAGCGGTGGAACTTTCCCAACTGTGGAGGGGCAATTGATGGGAAACACGCCCACATCATCCCACCCCCCAACTCGGGATCATACTATTACAACTACAAGGGGTTCAATAGTATTGTGATGTTTGCGGTGGTGTTGGCTACTTACGAGTTCCTGTATGTGGACGTGAGGAAGAATGGCCGGATGTCAGATGGAGGAGTCATCGCCTAGACTGAGTTCTACGGGCGTCTCCAGAATGGCAGCTTGGGCTTACCACCTCCAGAAGACAATGCGGAAGAACTCCCATTCGTCTTTGTTGCAGATGAAGCGTTTGCACTGGGGGACCATCTTATGCGGCCATTCCCTATGAGGACCCTCACCCCGGACCTGAGGGTTTTTAATTACAAGCTGGCCAGAGCCAGAAGAGTGGTGGAGAATACGTTTGGAATAATGGCCAGCCGGTTCCACTTATTTCTTACACCCATACACATGGCGGAATATAAACTCAATAACATCATCCTGGCTTGCTGTATTCTCCACAATTTTTTAAGGAGAAATTCTCTAAACTATGCTGCCTCAATTGGGCCTGAGGCCGGAATTCCTAATGAACAAACGCTGACGGCGCTTGAAACTGGCCATCCTGGCTTGCTCCCCCCAGAGTGCCTGTGAGGTCAGCCTAAGATACATGAAATAATTTGTGGGTAGGGGGGCCATCAATATGCCCGACAATGTCTGAGACATTTTTGAATAATAAAAGTTATCTTTCAAACTTAAGAAATATTTTATTTTATTTCCTGCTTGCCTTTCTTTTAGCTGTCTCTTCGGTTTTCTTTTAATTGTATTATTTAATTGGCCTTTTGATTCAACAGTGCAAACAAAATTTATTTCAGACATGAGGTGACAATCTCTTATTCGGCTAATATTATAAAAGTATGTTGTGGGTCTGCTGCACACACCTTGTTTTTGTTGTTAATATATGTAATGCATTACTGACAAAAATCTTCATCATTTTCAGCACCATGACCGAAATTTGGGGAGTCCTGAAAATGGTGTGATTGTGTAAAATTATAAAGCGCCGTGGGTGTTATTTACTAAAGGAAAATACACTTTGCACTAAAAGTGCTCTTGAAACTGCACTGAAACTGCACTTGTAGTGCAAAGTGGTTTTGCCTTTAGTAAATAGCAACCATTGCCAGGGAAAAAAAAAAACTTTACTCCAAAAACTGCTTTTGAGCATTGAATGAAGAAGCCACACATTGGTCATTATTCAAATTTTAAAGTAATGCACAATCACATGTGCGTTTATAAAAGGTATTTTTAACAAACCAACATGTTTGTTGTCTAAAATGTTTTGAGTTCACATTTCTACAAAATAGCCTTTAGTAGGTAAAACAGGCCTGTTTAAAACCATAAAACAATACACAACTCTGGAACTTACAAAGTTCAACTTATAAAAAGTTAATGCAATATCAGACATGAGTATTTATAAACTGTGTTTGATATTGCGTTCAGCAGATGGGGTGATGTCACCCCTGGAAAAGCCAAATTTTAAAGATGCACACAAATTGCCTAATGTCAACATGTGCGAGCTGCCATCATGGGGGATCAATGGATGTGTTTTGTGGGTGCAACCCCTTCCTCTCAGCTACTTTATGATCGAGGAAGGGGTTGCACCCACAAAATGCATACATTGATCTCCCGTGATGGCAAATAGCACATGTTGACACACTGTGTGCATCTTCAAAATTTGGCTTTTCTAATATGTCAAAAATTAGTCATAGAAAAAAAATAAACCTGCAATAAGTTAGGGATTTCTGGGTGTTTTACATTCTCCCTAAAACATCAGTGATGTTCTTCATTTTGTTTTGAGCATCATTGATGTTTTTCTTTAGGGTTTCTAAATCCCTATTACACCCCATTATCTCCCTGATGAGGATCTGGGCACTTTCACTTGTGAAATGACATTCCTCTTCCACAACATCATGATCACCTAAAACAAAAACAAAAAAAACACATCATGTATTATAAATATGCAGGCATCCATCTCTTACCTGAGGCTGTGGTCACAGACACTCACCTGTTGTGGTGACAATTTCTATAACGTCTCCCTCCTCCTCCTCCGGTTGGGTTTGGGGGATTTCCCCTTCTTCCTCAGGTGGGGGGTCCCTGGTCTCCTCTGATGAGTGGTGTCCTCCGAGTCTTTTCTCTCCTATGTTTAAAAAAATAGGTATACTTAGCACACAGATATTTGATGGCAGAAATAGGAATATGAAAAATTGCTTGGAAGTGGGGTACAATTGTCTCTTTTGTCAGAGTGCCAAGCTGAAGAAATATTTTTGTCCTTTGTCGAGCTTGAATACTTACCTGTTTTGTACAAGCTTCAGAGATGGAGACACCCCTATAGTATACACTGGAGCACCTGTGTGGGCCCCCTATTAAAAAGGGTGTTCTGTTGTCCCACACTAGTGCTCTAGTGTCCAGATGTGTAAACAGCTGCTGAGTGTCCTCTCCTTACACAGAATCTAGTTTGCATTTCATTCTAGTTCCAAACCCATATAGACAACCAACTTATTTTAGGAGAAGTAGGCCAGAAAAAATGTATTGAGCTGCATCAGGCCAAAACATTGTGTTTTAGTGGCCGAACGAACAATGTTTTCTATGAACAAATAATGTGTCCATGAACATGAAAGTTGCCATTTTAAACTGTACAACGGTAAAGAAAAGCACATGGAGCAGCACAAATGTAATAAAAATAAAGACTAGGAACACAGGACAACTACTTACTTTTTTGCAGCACTCTCCTGATCCTTCTATACTGATCGTGCTCCCTTAATTTGAGGTCTGACCACCGTTTCCTCGGTTGATCCTTGGATCGTCGTACCCCAAAATTCTGGTTGCAGACTCTTCACAACTTTAGCCATGATCTTGGCCTTTCTAACATTTGGGTTGGGGTAAGTAAGGTCCATACTTCCCGTCATAGTCGGCCCTCTTCAATATGTCCACCATCTCCACCATCTCTACAAAAGACATATTTGATGCCTTAAATCTTCTCCTCCGGGATCCAGACATTTCTGGCTCCGGGCTTTCCTCCTCCTTCTCGTTGCTGCTATTATCATGCACCTGCTCTGTCTCCGCCATGTGCTCTCCCCCACTTTGCCGAAAGAGAAGGGGCGGGGAATAGACTAGAAAGAACATCAGGGGCAGGCGGAGTTTCATGCATGCGCAGTGTATATAAAGCATAACACACATGCATCGTATGTACGATCTGTGAGCGGAGGAAGGAGTATCAGAAGCACCGATCATGATAACGAAGGTACAAGTTTAACTTGAGCCTATACTGCTTATAGATTGAGGCCTATATTGGAACAAGTTTAGGAGAGTTTAGCCTGATATTAGGGTTTGTCTTGTGTTGTGTCTTGCAGAGAAAATGGATCTAGTCAATGATCATGATTTTATGCCAATATTCATTGATATGTTCAGGAAGCTGCCCTGTCTGTGGCAGGTAAACCACCCCTATTATAACAATAAAACAAAGAGGAAGGCAGCACTGGATCAATTGGTGGAATTTGTGAGGATGGTGATCCCCACGGCAGGCATCCCCTATTTGAAGGCCCTAATTGGTGGCACGAGGAGCACTTATCTAAGGGAGCACAAGAAGGTCCAGGATCAGCAGCTGCAGCAGATGACATTTATGTCCCCAGGCTGTGGTACTATGACAGACTGCATTTTCTGACAGGCCAGAGAAAACCCAGGCCAGCACTCTCCAATCTTCCTTCCACACTTCCTTCCCCCCCCAGCTGAGGCTTCTGACATCCAGCCTGGGCCTTCCAGGCAGCAACATGTGGAGGAGTCCAGCTTGAGCCAGGTATAGCATTCTTCAAAATATTTCTAGTTGTCAAATTAATGATGTTAAATATATGTTACTTTTGATAAATAATTTCTGATTTCACAAAGTGTTTTTCATATCAATAGACAGTAGTGGCCACAAATGATTGGGACAAGAATGAAAAATGCTGGGCTCAGAATGATAGTCTTTTCTATTTATTAACATTCAATTTGCAACAGTCATGAGCTGAAAATTGTGTGTGATTGATGAACCAAAAACTAAAACGATGTCCCTTTTTTATACACAGGAAAATCTCAGTCAGGAGGTGGCGGGGTTAAGTGGCAGCCAGGAGGTGGCCAGGCCCAGTAGCCTGCCCGATATCCAGGTCCCTCCCCTCCGCCTTCCACAAAAAAGTAGCAGGAAGAGGAGTAACCTGGAGGAGGTAGCAATTGGCCTATTTTGGAAGGCTACTGCGGCCCTCAGAACCCCCACAGTGTTCAAGAGGACTTTGCCTACATTACAGCCTGCAAAATGCTGGAAATGGAGGTGGGCCAACCCTAATATGTGAGTATCTCATCTTCCAAGCCCTAAATAAGGGGTTGAGGGGCCAACTCACAAGCCAAAGCCACGTTTGTGAGTTCAACCATGGTCCTCCTCCTCTTCCTCCAGGTCCTCCTCCTCCACCTCCTTCCGCACCTCCAACACCAGAGCCACAGCCTGGAAGGAAGCGTCTAAGGAAGACCAGAGAGTGATGGCATGGGTTCAGTCTGGTCTGACAAAAGATGCAGGCTGTTGTATGACCACAGCCTGGGGATAGATATGTTATCTGCTGCTGTTCCTGATCTCTTGTAGTCCTGGACCAGATTATTATGAGGACTCCTCAGGCCAACATTGTTGACTGTAAAATAATTGATGTGTGCCCTGGGGTACAAAGGCTTTGCAAATTTCACCAGTTTATCCAGCATTGCCTTCCTACTTATTTTGTTATGACCCAGAATAAATGGCTATTTATTTTTCACAAATACTTGCCTATGTGTTTTACTTCAAAAATGACAGTTTGTTTGTGAGTAGGTAGGTACATTTCAAAAATACAATGTGAAATTAACAAGGGACACCAACACCAATCTCCTTGAGATTCTAAAATACAATATAATAATGGTGTTGTGGTAACTTGACACACAAAACCCACAAAAATAATTATGGAGATCACCAAAAAAAAACACAAAAACAGGAGATCTTAAATAAAAAAACAAACAACAAATTATCAAAAGTATAAAAACATAAAACCCCAAAAAATGTTGTTAGATCCGACGAATGCAAATATTATATTCATGAAATCACGAGAAATAATAAAGAAAGAAGTTTGTGAGAAGTCTGTGTGAATATGAGCAGCAAAACAACTTCAATCTTCTAGAATTATAAAGAAGAAGAGAGTGCGCTGCATTAAACAATTTAAAACATTGCAGCGTGACGAAAGTGCTATATCCATTATGAATGCTAATTTTACCAGACCGAGCAGTTCCGTCTTGGAATTTATTCTGAGTAGGGATGAGCTTTGAGTTCGAGTCGAACTCATGTTCGACTCGAACATTGGCTGTTCGCAAGTTCCCCGAACAGCGAACAATTTGGGGTGTTCGCGGCAAATTCGAATGCCGCGGAACACCCTTTAAAAGTCTATGGGAGAAATCAAAAGTGCTAATTTTAAAGGCTAATATGCAAGTTATTGTCATAAAAAGTGTTTGGGGACCCAGGTCCTGCCCCAGGGGACATGGATCAATGCAAAAAAAAGTTTTAAAAACGGCCGTTTTTTCAGGAGCAGTGATTTTAATAATGCTTAAAGTCAAACAATAAAAGTGTAATATCCCTTTAAATTTCGTACCTGGGGGGTGTCTATAGTATGCCTGTAAAGGGGCGCATGTTTCCTGTGTTTAGAACAGTCTGACAGCAAAATGACATTTTGAAGGAAAAAACTCATTTAAAACTACCCGCGGCTATTGCATTGCCGACAATACACATAGAAGTTCATTGATAAAAACGGCATGGGAATTCCCCAAAGGGGAACCCCGAACCAAAATTAAAAAAAAAAATGACGTGGGAGTCCCCCTAAATTCCATACCAGGCCCTTCAGGTCTGGTATGGATATTAAGGGGAACCCCGGACAAAATTTTTAAAAAAAAATGACGTGGGGTTCCCCCTAAATTCCATACCAGACCCTTCAGGTCTGGTATGGATTTTAAGGGGAACCCCGCGCCCAAAAAAAAAAAAAAAACGGCGTGGGGTCCCCCCAAAAATCCATACCAGACCCTTATCCGAGCACGCAACCTGGCAGGCCGCAGGAAAAGAGGGGGGGACGAGAGTGCGGCCCCCCCCCTGAACCGTACCAGGCCACATGCCCTCAACATTGGGAGGGTGCTTTGGGTAGCCCCCCAAAACACCTTGTCCCCATGTTGATGAGGACAAGGGCCTCATCCCCACAACCCTGGCCGGTGGTTGTGGGGGTCTGCGGGTGGGGGGCTTATCGGAATCTGGAAGCCCCCTTTAACAAGGGGACCCCCAGATCCCGGCCCCCCCCCCTGTGTGAAATGGTAAGGGGGTACCCCTACCATTTCACTAAAAAACTGTCAAAAATGTTAAAAAATGACAAGAGACAGTTTTTGACAATTCCTTTATTTAAATACTTCTTCTTTCTTCTATCTTCCTTCATCTTCTGGTTCTTCTGGTTCTATCTTCTTCTCCTCGGGCCGCTCCGCACCCATGGCATGGGGGGAGGCTCCCGCTCTTCTCTTCTTCTTCATCTTCTTCTCTTCTTCTTCTGTGTGACGGCGCTCCTCGTCTGACAGTTCTTAAATAACGGGGTGGCCCCCGTTACCCCGCCCCCTCTGACTTGACGGGACTTCCCTGTGACGTCACGGGGAATGCCACAGGGAAGTCCCGTCATGTCCCGTGCGTCAGAGGGGGGCGGGGTCACCGGGTGGCCCCGCCCCCCATTATTTAAGAACTGTCAGACGAGGAGTGCCGTCACACAGCGGGAGCCTCCCTTCATGCCAGCATGGATGCGGAGCGGCCCGGAGAAGAAAATGAAGAAGAGAAGAAGAGAAGAAGAGAAGAAGAGAAGAAGATGAAGAAGAAGAGCGGGAGCCTCCCCCCATGCCATGGGTGCGGAGCGGCCCGAGGAGAAGAAGATAGAAGACGCCACGGAGGAGATGCTGGACGAGAACGCCGGAGGAAGAACCAGAAGAGCCAGAAGAACCAGAAGAACCAGAAGATGAAGGAAGATAGAAGAAAGAAGAAGTATTTAAATAAAGGAATTGTCAAAAACTGTCTCTTGTCATTTTTAACATTTTTGACAGTTTTTTAGTGAAATGGTAGGGGTACTTTTGTACCCCCTTACCATTTCACACGGGGGGGCCGGGATCTGGGGGTCCCCTTGTTAAAGGGGGCTTCCAGATTCCGATAAGCCCCCCGCCTGCAGACCCCCACAACCACCGGCCAGGGTTGTGGGGATGAGGCCCTTGTCCTCATCAACATGGGGACAAGGTGTTTTGGGGGGCTACCCCAAAGCACCCTCCCAATGTTGAGGGCATGTGGCCTGGTACGGTTCAGGAGGGGGGGGCCGCACTCTCGTCCCCCCCTCTTTTCCTGCGGCCTGCCAGGTTGCGTGCTCGGATAAGGGTCTGGTATGGATTTTTGGGGGGACCCCACGCCGTTTTTTTTTTTTTTTTTTTGGCGCGGGGTTCCCCTTAAAATCCATACCAGACCTGAAGGGTCTGGTATGGAATTTAGGGGGAACCCCACGTCATTTTTTTTTTGGCCGGGGTTCCCCTTAATATCCATACCAGACCTGAAGGGCCTGGTATGGAATTTAGGGGGACTCCCACGTCATTTTTTTTTTTTAATTTTGGTTCGGGGTTCCCCTTTGGGGAATTCCCATGCCGTTTTTATCAATGAACTTCTATGTGTATTGTCGGCAATGCAATAGCCGCGGGTAGTTTTAAATGAGTTTTTTCCTTCAAAATGTCATTTTGCTGTCAGACTGTTCTAAACACAGGAAACATGCACCCCTTTACAGGCATACTATAGACACCCCCCAGGTACGAAATTTAAAGGGATATTACACTTTTATTGTTTGACTTTAAGCATTATTAAAATCACTGCTCCTGAAAAAACGGCCGTTTTTAAAACTTTTTTTGCATTGATCCATGTCCCCTGGGGCAGGACCCAGGTCCCTAAACACTTTTTATGACAATAACTTGCATATTAGCCTTTAAAATTAGCACTTTTGATTATTCATGTTCGTGTCCCATAGACTTTAACGGTGTTCGCGTGTTCGAACAAACTTTTTTCCTGTTCGCATGTTCTGGTGCGAACCGAACAGGGGGGTGTTCGGCTCATCCCTAATTCTGAGCATGCGTGGCACTTTGTGCGTCTGAATTGGCCACACACGGTCAGAATTTACGCGAACGGATTTTGTTGTCGGAAAATTTTATAGCCTGCTCTCAAACTTTGTGTGTCCGAAATTCCGATGGAAAAAGTCCGATGGAGCCCACACACGGTCAGAATTTCCGACAATAGGCTCCGATCGCACATTTTCTGTCGGAAATTCCAACTGTGCATACAGGGCATAACAATACGCCTGTAACCAGAAACATGAATTAACATGAGCTAATTAACTAATCCCGTAAAGCAGCCGAGGTGACTCCATGCCCACCTGACCATTGTTGTGATTAATCAGGATTTCACTACAGGTCAGACTTGTTGTCACCGAGCTTTACACAGTAGATTATACATTATCATAAGTATAAACACAGGACACCTTCTCACAATAGCAGGAGCTCCAGTATGAGTCGGTCCGTCTCCTACATTGTGCAGAGGCCAATTTGATCAGCTCTTTCAATTAACATGTTGAGTTCAGTATCAAACAAACCAAGTACAGTCTTTATATGTAGCATGGGAGATATTGTGGATAAATATTACTGTCCCATTTTAAGTAATTCAAGCCACATTTTTCTCATTCACCCCTAATGGACACAGGGTGACTTAGACATAGGGGGTGCATGGGGAGGTGAAACAAGGGTTTCCCAACCTCTCCAAGGGATTCTGGGTTCCACGGGCCCTCCCGTCACATGAGTGCTTTAAGAAAATTTTAAATAAAGGCATTAACCAGTGTATTTCAATGTGCAAGAAATATAAAAGGTTAAACTTTAGTGTAAAAAGGCCTGCTAGTCTTCTTGTCTCCCTCTGTATGGATGTTCCCCTGGATGTACTCCTGTGACGTCATCCACGAGTGTCCGACGCTGGTTTCAGCTCCCCTTGGTGGCCACAGGACGTGCAGAGTGACTGGAATTAACACACAGCCACACACAGTGACAAGACCCAGATCCAGGGACCTCCAGATGGACTCCACACATTTGTACAGATGAGCCTTCTAAGTTTTTACCTCTTGTAAGTGAGTCTCTGTTACCTTGCCATTAAAGCAGCCTTTAATACTACACTCAGGTGGTGCTTCCTGGTTTCGCCTCTTTGTCTTACTCTATACAGAATCAGCTTTCTGAGGATAGCAGCCGCCGATGCCCTGCCATTATTATTATTTTTTAATTCTTCTAATCCCCTTATCTGGATACTTTTAACCCCCAAATCCCTGACCTCATCATGGACTTTGATTGATGAACTGTGATTCTTTTTATTAATATCCACCTGTATTTGCGCTGATAGTTACTGTTACCCACGGCCCAGGAGTGAGCTTGCAGGTGGAACCCCATAGGAACAGCTTCCTGTGCAGTATCACTCAGAAGGGGAGGAGCCAGGAGCACCAGGGATCCGAGAAGAGCAGAAGAGAAGAGCAGGTAAGTCTGACATGTTTATGTTTGTATCTTGTGGATGTGCACTTTTTCTTTTATACATATTTCCATTAGCTGAATATTCATCTTAACCACTTGCCGACCGCCTAACGCAGATATACTGTGGCAGAATGGCACACGCAGGCAAAATCACGTACCTGGTACGTGATTTGTCTCCCGCGGGCCCCCCGGTGCCCGAGGCGGTCGGCATCATTAGGGGAGCGATCTGTGCTGAGGGGGAGGCCACTCATTCGGGGCCACCCCCTCGCGATCGCTCCCAACAAATGACAATCTTCCTCTGCCTCTGTAATGTTAACAGAGGCAGAGGAAGTGATGTCATCTTTCCTCGTGTTCATCTTTTCGTTCCGGCGCAGAGGAGAGAAGACATCCAAGTAAGTGCACCAACACTACACTAACAGTAGAACACTCTAGGCACACATTTTACCCCCCAGCCACCCCCTGATCCTCCCCGATCACCCCCCTGCACCCCTGTCACAGTGACACCAATAGCAGTTTTTTTTCTGATTATTGCATTGGTGTCATTTGTGACCATTATAAGTGGTAAGGCAGTTAGTGGTAGGCCCCTTTAGGTCTAGGGTACCCCTAATCCCCCTTAATAAAGTTTTAACCTCTTGATCACCCCCCGTCACCAGTGTCACTAAGCGATCATCTTTCTGATCACTGTATTAGTGTCACAGGTGACGCTAGTTAGGGAGGTAAGTATTTAGGTTCACCGTCAGTATTTTAACCCCCTGATTGCCCCCTAGTTAATCCTTTCACCAGTGATCACCATATAAATGTTACGGATGACGCTGGTTAGTTAGTTTATTTTTTATAGTGTCAGGGCACCTGCCGTTTATTACCTAATAAAGGTTTAACCCCCTGATCACCCAGCGGGTGATACAAGTTAGGTTTTAGGGTCAGATAGGGTCTGCGTTTCCCCAGGCAGAGTCAGGTTAGTGCCAGTACCGCTAACTCCCACGCACGCAGCATACACCTCCATTAGTGGTATAGTATCTGAACGGATCAATATCTGATCAGATCTATACTAGCATCCCCAGCAGTTAAGGGTTCCCAAAAATGCAGTGTTAGCGGGATCAGCCCAGATACCTGCTAGCCCCTGCGTTTTGCCCCTCCGCCCAGCCCAGCCCACCCAAGTGCAGTATCGATTGATCACTGTCATTTACGAAACACTAAACACATAACTACAGCGTTCTCAGAGTCAGGCCTAATCCCTGCAATCACTAATGCCGCGTACACACGGTCGGACTTTTCACCTGCAAAAGTCCGACGGACGCCGCCGGACCAAGTCCGGCGGACAATCCGACCGTGTGTGGTCTCCATCGGACTTCCGACGGACCGTTTCGGGCGGAAATCCGACATACTTTAGATTTGAAGCCTGCTTCAAATCTTTACGTCGTACCTCCGCCGGACTCAGTTCCTGACGGAAAGCCCGTTCGTCTGTATGCTAGTCCGAAGGACCAGATACGACGGAGGAGCAGGTTACTGCATCTCGCGCTCGCTGCAATAGGAAAAACTAATTTTCCCATTGCGGCGAGCGCGGGGGGCATCCCAGGCCCTTAGGTCTGGTATGGAACTTTAAGGGGAACCCCCCTACGCCGAAAAACCAGCGTGGGGGTCCCCCCAAAATCCATACCAGACCCCGATCCGAGCACGCAGCCCGGCCGGTCAGGAAAGGGGGTGGGGACGAACGAGCGCCCCCCCTCCTGAACCGTACCAGGCCGCATGCCCTCAACATGGGGGGGTGCTTTGGGGGAGGGGGCGCCTTGCGGTGCCCCCCTACCACAAAGCACCTTGTCCCCATGTTGATGAGGACAAGGGCCTCTTCCCGACAACCTTGGCCGTTGGTTGTCGGGGTCTGCGTGCGGGGGGCTTATCGGAATCCGGGAGCCCCCTATAATAAGAGGGCCCCCAGATCCCGGCCCCCCCACCCTATGTGAATGAGTATGGGGTACATGGTACCCCTACCCATTCACCTAGGTAAAAAGTGTCAATAATAAAACACAACACAGGTTTTTAAAATAATTTATTAAACAGCTCCGGGGGGGTCTTCTTCCGTCTTCGGGGGTCCCTCTGGTTCATCTTCTCCCGACCACGCCCCCTAAAACGTCACAGTCCCAGCATGCCCAGGGACTGTGACATCATATGGGGGCGGGGTCTCCGCCTATATAAGTCACAACGCAGCCCTCAGAGACCAGTCCAGCCGGAGAGAGCGTCGTGTCAACATCTGGGGGAAGAGAAGAGAAGAGAACACAAGAAGCCAAGAAGCCAAGAAGCCAAGAAGTCCGGACCTCCGCTGGCAATAGAGCTACCTGAAGACAGCGGAGGGGCCGGCCGAAGACCTGGGACACCGGGAGAAGAGGCCGGAGAGCGGAGAAGAACCAACCGGACGCCGGGAGAAGATGAACCAGAGGGACCCCCGAAGACGGAAGAAGACCCCCCCGGAGCTGTTTAATAAATTATTTTAAAAACCTGTGTTGTGTTTTATTATTGACACTTTTTACCTAGGTGAATGGGTAGGGGTACCATGTACCCCATACTCATTCACATAGGGTGGGGGGGCCGGGATCTGGGGGCCCTCTTATTATAGGGGGCTCCCGGATTCCGATAAGCCCCCCGCACGCAGACCCCGACAACCAACGGCCAGGGTTGTCGGGAAGAGGCCCTTGTCCTCATCAACATGGGGACAAGGTGCTTTGTGGTGGGGGGGCACCGCAAGGCGCCCCCTCCCCCAAAGCACCCCCCCATGTTGAGGGCATGCGGCCTGGTACGGTTCAGGAGGGGGGGGGCGCTCGTTCGTCCCCACCCCCTTTCCTGACCGGCCGGGCTGCGTGCTCGGATCGGGGTCTGGTATGGATTTTGGGGGGACCCCCACGCCGGTTTTTCGGCGTAGGGGGTTCCCCTTAAAGTTCCATACCAGACCTAAGGGCCTGCGACGGGGCTCGCAAGGTTTCAATCTCGCCAAAAAAAGCGGCGAGATTGAATTCCTTTTCTAGTCCCGTCGTACCCAAGTCACGTTCAAAATGAACGGACTTGTCCGTGTGTGGGAAAGTCCGTTCATTCTGAAAGTCCGGCGGAAGTCCGGCGGGAAGACCGGATTCCGGAAAGTCCGGCCGTGTGTAGGCAAGTCCGGCCGTTCAGAAAGTCCGGCGGTAGTCCGCCGGAAGTCTGGCGGCAAGTACGTCGGACCTAGCTTTCTAGAAAGTCCGACCGTGTGTATGCGGCATAACAGTTTTTTTGGTAGCGTTTGAATCAGTCGCTAACAGTCAGGAGCTTTTTTACCTGTGAGTCTCAATACTGTACCACTAAATTTAGAGCCCAAAATGGCAAATCGAAGGTACAGTAGTAAAGAGACCTACTCGTTTCTGATCATGACAGATAGTGAAGAGGAAGTCACTCATCTGTCAGATTCAGGCTCAGAATACCATCCTGTAGACGACAGCGGCTCCATGACAGATAGCTCTGACGATGGAGTTGTGGTTCCTGCCAAGGTCAGGGGTACCAGACCCCAATCTTCTTCTCCGGTTGTTGAGGTGCAGGAACCGCAGGTCCCTCGTATGGAGCAGAGCAGTACTAGCGCCGCTTTTCCTTCTAGTGAACTGGCAAGCACCAGTGGCCAAGTCAAACCAGCACTGCAGTAACACTTGGTGAAGTGGCGAGTCCCATAAGTGCAGTTCAAGCTGGTGAGGTGGCAAGCACAAGTAGTGTCCCGCTGCCACCAAGAAGACAAACACAGGCCCGTCATGCCCATAGTGCCCTTCCTGCTGCATTCGCCAATGCTAATTGGGAACCCATCACTTCTGCAGCACCCATACTTCCCCCATTCACATCCCCAACCAAATGCAGTCGGCTGCATGAGAGGCATTTTCTTTATGTCCTCCAGAGTACCCCTACCCAACGAACCCCCCACAAAAAATGTTGTGTTTACAGCAAACACGGATATAGGCATGACACCCGCTATTATTGTCCCTCCTGTCCTGACAATCCTGGTCTTTGTAATGGTGAATATTTTGAATGCTACCATACACTAGTTGAGTATCAGCGTATGGTACAGCATTGCAAAGACTAGGCACACTTTCACAGGGTCTCCCAAGATGCCATCGCATTTTGAGAGACCCGAACCTGGAACCGGTTACAGTTATAAAAGTTACAGTTACAAAAAAAAGTGTAAAAAAAAAAGTAAAAAAAAAAAAAATATATAAAATAAAAAAAAACAAAAATAGTTGTTTTATTTTTCTCTCTCTCTATTCTCTCTCTATTGTTTTGCTCTTTTTTTACTGTATTCTATTCTGCAATGTTTTATTGTTATTATGTTTTATCACGTTTGCTTTTCAGATATGCAATTTTCTATACTTTACTGTTTACTGTGTTTTATTGTTAACCATTTTTTTTGTTTTCAGGTACGCCATCCAGCTGCAGTGCGGATTTATTTATCTTGACAGCAACAGCGTTTGCTCCCACAATACATAAAGCTGTGACTCCAGCGCTGTCGGAGGTGATTTCACCACCACAGTTAAAAAAAAGAGCATATATGCCGAAGCATGGGGGCAGCAGGGGCGGAGGAGCGATTTGCTCCTAACTTTTGGGGCAGATGCTCACATGCTTCGGCATATATAAATGGTGCATGTATGCCCATCATTAGAAGTGGGTGGATGAAGGGAGGTATTCTAATGGTGGGCATACCCACCGATCAATCTCTTTTTTTCATTCAGCCCACAGGCTGCATAAAAAACAGGTTACAATATATGCCCAACAAGAACCAGCAATGTACTGGTATGTTGCTGAACTTTGAGTGGTTATACCAGAATGATGCCTACAGGTTTAGATATCATCTTGGTATCATTCCTTTCAGCCAGCGGTCGGCTTTCATGTAAAAGCAATCCTAGTGGCTAATTAGCCTCTAGACTGCTTTTACAAGCAGTGGGAGGGAATGCCCCCCCCCCACTGTCTTCCATGTTTTTCTCTGGCTCTCCTGTCCCAACAGGGAACCTGAGAATGCAGCCGGTGATTCGGCCAGCTGACCATAGAGCTGACCAGAGACCAGAATGGCTCCAATCATCTCTATGGCCTAAGAAACCAGAAGCTGCGAGCATTTCATGACTTAGATATCGTCGGATGTAAACAGCGCCATTGGGAAATTGGGAAAGCATTTTATCACACTGATCTTGGTGTGGCCAGATGCTTTGAGGGCAGAGGAGAGATCTAGGGTCTAAACAGTACCTGTCACTACCTACTGCTATCATAGGGGATATTTACATTCCCTGACATAACAATAAAAATGATAACAAAAATGAAAGGAACATTTTAAAAATAAATAAAAAAGCAAAAAAAAAAAAGAAAAAAAAAAGCACCCCTGTCCCCCCTGCTCTCATGCAAAGGTGAACGCAAGCATTGGTCTGGCATCAAATGTAAACAACAATTGCACCATGCATGTGAGGTATCACCATGAAGGTCAGATCAAGGGCAGTACTTTTAGCAGTAGACCTCCTCTGTAATTCTAAAGTGGTAACCTGTAAAGGCTTTTAAAGGCTTTTAAAAATGCATGTAGTTTGTCGCCACTGCACGTTTGTGCGCAATTTTAAAGCATGTCGTGTTTGGTATCCATGTACTCAGCCTAAGATCATCTTTTTTATTTAATCAAACATTTGGGCAATATAGTGTGTTTTAGTGCATTAAAATTTAAAAAGTTTGTTTTTTCCCCAAAAAATGCGTTTGAAAAATCGCTGGGCAAATACTGTGTGAAAAAAAATGAAACCCCCACCATTTTAATCTGTAGGGCCTTTGCTTTAAAAAAATATATAATGTTTGGGGGTTGATAGGGGTTGATTTACTAAAGACATGACATGACTGTGCAAGTGCAGTTGCACTCTGCAAGAGCAGTTGCTCCAGAGCTTAGTAAATGAAGTAAACCTTTACTTTGCAAAGAATACCCAATCACGTGCAAGGAAAATTAAAAAACAGCATTTTTGCTTGCACATGATTGGATGGAAGTCAGCAGAGCTTCTGCTCATTTGCTAAGTTCTGGAGTAACTGCTCTTGCAAAGTGCAACTGCACTTTGCAAAGTGCACAGTCGATTTGTCTTTAGTAAATCAACCCCATAGTGTCAGAAAGGGCTTTGTCTTCAAGTGGTTAAACAGTTCAACCCCCCCCAAATGACCCCATTTTGGAAAGTAGACACCCCAAGCTATTTGCTGAGAGGCATGTCCAGTCCATGGAATATTTTATATTGTGACACAAGTAGCGGGAAAAAGACACTTTTTTTTGTCACTAAATGATATATTGCTCAAACATGCCATGGGCATATGTGAAATTACACCCCAAAATGCATTCTGTTGCTTCTCCTGAGTACGGGGATACCACACGTGTGAGACTTTTTGGGAGCCTAGCCGCGTACGGGACCCCGAAAACCAAGCACCGCCTTCAGGGTTGCTAAGGGTGTACATTTTTTATTTCACTCCTCACTGCCTATCACAGTTTCGGAGGCCATGGAATGCCCAGATGGCACAAACCCCCCACAAATGACCCCATTTTGGAAAGTAGACACCCCAAGCTATTTGCTGAGAGGTATGGTGAGTATTTTGCAGACCTTGCTTTTTGTCACAAAGTTTTGAAAATTGAAAAAAGAAAAAAAAATACATTTTTCTTTTCTTTCTTCATTTTCAAAAACAAATGAGAGCTGCAAAAATACTCACCATGCCTCTCAGCAAATAGCTTGGGGTGTTTGTTTTCCAAAATGGTGTCATTTGGGGGGTTTTGTGCCATCTTGGCATTTTATGACCTTTGAAACTGTGATAGGTAGTGAGGAGTGAAATAAAAAATTTACGCCCTTAGAAATCCTGAAGGCGGTGATTGGTTTTCGGGACCCCGTACGCGGCTAGGCTCCCAAAAAGTCCCACACATGTGGTATCCTCATACTCAGGAGAAGCAGCAGAATGTATTTTGGGGGTAATTCCACATATGCCCATGGCATGTTTGAGCAATATATCATTTAGTGACAACTTTGTGCAAAAAAAAAAAAACATTTGTCATTTTCCCGGAACTTGTGGCAAAATATAAAACTTTCCATGGACTCAACATGCCTCTCAGCAAATAGCTTGTGGTGTCTACTTTCCAAAATGGGGTCATTTGGGGGGGTTTGTGCCATCTGGGCATTTTATGGCCTTCAAAACTGTGATAGGTAGTGAGGAGTGAAATCAAAAATTTACACCCTTAGAAATCCTGAAGGCAGTGCTTGGTTTTCGGGGCCCAGTACGCGGCTAAGCTCCCAAAAAGTCCCACACATGTGGTATCCCTGTACTCAGGAAAATCAGCAGAATGTATTTTGGGGTGCAATTACACATATGCCCATGGCCTGTGTGAGCAATATATCATTTAGTGACAACTTCTTGTAATTTATTTTTTGTCATTATTCAATCACTTGAGACAAAAAAAATTAATATTCAATGGGCTCAACATGCCTCTCAGCAATTTCCTTGGGATGTCTACTTTCCAAAATGGGGTCATTTGTGGGGGTTTTGTACTGCCCTGCCATTTTAGCATCTCAAGAAATGAGATAGGCAGTCATAAACTAAAAGCAGTGTAAATTCCAGAAAATGTACCCTAGTTTGTAGACGCTATAACTTTTGCACAAACCAATAAATATACACTTATTGACATTTTTTTTAACCAAAGACATGTGGCTGAATACATTTTGGACTAAATGTATGAGTAAAATTGAGTTTATTGGATTTTTTTTATCACAAAAAGTAGAAAATATAATTTTTTTCAAAATGTTCGGTCTTTTTCCGTTTATAGCTCAAAAAATAAAAACCGCAGAGGTGATGAAATATCATCAAAAGAAAGCTATATTTGAGGGAACAAAAGGACGCAAATTTTGTTTGGGTACAGCATTGCATGACCGCGCAATTAGCAGTTAAAGCGACGCAGTGCCAAATTGTAAAAAGTGCTCTGGTCAGGAAGGGGGTAAAACCTTTCGGGGCTGAAGTGGTTAAGTTGCAGCACTAACTTGTCACTTTATAATTTTTTGGGTTAGCGCAGATATTTGATTTGAAACAAGTCTGACATGTTTGTTATTTGAAAAAATTACTGTACAACCACTTTACTGTTGAAAATTGTAAAGTAATGTGCTTGGGAGCTAAACATATGAAAGCTAGATATTCACTAGTGGGGGCATCCAGAATGGGAAAGGATCTGGGAGTCCTAGTAGGTCACAGGCTCATTTTTTTCCACAACCACAACAAGGATTGATTTATTTCTTGTTAAACTCACATTCCAACTTGTGTCAAAAGCAGAGATTGGTCTTATCACATGGACAGACCATGCTCCTTTATCTAAAAGATATTTACTATACCATTTAACAAAAAACATCTCTGTGTTGAGGCGTAACTCTGCTTTGCTTACAAACACAGGCTACAGGGACCAAACCAATCAAGAATTGCTTTCCTTTTTTCAAACTAATATTGCTGTTGAGGATTTTTTTTAATGTGGGAGCACGCATAAGGCCTTCATGAGAGGTGTACTCATTGAAAAACAACACAAACAGAGCCTTGATGTTAACACATGAGTGACTTTATAAGCTACACCATAAGTTGCTGCTATGTCTAATGCTGGCCATACACTATTTGAAAAATAGTTTGAACCCAGTTTCAAAAGACGAATATTTGGCCGTGAGAGCAAACGATAGTGCCATCATGTAATGACCGATGGATCGTTCAATGGACATAAATGAATCAATTTTTTGTTCATTTTTTCACATATACCTAGTGCAAACAGTCTGGATGAAAAATACATTAACCTTTCAATTTATCATTCGTTTGGCAGAAAATTTCCAAACTTGTCCTTCATTTTTTTGGCTCAAAAACATCCCAACCGTTTACCGATTTGTGCCCATTAACTGGCTGCAAAATTAACAAACTGTCTAAATGACCGATTTTTAGTATATGGCTGGATTAGTCAATATGACTTTCTACTTAGAAGATTGAAACTTGTTACACCCAATACAACAAAGCAGGAGCCTTTCTAGTGAATCAATTTAAGCATAAACAAACTAAGCCCAAAACTGCATTTTTTATCAAACCTTATTAGAGCAAACGCACAATCCCCCTGGACATGGCTAATTCTTTTAGAAAATTCTATGCCTCTCTTTATGATTTAAAAGATTCCTCAGATTTACTCCTGTAGCCATGGCCCTGACCCCTAGAGGCCTAATAGTGAGCTCTAGAGTCAGGGAGAGCTGACATCCATCTTCACAGTGTGGGTTACAAGGAATAGTGTGGTGTAGATAGAGTAAGTTGGGTGCCAGATACTTTGAGAATGCAAAAAGTGATTTATTGTGTCTTAACAGAACTGGGGAGAAAGGGTTAAGGCCTGAACACCTTTAAGCAGATGCAAAATACTTGGCAGACTTGGAGACAAAAATAGGAATATAAGAACAGCTATACAGTTCAAGGGCCTTTAAGCTGAATTGCGGCAAACTGTATCTGTAAACCGCTGTCTCCTATAGCAACTGATCTGGTAACTTCAACTCCAATACAGATCACAACTCACATTATCCCACTGTAGATCCTCTCACTGATCTCCCAGTCTCTCACTGTATTCTTCAGATCCCATCCCAACTGGATCCCTTGAGCTCCTTCACAACTATCCTGCTGTAGTTTCCAAGTGTCACCCACAGTGTCCCGCTGGGTCCCTGACTTGGCTCTTCCGCTTACCTGCTGAATCCTTTGCAAGTGTCACCCACACTGTTCCGCTGGGTCCCTAGCTTGACTCTGCTGGAGCTTTCCCAACTTCTTCACCGTCCCTGGCTAGTGAAAAAGGCTGCTCTGGTACTTCTTCAATCTCCACAGAACCTTGCCTCTGATAACTAGAGAGACTGTCCCTTGCTGGCGACTGTGTCCCCTTTACCTCTGACTCTGGTTCTCACTTGCCTTTGTCGACAGAAGTGGTCATCTCTGACAGCAACTGTTTTCCTTCACCTGTGGCAACTACTTAGTTCTTCAGCCAACAGAACCCTTTCCAAGCCTGAAGCCCCAACCCTATGCTGCCTGCAACCTGGATAGGCCTCAGACTGCCTAGCAGCCACATACTCCCGGATAGTCCTCAGGCTTCTGGCCTAGCAGCCAGGAGCTTTTCAACACACATCTACCCAGACAGCCATCCAGGTGGCATCGAACCCCGATCACCTGACCCCTCCCAAATAAATAGGCTCTCCCAGCAGCCCAAGGGCAAAGAAACCCACCAATTGGCTGAGACAACCCATCCACTCCTAGTCCAGATTTACTAAGCCCTTGTCAATCTAATGCCACAGGTAACAATGCCACCTAGGTGCATCAAACCCAGATTTAGGAATAGGTCAGTGGACCTCCCTAACAATTAGCCAGGCTGGTTACCGCCGAGCCAACTAAATTTGTTAGTAACCCTGCCTAACACCAGGGTGCTACTCCCTTCTACCAATAATCAGATAAAAAACTTTCTAGATTCTATTAATCTTCCTAAGATCTCTCCCGAGCAATTAACTCTTCTCTGACATTTTGCTGTTAAAGAATTAGGAGTAATAATCCATAACATTTCTTCCCATAAACCTCCTAAAGCTTGAAAGGCTATACTATTGAATATTTCAAAATGTTTGAGGCTGTTCTCTCTCCCTTCTTATGTGCAATAGCAAACTATCAGGAACCATAAACCAGACGGAGACAGAAAATGCAGTTAAAATCACACCTTTAATAAAATAGCAAAAAAAACGTAAAAAGAAAACACTTTATTAATGGTATTCTGAAACAAGAGAAACCCTTACTGAACCTGCTAATTTCCAACCAATCTCCAGATATAAAAATATATACTAATCACATATCTAACAGATTACAACTCCTTATACCCAGTTTAATACACCTGGATGCAACTGGTTTGATCAATGGTCATCAATTGCCTGATGACTCTGGGAGATTTATTGATCTCAATCAATGGGCTGATCAGCATTGAACACCTTTTCTGCTTTGATCTTAGATGCAGAGAAGGCATTCAACAGAATATACTGGTGGTACCTTAAATTAGTATTGATTAAATTTGGTCTGGCAGTGGTGTACAGAGCACACAATACAGTGCAGCTGTATTGCAGTTGGAACCAAGGAACTTTTCAAAATCAGCGTGGAGTCAGCAGGGCCCTGCACCTGCGGAGCTCTGCGGTGCGATGCAGTAAGGTGGCTGCCCTTAAGTTGCCCCCTTGTGGACATCCTGCCGCATTGGAGTTGTGTCCCCTCCTCCTCCTCCTATCTTTTCTCAGGCACCCAAGTACAGTCTGTGACCTCATCATCCCTTCCCTCCTCATCACTGGAGAAAACTTGGCAGTATGCTGCAGTTGGGGGAACATGACTGCCAGTTTCTTGTCCTTCTTAGGCACCCCCTCTCTCTAGGCTCACGTTACTCCCTTCCTCAACCTGGGGACCACCATCAGAGCCTTCAAATCGCTGCGTATCCTCCAGCAGCACAGCATGTACCCAACACTGTGGTCGAATAATTCTGGGGACTCCTTCATGAATGATGGTGGGGCTACGGAAGGAGTGACAAGGGGCCAGTGGAATAGGCTGCTTTGGCAGGTGCGTTGGAAGGCAAACTACTCTGAGCCTGGGTGACAGAGGATGAGGAGGATGAGGATGGCTTTGTTATCCACTCCACCAACTCTTCTGCATGTTCTGGCTCAATAACACGGCCAGCAGCAGAAAAAAAGGACAAGCGTGCCCAATGGCCACCTGCAGAGGATACACCATGTCCACGACCAGCACTGTTGACTGTAGACACAGAGGCTGCTTGCCCTCTTTTAGTGGCCTGTGAGCGTCTGTCTCTCCCTGGTGGCCTTCCGGACATGGTGTATATTTTGTTTTGCAACACCACACTACACTGTATTGTGCACTGTGTACGCCACCAGAAGTGTAGTAGCAAATGCACTATGGCTGCACTGTATTGTAATTACAATTTTTGATCTAATATTTCACAGCAGGGCACGTTCCTGTGCCCACCATGAGTAACTGTGAGGGCTTAAAGTGTTGTGGCACCACCACCAAAGGCCCAATTTTTCAGCCCCTGTTTAACAGGGGTGTGTAATTACAATTTTTGATCTAATATTTCACAGCAGAGCCCATTCCTGCGCCCACTAAGAGTAACTGTGAGGGCTCACAGTGTTGTGGCACCACCACCACTACCAAAGGCTCAATTTTTCTGCTTCTGTTTAACAGGGGCATGTAAATACAATTTTTCATCTAATATTTCACAGCAGGGCCCATTCCTGTGCTCAACAAGAGTATCTGTGAGGGGTTTGTCAGAAACCATGAAATCAGGCCGAGACATAAGTACAGTTAAATCACACTTGTTTAATAATAAAAGTAAGAAGAACAAACGTAGTAAAAAATCATAGCCAAAGTTCAGTAACCGGAACGGATAGTCAGCCAAGCCAGAAGTCAGGGATCAATGTAGTGGAACAGCAAGCAGGATTTGGAGCCAGAAGGAATGTCAGCAAAGCAAGTCTTGAACAGGATTGCAGGAGTTTCTGTGATGTAGACGAAGGCAAAGGCAGAGATCCACTGGGCTGAACAGCTTAAGTAGGCAGGAGTGATGAGCAGGATATCATCAACAGCTGAGTACCTGTGGAGAGATAGGAGCTGGCAATTAGCCGACAGCTGAGCGGCCAGCTCTGAGAAGGAAGGGCTGAGCCCAGCCCTGACAGTCTCCCTTCCTCAATGACCCCACCCCCTCGGAGGACCACCAGGCTTGAGGGGAAAATGTCTATGGAAATCACGGAGGAAGACAGGGGCATGTATGTCCGAGGATGAGACCCAAGAGCATTCCTCCAGACCGTACCCCTTCCAATGTACCAGATACTGTATGCGCCCACGGAACCTACAGGAGTCAACAATGGACTGTACTTCATACTCCTCATGGTTCTCAACCTGTACAGGGTGAGGACATGGCACCGAGGTGGTAAAGCTGTTGCAGACCAAAGGTTTTAATAAGGAGAAATACATTTGAAACATATATATTATAAGGAAGGTCTAATGTGTAAGTCACTGGGTTAATTCTGCGAAGAATACTGAAAGGCCCAATAAACAGAGGTACGAACTTCAGTGAGGGAACACAAAGTCAGAGGTTGCGAGATGACAGCCAGACCCTGTCCCCAACCTGGTAGGAAGGCGCAGGCAGGCATCTGCGGTCAGAATGGAGTTTGTACCTATCATTAGCATGTCGCAAAATCTTTTGGATTTGTGCCCAAGTGGAACGAAGACCAGGGAGATGCTCCTCTAATGCATTATAACTCTGCGGAACAAATGAGTCAGGCAACATGGAAGGTTGGAAACCATAGTTTGCCATGAACGGGGACAATCTGGTAGCAGAATTCAAGGTACTATTGTGAGCAAACTCTGCCCATGTTAATAAGACCAGACCAGTTGTTATGATGGTCAGAAATATAGCAACGTAGGAATTGCTCCAAGGACTGATTGGCTTGTTCTGCGGCCCCATTAGACTGCGGGTGATATGAAGAGGAAAAAGGCAAGCTGAATTCCCAACTGTGCCCAAAAGGCTCACCAGAACCAGGAAACAAACTGACTGCCCCTGTTTGAGACAATCACTTTGGGTAGCCCATATAAGCAAAAGATCTCCAGAGCAAAAATGGAAGCCAGTTCCTTAGAAGTGGGCAACTTCTTAAGGGGAATACAATGAGACATTTTTGAAAACCGGTCAACCACCATAAGGATAACTGTGTTGCCCTGGGAGTCAGGTAACTCCACAATGAAATCCATAGACAGGTGGATTCCGGGGCCTTTCTCCATTGGGTATGGATTGTAGGAGGCCCACTAGAAGATGTCGTGGAGTCTTACTCTGAGCACCAGGCAGCTACGAAGATGGTTACATCAGCACATAGACTAGGCCACCAGACTTGCTGGGAAATGGCCCAAAAGAGTTGATTCTTCCCAGGGTGGCCAGCAGCCTTGGGAAAATGGTCTGGAGCTTGGCAGTACGGAGACTCTCTGGGACAAAGCAATGGTCACAAGGTTTCTCAGGAGGAGCATGGACCTGAGCAGCAAGAATTTTGTCACCCAAAGAAGAAGTGAGACTGGTGCAAACCGTAGCCAGAATACAATCAGGAGAAATTACAGGAACTGGAACCAACTCCATTTTGGAAGTTGAGGAAAATTGTTGTGTTAAAGCGTTAGCCCTTACATTCTTAGTACTGGGTAGGGATGAGCTTCGAGTTCAAGTTGAACTCATGTTCGACTCGAACATTGGCTGTTCACCAGTTCGCCAAACAGCGAACAATTTGGGGTGTTCGCGGCAAATTCGAAAGCCGTGGAACACCCTTTAAAAGTCTATGGGAGAAATCAAAAGTGCTAATTTTAAAGGCTTATATGCATGGTATTGTCATAAAAAGTGTTTGGGGACCTGGGTCCTGCCCCAGGGGACATGGATCAATGCAAAAAAAAGTTTTAAAAACAGCCGTTTTTTCAGGAGCAGTGATTTTATCAATGCTTAAAGTGAAAAAATAAAAGTATAATATTCCTTTAAATAAACCCCAAAGCACCCTCCCAATGTTGAGGGCATGTGGCCTGGTATGGTTCAGGAGGGGGGGCGCTCTCTCCTCCCCCCTTTTTTTCCTGCGGTCTGCCAGGTAGGGTGCTCGGATAAGGGTCTGGTATGGATTTTTGGGGGGACCCCACGCCATTTTTTTTTATTTTGGCACGGGGTTCCCCCTAAAATCCATACCAGACCTGAAGGGCCTTTCCATGCCGTTTTTATCAATGAACTTTTATGTGTATTGTCGGACCGGCAATTCATTAATAGCCATGAGTAGTTTTAAATGACTTTTTTTCCTTTGAAATGTCATTTTACTGTCAGACTGTTCTAAACACGGGAAACATGTGCCCCTTTACAGGCATACTATAGACACCCCCCAGGTATGAAATTTAAAGGAATATTACACTTTTTTTGTTTCACTTTAAGCATTGATAAAATCACTGCTCCCGAAAAAACGGCCGTTTTTAAAACTTTTTTTTGCATTGATCCGTGTCCCCTGGGGCAGGACCCAGGTCCCCAAACACTTTTTATGACAATAACTTGCATATAAGCCTTTAAAATTAGCACTTTTGATTATTCATGTTCGTGTCCCATAGACTTTAACGGTGTTCGCGTGTTCGAACAAATTATTTGCCTGTTCACAAGTTCTGGTGAGAACCGAACAGGGGGGTGTTCGGTTCATCCCTAGTACTGGGTAAGAATGAGACAATGTAATTGAAACTTGACAAGAATAGAGCCCATCACGCCCTTCTGGGAGAGAGGCATTTAGCCTCAGACAAGAATGTGAGATTCTTTTGGTCAGTAAAAATGAGAACTGGCACAGTGGTACCTTCAAGGAGATGTCTCCATTCTTTCAGGGCTAAAATGATCACCAACAGCTCTCTGTCACCAATCTCTTAATTGCACTCCGCAGGTGACAATTTCTTGGAAAAGTAGCCACAAGGGTGCATAGCGTTCTCAGAGGTAGGAAGTTGAGACAGAAGGGCGCTGACACCAGCCTCAGAAGCATCAATCTCAAGGATAAAAGGTAACTTAAGATCAGGATGTGCCAACACAGGAGCAGAAACAAAGGCAGCCTTGAGACTCTCAAAGACCTCGATGGACTCCGGAGACTAACTCTGTGGGTTACCGTCCTTTCTGGTCATATCAGTCAGGGGCTTGACCAGAAACGAGAAGTTCCGAAATAAATTTCTGATAATAGTTGGCAAAGTCCAGGAAACACTGCAGAAGAAGTAAACCCATAGGTCGGGGCCACTTTAGGACTGCCGAAAGTTTCTCTGGGTCCAGCAAAAAACCAGCAGTGGAAATGACATAACTCAGGAATTTAACCTGTTCACGATGGAACGCGCACTTCTCCAGTTTGAGATAGAGATTGTTCTCTCTTAGTTTCTGAAGCACAAGACAGACATCTGTGTGGTGGCTCTCCAGGGACTTGGAAAATATGAGGATATCATTGAGATAAACCACCACACAAACTGCAACAAATCTCAGAGGACATCCTTAAAAAATTCCTGGAAAACTGCCGGGGAGTTACAAAGGCCAAAAGGCATTACGAGGTACTCATAATGGCCTGCTCTGGTATTAAACGTAGATTTCCAATCGTTGCCCTCCTTAATCCTCACGAGATTATATGACCCTCTCAAATGAAGCTTCATGAAAACCGTCGGTCCCTTGAGGTGGTCAAATAACTAGGTAATCAGTGGAATCGGATAGGCATTCTTAATCGTGAAACGGCTAAGACCCCTTTAATCAATACAAGGTCTCAGTTCACCACTCTTCTTCACAAACAAGAAACCAGCACCAGCAGGAGACGAGGATTCGCGAATGAGACCTCGAGAAAGTGCGTCTGCAACATACTCCTCCATGGCCTTATCCTCCAAGACCGACAAAGGGTAAACCCGACCACAAGGGGGTATGGCACCAGGCTGAAGGTCAATTACGCAATCATACGGCTGGTGTGGAGGCAAACTACCAGCTTGACTTTTGTCAAAGACACCACTAAAATTTCAGTACTTCTCCGGCAGGGAGGAGAGTGAAAAGGTGCACAGGACCTTGGCTACCTTCTGGAAGCATGTCTCACTGCATTGTGGTGACCAGGAGAGAACCTCAGCATGGAGCCAATAAAAGATGGGTTGTGCCTCTGTAACCAAGGATAACCAATAATCAGCAGAACCTTAGGTGAGGAAATAACTTGGAATTGGATTATCTCATGGTGAATAGCCCCTATACAGCCACAAACTCAGGGTAGCTCAAGACAACAGGTTTTTGTGTCTCCCACAGAGGGTTTGCCCAGGCCAAGGCTCTCTCAGAAAGCAAAGATATCACAAAACCTACTTTGCTTCTGTCTGTAAGAAATGCCTGGGACAGCATCTCAAAGTATATCTCAACCTGGTTGAGAAACCCTCTGCATTGAACTGGATCACCCCCAAATGGCTGGGGAAGCGGAGTGGAACCAGACATACCTCTTATAGACGTAATACATGTGGTGGGTGCCTGCACACAGACTGGAGCAGCAGCAGGGTCGGCCTGCTACATAGGTTGTACCGGGGTGCCCACAGTGGGAGATTCCTGGTGAGCTGTGCGACCAAGGAGCGTTTGTAACGCCATGGCAAACTGATTCATGCAGTGACCCAGTTAATCCAATCTGATAAATTATTACCAACAAGTGGATTGACTGCTTCTTCTGAATTCATGGCCTTGACCTACTCTCAGAAACCATGAAATCAGGCTGAGACAGAAGTACAGTGAAATCACACTCGTTTAATAATAAAAGTAAAAAGAACAAACGTAGTTAAAACAGCCAAATTTCAGTACTGGAATGGATAGTCAGCCAAGCCAGAAATCAGGGATAAATGTAGTGGAACAGCAAGCAGGATCTGGAGCCAGAAGGGATGTCAGCAAAGCAAGTCTTGAACAGGAGGGCAGGAGATAGTTTCTGTGATGTAGAGGGTGAAAGCAGCGATCCACTGGGCTGAACAGCTTAAGTAGGCAGGAGTGACGGGCAGGATATCAACAGCTGAGTACCTGTGGAGAGATAGGAGCTGGCAATTAGCCGTCAGCTGAGCGGCCAGCTCTGAGAAGGAAGGGCTGAGCCCAGCCCTGACAGGGTTACAGTGTTGTGGCACCATCCCCACCACCACCAAAGGCTCCATTTTTCTTCCCCTGTTTAACAGGGGCATGTAATTACAATTCTTGATCTAATATTTTACAGCAGGGCCTGTTCTTGCACCCACCAAGAGTAACTGTGAGGGCTTACAGTGTTGTGGCACCACCACCACCAAAGGCCCAATTTTTCTGCCCCTGTTTAACAGGGGCATAAAATTACAATTTTTGATAAAGTATTTCACAGCAGGGCCTGTTCTTGCACTCACCAAGAGTAACTGTGAGGGCTTACAGTGTTCTGGTACCACCAGCACCTAAGGCCCAATTTTCTGCAGCGTATATAGGGCAGGCTGTATAGTATAAATACTTCTGTTCAGAGTATATAGTGCCTGGGGGCCCCCACGCCATTTTTTTTAAATTTAGGTGCGGGGTTCCCCTTAATATCCATACCAGACCCAAAGAGCCTGGTAATGGGCTGGGGCGGGGGGTGGGAACCCATGCCATTTTTCTTAATCATTTTCATCTATATTATTGGAAAATATGCGCTGCGCTTGAGTAACCCCAAAAAATATATAAATAAATTAACACAATCCTACTATGTGCATGTATATCAAACTGTACAGCAATAATTCTGTCCTATTATACATAAAGTGCAATATGCGAGATAAGTGTATAGAAATTAATATTGAAATAAACAATAAAGTGCATAGATAAAAGAAGTGCTTATTGCTCCATAAAAGACATCTTGCCTGCCCTGATAAGTTATTAAAAATAACAAGTGAGAAAAGTTCTATATAGCACTCCAAATCAGTGCGTGCAGGTGATGTCCAACTGTGATATGAAATCAGTGTGTGCAGGTGATGTCCAACTGTGATATCAATCATCATGCCGAAATATCCTGAGTGTTGCAAACCATGCTCCGGTGCACTTCAGTAGCCCCCTTAAGCTAATGTGCTCACCTCAGAGCGTGTGACCCAGCTGCTACCCTGAGTCAAAACACGCTTTGGAGCCACCCCCGGGCTCAGTATTGGTATCAGATATATTCCTCCAGCTGGAAACAATGTGGCTCCAGCTCTCCAAGACAGGTGTATTCACCACAGCTTCTCCTCACCACCTCATCTATATTGCCGAGACCTGACAATACATTACAACCGCGAGCAGTTTTAAATGACTTTTTTCCTTTAGAAATGTCATTTTGCTGTGGTATTGTTGTAAACATGGGAAACTGTGTCATTTTACAGGCATACTATGGACATCCCCCCCCCGGCATGATATTTAAAGGAATATTTAATTTTTATTGTTTCACTTTAAGCATTATGAAAATCACTGCTCCTGAAAAAACAACCGTTTTTAAAACTATTTTTGCATTGATACATGTCCCTTGGGGCAGGACCCGGGTCCCAAACACTTTTTATGGCAATAACTTGCATATAAGCCTTTAAAATTAGCACTTTTGATTTTTCATGATCGTGTCCCATAGACTTTAACAATGTTTGCGTGTTCGAACAAACTTTTTTGCATGTTCACATGTTCTGCTGTGAACCAGGGGGTGTTCGGACTCATCCCTACTGAGGACTGGTGCCCAGAACTGGACAGCATACTCTAGGTGTGGCTGGACCAGAGTCTTGTAGAGTGGGTGAATTATCACTTTATCCCCGGAGTTAAACCCTTTTTTAATGCATGCCAGTATTCTGTTTGCTTTGCTAGCAGCAGCTTGGCATTGCTAAATGTTATTTAAAATATTTTTTAATGTTTCACTTTAAATAACAAATACAAACATTTCTGTGCTGTTCCCTAAACCCCTCAGCCCAAGCTGCTGTATAAACATATAAATATTATTATGAAACTTTATAAGCAAATTACAGTGCTACTCCTAATTAAATATATAAAAATAATTCAAACCCTAATAAATATTCTAAACAAAGAAATGCATTATATCAATGCTTTAATACTTAAATAAATATATTACAATTTTTAATAATTCAGAACAGATAATTCTGTGCAAAACCAATAAAGCTGCTCCCACTATGTATGAATGAGAACAGGGGGCACCTTTGGACAGCAGAATTGTGTGTGTGTGTGCGTGAGGGGGTGGGGTGGGGGGGTTAGATGTACTAGCAGATTTTAGCAGATTTACACACACTAACAAATTGAGGCCAAACTCCTCCTAACACTTTATAAGCATTTACAGCAAACATTTTTTGCTTTTGATATAAACTTTTTACATAAATAAAAGGTGATCATGGTAAGCACCCCTTGTCAGTTTTAAATGGTTTGCCTCATCTCTGTAACTGATATATCTGCGGGACAGCTTGTTCTTTTCAAAAACAACACACTTACTGGCTGGATCACCAGCTGAAAATAGAAGAAAGAAAGCCTAAAAAAGAAAATAAATGTAGTTATCACATCTAAGAATTAGTAAGGTGCCTTATAATGTTTACTTTTGGGTATAATACTGCTCTAAAATAGAAAGTGTAATGGTCAGAGTAAGGATGACTGGTTCTTTTAGATGGATTCTAATGTTTCTGTGTAATCACATGTGCAGTAGACCCCTTTCACATCTCTATTTTATCGCAGTGCATTAGCACATGAGTAAAGGCATTGGATTTATTTTAAATGGCATGTCGATGTATAGCAAAGAAAGAAAAACTGCACCTGTGTTTTTTTTTTGTTTTTGTTTTTTCAATACCCCACAAAGCTCCACATGTACATTGTGGCGCGCCACAGTACAGGTCCATTGGCACTTACTGTACTTGTGTGTTGTGCCCTTCTAAGTGAATTGGTACCACAATGCAACAGACTGAGTGCTGAGCATAGTGGTAATGTGCGCTATTGAAGCTACCCCAAAGCCGCGTACACACGAGCAGAATGTCCGACTGAAAAAGTCCAACGGAGTCTTTTCATTGTCTATTCCGATCGTGTGTATGACTCATTGGACCTTCTTCTTTTGAAAATTTTGATGGACCTAGAAATGGAACATGTTCTAAATATTTCTGAAGGAACCAATTCCTATCGGGAAAACCACCCGTCTGTATGCTGTTCCGACTGACCAAAACCGACGCATGCTCTGAAGCAAGTACGAGACGGAAGCTATTGGCTACTGGCTATTGAACTTCCTTTTTCTAGTCTCCTCGTACGTGCTGTACGTCACCGCGTTCTGGGCGGTCTGACTTTGTTTGGCCTTTGGTTTGACCATGTGTAGGCAAGACTGCTTGAATGGAGTTCTGTCGGAGTTCCGTCGGAGAAACCTTCAGAGTTTATTCTGACGGCAAAACCGGTCATGTGTACTCGGCATTAAGGATAAATTCACTTTAAGAAGAATAGCCATCTGGATAGTTTTTGAAGAAAGGGTTGTGAGGGGACACAGGTCATTGGACATTATAGTAAAGTGAAGTATATGTTTAAAAGGAGAGGGATCTGAAGGGTAAATGCATTCAAAGTACATTTATCCTTTATACCACAGGTCACTATCAGAAATTACTTAGCTCTTCCATGTTATGCCCCGTACACATGGTCGGACTTTGTTCGGACATTACGACAACAAAATCCTAGGATTTTTTCCGACGGATGTTGGCTCAAACTTGTCTTGCATACACACGGTCACACAAAGTTGTCGGAAAATCCGATCGTTCTAAACGCGGTGACGTAAAACACGTACGGACTATAAACGGGGCAGTGGCCAATAGCTTTCATCTCTTTATTTATTCTGAGCATGCGTGGCACTTTGTCCGTCGGATTTGTGTACACGCGATCGGAATTTCTGACTTATCCTGACTTATCCTGCTCTCAAACTTTGTGTGTCGGAAAATCCGATGGAAAATGGGTGATGGAGCCTACACACGGTCGGAATTTCCGACAACAAGGTCCTATCACACATTTTCCGTCGGAAAATCCGACCGTGTGTACGGGGCATTAGTATCATCTCCTGGTTTGCCTTGTTCTGTACTCTATATGCTTCTGCTTTACTATGGAATAAAGATTCAAAATAAATAATTTGTGACAAAAACATAAGGGCTGTCATTGCTGACATTTACTATTGAAAATTCTAGTTGCCTAAATTCAACTCTAATGCCCCGTACATACGGTCTGACATTGATCGGACATTCCAACTACAAAATCAATGGATTTTTTCTGACGGATGTTGGCTCAAACTTGTCTTGCATACACACAGTCACACATAGTTGGCGGAAAATCCAATTGTTCTGTACGTGGTGACCTAAAACACATACGTCGGGTCTATAAATGGGGCAGTAGCCAATAGCTTTCGTCTCTTAATTTATTCTGAGCATGCGTGGCACTTTGTGCGTCGGATTTGTGTACACACGATCAGAATTTCCGACAACGGATTTTGTTGTCGGAAAATTTTATAGCCTGCTCTCAAACTTTGTGTGTCGGAAATTCCGATGGAAAATGTGTGATGGAGCCCACACACTTTCGGAATTTCCGACAAAATCGGAAAATCTGACCGTGTGTACAGGGCATAGGTCCAATGTGTTGAGTCACTAACCTGAAAAAAAAGAATGCAGTAAATGGCTGCTGACATGCTGATATTTCTAATCAAGAAGCTACTCATTGACTCGGAAATGGACTGAAGCCAATTGTTTTGCACAATAACCAGATGATCAAATATTTTAAAAAACATGTTAACAATTGCAATCCATATACAAGATGTGTCCAGAAAGTAATGAGAATGATATTTTAAAAATTATTTTATTGAAAAATTTTACAATTGAACATTGTCTCTTAGATTGTAAGCTGTAAGGAGCAGGGCCCTCTGTTTCCTACTGTATTAAAGTGTATTGTATTTGTACTGTCTACCCTCAAGTTGTAAAGAGCTGCGTAAACTGTTGGTGTTATATAAATCGTGTATAATAATAATAAAATTGTCTCCTTCAAACTATGCACCTTGTAAGTATTCACAACGCTCCCGGTGATTTTTCAATTTTTTAAGCATCCCCGGAAGTCTTCAAGTGGGATGGCGTTAAGCTCATTCATGGGGCGAGGTGATGTGGTTATGAACTTTGTTTCTTTTTCTTGGGATCATACTCAAACACCCAGGATTCATCTCCCATGATCACTCAAATCAAAAACAGGCTCACTTTCCAAACAGGCCAACAGGTCTGGGCAAACAAGTTGTCAGTGTGTCGGAGCTGGGCTCAGCCCTTCCTTCTCTGAGCTGGCCGCTCAACTGTCAGCTAATTGCCAGCTCCTATCTCTCCACAGTGACTCACCTGTTGATGATATCCTGCTCATCAGTCCTGCCTACTTAAGCCTTCCAGCCCAGATGATCTCTGCCTTTGCCTTGGTCACATCTCTAGAGACGCTCTCCTGTGTTCCCGTTAAAGACTTGCTTGGCTGACATTCCTTCTGGCTCCAGATCCTGCTTGCTGTTCTACTATGCTCATCTCTGGCTCCCTGATGTTTTGGCTTGTCTGACTAAAATCATTTAAGTTCATTTTTTCCTCATTAATGTACACACAGCACCCCATATTGACAGAAAAACGCAGAATTGTTGACATTTGTGCAGATTTATTAAAAAAGAAAAACTGAAATATCACATGGTCCTAAGTATTCAGACCATTTGCTCAGTATTTAGTAGAAGTACCCTTTTGATCTAATACAGCCACAAGTCTTTTTGGGAAAGATGCAACAAGTTTTTCACACCTGGATTTGGGGATACTCTGCCATTCCTCCTTGCAGATCCTCTCCAGTTCTGTCAGGTTGGATGGTAAACTTTGGTGGACAGCCGTTTTTAGGTTTCTTCAGAGATGCTCAATTGGGTTTAAGTCAGGGCTCTGGCTGGGCCATTCAAGAACAGTCACGGAGTTGTTGTGAAGCCACTCCTTCATTATTTTAGCTGTGTGCTTAGGGTCATTGTCTTGTTGGAAGGTAAACCTTTGGCCCAGTCTGAGGTCCTGAGCACTCTGGAGAAGGTTTTCACCCAGGATATCCCTGTACTTGGCCGCATTCATCTTTCCCTCGATTGCAACCAGTGATCCTGTCCCTGCAGCTGAATAACACCCCACAGCATGATGCTGCCACCACCATGCTTCACTGTTGGGACTGTATTGGACAGGGGATGAGCAGTGCCTGGTTTTCTCCACATGTACCGCTTAGAATTAAGGCCAAAAAGTTTTATCTTGGTCTCATCAGACCAGAGAATCTTATTTCTCACCATCTTGGAGTCCTTCAGGTGTTTTATAGCAAACTCCATGCTGGCTTTCATATGCCATAAAGTCTGCCATAAAGCCCCGACTGGTGGAGGGCTGCAGTGATGTTTGACTTTCTACAACTTTCTCCCATCTTGTGACTGCATCTCTGGAGCTCAGCCACAGTGATCTTTGAGTTCTTCTTTACCTCTCTCACCAAGGCTCTTCTCCCCCGGTAGCTCAGTTTGGCCGGACAGCCAGTTCTAGGAAGGGTTCTGATCATCCCAAACATCTTCCAATTAAGGATTATGGAGGCCACTGTGCTCTTAGGAACCTTAAGTGCAGCAGAAATTTTTTTGTAACCTTGGCCACATCTGTGCCTTGCCACAATTCTGTCTTTAAGCTCTTCAGGCAGTTCCTTTGACCTCATGATTCTCATTTGCTCTGACATGCACTGTGAGCTGTAAGGTCTTATATAGACAGGTGTGTGGCTTTCCAAATCAAGTCCAATCAGTATAATCAAACACAGCTGGACTCAAATGAAGGTGTAGAACCATCTCAAGAAAGATCAAAAGAAATGGACAGCATCTGAGTTAAATATAAGAGTGTCACAATAAAGGGTCTGAATACTTAGGACCATGTGATAATTAAGTTTTTCTTTTTTAATAAATCTGCAAAAATGTCAACAATTCTGTGTTTTTCTGTCAAGATGGGGTGCCGTGTGTACATTAATGAGGAAAAAAATGAACTTAAATGATTTTAGCAAATGGCTGCAATATAACAAAGAGTGAAAAATTGATGAGATGCAATGAGTTACATTTTCATTTTAGGTTAAGCTACACTTCTTTAAATGCAAGTGTCATGTGGTAAGGAATTTCAATTTGCCATGGAGTTTGTTTGCACTCAGCTTTTGTAAGCATGACAAAGGGGAGCCTGGTGCTGTATATGTTTCTTCTGTTATGTCATAAGCCCAGCATACTATCACAGGCATGTACATGTGTCAGTAGGAAAAAAAGGACCACAGGCTTTCAGATAAATGAGCTTGCTATGATTGTGCACACAGGCTCATGAATTTCCCCCCAAAATTACAATCCTGGGTAAAGAGTGTGCATTTCAGAAGTGACCGAACACATTAACAAATACAATAATGACATAGTTATCTAAATAGGAAATCTGATAGAAAGTTGGGGGGAGTTGTTTATATTAGAGATATGCTCCTTTTCTCTCATGCTGTGTCCATGTGTAGGTTCTTTGCTGATTTAAGTAAATTTGCATGCATACTAACCTATGTAACAATAGTGCTCATAGGAGACGGATGTTTCTGTTATCTATACCTGCCTTGAGAGTTAGAGTAGTACATTAGAAAGCAGAAATTTCAATCAGCACAAATGAAGCAAATCACAATTATCAATTGAAATCTTTGAGACCATGGATTGAAAGAGAGGTGCATGCAACTAAAAAAACAAACATTCATACCTAGTTGGCTGCAGCTGTCTTACTCTGGCTCTACACTGAGAACTGGGTGATAAAAAAACACTGATTGCTCAGTTCTCGGTCAGTCACCAACTCTCTGCTATGCACCTCAAGAGTTTAGTGGAACATTGGACTGTGGAGGGGGCTCAGGCTCTCAGCACGCTGCTAAGAGATTGAGCCAACTGCAGGTCAGGCATCTGGGCAGATTCCAACATTATTGTCGGAATCCCTGCAGAGCCTGGACCAGCTTTGTGACATCAGCCGACAGCGGGCTTTAACCTGATGTTTGGCTGAATTTGGGTCACAGCAGTACAGAACTAAGTGCACTCCTGTGACCCACAGGAGAAGTAGAGCCAAAACAACTTTGGCCATGCTTTTTATTTTAAGTTTTACTAAATGCAGGACCTTGCATTCACTATATCTGGTTCCCCACAGTACACAGAACATGGACAATTAATTATTTTAGTAAATATAAACTGCTAAATACCTTTTCAGATCAGCAGTTAGAGCAGTCTTGTGACTTCTAGCAGTGTCCAGCCAAGCATTGGTTAAAGCTTGTAGAGTTTTCTGACTGCCCTATAAAACTGCAAGACCCCCGACTCTCTGTCTAGACAGTGCTGATTGGCCCTGTGATTATCACATGCACTCTCCCAAGAAGGAAAACCCCTCTAGCAATATACACCAAACTGAGCATGTGCAGCCTAACTCCATAGGCTTTGTGTTATCAGGAAATTATCAGAGGACAGTGGAAGGAGGGGAGGATCTGTACATACAAGATCAAACAGCCTTTTTACACAATGCAGAGGATTAATCCCCTAGGTTCCACAGTGAGTATAACAAGCATGCTTTACTGCATATACAGATTGATTTTACTGTTGTGGGTTTAGAAACACCTTAACCGCTAGATATACGTCGGCAGAATGGCACAGCTGGGCAAAGTAACGTACCTTACTTTGAATTTCCCGCTGTGCACGAGCGCTCGCACGCCTGCCGCAAGCTCCGTGACTGTGCCCGCAGGACCTGCGGACTCGATGTCTGCTGGGTGCCCTCAATTGTGTCATGGAGCTGAAGAATGGGGAGATGCCAGTGTAAACACAGCATCTCCCCGTTCTGCATAGTGACAGGACACTGATCGTCTACTCCCTCTCATCGGGAGCAGTTATCAGTGTTATGTCACTGCTAGCCCATCCCCCAGACAGTTAGAATCACTCCCTAGGATACACTTAACTCCTTCACTGCCCCCTAGTGGTTAACCCCTTCACTGCTGGTGACATTTTTACAGTAATCAATGCAATTTTATAGCATTGATCGCTGTATTATTGCCAATGGTCCCAAAAATGTGTCAAAATTGTCCGATGTGTCCACCATAATGTCACAGTCACGATAAAAATTGCTGACCGCCGCCATTACTAGTAAAAAAAATAATTAATAAAAATGCCATAAAACTATCCCCTATTTTGTAGACGCTATAACTTTTTCACAAACCAATCAATAAATGCTTATTGTGATTTTTTTACCAAAAATGTGTCGAAGAATACGTATCGGCCTAAACTGAGGAAAAAAAAAGTTTTTTTTATATATTTTTTGGGGATATTTATTATAGCAAAAAGTAAAAAATAATGCGTTTTTTTCGTAATTGTCGCTTTTTTTGTTTATAGCGCAAAAAATAAAAACCACAGAGGTGATCAAATACCACCAAAAGAAAGCTCTATTTGTGAGGAAAAAAGGACATCAATTTTGTTTGGGAGCCGTGCCGCACGACCGCGCAATTGTCAGTTAAAGGGACGCAGTGCCAAATCACAAAAAGGGCTCTGGTCTTTGGCCAGCCAAATGGTCCGGGGATAAGTGGTTAATGAACACTAGTTGTGGAAACTGCATCAAGGCTTAAAAACTCTATAGCCTTCTTTCAAAAAGTGAAAGCTCAATCTGGATCATCATACATTTCCTATTCTTTCAGAGTGTTTTTGTGATGAGCACAAAGAGAACTGCATTGTTTAATCTGGGCTGTGACAGTTTGCAGAACATTAATGTATAAAATACGTGCATACTACATGGGAGCTCAGTTGTTTTCTTTGGGCTAGCAAGGGCAACAGCAGTACATTCATTAGGGCCTCATTCACATTTGTGCACTGATCAATACACCCATGCAGAGGGCCATATTTACTTGCCTGGGACGCACAGGTGGATCATGCAGCCAACCTTTAAAATTATTGAGATGCTGATGAAGGCAGCTTAACTTCCTACTAGCAGGGAGTGAAGAGTGGGGTAATTACATATAACTCTCACCTGACAGAATTTGCAGGAGAGTAGAACAAACTTTTTTCCTATTTCCCCTACAGTCATGGGCTGCTGCATTTTCTGCAGCCACTTTGTCAAGAGTTGGGGATGTGTATGCAGCATACTGAAAAACAATGCTATAATATATTATATTAATCCGTTAATAATGCTCTTCTTTGAATCCTAAAGCAGAAAGGTCTCTCAGTTCTGAATAGGTTTAATTTTTTATGTTTACTGAAGTGTGCCTTTAGGTTGGGTTCACCTCTATGTGAATTGGATGTTGGTTTCCCAATGTGCAAGGCCGGTGGCCGCGAATGCTGCCGATCACGAGCACGAGTAAACACACAAATCCCTGTGCTGTCAGAGGAGAGGAGATATGTCGTTTGTTCCTAGTAAGTAGGATCAGCGATATGTCTCCTCTCCTACTCAATCCTATCCCCATACAGTTAGACCACACTGAGGGAACAAACATTTAACCCCTTGATCGACCCCTAGTGTTAACCCCTTCCCTACCAGTATCATTTACACAGTAATCAGTGCATTTTTATAGCACTGATCACTGTATAAATGCCAATGGTCCCAAAAATGTGTAAAAAGTGTCTGATCTGTCCGTTGCAATGTCACAATACCTCTAAGAATCGCAGATCACCTCCATTACTAGTTAAAAAAAACTATTAAAAATGCTATAAAAATGCCATAAATCTTTCCCTTAGTTTGTATATGCTATAACTTTCGTGAAAACCAATCAATATACGCTTATTGTGATTTTTTTTTTACCAAAAATATGTAGAAGAATATATATTGGCCTAAACTGATGAAGAGATTTGTTTTTTTAAAACATTTTTGGGGATATTTATTATAGCAAAAAGTAAAAAATATTGTTTTTCAAAATTGTCGCTCTTTTTTTGTGTATAGCACAAAAAATAAAAACTGCAGAGGTGATCAAATAGCACCAAAAGAAAGCTCTATTTGTGGGGAAAAAAAGAACGCAAATGTTGTTTTGGTACAGCATTGCATGATCACGCAATTACCAGTTAAAGCAATGCAGTGCCAAATTGTAAAATGTGCTCTGGTCAGGAAGGGGGTAAAACCTTCTGGGGTTGAAGTGGTTAATTGAACAAGCTGAATTTAGAAGCTAATTGGCTACCATGCACAGTTGAACAAGCTTTTGCACTCTCCAGTTTTACTAAATCAACCCCAATGTGTCTGTATCTGAGGTCTATATCTACTGTATATAAGGGTATTCGCACATGTGCAGGTTTTGAAGGTATTTTGTAATTTTTTTTTAGGAAACGTCAAACTTCAAAAAAAGTTACCAGGTAGTAGCACCTGAGCAGGTAGGCCTTTGGACACCAGCTAATAGCAATAATTTATACTAAGCATATTAAATCTGCAGAGCAGTGGATTCATTGTACCTTGGGGCCCGAGCTGCTGTCAGCTCATGGCCAGTGGAGTACCATGGGGGGTGCGGGGGAGGGCGGTCCACCCCAGGTGACACACATGGGGGGGTGTCTGGCACTACCCAGGGACCCCGGGTGCATGTGGGGCCCTGCACTTTCCCTGTCATTGCAGCTTTGTAAGTCATTGTTCGGATCAGCACAGAGCCCAGCGGTATGGGGGCTGTCTGTAACTCCCATGTCATCTCATAGTTACATAGTAGGTGAGGTCGAAAAAAGACACAAGTCCATCAAGTCCAACCTATGTGTGTGATTATATGTCAGTACTACCTTGTATATCCCTGTATGTTTTGGTCGTTCAAGTGCTTATCTTTATAGTTTCTTGAAACTATTGATGCTCCCCGCTGAGTCTACCGCCTGTGGAAGAGAATTCCACATTTTTGCCGCTCTTACAGTAAAGGACCCGCTACATAGTTTAAGGTTAAACCTCTTTTCTTCTAAATTTAATGAGTGGCCACGAGTCTTGTTAAACTCCCTTCCGCAAAAAAAGTTTTATCCCTATTGTGGGGTCGCCAGTACAAGTATTTGTAAATTGAAATCATATCCCCTCTCAAGCATCTCTTCTCCAGAGAGAATAAGTTCAGTGCTCGCAACCTTTCCTCATAACTAATATCTTCCAGAACCCTTATTAGTTTTGTTGCCCTTCTTTGTACTCGCTCCATTTTCAGTACATCCTTCCTGAGGATTGGTGCCCAGAACTGGACAGCATACTCTAGGTGCGGCGAGACCAGAGCCTTGTAGAGTGGGAGAATTATCATTTTATCTCTGGAATTAATCCCCTTTTTAATGCATGCCAATATTCTATTTGCTTTGTTAGCAGCAGTTTGGCATTGCATGCCATTGCTGAGCCTATCATCTACTAGGACCCCCAGGTCCTTTTCCATCCTAGATTCCCCCAGAGGTTCTCCCCCCCCAATGTATAGATTGCATTCATATTTAGCCACCCAAATGCATTATTTTACATTTTTCTACATTGAACCTCATTTGCTATGTAGTTGCCCACTCCATTAATTTATTCAGATCTTTTTGCAAGGTTTCCACATCCTGCGGAGAAGTTATTGCCCTGCTTAGCTTAGTATCATCTGCAAATACAGAGATTGAACTGTTTACCCCATCCTCCAGGTAATTTCTGATCAAATTAAACAGGATTGGTCCCAGCACAGAACCCTGGGGGACCCCACTACCCACCCCTGATCATTCCAAGTACTCCCCATTTATCACCACCCTCTGAACTCACCCTTGAAGCCAGTTTTCAATCCATGTACTCACCCTATGGTCCATGCCAACTGACCTTATTTTGTACAGTAAAGGAACTGTGTCAAATGCTTTAGCAAAATCCAGATACACCCCGTCTATGGGCCTTCCTTTATCTAGATGGATATCTAACTCATCAAGTTAGGATGTCCCTCGGGGATGTTCACGATCTTCCGAAGCAGCTGGAGTTGGTGAGCAGGGTCAGGGTGTGGCTGCCTCCTCCACTCCTCCTACAGACTCTTCCCCTCCGACAGAAGAAAGAGGAGGAAAGACCACAGAAGCCAGGAATCTTCATCACCTGACATGCTGTGACTGAGCAGTGCACACTGTCACTACATGCAGCCCTAACCTGTCTCTATACCACCCTAACCTGGCTCTATATATCACACTAGCCTGGCTTTATATACCACTCAAACCTGGCTCTATATACCACCCTAACCTGGCTCTATGTACCACCTTAACCTGGCTCTATGTATCACCCTAACCTGTCTCTATGTACCACCCTAACCTAGCTCTATATACCACCTTAACCTAGCTCTATATACCACCCTAATCTAGCTCTATATACCATCCTAACGTGGCACTATATACCACCCTAACTTGGCTCTATTTACCACCCTAACCTGGCACCATATACCACCCTAACCTGGCACTATATACCACCTTAAATTAGCTCTATATACCACCCTAACCTAGCTCTATATACCACCCTAATCTGGCACTATACACCACCCTAACCTGGCACTATATACCACCCTAACCTAGCTCTATATGCCACTCTAACCTGGCACTATATATCACCCTAATCTGACTCTATATACCACCATAACCTGGTTTATATACCACCCTAACCTGGCACCTTGGCATTTGTCCTTTGTTTTTGATATGTGTTTTTGAAGAATTTTTTTGTGTACACACTTTTATTAAATAAAAGTATAGCAAAGGAGATATTACAGCATACAGTGAATGTATAAATTAATGTAGCTATACAAAGACTGTTAGAAATATATACATACAAGCTGTATTAAAAACAATAAACATACAAACTCAAAAATAGGGCATCATTTTGAGTACAGTGAGTACAGGTATGCCATATTCAAAATCACATACAGACAAAAGGACATACAGTAGTATATATGACAGACACTTGGCACGATTCGGTTAGAATACAGCACATACCACGATGAAACAAAACCAAAGAAAATTCCCAGCTCAACTCCCCAACCAGTCTGCTACAAACCAAATTATCCTGTCTAACAGTTTGCATTAAAAACAGGCGTTTAGTTAGCACATGTTTGAAAATACATGCGTAAGCTGCAGAGCCACTTCAAGGCACCTCAATATTTCTAAAGTCCTACATTTTTGAGAGCTTCCACAGTGGAAGAACATGCATTCCATGGTGATTAGTCTGTAGAAAAAAGACAAGGAACAAACAGTCCAATTTGTCCTCAAAGCAAAATTTAGACTCATGGACAGTATAAAATATTTTTCCTATTAACGTAATTGAACCCATTTTGGAAATTACTTGTGAGAAGGCAGCTTCAGTACATTTCCAATGGTATGATTTGACCCATTATATGGCAACACAAAGTATGAGGATCAATTTTTCTATATATGGAATATGGAAGATCAGGGATATTTGAAAATAATTTACACATTTGCCCACGTAAGTGTAATCTGTTAGCCATACAGTTTGTTGATTAAACTAAAGATCTTCTGCCAGACCGGGGTTAATTTTTTTTTAAACTCCCAAAATATACACTATCCTACAAAAGTGAGTACACCCCTTACATTTTTGTAAATATTTTATTATATCTTTTCATGTGACAACACTGAAGAAATTACACTTTGCTACAATGTAAAGTAGTGAATGTACAGCTTGTATAACAGTGTAAATTTGCTGTCCCCTCAAAATAACTCAACACACATCCATTATTGTCTAAACCGCTGGCAACAAAAGTGAGTACACCCTTAAGTGAAAATGTCCAAATTGAGCCTAAAGTGTCAGCATTTTGTGTGTCCACCATTTTTTTCCAGCACTGCCTTAACCCTCTTGGGCATGGAGTTCACCAGAGCTTCACAGGTTTCCACTGGAGTTCTCTTCCACTCCTCCATGATGACATCATGGAGCTGGTGGGTATTAGAGACCTTGCGCTCCTACACCTTCCATTTAAGGATGCCCCACAGATGCTCAATAGGGTTTAGGTCTGGAGACATGCTTGGCCAGTCCATCACCTTTACCCTTAGCTTCTTTAGCAAGGCAGTGGTCGTCTTGGAAGTGTTTGGGGTCGTTATCATGTTGGTATACTGCCCTGCGGCCCAGTCTCTGAAGGGAGGGGTTAATGCTCTGCTTCAGTATGTCACAGTACATGTTAGCTTTCATGGTTCGTTCCCTCAATGAACTGTAGCTCCCTAGTGCCGGCAGCACTCATGCAGCCCCAGACCATGACACTCCCACCACCATGCTTGACTGTAGGCAAGACACACTTGTCTTTGTAATCCTCATCTGGTTGCTGCCACACACGCTTGACACCATCTGAACCAAATAAGTTTATCTTGGTCTCATCAGACCACAGGACATGCATCTCAGTTTCAGGGTCTTGGCAATATTTTTATAGCCTCCACCATGCTGCAGCCCAGTTTCAGGGTCTTGACAATTTTCTTATAGCCTATGCCATCTTTATGTAGAGCAACAATTCTTTTTTTTTCAGATCCTCAGAGAGTTCTTTGCCATGAGGTGCCATGTTGAACTTCCAGTGACCAGTATGAGAGAGTGAGAGCGATAACACCAGATTTAACACACTTGCTCCCCATTCACACCTGAGACCTTGTAACACCTTGTAACAAGTCACATGACACCGGGGAGAGAAAATTGCTAATTGGGCCCAATTTGGACATTTTCACTTATGGGTGTACTCACTTTTGTTGCCAGCGGTTTAGACATTAATGGCTGTGTGTTGAGTTATTTTGAGGGGACAGCAAAGCTGAACGCTCACTACTTTACATTGTAGCAAAGTATAATTTCTTCAGTGTTGTCATGAAAAGATATAATAAAATATTTACAAAAATTTGAAGAGTGTACTCACTTTTGTTAGATACTGTATGTAGAAAGGAACCTGGTTCGGAGCAACCCCAGAAATTGCACTGTGGGACCTGTGGGTAGATAGATTGTAGATTAAGTGGAGTGTAGTACCACATTGTAAACAGTTTAAGTGCTGTTTCTCTAGTTGTTAAAAGAGAAGTAAAAGATTTTTTTTCTTATTAACCACTTCAATACAGGGCACTTATACCCCCTTCCTTCCCAGAACAATTTTTAGCTTTCAGTGCTCTCATACTTTGAATGCCAATTACTCAGTCATGCAACACTGTACCCAAACAACATTTTCATCATTTTTTTCACACAAATAGAACTTTCTTTTGTTGGTATTTAATCAACACTGGGTTTTTTATTTTTGCAATATAAGTGAAAAAAGAGCGAGCATTTTGAAAAAAAACACCACTTTTTTTAGTTTCTATTATAAAATTTTGCAAATAAGTAATTTTTGGTCATACATTTGGGCCAGAATATATACTGCTACATATCTTTCGTAAAAATAAGCCAAATTAATGGATAATGGATATTACTTAGTCTGTGTGAAAGTTATAGAGTCTATAAGCTATGGTACAAATCATTGAAAATTGATCACACCTGATGTACTAACCACCTATCTCATTTCTTGAGGCCCTGAAATGTCAGGACAGTACAAGTACCCCCCAATTGACCCCTTTTTGGAAAGTAGACAGTCCAATGTATTTAGTAAGAGGCATGGTAAGTTTTCTGAAGTTGTAATTTTTTTCCCACAATTCTTGGAAAATTAAGAAATTATTATTATTATTTTTTTACACAAAATTGTCATAATAACAAGTTATTTCTCATACACAGCATATGCATACTTTCAATTACACCCCAAAATACATTCTGCTACTCCTCCTGAGTATGGCGATACCACATGTGTGAGACTATTTCACAGCCTGGCCATATACAGAGGCCCAACATTCAGGGAGCACCTTCAGGTGTTCTAGGAGCATAAATTACACACATCATTTCGACCTATCACAATTTTGAAGGCCCTGTAGCACCAGGACAGTGGAATTACCCAGAAAATGACCCAATTTTGGAAAGCAAACACCGCAATGTATATTCTATGAGGCATAATGAGTCTTTTGAACATGTTATTTTTTTTTCACAAGTTTTTGGAAGATGTGGAAAGAAAATGAAAACTTATTTTTTTTATACAAAGTTGTCAATTCATAAGATATTTCTAACACATAACATGTACATAGCAAAAATTACACACCAAAATACAATCTGCTATTCCTCCTGAGTATGGCGATACCACATGTGAGAATTTTATACAGCCTGGCCACATACAGAGGCCCAACATGCAGGGAGCACCATCAGGCATTCTAGGACCATTCCTACCTATCACACTTTTGAAGGTCCTGGAGCACCAGGACGATGGAATTAACCACAAAATGACCCCATTTTGGAAAGCAATTACCCCAATGTATATTCTATGAGGCATGGGCTTCAGATAGGTACTCAGGTACTCTTATTGATGGGTTGGAGACAGGTACTCGGGTAATCTGATGGGCTGAAGATAGCTACTTGGGTACTCTGATGGGCTGAAGACAGGTACTCAGGTAATCTGATGGGCTACAGATAGGTACTCAGGTACTCTAATGGACTTCAGATAGGTACTCGAGTACTCTGATGGGTTGCAGATAGGTACTTGGGACTCTGATTGGCTGCAGATAGGTACTTGGGTACTCTAAAGGGCTAGAGACAGGTACTGGTGTACTCTGATGCTCTTCAGATTGGTACTTGGGTACTCTGGGCTGGAGACAGGTACTCAGGTACTCTGATGATCTGCAGATAGGTACTCGGGTACTCAGATGCGCTGGTGATAGGTGCTCTGATGGGCTGGTGACAGGTACTCGGATGGGCTGGTGACAGGTACTCAGATGGACTGGTGACAGGTACTTGGGTACTCTGTTGAGCTGGAGACAGGCACTCGGGTACTCTAATGGGCTGCAGATAGGTACTCGGGTACACAGATGGGCTGGTGACAAGTGCTCTGATGGGCTGGTGATAGGTGCTCTGATGGGCTGGTGACAGGTACTCAGATGGGCTGGTGACAGGTACTCGGCTACTCTGGGCTGGAGACAGGTACCTGGGTACTCTGAGGGATTGGAGACAGGTATTATTCTGATGGTCTGCAGATATGTACTCAGGTACTCTGGGCTGGGGACAGGTACTCGGGTATTCTGAGGGGTTGTGACAGGTACTCAGATACTCAGATGGGCTGTGACAGGTACTCTTTATTACTGGGGCAATCAGTGTGATTTGGTGTACACTGTGGGCAGTAACTAGTTGTTACCGCAATCTCTGAGGGGTTGACAGGTACTCAGATGGGCTGGTGACAGGCACTCTTTATTACTGGGGCAATCAGTGTGATATGGTGTACATTGTGGGCGGTAACTAGCTGTTATCGCAATCTCCTCCTCAGATACATCGGTGTGTGAAGAGGATAACCTGGTAACAGCTAGTTACCACGGTTTGTTTACATTCTGTGATTAGAGACAGCCGGTCACATAGTAAAGAGCCAATTTTATTGTCTCTTTACCCCGATCAGGGAAGGGCTGTGTCAGAGTGACACGCCTCATCCCTGATCACAGCTCTGCGTGCCCCTGGGGGCGTACACGAGCGGGGTGCATAAGGACAGTGATTGTGACCAGCTGCTATTGGACACATCCGGTCACGTGGTGAAGAGCCATTTTTCATCCCTGGGTGCGCATGAAAGCGACAAGAATGGGCGGACATCATATGACGTCTACCCAGAGGGAGAAGACGTTCCTGCCGGTGTCATTTTACGTTGGCCCATTATGGAAGGGGTTAATACTTACCTAGGTGAATGCAGCATGGGTCTGATGCTGCATTTGTCACCCGACACCTCTGCACTGAGAACCCAGTGATCGAACACCGCCGATCGCTTGGCTTTCAGAGCTCCATGAGCAGAGAGCTGTAGACTGTCAGTCACAGCTCTCTGCTCTTCTCCCTTCTCGCTCACTGAGCTGAGCTGAGCTGTGGAGGGGGTAGAGCGGCCGTCTCAGGCACTCAGCGGCTCACCGAGAGGCTGAGCCGGGTGTCAGTCCAGGCACCTGGGGGATACAAGCTCCATAGTCGGGATAGTGTGGTGCCTGGACTGATATTGGTGACATCAACAGAGAGTGGACTTCAGCCCACTCTCTGCTAAAAATGGGTCACAGGAGTGCAAAACAAATTGAACTCCTGTGATCCATAGGAGAAGTACAGCCAAGTGAGCTTTGGCTATACTTCTCCTTTAAAGATTTAGTGCATTTCCTGAGATTACACCACCTAGTTTCCCACTCCTGATCCGAGAATCGTTACCCAATCTCCTCCTCCCAAAGGGACATATAGGGGAGTTTGACGTCAGTTTCACTACTTTAGAAACAGTTATAGTGAATAAAAATAAATCTCTTATCTCGAGGATTGTCATGACAAATATGATTGTAAGCAGTATTAATAAAAGACTGTGAGAGAGCATAATGTGTTACATAAATTGCAGATAATGAAAAAACTCAGAGGAAGGCAGCAATTTCAAATTTTGGAGTTGAGAGAATTAGACAAATGTGGAATCCTCTCAAAAGTGTGAAATATTAGTCATAGCTAGGGATGAGCCGAACACCCCCCTGTTCGGTTCGCACCAGAACTTGCGAACAGGCAAAAAATTTGTTCAAACACGTGAACACCGTTAAAGTCTATGGGACACGAACATGAATAATCAAAAGTGCTAATTTTAAAGTTTTATATGCAAGTTATTGTCATAAAACAAAAAAGGAAAGCCTAAATTACCATAAGGGTTTTAATGAATACAAGTACCATCATCCCAAATTATCAAGCTCAAAGAAGGAAAGAGGGTGGAGCAACAGTTGCTGCTACTGTCAGCCAGTGTCTCAACCCCCAATGGGAGGAGGGGAGGGGACTATTACGGTACTCAATGTTGGTAAATCATAGTAGATATGGAACGAAAAAAATTATGAGATATTTTTATAAAAATTCACTTTTAATAGAAACAATGTTCATAAAATTGCAATATCGCATACAATTACGATTATAAACACCAATACTACAAATAACCATAAAAAAGGAGATACCACGTAGTCTGAGCCAGTGGATTCCACACAGTTTAAGATGGCAAATTTGTGTACAGCTTTATTTCTCGACCGGTTTCGCGGTTAACACCGCTTCTTCAGGAGAATAGTATCTACAATATGACATAAAGTAGTTTAAACAACTACAAACATAGATATGTATGTATAAATAATTATAGAATTATTGCAGCAAAGCTGTTAACAAAATATCAACATATTCCATACAAAAAACATAAAAATAAGGGCAAGCTCGCCCATTCAGGAGATTTCTGCGGGAATGTAGGACCCCATAAAAAAAACCCTGCGGCGGACACAGGGGATGGCAGACAGCCTCTGATGAGTAAATATTGGATAAAATGATTATAGAGATCACATACTGTGATATCAAAGGGTGTGCCAGTGCCGTGCAGGTGGGGTAACCCAGGGTAATGGTGTGGGGAAGGAAATATGAAAAAAACGTGGGGGAGTGGGTAGGAAAGAGAGAAGCGAGAGGGGAGGAAAAAGGGGGGATGGAAGGGGAGACCAAGAGGAGGGTGTGGACATAATGGGGAAGGGGGAGGGGAAAGGGGAGGAAAAAGGGAGGGAAAGAGAAGGGGGAAGGGGGGGAGAGAACATGGGCAGAGGGTAAGGGGACCAGGGGTGGGGAACGGAAGGGGAAAGAAAGGAGGAAGGAAGGGGGGGAGGGGGCCGCTGGGGGAGGGGAGGTGAGGGGGAACCAGGGAGGGTGAGGAATTGGGGGGGAGTTGAAAACACATTGGAGGGGGAACGGACTGACTGGGAAGGAGGGGGAGGGAAAGGAGGGAAAACAGAAGAGTAAGGGTTGAGGGAGGGTGGTAATGAGGAAAGGGGGAGGGGGAGACCCCATAATTCACCAACCATGCAGGTACTGAGGGTTGTGAAGATTGTGGAAACACTGCACACTGACAGTGGTAGGGCTGACACTCACCACCTAAAGATTGGAATTTTGTGTGACGCATGAGCTAGCGTTGAATGGAGGGATTCTCATTAGGGATGAGCCGAACACCCCCCTGTTCGGTTCGCACCAGAACATGCGAACAGGAAAAAAGTTTGCTCGAACACGCGAACACCGTTAAAGTCTATGGGACACGAACATGAATAATCAAAAGTGCTAATTTTAAAGGCTTATATGCAAGTTATTGTCATAAAAAGTGTTTGGGGACCCGGGTCCTGCCCCAGGGGACATGGATCAATGCAAAAAAAAGTTTTAAAAACGGAGCAGTGATTTTAATAATGCTTAAAGTCAAATAATAAAAGTGTAATATCCCTTTAAATTTCGTACCTGGGGGGTGTCTATAGTATGCCTGTGAAGGGGCGCATGTTTCCCGTGTTTAGAACAGTCTGCCAGCAAAATTACATTTGGAAGGAAAAAACCCATTTAAAACTACCCGCGGCTATTGCATTGCCGACAATACACATAGAAGTTTATTGATAAAAACGGCATGGGAATTCCCCACAGGGAAACCCCGAACCAAAATTTTTAAAAAATAATGATGTGGGAGTCCCCCTAAATTCCATACCAGGCCCTTCAGGTCTGGTATGGATATTAAGGGGAACCCCGGCCAAAATTTAAAAAAAAAAAAATGACGTGGGGTTCCCCCTAAATTCCATACCAGACCCTTCAGGTCTGGTATGGATTTTAAGGGGAACCCCGCGCCAAAAAAAAAAAAAAAAACCGGCGTGGGGTCCCCCCAAAAATCCATACCAGACCCTTATCCAAGCACGCAACCTGGCAGGCCGCAGGAAAAGAGGGGGGACAAGAGTGCGCCCCCCCTCCTGAACCGTACCAGGCCACATGCCCTCAACATTGGGAGGGTGCTTTGGGGTAGCCCCCCAAAACACCTTGTCCCCATGTTGATGAGGACAAGGGCCTCATCCCCACAACCCTGGCCGGTGGTTGTGGGGGTCTGTGGGTGGGGGGCTTATCGGAATCTGGAAGCCCCCTTTAACAAGGGGACCCCCAGATCCCGGCCCCCCGGGACGAGGAGACGTCGTCACACAGCGGGAGCCTCCCTCCATGCCAGCATGGGTGCGGAGCGGCCCGGAGAAGAAAATGAAGAAGAGAAGAAGGAAGAAGAGAAGAGGATGAAGAAGAAGATGAAGAGAAGAGCGGGAGCCTCCCCCCATGCCATGGGTGCAGACCGGCACGAGGAGAAGAAGATAGAAGACGCCGCGGAGGAGATGCTGGATGAGAACGCCGGAGGAAGAACCAGAAGAGCCAGAAGAACCAGAAGAAGAAGAAGATGAAGGAAGATAGAAGAAAGAAGAAGCATTTAAATAAAGGAATTGTCAAAAACTGTCTCTTGTCATTTTTAACATTTTTGACAGTTTTTTAGTGAAATGGTAGGGGTAAGTACCCCCTTACATTTTCACACGGGGGGGCGGGATCTGGGGGTCCCCTTGTTAAAGGGGGCTTCCAGATTCCGATAAGCCCCCCGCCCGCAGACCCCCACAACCACTGGCCAGGGTTGTGGGGATGAGGCCCTTGTCCTCATCAACATGGGAACAAGGTGTTTTGGGGGGCTACCCCAAAGCACCCTCCCAATATTGAGGGCATGTGGCCTGGTACGGTTCAGGAGGGGGGGCGCACTCTCGTCCCCCCCTCTTTTCCTGCAGCCTGCCAGGTTGCGTGCTCGGATAAGGGTCTGGTATGGATTTTTGGGGGGACCCCACGCCATTTTTTTTTTTTTTTGGCGCGGGGTTCCCCTTAAAATCCATACCAGACCTGAAGGGTCTGGTATGGAATTTAGGGGGAACCCCACATCATTTTTTTTTTAAATTTTGGCCGGGGTTCCCCTTAATATCCATACCAGACCTGAAGGGCCTGGTATGGAATTTAGGGGGACTCCCACGTCATTTTTTTTTTAAATTTTGGTTCGGGATTTCCCTGTGGGGAATTCCCATGCCATTTTTATCAATGAACTTCTATGTGTATTGTCGGCAATGCAATAGCCACGGGTAGTTTTAAATGGGTTTTTTCCTTCCAAATGTCATTTTGCTGTCAGACTGTTCTAAACACAGGAAACATGGGCCCCTTTACAGGCATACTATAGACACCCCCCAGGTACGAAATTTAAAGGGATATTACACTTTTATTGTTTGACTTTAAGCATTATTAAAATCACTGCTCCTGAAAAAACGGCAGTTTTTGAAACTTTTTTTGCATTGATCCATGTCCCCTGGGGCAGGACCCGGGTCCCCAAACACTTTTTATGACAATAACTTGCATATAAGCCTTTAAAATTAGCACTTTTGTTTTCTCCCATAGACTTTTAAAGGGTGTTCTGGCATTCGAATTTGCCGCGAACACCCCAAACTGTTCGCTGTTCGGCGAACTTGCAATCAGCTAATGTTCGAGTCGAACATGAGTTCGACTCGAACTCGAAGCTCATCCCTAATTCTCATTAAAGAGGCCGTAGGTCCACGGGATCATAAAAAGCCATGCAAAACGTTATGTAATTAGGGCCGTGGATACGTCCCAAAAAGGATCACTATGGCTAAGAGAAGATAAGTATATATGGATTACTAAACAGGTTACACTGTAAAGAGTTAGATTAACAGGAGTTCATGGTGAAACAGATAGATACTGTAAAAATCAGTCTCATATGGGACAGAGGATACTGGAATAAGGAGTAATGAGAAAGGGATAGTGTATTGAGCTAACCAGGTGTAGTAGTTCCCTCTCAGAGCTGAAAAAACGCATCTATCAAAGGTGGAAGCTTACAAAATCATAGGTGAAGAGATAGATTACATGTCTTAGTGAGCTCTGAGTAAATATAGTTGTGGAGTGGGCGCCAAGAAGCGCCACAATCACATGGGGCCAGAAGACACAGAGAAGCATGCAGCCAGCTAACAGACAGAGAGAGAGGAGGAACTAACCTGTGTATGGAGCAATCCAGTGCAAGCTCAGCATCGAGGGGCTATCCGGCTCAAACAGCAGCCATTGCTGGCTGCTATAAGAGCTCCCCAACCCGGGAGTCAGGGACACCGAGGAGGGCGGTCCCTGACGTCACCGAGTCTGTTCGCCCGCACTGCGCAGGTGCACAGGCGTGTGCTACTGCGCAAGCGCGCGCTCCTGTCCAAGGGAAACGAGTTCCCGGACACGGAGACACAAGCAGCACAAGAGCTGCCAGGGCAAACATGCGTCCGCCGCAAGGAGGAGAACCGAGGGCCGACAATACCAGCAGATCCTGATTACAAGGGGGGGCTTGTCCTTTTACAGCAATTTGATAAACAGTCATAGTAACAACAAATACCAAACAGCAAAAAACAAAAACATGAAATTACAATGTATAGTAATTACCCCTATCACTAAGTCCAACGGCACTAAGGGTGGTCAAAGGCAGATAGGTATGTGTGTATTGGAGCATCCTAGAATAAAATCAGTAGCAGCACCATGGGGAAGGGGACGGGGAGGGGAAAAAAAAAAAGGGGGGGGGAAGGAAGGGGGGGGGAAGGGAAAGAAAGGAGTGGCGATTGGAGAAGGAACGAGGTGAAAGGAGGAAAGGGAGGAGGGGGGGGAGGGGGAACAAGGGGATGGTGGGAGAGGAGGGGCACGAGGGGAAGGGAAACAGGGGGAAGAAAGGCAGAACCCTCACAGGAATGCCTTGTATGATACTGACTCGTTAAGGCCAGGGGGAATGGTGGCGTTGAGTCGCTCGATCCAGAGGGACTCCCTCTGGAGTATCGAGCGATCCCAATCGCCACCCCTAGGGTTGGGTTTAACTACCTCCAGTACCAGAAACTTGACAACAGAGTTGTCAAATCTGTGGTGCAGGCCAATGTGTCGGCCTATAGTGGTTCATTTCCCATTTTCTGAATTATATAGGTGATCACCGATTCTTTGTCTAAATTCCCGAATAGTTTTGCCTTAACCTTAAGGTAGATATTTTGTCCTACCCAATGGGGAGACCCTGGCCCCACGCACTTTTGCCAATTGCGGCACAAAAGGGGTGATTTACCTAATGAATTGCATTTGTAAAGCATTTTATGTAGGCAAAACTATTCGGGAATTTAGACAAAGAATCGGTGATCACCTATATGATTCAGAAAATGGGAAATTAACCACTATAGGCCGACACATTGGCCTGCACCACAGATTTGACAACTCTGTTGTCAAGTTTCTGGTACTGGAGGTAGTTCAACCCAACCCTAGGGGTGGCGATTGGGATCGCTCGATACTCCAGAGGGAGTCCCTCTGGATCGAGCGACTCAACGCCACCATTCCCCCTGGCCTTAAGGAGTCAGTATCATACAAGGCATTCCTGTGAGGGTTCTGCCTTTCTTCCCCCTGTTTCCCTTCCCCTCATGCCCCTCCTCTCCCACCATCCCCTTGTTCCCCCTCCCACCTTCCTCCCTTTCCTCCTTTCACCTCATTCCTTCTCCAATCGCCACTCCTTTCTCCCCCCCCCCCCTTTTTTTTTCCCCCTCCCCATCCCCTTCCCCATGGTGCTGCTACTGATTTTATTCTAGGATGCTCCAATACACACATACCTATCTGCCTTTGACCACCCTTAGTGCCGTTGGACTTAGTGATAGGGGTAATTACTATGCATTGTAATTTCATGTTTTTTTTTTTTTGCTGTTTGGTATTTGTTGTTACTATGACTGTTTATCAAATTGCTGTAAAAGGACAAGCCCCCCCCCTGTAATCAGGATCTGCTGGTATTGTCGGCCCTCGGTTCTCCTCCTTGCGGCGGACGCATGTTTGCCCTGGCAGCTCTTGTGCTGCTTGTGTCTCAGTGTCCGGGAACTTGTTTCCCTTTGACAGGAGCGCGCGCTTGCGCAGTAGCACACGCCTGCGCACCTGCGCAGTGCGGGCAAACAGACTTGTGACGTCAGGGACCGCCCTCCTCGGCGTCCCTGACTTCCGGGTTGGGGAGCTCTTATAGCGGCCAGCAATGGCTGCCGTTTGAGCCGGATAGCCCCTCGACGCTGAGCTTGCCCTGGATTGCTCCATACACAGGTTAGTTCCTCCTCTCTGTCTGTTAGCTGGCTGCATGCTTCTCTGTGTCTTCTGGCCCCATGTGATTGTGGCGCTTCCTGACGCCCACTCCACAACTATATTTACTCAGAGCTCACTAAGACATGTAACCTATCTCTTCACCTATGGTTTTGTAAGCTTCCACCTTTGATAGATGCGTTTTTTCAGCTCTGAGAGGGAACTACTACACCTGGTTAGCTCAATACACTATCCCTTTCTCATTACTCCTTATTCCAGTATCCTCTGTCCCATATGAGACTGATTTTTACAGTATCTATCTGTTTCACCATGAACTCCTGTTAAACTAACTCTTTACAGTGTAACCTGTTTAGTAATCCATATATACTTATCTTCTCTTAGCCATAGTGATCCTTTTTGGGACGTATCCACGGCCCTAATTACATAACGTTTTGCATGGCTTTTTATGATCCCGTGGACCTACGGCCTCTTTAATGAGAATCCCTCCATTCAACGCTAGCTCATGCGTCACACAAAATTCCAATCTTTAGGTGGTGAGTGTCAGCCCTACCACTGTCAGTGTGCAGTGTTTCCACAATCTTCACAACCCTCAGTACCTGCATGGTTGGTGAATTATGGGGTCTCCCCCTCCCCCTTTCCTCATTACCACCCCCCCTCAACCCTTACTCTTCTGTTTTCCCTCCTTTCCCTCCCCCTCCTTCCCAGTCAGTCCGTTCCCCCTCCAATGTGTTTTCAACTCCCCCCCAATTCCTCACCCTCCCTGGTTCCCCCTCACCTCCCCTCCCCCAGTGGCCCCCTTCCTCCCCCCCTTCCTTCCTCCTTTCTTTCCCCTTCCGTTCCCCACCCCTGGTCCCCTTACCCTCTCCCCATGTTCTCTCCCCCCCTTCCCCCTTCTCTTTCCCTCCCTTTTTCCTCCCCCTTTCCCCCCCTCTCCCTTCCCCATTATGTCCACACCCTCCTCTTGGTCTCCCCTTTCATCCCCCCTTTTTCCTCCCCTCTCGCTTCTCTCTTTCCTACCCACTCCCCCACGGTTTTTTCATATTTCCTTCCCCACACCATTACCCTGGGTTACCCCACCTGCACGGCACTGGCACACCCTTTGATATCACAGTATGTGATCTCTATAATCATTTTATCCAATATTTACTCATCAGAGGCTGTCTGCCATCCCCTGTGTCCGCTGCAGGGTTTTTTTTTATGGGGTCCTACATTCCCGCAGAAATCTCCTGAATGGGTGAGCTTGCCCTTATTTTTATGTTTTTTGTATGGAATATGTTGATATTTTGTTAACAGTTTTGCTGCAATAATTCTATAATTATTTATACATACATATCTATGTTTGTAGTTGTTTAAACTACTTTATGTCATATTGTAGATACTATTCTCCTGAAGAAGCGGTGTTAACCGCGAAACCGGTCGAGAAATAAAGCTGTACACAAATTTGCCATCTTAAACTGTGTGGAATCCACTGGCTCAGACTATGTGGTATCTCCTTTTTTATGGTTATTTGTAGTATTGGTGTTTATAATCGTAATTGTATGCGATATTGCAATTTTATGAACATTGTTTCTATTAAAAGTGAATTTTTATAAAAATATCTCATAATTTTTTTCGTTCCATATCTACTATGTTTTACCAACATTAAGTACCGTAATAGTCCCCTCCCCTCCTCCCATTGGGGGTTGAGACACTGGCTGACAGTAGCAGCAACTGTGGCCACTGCTCCACCCTCTTTCCTTCTTGTTATTGTCATAAAAAGTTTTGGGGACCTGGGTCCTGCCCCAGGGGACATGGTTCAATGCAAAAAAAAGTTTTAAAAACAGCCGTTTTTAAAACGGCATCTTCTTCCCTTCTTCTCCTCAGGCCGCTCCGCATACATGATGGCATGATAAGAGGCTCCCGCTGTGTGACGCTTCTCCTCTTCTGACGGTTCTTAAATAACGGGGGGCGGGGCCACTCGGTGACCTCACCCCCTCTGACGCATGGGACTTGACGGGGACTTCCCTGTGGCATTCCCCGTGATGTCAGAGGGGGGCGGGGTCACCTGTTACGTAAGGGTCACCCATTACGTAAGGGTCTGGTATGGATTTTTGGGGGAACCCCACATTTTTTTTTTATTTTGGCATGAGGTTCCCCTTAAAATCCACACCAGACCTGAAGGGTCTGGTATAGATTTTGAGGGGGACCCCACGCCAGTTTTTTTTTAAATTTTGGCCGGGGTTCCCCTTAATATCCATACCAGACCTTTGCCTTTACAGGCATACTATAGACACCCCCCAGGTACGAAATTTAAAGGGATATTACACTTTTATTGTTTCACTTTAAGCATTATTAAAATCACTGCTCCCAAAAAAACGTCAGTTTTTAAAACTTTTTTTTGCATTGACCCATGTCCCCTGGGGCAGGACCCAGGTCCCCAAACACTTTTTATGACAATACCATGCATATAAGCCTTTAAAATTAGCACTTCTGATTTCTCCCATAGACTTTTAAAGGGCGTTCTGCGGCTTTCGAATTTGCCGCGGACACCCCAAATTGTTCGCTGTTCGGCGAACTGGCGAACAGCCGATGTTCGAGTTGAACATGAGTTGGACTCGAACTCGAAGCTCATCCCTAGTCATAGCATAAGGTCATCACAAACCTGAGATCACCATAATATGGAGACCAAGGAGAAATTTTACATGCTAAGTGAAACTTGTTTCTATAGAGGTTAGAGAGTGTAAGAGACTATGGGGGGATTTAATAATACTGGAGACTGCACAATCTGGTGCATATCTGCATAAAAACCAATCAGCTTCCAGTTTTATTGCCAAAGTTTAATTGAACAAGCTGAATTGCTCCAGTTTTAGTATATCTCCCCCAGTGTGACTAAATGTGCTGCCATTTTTTAAAGGGGTTATGTTAGACCAGAGTAATCCTGGTAGGAAATATGGTGAAATAGAATATATTCTGAATTTGATCCAGGTGATCTTACAATCCACAATGTTCCATTGAGCCAGCTGCATTAGTCGAGAGCCCAGATAGTAAAGCCATATCTGTGGTACACCCAAACCCATTTCTGAAGACCTTAGATTGTTACTGATAACACTAAAACAATACTTCCAAGTATTTGAAATGTGCATATTTATTATGTGTGATCACTTGATCCTAAAGGCTGCCATCCCTAACCATTATCATAATAATGATCTGAATGCAAAAAATGTCTAAAAAAGTCTAGGGTGGCCCCATTCTGCCCTTATTACAATTTGCCATTGTGTCAATCAATAATAGGCATAACCCTCCACTCTAATCATGCAGATATTGGGAATAGTTATGTATTTTTTTTTAACTCTGTATAGCTCACAGTAACAGGTCACTAGACTTAGCTGGCATTTCTGACTTGATAAGGGTTTATCCATCTGTCAGTGCATGCTGCACTATTTGTGTACTAACAGAAGCTTAAAGAGGATCTGAGTTGTGGAATGTGTCCAAATAAAAAGTTAGCAGAGGGCAAAGGGCTAATCACCAGTAATTCTTGTAGGCTTCCTGCAGTTCATTTGTACTGTCTTACAACATCTTGTTCTGCTTTGTGTCTCTTGTGGAGGTGGTGATTTTGGTAGAGGCAGGGCTTTGCATTCACATGTCTGAGTTGCGCCCCTGATGACTGTTGATATGCTGACTTGTGAGGAAAAATTCAAGAAGCAGCAGGAGAGGTGCAAAAATCACAGACCCGCAGAATGAATGAAGCAGATTCGGGGAAAGTATTGCAGTGCAGGTCCTCAGGTACAGCTTCTTCTCCAGCAAGGAGGACAGTTGCATCACAAGATCTCATTCCACATCTAATGAAACTAGCAGTCAGAAGCATCAGGGCCTTAGTACAGAGCTTCCCAAGCTGCTACTAATGAGTTAGATCTGGTCTTTTGCTTGTAAATATAGTACTATTCCACCCACTGACACCAATAATTCCACTGAAATAAAAAATAGGGCATAATTGCTCCCACAAACACCAATTTTTGGGCACCATCCTTCAACTGATAAAATTATGGTGCATAATTCCTCTGATTGAACCCAACAATGGGGCATAAATCCTCCCACTGACACCAATGAAAATGGTGTTGGGTGCAGATCAGCTGGGAATGAAGGTGGCCAAAAAGTTAGTAGGGTTTTTAAACTAGGCGATGGGGGGGAGGGTCCAGAGGTAGAGATAGTCAGCACTGAACATATTCCAGAGGGTAGTATTGGGGGCCTTAGTGGTAGGTTGACCAAAGCACATAAACCCAAGGTAAGTATAGTAGCAAGCAGTGGCGGCCCGTCCATAGGGGGCGCATGGGCGCCGCCCCCCCAAAGCCAGTCAAAAAAAAAAAAAAAAATGTCCCTTTAAAAAAAAAAAAAGTTTCTTTAAGAAGTGCACTGTGTTCCGGGCGGGCGCCGGACACGGTGCACTATGGAAGCGTCATGCCAATGCAATCCCGCGATTGCAGGCAAGATGCTTCATTTGCTGTTTTTTTTGTTGCCCTGTGGCGCTGTGCAGTGCGCCTCTAGATGCTGATTGGGGCATTCTCCTTCATGGGTGGTGCTGTCACCGGGCGGCGTGTCACTTCCTGTTTCGGCTGGTGTGAATGGAGAAGCAAGGTAAGTTTATGTGTTACTATCAGCCTTTGTCTGTCCACCATGTTATACTCTTAGTATGTGATCGGAGGGTGGAGGGAGCTGTGCTTCACCTCTGCCCTGCCTGGAATCAACCTCCGCTCCAGCCCTTCACCCGACAATCTGCTGGAGCCTTAATTACACATCTCCTGTATGTGTATATCACGGGGCTCCCAGCACTGCGTCCTACAATCATGCTGTGCATTCTATCATCTCATATCTCTCTCTCTCTCTCTATATCTATATATATATATATATATATAACTGCATATCTATCTATCTATCGGCCCCATCACGGGCGAGTGACGTGGGGGGGGGTTGGTTGAGATTTTGTTTGCCCCCCCCCTAAAAAATGGAGCACCAGCCGCCACTGGTAGCAAGTCCTAATTGCAATCTTGGAACACCCAATAAGAGGATAATATGCGACCGGTCTACACTACGTGGCATGTTCACCAATGCCAGGGGCCTGGCGGACAAGATGGGTGAACTAGAGATACTGTACAAGGAGGATTTGGATTTTGTGGGAATTTCAGAGACCTGGTTCAACAGCTCTCATGATTAGCTGGCAAACATTCAAGGATATACCCTTTATCGCAAGGATAGAGAGGGTAAAAAAGGGGGAGGGGTATGCCTATATATCAAGAATAATGTGCAAGTGAATGTGAGAGATGACATCACTAAGAGAGCTAGGGAGGAGGTGGAATCCCTATGGGTAGAGCTCCAAAGGGATGAAGCTAAGAGGAAAATAATACTGGGAGTATGCTATAGGCCCCCTAACTTGAGGGAGGAAGGGAAGACAGATCTCCTATCACAATTCGGATTAGCAGCAAGGATGGGAAGTGTTATCATAATGGGGGATTTTAACTATCCAGACATAGACTGGGCAGAGGGAACTGTGCATTCATCTAAGGCTCGCCAGTTCCTAAATGTCTTGCAGGACAATTTTATGGGTCAGATGGTAGACGCACCAACTAGAAATAAAGCGTTACTGGATCTACTGATTACCAACAATACAGACCTGATCATGGATGTGGAAATACAGGGCAATTTAGGAAACAGCGATCACAGGTCAATTGGCTTCAGTATAAATCACACAAATAGGAAACATAAGGGGAATACAAAGACAATGAATTTCAAAAGAGCCAACTTCCCTAAACTACGAACCTTGTTAAAATGCATGAATTGGGATAAAATCTTAGGAACAAAGAACACGGAGGAGAGATGGGTTTGCTTTAAGAGCATATTAAATAAGGGCATTAGCCAATGCATCCCATTGGATAATAAATTTAAAAGAGCAAACAAAAGTCCTAGATGGCTTAACTCCAATGTAAAAATGCATATAAAAGCAAAGGAGAATGCTTTAAAAAAATACAAGGTTGAGTGATCATCATCAGCATTCAGACTTTATAAAGAATGCAACAAGAAATGTAAGGGTGCTATAAAGACAGCTAAGATAGAACATGAAAGACACATAGCGGAGGAGAGCAAAAAAAATCCCAAGAAATTCTTTAAGTATGTAAACAGTAAAAAATGGAAGACAGACCATATTGGCCCCATAAAGAATGAGGAAGGATATCTGGATACAAAGGATGGGGAGATGGCGAAGGTGCACTGCAGTGTTTATCCTAACGACACATCACAGGAAGCACCTCCATAGTTAACAGAGACTTTGGAAACTTAACATTAATAAATCACCGGGACCAGATGGCTTGCATCTGAGGGTACTTAGGGGAACTCAGTCAAGTAATTGCCAGACCATTGTTCCTAATTTTTACTGACAGTCTACTGACTGGAATGGTACCAGCTGATTGGAGAAAAGCCAATGTAGCACCAATATTTAAAAAGGTCCAAAAATACATCCCTGGGAATTACAGACCAGTTAGCCTGACATCAATAGTATATAAACTCTTGGCGGGGATGATAAGGGACTATATACAAGATTTTAGTATTGAGAACGGTATCATTAGCAGTAATCAGCATGGATTCATGAAGAATCGTTCTTGCCAAACCAATCTACTAACTTTCTATGAGGAGGTGAGTTGCCATCTAGATAAAGAAAGGCCCATAGACATGGTGTATCTGGATTTTGCAAAAGCATTTGACACAGTTCCCCATAAATGTTTACTGAACAAAATAAGGTGTGTAGGCATGGACTATAGGGTGAGTACATGGATTGAAAACTGGCTACAAGGGTGAGTTCAGAGGGTGGTGATAAATGGGGAGTACTCGGAATGGGGTGGGTTGTGGGGTTCCCCAGGGTTTTGTGCTGGGACCAATCCTATTTAATTTGTTCATAAAAGACCCGGAGGATGAGGTAAACAGTTCAATCTCTGTATTTGTGGATGATACTAAGCTAAGCAGGGCATTAACTTCTCCGCAGGATGTGGAAACCTTGCAAAAAGATCTGAACAAATTAATAGGGTGGGCAACTACATGGCAAATGAGGTTCAATGTAGAAAAATGTAAAATAACTCATTTGGGTGGCAAAAATATGAATGCAATCTATACACTGGGGGGGGAACCTCTGGGTGAATCTAGGATGGAAAAGGACCTGGGGGTCCTTGTAGATGATAGGCTCAGCAGTGGCGTGCAATTCCAAGCTGCTGCTAACAAAGCAAACAGAATATTGGCATGCATTAAAAAGAGGATCAACTCCAGAGATAAAATGATAATTCTCCCGCTCTACAAGATTCTGGTCCGGCCGCACCAAGAGTATGCTGTCCAGTTCTGGGCACCAGTCCTCAGGAAGGATGTACTGGAAATGGAGCGAGTACAAAGAATGGCAACAAAGCTAATAAAGGGTCTGGAGGATATTAATTATGAGGAAAGGTTGCGAGCACTGAACTTATTCTCGCTGGAGAAGAGACGCTTGAGAGGGGATATGATTTCAATATACAAATACCATACTGGTGACCCCACAATAGGGATAAAACTTTTTCGTGGAATGGAGTTTAACAAGACTCATGGCCACTCATTGAAATTAGAAGAAAAGAGGTTTAACCTTAAACTACATAGAAGGTTCTTTACTGTAAGAGCGGCAAGGATGTGGAATTTACTTCAACAGGCGGTGGTCTCAGTGGGGGGCATTGATAGTTTCAAGAAACTATTAGATAAGCACCTGAACGACTGCAACGTACAGGGATATACAATGTAATACTGACATATAATCACACACATAGGTTGGACTTGATGGACTTGTGTCTTTTTTCAACCTCACCTACTATGTAACTATGTAACCAATGATGGGGTACTAGTCCTTCCACTGACACCAGTGGTGGAATATTATTTCTTCTTCCACTGACCACGGAAACTCTTTTTTTCTCCCTCGCTGCCCCCCCTAAAATCTGAAGCACAATGAACTGGCTCTTTGATAAGTATGAGGGCTACTGTTTTAGCTGATCTTACAATACATTTAGGAGGCACAAGACTACAGCAAGAAATCTTTAAGCCCCAAAGATAGGAAAATGGTGTCAGCAGAGGTACCTGATTGTAAAGGAGAAGCGGATTTTTCATAAATGTTTATATTTAATGCCCATTTATTGTTTATTTATTTATTGCCCTCTATTTTTAATAGAACCATGAGCTAGTAGGGAAATGTCATTTGCTGGCAGTTTAAAACCATTTTCCTCTATAAATGTTAATGCTTTAAAAAAATCATGGTATACACAGGATTGCCAGATGAAAAATTAGGGGAAAAAAGCCTAAAAAATGCAGCCACCATATCTAAGGACTGGAAAGCTGCAATATATCACAATTGTGGTTTAGATATACTTTAGGGTTTAATGTAGAGAGCAAGAATTGAATTGCATTTCAAGTTAAAGGTGAGCTGAAGTTAAATACAGTTGGCCAATTTTCAATTCAGCTTTTGTTCTATGTTCATTAGAAATCTTTTTAATTACAATACATTGTATGTTCTGGTTAAAGCGCTAATAAAATCCATCATGGGTGTAAGAATAACATTTCAAGATTACAGCTGGTTAATAAACCTGATAAGATTACTGACTGGTGCAATGCATCAGCTTCTTTACTGAATTATGCATTCTATCTTTATTTTAATACCAAATGATAATGAAAACAGAGAGAGGAATAATAGACTTCACTTCCGCCTCATTCGTGTAATGAAGATTATAACAAGAATACACAAGGGCATTACGGGAATTAATTCTTTATCGAAACAGGATTCCCTTGAAGAACTTAATCCATCTAGTTACCATTTTAAGGCCGTAATCTCTAGTTCCTTTTCATATGATTGAGTTAAATGGCAGGGGCTGTAGTTGGGAGACAAAACTGGAAAGTAATCTTTTTTTTCTCTAAAATAGCATCCCTAAGATGATTTATATAGTATTTCAAGCACATCTCTAGCCCGACTATACAAATCTGCATGCAGTAGGATGCTGCAGCTACCTCTGACACAATTTTTGGTAATAATAAAGCAGAATAATTATTAGAAGATGAAAAAACATTCCATATCCTCATTTAATTATGCAACAGAAGTCCATTCACCTCAACAGACTAATAATATATCTGTTCAAAAATGAAAGAAATATACATGTATTTTCTGGGTAATGATGCAAAACAAGCAGCAGCAAAGACAATGGAACAATGAATATAAAACTTTAAATTTGAGTAATAATATGTCAAAATATGTGTCTGCTTTACAATGATTGAATTTAAAGTTGAACTCCCTTCAGATATAAAATACACATAATAATGCAACCCTATATCCATTAATACATCTTTACATGCAAACAGTATACAGTAAATACCTAAATTTGACTTATCACCCTCCTACAGTTCCCTGTACAGAGTGCAGACAGGCAGAAGCAGCTCAAGGAGCCAATCAGTTGCGTAGTAATGGAGAGAGACAACTGACCAAGAGTTGGGCTCATTAGTGTGCTCTTTTCACTGGATAGGCAGAAATACAAATCCTTTGGCTGGTAAAACAATGCTCATAAATGTATTTATTTTTTTGTTTACTAACCACTTACTGCCCTGCCTATAGTAATATGATGGCTGGGCGGGATCTCATTGGTTCCGATAGGGCATCATATGATGTCCTCCTAGTTGCTCGATCTGTCACCTGCTGTGTCCACCGGACACAGCAAAAGGACAGATTAGTGTACTGGACTGGCCCCCGAAACCATGTGATCACTATAACCAATCACTGCAATAACAGATGTACACAATGAATGGCTTTCATTCATAGCCCCTCATTGTGTAGTATTGTGAACTCTGTGATTGGTCACAGTGATTACATGGTGCAGAGAGGGCTAATTACAGTGCATTGTACCACGTGATAGCTGTGGCCAATCACAGCTATTCCAACAGTACATAATGGCTATGAGTGGATGTTATTCATAAAAATGATTGCTTATAACAGTTATCATCACTCAATTAATCATAAATCATAGTGTTAAAAAAATCCTGAACAACCTCCCTAGAGTAGCACAGTGTCAATATAGGAAAACTGAACTGCTCTGGTTACAGTACATACCAAAAAAAAATCTAAAAAGAAGGAAAAATAAGGGAAAAATGGAAACATAAATGTTAAAAAAAATTAAAAATGTTAAGACCTTTTTTTTCCATACTCTCGCAAATCAGTATGAAAAAAAAAAATGGGAAAAAAACGAATTTAATTTTCCAAAAAATTAAAACTTCAAAAATCTTGTCATGCCCCTCCTAAATACCTTGGTATTCTACTTCCTGGCATTTTAGGGCCTCAAGAAATTTGATAGACCATTGATACATCTGGAGTGATCAATTTTCATATATACTGTATATCTAACACAGTTTGTAGACTCTATAACTTTAACACAGATTAAAAAATGTATACATTGATTTGGTTTATGTTTACCAAAAAATTGTAGTAGAATACATTTTGTATTTATCTCATGAAGAAATAAAATGTTGTAAATAATGAAATCTAACAAAGAAAAATGATTTCTTTTCCCCAGAATATTTTATTGTTCTTTGTATATAGCAAAAAAAAACAACAACCAAGTATTGATTAAATATCACTGAAAGAAACCTCTATCTATCTCAAACAGAGGATATTTTTCTTTTAATTTAGGGACAGTGTTGCATGACTAAATAATTGGCATTCAAAATGTGACAGCGCTGATATTGAAATGGTTAAAGTGGTTGTAAAGTCTCCACAATAAACTCCTATGATAGGTTCTCTTATGGGGCAATAGTAATGACAGTGTGTTTTTTTCAGCAATATATTCTCTAAATATCTTTTCCCTGCAGTGCTTCTGTGCAGGCACATGGTTTTCTTGGGTCTTACTCCCTAGTAGAGGGACTCCAGTGGGAGGGGCTTACATCCCTCTGCTGGTTTAATTTCAGTTTCATGAGAGGAGGGCAGGGGTGGGGAGAGGAGGGGCTTCACACAGACCATGGAAATGACAGGAAGGTAGAGGGAGATAGAGATGCTGCAGAGAGAGCAAGGTGATAGAAAATCTGTTTACTGACAGGAACACAGGAACAGGCAGGATCAACCAGGTATTAAACTATATGGAAAAGGATAAATAACATTGCAAAAAATTATTAGCACAAAAATAATGAAGGAAGGATCAAAGATAGGAAGGGGGATCCATCAAATCGATTAATCGATCCAAGGAAGGATTGGCCAAAGGAAGGACCAATCAGTCAATCGTAGGAATGATCGGTCAGCCAATCACAGGAGGGATCAAAGTAAGGAAGGATCTGTTGATCATTTGAAAGAAGAATCAGTTGGTCAGTTGCAGGAAGGATCAAAGTAAGGAAGGATTGTTTGATTAATCACAGGAAGGATTGGTCGATTGATCACAGGAAGGATCAAAGTAAGGAAGGATCAGTCAATCAATTGCAGGAAGGATGGATCAAACAATTGATGGAAGGATTGGTTGATCGATTGCAGGATGGATCGGTCGATCGAAAGAAGGATCAAAGGATCAATCAAAGGTAGGATTGATTGATCACAGGAATGATCAGTTGGTCAATAGCAGTAAGGATCGGTTGGTCAACCACAGGTATGATCAAACAAAGGGTTGATCGATTGATGGAAGGATTGGTTGAAGGAAGGAATGGGGCGGGCAATTGCAGGAAGAACCTGTCGGTCGATTGCAGGAAGAATCTGTTGATTGATTGCAGGAAGGATCGGTCGGTCAATAGCAGTAAGGATCGGTTGGTCAACCACAGGTGGGATCAAACGAAGGGTCGATCGATTGATGGAAGGATTGGTTGAAGGAAGGAATGGGGCAGGCGATTGCAGGAAGAACCTGTCGGTCGATTGCAGGAAGAATCTGTTGATCGATTGCAGGAAGGATCGGTCGGTCGATAGCAGGAAGGATCGGTTGGTCGATTGTTCACCCCTTGTGAAAACAATAAAAATGATTAAAAAAGTAGGAGACAGTGTAAAAAAAAGTTTTGAATAAAATAAATAATGAAAGAAATTTAAAGTGCCCCCTCCCATAGTGTTAACGTGTGAACGCAAATGCATTAGTAAATCCTACAGGCATATGTAAACGATGATCACACCACGCTTATAAGGGTATAGCCATAAACGTCAGTGCAAGAGCAATAATTCTAGCACCAGACGCCATAAACGTCAGTGCAAGAGCAATAATTCTAGCACCGGAAGTTTTAAAAAAGGCTTTTAACCTCCCTGGCGGTATGATTATTTCAGATTTTAGGTGCTGAAAGCGGTACAATTATTTTTCATGGAAATTTGGCGTTTTATATTGCAGGCCTGTAATTCTTAACAATAACACACTTAAATCTGTCCAAACAAGAGTCTAGTAGATATCCCGGGTATGATGAAGTTTGAAACACAAAAACATAAATTATAATATAATAAATAAATAAATAAATAAATAATATAATAATAATAAAATAAATTTCCCCACGATTCACTATCGCTCAATTCTGCAAGTATTCTAATTTACTATTGCTGTTTTCTAACTGGTCTAAAGCCACTTTTGACATAAAGGGACACTTTTTGGTTGCTATGGACAATCTCCAGTTTCCAGGCAGAAAGAACAGTATATATCATATAAAACTGCATGCAGGGCATAGGCCAAAGCACTGGGGACAAAAGGGATATGAAATAATTTCATACAGTACTGTAATCTGTAAGATTACAGTACTGTATGTGTTATGATTTTTACATTTTTTTGAATTTGCCGTCAGGTTCCGCCCCCGTGCGTCGCGCCACTCGCAGGGAATGGAGCCTTGCACGGAGAGGCTTCGGAGGAGTCAGAGCCCACGGACTCTGCGGGGGACATCGCAGCATCCTGTGGACAAGGTAAGTAACGCCGCACCAGGATCCTGCAATGTAATCCCGAGTGTGGCTCTGGGTTACCGCTAATGGGACTGAAATTTAACCCCGGGATTACCGTCAGGGAGGCTACAGCATTGCTAATAGAGATTTTTAATAGTGGTAGGATTTAGGTACCGTATTTTGGCACCATTCCATGGGTGTACACAGTTTTAAAGCATGCCATGTTTGGTATCTATTTACCCAACATAATATAATATTTTACATTTTGACAAAAAATTGGCTATTATATAGTGTTTGTGTCCCAAAAAAAAAAATATTAACCACCTCAATACTAGGCACTTTTACCCCCTAACTGCCCAGACCAATTATTCAGTCATGCTACATTGTACCCAAATGAAATTTTCATTTGAACAAGTTATTTCTAACACATAGCATGTACATACCAAGAATTACACTGCAAAATACTTTTGCTACTCCTCCTGAGTAGGGATGAGCTTCGTGTTCGAATTGAACCCATGTTCGACTCGAACATCATCTGTTCAGTCATTCGCCAAATTGCGAATGATATGGGCCGTTTGCACCAAATTTGAGTGACGCGTCGCGGCCTATAATTCACTGCAGCATCGCAGTGCATTGCTGGCTGATGATTGGCCAAGCATGCACTATGACCCGCATGCTTGGCCAATCACAGCGCCGTCTGTACAGAGGGCTGTAATTGGCCAAAGCCAGGGTGGCTTTGGCTAATTATGGCTCAGGGGGGTTTAGTACACGCCCCACACTATATAAGGCTGCCTGCACGTTGGCCCTGTGTAGTGTGTTCTGGTGTTGAGAGACAGAGACAGAGAGACAGTGTCATTTGATTTAAGTTAGATAGATTAGGCAGGACAGTCAGTCAGTTAGCTGCACTTACAGTGTATTGTGTATATATATATATATATATATATATATATATATATATATATATATATATATATATGCATCCCAGGTGTTATATATATATATATATATATATATATATATATATATATATATACACTGTATTCAGTTTAGCTAGATCCGTTCCTGTTATTATCTTCCTACTGACAGGCAGGCAGGTGTTGTTACAGTATTTACAGCTACCTGAAGAAAATTGCTGGTGTTCTTCTGATCCTATTAGTACTAAAGTCAGGCAGCTACAGTATTTACAGTGCACAGTGTTCAGCTAAAGCTACAAGTTAGTGTAGTGCAACCTCTGCACAGTGTTCAGCCAAAGCTACAAGTTAGTGTAGTGTGACCTCTCCACAGTGTTCAGATAAAGCTACAAGTTAGTGTAGTGTGACCTCTGCACAGTGTTCAGCTAAAGCTACAAGTTAGTGTAGTGCGACCTCTGCACAGTGTTCTGCTAAAGCTACAAGTTAGTGTAGTTTGACCTCTGCACAGTGCTCAGCTAAAGCTACAAGTTAGTGTAGTGCAACCTCTGCACAGTGTTCAGCTAAAGCTACCTGTAGAAGATTGGTGGTGTTTTTCTAATCCTATCACTACAGCAGGCAGCTAGAAGGCTCTGATGATGGTACTCAGGTATAGGAAGGCAGTAAAGTGAGCCCAGACAGAGGGGGTGCCCAAGAAGGACAGCAATCTGGCAGTCATGTTGCCCCTGCTGCAGCATACTGCCAGGTTTGCTCCAGTGATAAGGAGGGAGGGGATGATGAGGTCACTGACTCCACGTGGGTGCCTGATAGGAGAGGGGAGGAGGAGGCACATCACCAACGAGGCAGGATGCCCTCCAAGGGCCAGCTTAAGGGCATCACACTGACTGCATCACACCGCAAAGCTCCGCATGTGCAGGGCGCTGCTGTCTCTGCACGTTATTCCAAAAGTTCTTTGGTGTGGGCCTTTTTTGAGACGAGTGTATCAGATCGCACCGCTGCTATTTGCAACATATGTCTCAAGCATATCTCGCGTGGCAAAAACATCTCCCACTTGGGCACCACATGCTTGACCAGACATATGTTGACCTGCCATGCAGTTCGTTGGCAAGCGTACCTAAAATACCTACACCAAAGAACAAAGAGGACCTCTCCTTGCTTCTCATCAGCTGAGATCTCCAACCCCACTATACCTTCAGTCCTCTCTGAGACCTGCACTGAGAGGAATGAAGGTGTAGAATTAGGTGTGTCACAGCCAAGTACTTGTGGGCAATCTGCTATCGGTACACCAACATCAGATTGTATCAGGCAAATTTCCCTGACCCAGCTGCTGCACCACCGAAAGAAGTTCACTCCCAGCCATCCACATGCCAAGAGGTTGAATGCTAGATTGGCAAAATTTCTAGCACTTCAACTGCTACCTTTTCAGTTGGTAGACTCTGCCCCCTTCCGTGAGTTTGTGGAATGTGCGGTTCCTCAGTGGCAGTTACCCAAACACTACTTTTTCTCACGGAAGGTGATTCTGGCTCTCTACCGGCATGTGGAAGGCAATGTCCATGTCTCACTGGACAGGGCGGTCAGCGGTAGGGTGCATATTACCGCTGACTCATGGTCCAGCAGGCATAAACAGGGACATTACCTAAGTTTCATGGCAAATTGGGTGACTCTTCTGGCAGCTGGGAAGGATGCAGGACAGGGTGCGGTAGTGTTGGAGGTTGTTCCACCACCACCCCGCCAAAATGCCACTACTAATGATTGTATAATACTGATACTGCAGCTACCTCTAGCAGAATCAACTGCCTGCCTGTAGTATTATTAGTATGAGAACACCAGCAATTGTCTTCAGGTAGCTTTAGGTGCACACTGTGCAGAGGACACAGTACACTAACTGTAAATACTGTAAATGCCTGCCTGTGGTATTAATAGAAGCAAAACAACAGCAATTGTCTTCAGGTAGCTTTAGGTGCACACTGTGCAGAGGACATAGTACACTAACTGTAAATACTGTAGCTGCCTGCCTGTGGTATTAATATAGGATCAGAAGAACACCACCAATTTTATTCAGGTAGCTTTAGGTGCACACTGTGCAGCGGACACAGTACACTAACTGTAAATACTGTAGCTGCCTGCCTGTGGTATTAATATAGGATCAGAAGAACACCACCAATTTTATTCAGGTAGCTTTAGGTGCACACTGTGCAGAGGATGCAGTACACTATTATTGATCTCCTGTTGCCAAACCTCTGCCTGCCTGCTGACTACCCTTTGCCTGCTGATTGTACTACCTGTTGCCCGTTCTGACCTGGCTTGTCTCACCATGCTTAGTCCGTTCCTGATCCAGCTCCGCCTAGATCCAGGGGTCGCTGACCCACACCCATACCACTGCTTCCTACTGCTTTTGCTACCAGTCTGTCCGGTGGTTCATCTCTACTACCTGCATCAGCTACCACGGATCATACAGGAACTCCTACCTCCCTGTGCTCCTGTACCACTGTTGCAACCCCAGTGGTCCCTGAGCCAGGGCTGTAAGAGAGGTCTCCTTCTACAGTTGGGCTCTGATACCAGGTACGTGACAGTATTATTAGTATGAGAACACCAGCAATTGTCTTCAGGTAGCTTTAGGTGCACACTGTGCAGAGGACACAGTACACTAACTGTAAATACTGTAGCTGCCTGCCTGTGATATTAATATAGGATCAGAAGAACACCACCAATTTTATTCAGGTAGCTTTAGGTGCACACTGTGCAGAGAATGCAGTACACTAACTGTAAATACTGTAGCTGCCTGCCTGTGGTATTAATATAGAATCAGAAGAACACTACCAATTTTATTCAGGTAGCTTTAGGTGCACACTGTGCAGAGGACACAGTACACTAACTGTAAATACTATAGCTGCCTGCCTGTGGTATTAATATAGGATCAGAAGAACACCACCAATTTTATTCAGGTAGTTTTAGGTGCACACTGTGCAGAGGACACAGTACACTAACTGTAAATACTGTAGCTGCCTGTCTGTGGTATTAATCGGAGCAGAACAACAGCAATTGTCTTCAGGTAGCTTTAGGTGCACACTGTGCAGAGGACACAGTACACTAACTATAAATACTGTAGCTGCCTGCCTGTGGTATTACCAGGATCAGAAGAACACCACTAATTTTCTTCAGGTAGCTTTAGGTGCACACTGTGCAGAGGACACAGTACATTAACTGTAAATACTGTAGCTGCCTGCCTGTGGTATTAATAGGAGCAGAACAACAGCAATTTTCTCCAGGTAGCTTTAGGTTAGTCCAATTATTTTTTTAAATTCCTCCATGGTGAGGCTTTTCCACATAAATGGGTGGGCATATGAAGAATCAGGATTGCTGGCAGTATATTGGCTGGCTACAGATTGCACTGCTTAACAATGTAATTTAGCAGATCATCCGTAAAGAATAAATGAAAAAAGTAAGTTGGGGTATTATTTTCTATTTGTATCTGAGGGCCTGGCTGCACTGTAAAAGGGGGAATTATAGGTTCAGCCAAAGTAGCGGGCAGCCATGTGGGATATAAAAGTACGCCTGGGAGGCTATTATGGGCCCTACCTCTTTGATGTGGATAGGAAACCCCGTTACTAGCACCTGGCCTATCATCTGGGAATGCTGCCCTGCTTGTACTTGCCACTGCACTAGGACTTGCAGCACTACTGTTGGATGCCTGCCTACTATCTGGGAGTTCTACTTTTCTTCAGATCTCATGAACCTCTTTGTTTGCACTCTCTCCTCCTCAGAATCCTATTCAGGGCCACTGCTTTCATTGGCTCATACTCACTATCTGAGTCCGACGGAGAGAGTTCCCCGCTACTCTCGTCCGTCATACTCTGGAGTATCTGGAAAGCCTCCTCCCTGCTGAATAATTTTTTTAGACATGTTAAGGCTGCACTGCTGATGTTAATTCCTTCGTACAGATGTACAGATATTATTCACTGGTACAGATGTGGGTAACTAGTACAAATGTGGGTCACTAGTACAGATGTTGGTCATGTGTAGAGATGTTGATCATGTGTATAGATGTTGGTCACTAGTACAGATGCGGGTCACTAGTACAGATGTTGATCATGTGTACAGATGTTGATCACGTGTATAGATGTTGGTCACTAGTACAGATGTTGATCATGTGTCCAGATGTTGGTCACATGTCCAAATGTTGATCACGTGTACAGATGTTTTTACTCTGTTAACACTGTGACAGGACACTGTATGGGGACACTGGGGACACTGTGTGGGGATGCTGTTTAGCGATACCAGCTGGGTGATCAGAGTGTGCAAAGCAAAAACAATGCTGAAAACTTACTGATCCCCAGCTGGCAGCACAATTCAGCTCCCCTTCTCCTCACTGATAGGCTCTGTGTGAGGAGAAGCCGAGCTGATTAACTGACAGGCGGGTCGGTTTTAAATTACATAATGGCTGGGATTGACCATCATGTGATCATAAGGGACAATCATAGAGCCCTTCTGCCGAGCAGAGATGCACTGTGTCCAGGGGACACAAGCACATTGGGATCACGCAGATACGCAGCCACCTTGTCCTGAGCAGCATACCGGTAAGTTGACTCAAAACAACGAAGCTCCCCACCCACCGTTTAAGTACAGTGGGCAGGTGGAAAGCAGTTAAAGTGTATTTTTCCAAAAAAACTGCATTTGAAAAACCACTACGCAAATACTGTGTGGCATGAAAAATTGCAACACCACCAGTTTATTCTCTAGGGCCTCTGCTAATAAAATGTATACATGTTTGGGGATTCTAAGCATTTTTCTAGCAAAAAACTACAGATTTTTATATGTAAGAAAGAATTGGCCTGGGTGGGAACTGGTTAACAAAAAGGAGAGGAGGAGTATCTTCATGGGGATAGCATTGCTCTAGCTAGACAGGAGGAGAAGGGAGGGGCAGGGAGGAGATCGGGTTTGCCCACTGAACTTATTCTCGCTGGAGAAGAGACGCTTGAGAGGGGATATGATTTCAATGTACAAATACCCAGTGGTGACCCCACAATAGGGATAAAACTTTTTTGCGGAAGGAGTTTAACAAGACTCGTGGCCACTCATTAAAATTAGAAGAAAAGAGGTTTAAGATGTTTAAAATTAGAAGAAAAGAGGCTTTTTTCGACCTCATCTACTATGTAACTATGTTGCTATATAACTATGACATTATAATACTCTATAAATAGAGTAATTTTATCACTCTCATAATCATTTCACAAAAGGAAATGGAAGAAATATCAGAAGACTTTCTGTTATACCAGCTATATATTGCCATAACATACAGTATAATGGGTCAGTGTCAGACGCAGGCAGTAGTGACCATTCTGCGATACAGTTGTTTCCTTGTTTTAGTAATCTGGTAGACACGACATACTGGTTATGAAAGGATAGTACACGCACACTGCACATTAACAATATATTATCACAAGGTGACAGCAAGCTATTCAGCTCCACAACAATAGCTGGTACACGGTCATGACGGATGAAGATCAATCTCTTTTGTGCGAGTGCTTTGTTCTTGCCAAGCTCTTGAAGAATCCCATTTATAAACTTCAACCACAGTAAATACATTTGTTCGGGATTTTATTTTGCAGTTGACGTACTAAGATGTGCTCTGAATAAATGCAACATATGCAAATGCTCTTGAAGAAAAAAGGCTTTTATTTGCATTTACTTTAACGTTTTCATGTTATAGCATTGTGAGCCTTACATGCAGATTTGCATGCTTGACTGCTAAACACTGAAATGGTGCCCCCAGTACCCAAGAGGAAAAAATATTTCTACAAATAATTTTACATTTGTTTATATGTAACATTACAAAATGAAACAAACAGTAGAGAAAAGTGTAAAAACAAATTGCAAAAAAAGCAAAGGGAAGGAAGGAGTTATTTAATGTGAATTAATTTAAAAAAACAGAATGTGTTTCCTATATTACCTTCTAATAAAAAAAAAATCATTTTAAAAAAATGATTTCCTCTTTACAGTCAAATTAAGGGATAAGTGAATCACCGTCATGGTACATCGGCAGAGCAGTCGCCCGGGCACCCACGGCAATCGGATTCATTTCAGAACCGATCAGTCTCCAGGCGCAGGCCAATGATTTCTGGCCTGGATCTGATGATCGGTTCTGGCAAATGAAATGCTTCCTCTGCCTGTGAGAGAGGACAGCTAAACTACACTGACACTGTACACATAGGCACACTTTTCACCCCCTGATCATCCCCCAATCGCTCCCCCCAGTTAACCCCTTCACTCCCCGTCATTGTGTCATCAAGTGCAGTTTTCAGATTTTTTCACTGATCACTGTACTGGTGGCACTTGTGATAATAATCAGTGTTAGGGCAGTTAGTAGTAGGTCCAGGTAACTTTAGGGTACCCCCCATTAACCCCCTAATAAAGGTTTAACTCTCTGATCACCCCCCAGGTAACCTTTGCACCCCTTGTTACCAGTGTCCCTAATATAGTGTACAGACCTCTTTTCTGATCACTGTATTTAGTGTCACGGGTGATGCTAGTTAGCCAGTTAGCTAGTTACTGTCACCATCAGGTTTTTATAGCATCAGGGTACCCGCCATATATTACCGAATAAAGGTTTAACCCCTTGATCGCCCCCCAGTACAGGTACAGGTTTTAGTGTCAGTTAGGGTCAGCAATAATCCCAGGCAGCGTCAGATTAGAGCCAGTAGTGGTAAGACCCACGCACACACCATACACCTCCCTTACTAGTATAGTGTCTGAACAGATCAATAGCTTTGATTTGATCATAACTGTATTAGCGTCCCCAGTAGTTTAGTGTTCCCAAAAACCTAGCATTAGCGGGATCAGCCCAGACACCTGCTAGCACCCACATTTAGCCCCTCTGCCCAGCCCACCCAAGTGCAGTATCAATTGATCACTGTCACTTACAAAACACAACACTCATAACTGCAGCATTCACAGAGTTAGGCCTGATCCCTGTGAAAGCTAACAGTTAATTTTTTTGGTAGCGATTGAAGCAGTCGTTGACAACCAGTTGCTCTTTTGCCTGTGAGTTGCACTAGTTGTACCTGTAAATTTTAAGGCCAAAATGTCCAGACAGAGGTACACTAGTGAAGAGGCCTACACGTTGCTGAGCATAACAGATGAGAGCGATGGGGATGCTGCCTCACTGTTAGATTCAGGCTCGGTATACAAACCAGTAGAGAGCTGCGACACCCTGACAGATAGCTCTGACGACGGACTAGTGGTCCCTGCTAAGGTCAGGCATACCCAACCCCGTTCTTCTGTTGTTGAGGTGCAAAATCACAGGGCTCTCATATGAAGCAGAGAGCCAGTACTAGTGCCGCTCATCCTTCTGGTGAACTGGCAAGCACCAGTGGCCTGGTACATCCTGGTCATAGACAAACCAGCACTGTAGTATCACATGGTGATGTGGCGAGTCCCATTTGTGCAGTTCAAGCTGGTGCAGTGGCACATGTAGTGTCCTGCAGCCACCAAGAGTTTGAACACAGGCCTGTAGAGCCCATAGTGCCCTTCCCACTGCATATGCCAATCCTAATTGGGAGCCCACCACTTCTGCAGCACCCGTACTTCCCCTATTCACTGGCCAATCCAGAATTGAGGTGGAAATTGTTGATTTTTCATCACTTGATTTTTATGCACTGTTTTTCACGGAAGATCTCTATAGATCTATTGTGGACCAAAGCAATTTGGTTTACAAGAGAAAAGACAAGCACCTGGAGCCCCCCAACTGCCCAGACTACATAGGGAGCGCTGGAAAGATTGTTTGGGCCTTGGTGTCACCCTTATTTGGAAAGGGGTACCACTTGTATGTGGACAATTATTACACAAGCGTGCCACTTTTTATTCACCTTTTTGACTGTGGAATTGGCGCATGTGGCACCGTGTGATCTAATTGCTGGGGCTCACCCCAACAGCTTGTAGATTTTATACAGGGGTAGAGAGCCTGCTTGAAGTGTAATAATTTGCTTGCAATGAAGTGGAGGGACACACAGAATGTTTTCGTTCTGTTCACCCTTCATGCAGATACGGCAGTCGAAATTCCGTCGGCGACTGGTGTTGTGAAGCCCCTCTGTTTCCACAAATATAACCTTAACATGGGAGGGGTGGACTTCAATGACCAGATGATGGTGCCATACTTAATTGCCCATAAGGCCAGATGCTGGTATAAAAAAGTGTCTGGATATTTATTCTAATTGGCTCTGCTGAGCACTTATGTGCTATACAAAGCATCAGGATCAACTGGATCATTTCTAAAATTCCAGGGAGAATTCTTCTGTTTCCAGATGGTGCTGTGGCTCAATTTCCTGATGCAAATACAGTGAGCCCGCTGCATGAGAGGCACTTTCCAGAAGTCCTCTGTGGTACCTCAGGCCAAAGATCACCCCAAAGAAGAATGCGTGTCTGCAGAAAACACAGTTATAGGCGAGACACCCGCTATTATTGTTCCTCCTGTCCTGACCAACCTGGTCTCTGCATTGGTGAATGTTTCTGCACACTAGTGGAGTATTAACGTAGGGTACAGCACTTCACAGTCATAGGGCACACTAACACAGGGTCTCGAAAGATGAGATGGCCATCACATTTTGAGAGACCCTAACCTACATTGTTTACAGTTAAAATAAAAGTGCAAAAAAAAAAGCCAAAAATAGTTTTGTCGTTTTATTTTTCTTCTCTATCTATTGTTCTCACTTTATTGTTCTCTATATATTCTTCTCTATCTATTGTTCTCTCTCTATTGTTACTGTATTTTATGCTTAACTGTAATGTTTTATTTTTACCGTGTTTTATTGTATTTGCTTTGCAGGTATGGTATGTCTTATAGGGCGTACACACGGTCGGACTTTGTTCGGACATTCCGACAACAAAATCCTAGGATTTTTTCCAACGGATGTTGGCTCAAACTTGTCTTGCATACACACGGTCACACAAAGTTGTCGGAAAATCCAATCGTTCTGAACGCGGTGACGTAAAACACGTACGTCGGGACTATAAACGGGGCAGTGGCCAATAGCTTTCATCTGTTTATTTATTCTGAGCATGCATGGCACTTTGTCCGTCGGATTTGTGTACACACGATCGGAATTTCCGACAACGGATTTTGTTGTCAGAAAATTTTATCTCCTGCTGTCCAACTTTGTGTGTCGGAAAATCCGATGGAAAATGTCCGATGGAGCCCACACACGGTCGGAATTTCCGACAACACGCTCCGATCGGACATTTTCCATCGGAAACTCTGACTGTGTGTACGGGGCATTACTGTTATTCTGTAATGTTACTTTGTTTTAATGTTAACTAGGGATGAGCTTCGCGTTCGAGTCAAACGCATGTTCGACTCGAACATCGTGTGTTCTGTCGTTCGCAGAATTAAGAACGATATGGGCCGTTCATGCCAAATTCGAGTGGCACGTCACGGCCCATAATTCACTGCGGCATCGCAGTGCATTGCTGGCTGATGATTGGCCAAGCATGCACTATGACCCGCATGCTTGGCCAATCACAGCGCTGTGTGTACAGAGAGCCATAATTGGCCAAAGCCAAGGAGGCTTTGGCCAATTATGGCTCAGGGGGTTTAGTACACGCCCCACACTATATAAGACCGTCTCCGTGGAGGCCTTGTGTAGTGTGTTGCGGTGGAGACTGGAGAGAGATAGATAGACAGAGAGACAGTGTCATTTGATTTAAATTAGATAGAGTAGGCGGGTCGAGTCAGCTGCACCTACAGTGTATTGTGTATATATATGCATCCCAGGTGTTGTGTATATATATATATATATATATATATACATACATACACACTGTATTCAGTTTAACTAGATCCTGTTCTTTTCTTCCTAATATACTGACAGACAGGCAGGTGTTTTTACAGTATTTCCAGTTAATGTACTGTGTACCCTGCACAGTTGCACCTACAGTATAACTACCTGAAGCCAGGTGCTTGTGTAGGCTCTTGATGTATTTCCAGTTACTGTACTGTGTACCCTGCACAGTTGCACCTACAGTATGGCTACCTGAAGATAAGTGCAGGTGTTCTCATACTAATAATACTACAGGCAGGCAGTTGACTCTGCTAGCTGCAGTATAATCGGTATATGTATACATCCCAGTTTTGTGTAGCTACATCTCACTGCAGGCCAATAGTATGTCTGGAAGGTCAACAAGGAGAGGCAGACCGTCACAAGCCAATAAAAGAGGGCAAGCAGACTATGTGTCTAGAGGCAACAGTGCTGGTCATGGACACAGTGCATCCTCATCAGCACGTGGCCGTGGGACACGCTTGGCCCTTTTTTTTGGCAGCCGGCCATGTTGAGCCGCAACATGCGGAAGACTTGGTCGAGTGGATGACCAAGCCGTCCTCATCCTCTTCATCCTCTCTCACCCAGGCTCAGGGTACTTTGTCTGGCAAAGCAGCTGCCAATGTGGCCTCTTCCCTTGGCTCAATGGCATCAGTCACTCCTTCCCTAGCCCCACCATGTCCTCCTGAGAAGTCCCCCGAACTGTTTGACCACAGTGTTGGGTACATGCTCCAGGAGGATGCCCAGCATTTTGAAGGCTCCGATGATGGTACTCAGCTACAGGAAGGTAGCAACGTGAGCCCAGACAGAGGGGGTGCCCAAGAAGGACAGCAATCTGGCAGTCATATTCCCCCTGCTGCAGCATACTGCCAGGTTAGCTCCAGGGATGAGGAGGGAGGGGATGATGAGGTCACTGACTCCACGTGGGTGCCTGATAGGAGAGAGGAGGAGGAGGCACATCACCAACGAGGCAGAATGCCCTCCAGGGGCAAGCCTAAGGGCAGCACACTGACTGCATCACACTGCAGAGCTCCGCATGTGCAGGGCGCTGCTGTCTCCACGCGTTATTCCAAAAGTTCTTTGGTGTGGGCCTTTTTTGAGACGAGTGCATCAGATCCCACTGCTGCTATTTGCAACATATGTCTCAAGCGTATCTCATGTGGCCAAAACATGTCCCGCTTGGGCACCACATGCTTGACCAGACATATGTTGACCTGCCATGCAGTTCGTTGGCAAGCGTACCTAAAAGACCCACACCAAAGAACAAAGAGGACCTCTCCTTGCTCCTCATCAGCTGGGATCTCCAACCCCACTATACCTTCAGTCCTCTCTGAGACCTGCACTGAGAGGAATGAGGGTGTAGAATTAGGTGTGTCACAGCCAAGTACTTGCGGGCAATCTGCTATCGGTACACCGATGTCAGATTGTACCAGGCAAATTTCCCTGCCCCAGCTGCTGCACCACCGAAAGAAGTTCACTCCCAGCCATCCACATGCCCAGCGGTTGAATGCTAGCTTGGCAAAATTGCTAGCACTTCAACTGCTACCTTTTCAGTTGGTAGACTCTGCCCCCTTCCGTGAGTTTGTGGAATGTGCGGTTCCTCCGTGGCAGGTTCCCAAACGCCACTTTTTCTCAGGGAAGGCGATTCTGGCTCTCTACCGGCATGTGGAAGCCAATGTCTTAGCCTCGCTGGACAGGGTGGTCAGTGGTAAGGTGCATATTACCACTGACTCATGGTCCAGCAGGCATGGACAGGGACGTTACCTAAGTTTCACGGCACATTGGGTGACTCTGCTGGCAGCTGGGAAGGATGCAGGACAAGGTGCAGTAGTGTTGGAGGTTGTTCCACCACCACGCCTCCAAAATGCCACTACTGGTGATTCTGACACACCTCTCTCCTCCACCCCCTCCTCTTCTTCCTGTGCTTTGTCCTCAGAACCAGCGGTGCTCCGTAGGCATTCAAGGGGCTACGCAAGTACACAGGCCAAAAGATGCCACGCGGTGCTTAAGCTGTTGTGCTTGTGGGACAGGGTGGTCAGTGGTAAGGTGCATATTACCACTGACTCATGGTCCAGCAGGCATGGACAGGGACGTTACCTAAGTTTCACGGCACATTGGGTGACTCTGCTGGCAGCTGGGAAGGATGCAGAACAAGGTGCAGTAGTGTTGGAGGTTGTTCCACCACCACGCCTCCAAAATGCCACTACTGGTGATTCTGACACACCTCTCTCCTCCACCCCCTCCTCTTCTTCCTGTGCTTTGTCCTCAGAACCAGCGGTGCTCCGTAGGCATTCAAGGGGCTACGCAAGTACACAGGCCAAAAGATGCCACGCGGTGCTTAAGCTGTTGTGCTTGTGGGACAGGAGCCACACTGGGGCAAAGATTCTGTCAGCTCTGCAGGGGCAGGTTCAGAGGTGGTTGATGCCACACCAACTTAAGCCAGGAATGGTAGTTTGTGACAATGGCACCAACCTCCTCTCTGCCCTCCAACAGGGACAAGTGACCCATGTGCCCTGTTTGGCTCACGTCCTTAACTTGGTGGTGCAGCGGTTCTTGGGCAGATACCCAGGCTTACAGGATGTCCTGAGGCAGGCCAGGAAAGTCTGTATTCATTTCTGCCGGTCATATAATGCCAGTGCTCGGCTGGCAGACCTCCAAAAGGAATTTAACCTGTCCAAAAACCGCCTAATCTGTGACATGCCCACCAGGTGGAACTCAATGTTGGCCATGCTGCAGCGGCTGTACACACAGCAGAGGGCCATCAATGAGTACCTGTGCGACTATGGCACCAGGACAGGGTAAGGGGAGCTTGGTTTTTTCCCCACGCCAGTGGGCCATGATCAGGGATGCATGCACTATCCTGTCACCATTTGAGGATGCCACAAGGACGGTGAGCAGTGACAGTGCATGCATCAGTGACACTGTTCCCCTTGTCCACCTGTTGGAGCACACGCTGCATGAAATAATGAACAGGGCACTTGAAGCAGAACAGAGGCAGGAAGAGGAGGACTTCCTTAGCTCTCAAGGCCCCCTTTATCCAGACAGTGTTTCTGCGTGCCCGCTGATCACACAGGAAGAGGAGGAGGAGGAGGAGGAGGAGGAGGAGTAGGAGGTGGAGGAGGAGGAGGATTGTGTCAGCATGGAGATGGAGCCTGGATGCAGCATCAGCAGCAGTCTTTAAGGGATCATTTACAGTCCCAAGAAACCCATGGACTTGTACATGGCTGGGAGGAGGTGGCTGCGGATCATGTCATCCTTAGTGACCGAATGCCTCAGCAAACCTACGCTGCATGGCCTCGCTGATCCTGCAAAGCCTGCGGAAGGATCCTCGTATTTGTGGTATCAAGGAGAGGGATCAATACTGGCTGGCAACCCTCCTTGATCCACGTTACAAGAGTAAGGTTGCAGCCTTATCGTGCCGTCGTAGAGGGAACAGAGGATGAAATATCTTCGGGAGGCCTTGCAGAAAGGTCTGTGCAATGCGTTCCCAGAGACTGGGAGGTTACAAACTCCTGTTCCTGGACAACATGTTGCAGAGGCTTCGCTCAGTCAAAGCAGGAGCGGTGGAGAAGGTGGCCGTCTGACTGATGCATTCAGACAATTTTTTAGTCCGCAGCCCCAAGGTATGATCGGTTCCAGCAACCATTTCCAGCGTCTGTTTTACATGGTGCAGGAATACCTAGGGGCAAGATCTGATTTGGACACCTTTCCCACCGAAAATCCTCTGGGTTACTGGGTCTTGAGGATGGATCACTGGCCAGAGCTTGCACAGTATGCAATTGAGCTACTGGCCTGTCCTGCATCTAGCGTTCGTTTGGAACGCACATTCAGTGCTGCTGGAGGCTTTGTAACCGATCACAGGGTGCGCCTGTCCGTCGACTCGGTCGATCGTCTGACATTAATAAAAATGAATCAGTCTTGGATCACCACCAGATACCAAGCACCTGATGCTGATGTAACCGAATAAATTTTTTTGAAATGTCAGATTCCTTCAAGATGGCCTATGCTGATGCTGAGTGATTATCCTGTTATGCTGAGTGACTATCCTCTTCCTCCTCAATGATCATGCTGATAGCTTGTAAGAACATTTTTGTTTCTGGGCACCGCCACCAGTGGCTAAGGCCCAATTTTTCAGCCCCTGTTTAACAGGGGCATGTAATTACAATTTTTGATGCAATTCTTTGCAGCAGGGCTCGTTCCTGCGCTCCAACTAGAGTATCTGTGAGGGGTTGCAGTGTTGTGGCACCAGCACCAGTGCCTAAGGCCCAATTTTTCTGTTCCTGTTCCACAGGGACATGTAATTACAATTCTTGATCTAATATTTCACAGCAGGGCCCGTTCCAGCGCCCACCAAGAGTAACTGTGAGGACTTACAGTGTTGTGGCACCAGCAAAACCACCACCACCACCAAAGGCCCAACTTTTCTGCCCCTGTTTAACAGGTGCATGTAATTACAATTCTTAATCTAATATTTCACAGCGGGGCCCGTTCCAGCACCCACCAAGAGTAACTGTGAGGACTTACAGTGTTGTGGCACCACCACCACCACCACCACCAAAGGCCCAATTTTTCTGCCCCTGTTCAACAGGGGAATGTAATTACAATTCTTGATCTAATATTTCACAGCAGGGCCCTGTGAGGGCTTACAGTGTTGTGGCAACACCAACACCTAAGACCACAATTTCTGCAGAGTATATAGGGAAAGCCCTTACTTTCAAACATCCAACTTACAAACAACTCCTACTTGCAAACGGAAGGAGACAACAGAAAGTGAGATGAAATCTACCCCTAGGAAGGGAAATTCTCTCCTGATATGGGAAAAACATTTCTCATTTCCACTGATGCTTTATCACCAATCCTTGTTTCACTAAAAATCCCAAATTTTCTAAAAACATTTGTCATTGTGACAGAAAGTGAGGTGAAATCTTCTGTAGAGGAGCACAGACAGCAAAACAAATGTCACAGGGGTGATAACCCTTCCCTATGTTTTCCAAAAAGCTTAAAAATAGATTTTTTTGGCTGGAGCTACACTTTAAAAATGTACCAGTTCAAAATTACAAACAGATTCTACTTAACAACAAACCTACAGTCCTTGTCTTGTTTGCATCGCCTGTATACTGCTGTTCAGAGGGCCTGGGGCCCCACACCTTTCCTTTTTTTAATTTGGGTGCGGGGTTCCCCTTAATATCCATACAAGACCCAAAGGGCCTGGTAATGGACTGGGGGGGTACCCATGCCATTTGTCTCACTGATTTTCATCCATATTACCGGGACCAAACATTACATTAAAACCGTAAGCAGTTTTAAATGACGTTTATTACTTTAAAAATGTCATTTTGTGCAGGGACTGTTCTAAGCACAGGAAACACGCACCACTTTACAGGCATACAATAGACACCCCCCAGGTACGATATTTAAAGGAATATTTCACTTTTTTTTTCACTTTAGGCATCATTAAAATCACTGCTCCCGAAAAAACGGCCCTTTATAAAACTTTTTTTTGCATTGATACATGTCCCCTGGGGCAGGACCTGGGTCTCCAAACCCTTTTTAGGACAATACCATGCAAATTAGCCTTTAAAATTAGCACTTTTGATTTGGAACGTTCGAGTCCCATAGACTTCAATGGGGTTCTAACGTTCGTGCGAAGTTTCGGTCCATTCGCAGGTTCTGGTGCGAACTGAACCGGGGGGGTATTCGGCTCATCCCTATTGTTAACCATCATTTGCTTAGCAGGTATGCCATTCAGCTGCATTATTTATTTTGACAGCAACAGGGTTTGCTTTCATGATACGTAAAGCTGTGACTCCAGCACTGTAGAAGGTGATTTCACCACCACCATAGTTAAAAAAAAAGAGCATATATGCCGAAGCCTGGGAGCAGGGGTGGAGGGGTGATTTGCCCCCATGCTTTGGCATATATTTTTTACTCTTTCTTTTGGCACAGATTGTTGTTGTTTTATTGAGTTAATAGTTAGTTTTATTGTTACCATTGTTTTTTTTTTCAGGTATGCCATTCAGCTTCAGCATGGATTTATTTATTTTGACAGCAACAGGCTTTGCTCTCATGATACGTAAATCAGCGACTCAAGTGCTGAAGGAGGTGATTTCACCACCACAGTTTAAAAAAAATAGTGCATGTATGCCCATCATGAGAAGTTGGTGGATGCAGGGCGGTATTCTAATGGTGGGCATACCCACTGATCAATCTCTTTTTTTGTTCAGCCCACAGGTTGCATGAAAAAATTAACAATATATGCCCAACAAGGACCAGCAATGCACTGGTATGTTGTTGGACTTTGAGTGGTTATACCAGAAGGATGCCTGCAGATTTAGGTATCCTCTTGGTATTGTTCTTTTCAGCAAGCGGTTGTCCTTCATGTAAAAGCAATCCTAGTGGCTAATTAGCTGCTAGACTGCTTTTACAAGCAGTGGGAGGGAACGTTACCCGTCCCCCCACTGTCTTCCATGGTTTTCTTGGGCTCTCCTGTCCCACTGGGGGGAACCTGAGAATGCAGCCGGTGGTTCCGCCAGCTGATCATAGAGCTGATCGGAGACCAGAATGGTTCCAATCATCTCTATGGCCTAAGAAACTGGAAGCTACAAGCATTTCATGACTTTGGTTTCGGCAGATATAAACAGCACCATTGGGAAATTTGGAAAGCATCTTATCACGCCAATTTTGGTGTGGTCAGATGCTTTGAGGGCAGAAGAGAGATCTAGAGTCTAACAGACCCCAACTTTTTCAAAAAAGTTCCTGTCACTACATATTGCTATCATAGGGGATATTTACATTCCCTGTGATAACAATAAAAATGATTTAAAAAAGAAAATAATGAAAGAAACAATGTAAAAATAAAATAAAAAAGCAAAATAAATAATAAAAAAGCACCCCTGTCCCCGCCGTGCTCGCGCACAAAGGCGAACCCAAGCATCGGTCTTGTGTCGTATGTAAACAGCAATTGCACCATGTATGTAAGGTATCAACGCAACTTCACATCGAGGCCAGTAATTTTATCAGTAGACTACCTCTTTAAATCTAAAGTGGTAACCTGTAAAGGCTTTTAAAAATGTATGTAGTTTGTTGCCGCTGCATGGTTGTGCGCAATTTTAAAGCATGTCATTTTAGTTATCGATGTACTCGGCATAAGATCATCTTTTATATTTTACCAAACATTTGGCAATATAGTGTGTTTTAGTGCATTTAAATTAAGAAAAAAAATCTTTTCCAAAAAAATTGCATTTGAAAACCCTTTGTGTTAAAAAAAATATAATGTTTGGGGGTTCAAAGTAATTTTCTAGGGAAAAAAATATATTTTTTTATGTAAACAAAAAGTGTCAGAAAGGGCTTTGTCTTCAAGTGGTTAGAAGAGTGGGTGATGTGTGGCATAAGCTCCTAATGTTGTGCATAAAATGCCAGGACAGTATAACCCTCCCCCAAATGACCCCTTTTTGGGGTAGACACCCCAAGCTATTTGCTGATACACAAAGTTGTCACTAAATGATATATTGCTCAAACATGGCATGGGTATATGTGAAATGACACCCCAAGTGTACCACATGTGTGAGACATTTTGGTAGCCTAGCTGCGTACAGGACCCCACAAACCAATCACTGCCTTTAGGCTTTCTAAGGGCGTAAAATGGTGATTTTACTCTTCACTACCTATCACAGTTTCAGAGGCCCTGAAATGCCAAGATAGCCCAAAACCACTCAAAAAGCAAAAAAAAGATGTGAAAATCCCAAATGACCCCATTTTGAAAAGTAAACACCCCAAGGTATTTGCTAAAAGGCTTGGTGAGTATTTTGCAGCTCTCATTTGTTTTTGAAAATGAAGAAAGAAAAAAAACATTTTTTTTTATTTTTTTCAATTTTCAAAACTTTGTGACAAAATTGCAAGATCTGCAAAATACCCAACATGCCTCTCAGCAAATAGCTTGGGGTGTCTACTTTCCAAAATGGGGTCATTTGGGGGGTTGTGCTATCTTGGCCTCTGAAACTGTGATAGGCAATGAGGAGTGAAATCAAAAATTTACTCCCTTAGAAATCCTGAAGGCGGTGATTGGACTTCGGGGTCCTGTACGCTGCTAGACTGCCAAAAAGTCTCACACATGTAGTATCTTTGTACTTATGAGAAGCAGGATAATGTGTTTAGGGGTGTAATTCCACATATACACATGCCATTTGTGAGCAATATATCATTTAGTGACAGCTTTGTGTAAAAAAAAATTTGTGGCAAAATATAGAATATTCCATGGACACAACATGCCTCTAGGCAAATAGCTTGAAGTGTCTACTTTGCAAAATGGGGTCATTTGGGGGGGGGGGGGGGTTTGAGCTATCTCCATATTTAAGGGCCTCCAAAACTGTGATAGGAGGTGAGGAAATGAAATCATCATTTTACACCCATAGAAAGCCTGAATGCAGGCCAGGAAAGTCTGTGGGTTTTTCCGCCAGTCATATAATGCCCTTAGAAAATTCAAAATTCAAAATTAAAAAATAAACTCACATTTTCAGAAGATAAGAAACAGCATGTAAATCGTATAGCGGCAGTCGTGAAGGGTGGACCCCTTCACGACTGCCGCTATACGATTTACATGCTGTTTCTTATCTTCTGAAAATGTGAGTTTATTTTTTAATTTTTAATAAATCCAAGTTTAAACGTTATCACGCTATGTGATTGTTTTTTACTTCTCACCTGCAACACAAATTGTTCGCTTGGCTTATGGTGGTGTATCCATTGACAAGGTAGCCGTGCTGTTATTTCCCCCTTACCGTGTGGTGATGACATCTGACCAGATAAAATATCCAGACCTGTTGGTCATCAAGCCTTTTTGACCTGTATGGCATATGCTATTTCAGGCCAATAATTCTGGTAAGCCTCCACAACTTCTGGTGATGGTCCTGGCACTGATTTTAATCTTCCGTGCACTTTTGGTCTCCTCACGGTCCACTTACCTGCCAGGTTGGGTCTAACAATCCCTCTGCACGTTCGGGAGACATCTGTCCATCATCGCCTATGCACTATTACCACAGACTTTTTGTTTTCTTCACTAACATTTCACTTATTGTTATATGGACTTCATATATAATGTTTGATGTTTTTTTACTTACCATTCGAAGTGGTGAATGTATATAAGTATTACTGCTTTGTTCAATAGTCACTGTTATATTTTACGTGGCACACTCTGGTTCACACTGTGGATTTCTTCTGAAGTTATAAATTTTTATATAATTTCTGTATTATTTTGATATAATTATTCATCACATACATTTACGGAGCTTATAGCGCCACACTTTGAATTTTCTGTTGCTATTATGACCCTGAGTCTACGGGTGTGTTGGCTGCTGTTTTAATTCTATTTTTAGCGTAGCGCTGTACTTACCCCTTTTTATATAGTTTTTACATATAATGCCCTTAGAAATCCTGAAGGCGGTGATTGGTTTTTGTGGTCCTGTACGCGGCTAGGCAACCAAAAAGTCTCACACATGTGGTATCCCCGTACTCAGGACAAGCAGTAGAATGTATTTTGGGGTGTAATTCCACATATACCCATGACACGTGTGAGCAATATATAATTAAGTAACAATTTTGTATAAAAACATTAAAAATGTGTAATTTTCCTGAAACTTGTGGCAAAATATAAAATATTCCATGGACTCAACATGCCTCTCAGCAAATAGCTTGGGGTGTCTACTTTCCAAAATGGGGTCATTTGGGGGTGTTTTGAACTGTCCTGGCATTTTATGCACAACATGCTATCTTGGCATTTCATGACCTCCAAAACTGTGACAGAAAGTGAGGCGTGAAATCATAAATTTACGCCCTTAGAAATCCTTAAGGTGGTGATTGGTTTTCAGGGTCCTGTACACAGCTGGACTCCCAAAAAGTCTCACACATGTGGTATCCCCATACTCAGGAGCAGTAGCAGAATGTGTTTTGAGTTATAATTCAACATATACCCATGGCATGTGTGAGCAATATATCATTTAGTGATAACTTTGTGTAATTTTTTTTTTTTAATTTTTCAATCACTTGCGGAAAAAAAAATTAAATGGGCTCAACATTCCTTTCAGCAATTTCCTTGGGGTGTTTTCTTTCCAAAATGAGGTCATTTGGAGGGGATTGTACTGCCCTGCCATTTTAGCACCTCAAGAAAGGTGATAGTCAGTCATAAACTACTGTAAAAGCTGCATAAATTCCAGAAAATGAACCATAGTTTGCAGATGCTATAACTTTTGCACAAACCAATAAATATATGCTTATTAATTTTTTTTATTTTTTTTCATTGTGGGGTGGGGGGTTGTACTGCCCTGCCATTTTAGCACCTCAAGAAATGAGATATAATTTTTTTTTCATTTGGGGGGGTTGTACTGCCCTGCCATTTTAGCACCTCAAGAAATGAGAAAATGAGATAAGTAGTCATAAACTAAAAGCTGTGTAAATTCCAGAAAATGAACCATAGTTTGTAGACGCTATAACTTTTGAGCAAACCAATACATTTACGCTTATTGACATTTTTTTACCCATGTTTTTGATCCATTGAAGTCTATGGAACCAAAATCTGAAAAAAGTCCCTGGCCCTTTCCATAAAATGCACAGACGTGAATGTGACCCATAATGAATCATGTTAAATGGACTATAGTCTGTTTCTGCAAAACTGAAAACGCACTAAAAAATGGATAGGTGTGAACAAGGCCTCACAGAAGGAAATGGGTGAGTCTATACCTGCCAACTCTTTCGCTCTCTAACCCCTCTCCATAATCCCCCCCACCTTAGTCAATAAACAAAAACCTCCACTTCCATTAATCATAATATTAGGGAGGAGGGGAGGGATTTGCAGGTACTCTTCAAGTGTGGACTTGGGAGATTCTGTGCCCCACCCCACCCCATGCACCAATGGGTTCTCATCTCATGGCTTGGCAGGTGTGTCCCTGCAAGATGTGACTATTAATGACCTAAATGTGGTTTAATAGGAATGCAAAGGGGATATATGGAACGTTAGTTTAGGATTAGCACCATTATCAAACAGAAATTATTTGCTTATGATAAGTATTTTATTGGCCATCAGAAGTGGCTTCCGGTTCTGGGTTTTTAACACTGTTTTCAATGTTTTAACATGTGAGTGGATATGGTTAGTTGTTTTTGTAATAAACAAACGGAATTACGCTATATTGTTCTCTTTGGGATATATGATGATGATGATCCTTGATGATCTGTTGAAAACAAGGCACGTTATAGTTGGAGACACAGCTTGTGGGAGTACAGAACCCAGCCATCCACTGAAGCGCCTTTGATTTCTGGTGGGGGAGCCCTGGATTTCTGAACATACACTGCAGTTGGAGACACAGCTCATGGAACCACAGAACCCAGCCACCCTTCTGTTATGGGAGTCCTGGATTTCTGGTGAGTGAGGGGGCACACAGAGGGGAGCAGGGATTGCACAGATTATTTTCTTAGCACTTGGCACTTTTTCATTGCACATATCAAAAAACTGAAAATTTGAAGCAACATTGTAAAGTTTGAAGTTCATGAACTCTATGCACTTACATTTTCTATGGACTATCATTATTTATTAATATTATTATTGATTTTTTATAGTTAATGGTACTATTGATATTTATTTTGTGTTATTGGTGTATTAGTTTAGCACAAGGTAGTGCTCTTAATTTTATCACACATTGTTTACAATTGTCATGTGATCTGCAGTGATCGATCAGCCAGTGATGGATCGTGCTGCTGCGCGGCCTGGGAGGACATTATATGACGTCCTCCCAGAACAACAGTGCTCCCACCCAATCATCATTGTACTACAGGCCGTGCGGGAAGGTGTTAAGCACATCAGTGCCTCACCTAATCATCCATTGAGTCTTCTAGCCTATTCAGCTCATCAAGGCTACTGCCTCATTTATCCAGAACTGCATTTCTGACTCAGTATCACTTTGTTAACTCTCCTCACTTCCTGAACTTGTACCTCTGCTACTGGATTTGAGTTCTTCCGTGAGTTCATAAGTTAACCCTCCTCAGTTATGTTTGCTACAGTCATCATCCGACCTTAAGTAAGGGAGGGCCATTGAGCTCCACTAATTGTGCACTACCATAGGGCCCCAACCAAGCCAACAAAACCAAATCCTCCTTCCCTCATCTCTGATGGGGGAAAGCTATTTTTTGTTTTCTTTTTAATTTCAATATCTACCTCCACAGATCTTACCACCCAAGTCTTACTCATTTATGGGGGTTTGCTAAATGTGTGTACAATAAAGACCTGCAGTTCTTGTGGAGGGACATCCCCCCTTGCAGAACACAATAGCTCAGTGGGAATATTGCTGTACTGACATTACCTAGTTAGTACAGCAAGCTCCTTGTAGGATCCTCAGTTTTCTTTTTTTTTCGTTCAACAGTGCTGGGTTGGCTTAAAAATAGAATGTCAGTGTGTACTGGGTTTTACTCTAATCTCTCACTATGAAGTTTTAAAAAAAATATATAGAGGCGCATACACTAATATTATAAAAAATATTCCCCACAGATAAGTCACAAAGTCCATAAAAGTCCATAAAAGTCCATAATAATGATGGAGGTAAAAAGTTCAAACACAGAGGGCTGCCACCATATGGGAACAGAAGCAGGGTTCCAGCAAAGCTGAGGAAGCAAAGAGAGGCGCCTATAAGTGTAGAATAAGGCACAATTTATTAGCACATACAATGGGCAACTCACATGGGTAGGATTAAAACAGGCACATCAGAGAATGAGGTCCCAAAAGAAATCATCAGCAGACAATCCAGGGAGAGGGAGAACAGTACTGATGAGCTATGGATTGGGTGCCTGGAGCCTAAGAGGTAGTCTATTCCATGATCTGCTGATAGGAGAAGGGGTGTTGTGAGCAACTGTGATTCAGTTGAAGGCGCATTTTCACCTATCATCTGGTGAGTGTAACATCCAAAGGGAGCAGGTTTCCACGTGGTGTGGTGACGGGATTCAGAGATTTTATAAGATCATCAGTTCACCTGTGTACTTGCAATTGAAGCTAACATCCCACCTATGGAGTGTATATGTTTACCAGTTTCTAACTCAAGGACATTTTTGATGCAATATCTGTCCAAAAGACATTTATAATAAGGACCTTCATGTTTTTTTCGAGTACTGCTAAGGCTTGGATGTCCATTTGGTATTCTAGCATATTAGTGTTATTGTATATTTTATGTTTGATAGCAGCTGCTAAAAGGTCTCTGCCCTTTCCTATTGATTGCTCGTTGAGCACTGGGGGAAAAGGGATATGAGCAGTATACTGTGGTTGTCTATTTTCAATGTGTAACGTAGCAAAATACTTTCTTGCATTAAAAAGGTATAGACTTCAGAAAGAGAGACCTAATTTTGCCCCTGTAGAAAACATTAGTAAGACCTCATCTGGAATATGCAGTTCAGTTTTGGACACCAGTTCACAAAAAACAAATTGGGGAACTGGAGAAAGTGCAGAGAAGGGCAATCAAACTGATAAGAGGCATGGAAGAGCTTATTTATGAGGAAAGATTAGCGGAACGGAAGAACTGAATTTATTCTCTCTTGATAAGAGGAGATTAGGGGAGTATGATCAACAAATACAAATACATAAGTGCTCCATATACTGAACTTGGTGTAGAGTTTTTTTCAGGTCATTAAATAGGACAAGGGGACACTTTTTAAAGTGATTTTAAAGGCTTTTTTAAAATAACAAACATGTCATACTCACCTTCTTTGTGCAGTGGTTTTGCACAGAGCAGCCTGGATTCTCCTCTTCTCAGGTCCCTCATTGGCGCTCTCAGCCCTCCTGCCGAGTGGCCTCCAAAACAAGGAGCTTGCAATGGCTGCACCCAAGCAGGCTCATTCCCATGTCGCGGCTCTGCGTGTCCATTCACACACAGACCCATGGCTTGGCCCCACCCCCTCTCTCTCCTCATTGGCTCAGTGGCTGTGATTGAGCCATCGGTTCCCTCTGCTGTCTCTGACAATAAGGAGAGAGAGTCCCCAGAGAGCCGAGGCTCTCGTGCATATTGCTGGATCGAGATTGGGCTCAGGTAAGGGCTTAGGGGGGCTGCTGCACAGGGGTGATTTTTTGCCTTCATGCATAGAACCCATAAAGGTAAAAAAAAAACTAGGGCCTTTAGAATCACTTTAAGGCTGGAAGAAAAGAGATTTAACCTTAAAATACAGAAAGGCTTCTCCACAGTAAGAGCTGTGAAAATGTGGAATTGACTCCCCCAAGAACTAGTTCTCACCAGCTCAGTATACTGTTTTAAAAAAGAGCTAGATGCATACCTAACAGCACAACATGTTACTGGATACTAATTTTTAGAGGTAATAGTGCCAGGGGTAGGTGATTCGGGGAAAATTTGATTGCCTCCTGGTGGATCAGGAAGGATTTTTTTCCCCCACTGGAGCAAACTGGCGCACTTGTACTGTGTGAGAAAAAGCGATTGCCTATGCAAAATTAATAGACACACTTTAACAAAGAGCACAATTCATAGACTTTTATCATGTCATGGTTGGTCATTGTGGTAGTATAAAATGATAGTAAAGCTATGATGCTACATAGAGTGACAACCTAGAGACAACCAAGGAATACTTCATTGGGCCACATAGTGATGACTTAGGGACCTGAGATTAGCTTGTTTCTTTAGGCATCATTCTTGTTTATTGGATGATCTCAGTTATCTATTCCTAATATCTGTATTAACCATGTTGCTATGGAAATAATGTTTCATCCACCATTGTGGAGATGAGGGCATTGCAATGTACCTGCAGTTTTTGGCTTAATTGTGTAAGCTTCAAAAAACTGTGGATTACATATCAACCAAAGGAAAAAGAAACCAACAGGAAAAACATTCCCCAATCAAAAGAAATAGAGAAAAAAGAAAAGGAGAAAATCTATTTCAAGCAGTTATAATGATCACCTCCTATTATTATTTTTTGCTTGTTTCGTGCAGTCAGTCCTTGATTTCTTAAGCAATATGGCTGTTTTACTCTGGAGATAGACTTTAAATTATCAAGCCTTCAATTATTTCTCTAGTGAGACCCCCAATTACTTACTTAATTAATTCTCAACTCTACCTCCTTAAACCTTTCTGAACTCTGCCTGATCTTTTGTATGTTTCTGAACACTGTCCAGACCCAAAACATGTGAAGGTAATTGACATCAAACTGCAAGATAGAAGGACTGCACATAAGCAGTTCTATCTGCCATGTGTACTGTACTTCTTTATCAGCCGTTAGAATAAGCATTTGGCAGAAACTTAAAGTAGAAGTCTACCTTAATACTAAAATCCCTGCATCTACAGACATCCACGATCTAACATTAACCTATCTAGCGCTGTAAAGAAGAAGTCAGCATACATACAGTGCCTTGAAAAAGTATCCATACCCCTTGAAAATTTCCACCCACATTTTGTCATGTTGCAACCAAAAACGTAAATGCATTTTATTGGGATTTTATGTGATAGACCAACACAAAGTGGCACATAATTGTGAAGTGGAGGGAAAATGATAAATGGTTTTCAACATTGTTTACAAATAAATATGTGAAAAGTGTGGGGTACAGTTGTATTCAGCCCCCCTGAGTCAATATTTTGTAGAACCACCTTTCACTGCAATTACAGCTGCAAGTCTTGCATATCTAGAGAGTGACATTTTTGCCCATTCTTTTTTGCAGAATACCTCAAGCCCTGTCAGATTGGACGGAGAGCGTCTGTAAACAGCAATTTTCAAGTTCTGCCTCAGATTCTCAATTGGATTTAGGACTGGACTTTGACTGGGTCATTCTAACACACGAATATGCTTTCATCTAAACCATTACATTGTAGCTCTGGCTGTATGTTTAGGGTCATTGTCCTTCCAGAAGGTGAACCTCTGCCCCAGTCTCAAGTCTTTTGCAGACTCTAACAGGTTTTCTTCTAAGATTGCTCTGTTTTTGGCTCCATCCATCTTTCCATCAACTCTGACCAGCTTCCCTGTCCCTGCTGAGGAAAGGCATCCCCACAACATGATGCTGCTACCACTGTATTTCATGGTGGGGATTTTGTGTTCAGGGTGATGTGCAGTGTTAGAATTTCACCAGACATAGCTTTTTGCTTATAGGCCAAAAAGTTAAATTTTGGTCTCATCTGACCAGAGCACCTTCTTCCACATGTTTGCTGTATCCCCCCACAAGGCTTCTCGGAAACTGTAAATGGGACTTCTTATATCTTTCTTTCAACAATTATTTTCTTCTTGTCACTCTTTCATAAAGGCCAGATTTGTGGAGTGCATGACTAATGCCCCGTATACATGATCGGAGATTGATCGGACATTCCAACAACAAAATCCATGAATTTTTTTCCGACGGATGTTAGCGCAAACTTGTTTTGCATACACACAGTCGCACAAAGTTGTCGGAATTTCCACTAGCAAAGAATGCGGTGACGTACACCACGTAGTACAAGACTAGAAAAGGCCATTTCAGAACCAAGCGCGGCACCCTTTGGGCTCCTTTTGCTAATCTCGTGTTAGTAAAAATTTGGTGAGAGACGATTCACGCTTTTTCAGACTTGTGGTTTTCAGATCACTTTCTGCTGTTCAGTTTGTGCTTGTGGGTTTGTATTTGCTCTTTAGTGCATGCAGCAAGCTACGTGTGACTCAGTCATTGTGTTCTTGTTTGTTCGTTACTGTTTGTCAGGTCGCTCTTCACAGGCCTTGGTTTTCTTCAGTGCGTTCTGTTACTTCGTTCTGAGCAGCCGACCGTTTTCTAGCCATGTTGCGTATACATACTCCTCGTAGAGTTTGTGCTGTGCGGGGGCTTGGTGTTGGGGTCCTTACCTTGACACAAGTCCAGTCCATGAACAGGGTGGGGAGGAGTTCATGGACCAAGAATTGGTTGCTTCAGCGTGACCAGTTCTGTCATATGCCTTTGCTCCGTGAGATCCGTGATAATAATCCTGATGATTTCAGGAACCTTCTCTGGATGATGGACCCCGTATTTCACCATTTGTTGGTTTTGCTGACCCCTTATATTAGCAGGCAGGATACCTGCATGAGGCAAGCCAGCACTCTGGAGCAGAGGCTCGTCGCCACCCTGCGGTACTTGGCGACGGGGAGAAGCCTGCAGGACTTGAAGTTCTCGACAGGCATCTCCCCCCAGGCTCTGGGAATCATTATCCCAGAGACCTGTTCTGCCATCATACAGGTCCTGCAGGAGGAGTATATTAAGGTAAGATTTTTATCGTTTAATATCACATTTTATTGTATATAATGTTTGCTAATATTTTGTATTACTTTCCTCATTCCCTAATTGCCATGATTGTAATATGCTGTGAATCTCCCCTTTGTCCTCATTCATGCTGGATTTTTATGTAATTATTTTTTTGTCCTTCATACATATTTGCCTTTACTTACCTCCCCAGCATACTCTCCTGGCCCTATATTCACCTCATGTAGTCACTTAACAATGTATTTTGTCAGCTCCATAGTAGTGCTTTACCCCAAACACCCCCTAAAATGTTTTTAAATGTGATTTGTGCTTTAAATTCAGGCAGAGTGCCAGAGGCTTTTTTTGGGGGTTCCCCAAATCATTTGGAACCCTCCTTCCCCCTAACTGCTAAGTCGGCTGATAACAATTCTTTATCTATCCTCAATCATCTATCTGCTGACTTTGCTAAACCCATACACACTATACCCACCTCTTTTGTGGTCAGATGTATGGATGAATTCCCCAAAGCATGTAGTGCAAGGGCCTGCCTTTATACTTTCAAATGGTACTGTTTAAAGTTTTTGTATCCTATTATTATCTTGATAGGTAATAGCAGAATGTCCAAAAGTGCTAAAATGTGTACAATGTGTATTTATATCTTTGTATTATGAAACTTCTTACCTGTCCAGTGGGCTGTCAATAGTGTAAGTAAGGAGGGGCTGACCAAAGTAATACACATTATTTAGGCATTCATCTCTCAATGAAGTGGAGAGGGTTACCTGTCCAAAAGATCCCCCCCCCCATAAAATGTTAGAAATGGCCCATGAGAGGGGGGAGGGGGAATCTGATAGGTGGACCTTATACCTTGGTCTTTCAAAACTCCCTAAAATAAATGTTATACTGATGTTTTTCCCTGTTTAGGTGCAAAATGACTTTTTTTTTTCTTGTTTGACTCCACAGTTTCCTTCCAACCCACAGAAATGGCAGACTGTGGCCTCCCACTTTGCCCAGCGGTGGGACTTTCCTAACTGCGGAGGGGCAATTGATGGGAAACACATCCACATTGTCCCACTACCCAACTCGGGGTCATACTATTACAACTATAAGGGGTTCAATAGTATTGTGATGTTGGCGGTGGTGTCGGCTACTTATGAGTTCCTGTATGTGGACGTGGGGAAGAATGGCTGGATGCCCGATGGTGGAGTCATCACCCAGACGGAGTTCTACAGGCATCTCCAGAATGGCAGCTTGGACTTGCCACCTCCAGAAGACAATGTGGAAGGACTCCCATTCGTCTTTGTTGTGGATGAAGCATTTGCGCTAGGGGACCATCTTATGCGGCCATTCCCGATGAGGACCCTCACCCCGGACCAGAGGGTTTTTAATTACCAGCTGGCCAGAGCTAGAAGAGTGGTGGAGAACACGTTTGGAATCATGGCCTGCTGGTTCCGCCTATTTCTTACACCCATACATATGGCGGAGTATAGACTGAATCATATAATCCTGGCGTGCTGTGTTCTACACAACTTTTTACAACAACATTCTGCCAACTATGCTGGCTCAGTTGGGCCTGAGGCTGCAATTCCAAATGAACCAACCCTGACGGCGCTTGAAAGTGGCCGTCCTGGTTTGCCCCCCCTGAATGCCCATGATATCCGGCTAAGATACCTTGAATTCTTTGTGGGTAGGGGGGCTATCAATATGCCAGACAATGTCTAAAACCTTTTTCAAATAAAAAAAATAAATACTCAAATCTTTGGTGACATTTACTGCTTGTGTTTGTTTTAGCTGACCCTGACAGAAATGTGGTGAGTCCTGAAAATGGCGTGATTGTGTAACCTTACAAAGCACTGTTGGGTGTTATTTACTAAAGGCAAAGACACTTTGCACTACAAGTGCACTTGAAACTGCACTGAAACTGCACTTGTAGTGCAAAGTGGATTTGCCCTTAGGAAATAACACTCATTGTCACAGAAAACAGCAATTAGAGCACCACAAAAGTGTTGTAGCGTTGAGACAATAATCCACACATTCTTGATTAACAATCTTTTTAATACCAGCACAATCACATGTGCATTTAGAAAAGGTTTTTAAAACAAACCAACATGTTTGTTGTATAACAATTTTTGGGGTCACATTAGAAAAAGTATAAATGTCCATTTAAGATAAAACAGGCATGTTTAAAACCAACAAGAAAGACACAAATCTTGCACTTACAAAGTTCACACGTTTTAAATTGCTTTCAGATGGGGTGAAGTCACCCCAGGAAAAGCCAAATTTTGAAGATGCACACAAATTTACGAATGTCAACATGTGCTACCTGCCATCACGGGGGATCAAGGGACGTGTTTTGGGGGTGCAACCCCTTCCTCACAGCTACTTTATTAGTGAGGAAGGGGTTGCACCCCCAAAATGTGTCCATTGATCTCCCGTGATGACAGATAGCACATGTTGACACACTGTGTGCCTCTTCAAAATTTGGCTTTTCTCCAATTTGTCAAAAAATGTCAAAAATTTGTAGCACACAAAAAAACAAAGGGATTTGGAGGGGTTTTAAACTCTCCCTAAAACATCAATGATGTTCTTCATTTTTTGAAGAACATCATTGATGTTTTTCTTGATGTTTTCCAAGTCCCTATTACATCCCATGATCTCCCCAATCAGGATTTGTGCACTTTCCGAGGTGAAAGGATCTGGATCCACAACATCACGATCACCTAAAAAGATAGAAACAAAAAAACACCATGTATTATAAATATGCCGACATCCATCTCTTACCTGAGCCTGTGGTCGCAGACACTCACCTGTTGTGGTGCCAATTTCCACCACATCTTCTTCCTCCTGCTCTGCATTGCTTGGGTGGATTTCCCCTTCTTCCAGAGGTGGGGGGTCTGTGGTCTCCTCGGATGAGGGGTGTCCTCCGAGTCTTTTCTCCCCTATGTAACAAAAAATTGGTATACTTAGCATACAGATATTTGATGTCAGAACTATAAATATAAAACATTGCTTGGAAGTGGGGTACAATTGTCTATTTTGGCAGAGTTCCAAGATGTAGAATTTTTAGTGTCCTTTGTCAAGCTTCAATACTTTACCTGTTTTGTACAAGCTTCACAGATGGAGACACCCCTATAGTATACACTGGAGCACCTGTGTGGGCCCCCTAATAAAAAGGGTGTTCTTGTGTCCCACACTAGTGCTCCAGCGTCCAGATGTGAAAACTGCTGCTGAGTGTCCTCTCCTTACACAGAATCTAGTTTGCATTTCATACTAGTTACAAACCCATCTACACAACCAAATTAGTTTCAGACAAGTAGGCCCTAAAAAATGTGGGCAAATGCATATGGCCAAAACAATGGTGTTTTCTATGCCGCACGAAAAATGTTTGATACAAACGAATAATGTGCCCATGAACATGAAAGTTGCCATTTTAAACTGTACAACAGTTAAGAAAAGCACATGGAGCAGCACGAACGTAATAAACATAAAAAGAATAGGAACACAGCACAACTACTTACATTTTTGCAGCACTCTCCGGATCTTTCTGTACTGCTCGTGCTCTCTTAATTTCAGGTCCGACCACCGCTTCCCGAGCTGATCTTTCGATCGTCGCACCTCGAAATTCTGGTGCAGACTTTTGACCACTTTCGCCATGATCTTGGCCTTTCAGACATTGGGGTTGAGGTAAGGTCCATACTTCCCATCATAGTCGGCCCTTTTCATTATGTCGACCATCTCCAACATCTCCTCAAAGGACATATTTTATGCCTTACATCGTCTCCTTCTGGATCGGGACATTTCAGGCTCCGGGCTTTCCTCCTCCTCGTTGGTATAATTATCAGACACTTGTTCTGTCTCCACCATGTGCTCTTCCCCACTGCGACAAATGAGAAGGGGCGGGGAATAGACTAGAAAGCACATCAGGGGCGGGCGGAGTTTCACGCATGTGCAGTGTCTATAAAGCGTAACACGCATGCGTAGTACGTACGATCTGTGAGCGGAGGAAGGAGTAACGGAGGCATCGATCGTAATAGCGAAGGTAAGATTTAACATTGGGCCTATACTGCTTCTAGATTGAGGCCTGTATTTGCACAAGTTTAGTAGACTTTAAGCTGACATTAGGGTTTGTCTTGTGTTGTGTCTTGCAGTGAAAATGGATATCTTGAAAGATGAGGACTTTATGCCAATCTTCATAGATATATTCAGGGAGCTGCCCTGTCTATGGGAGATAAACCACCCTGAATATAAGAACCAAACAAAGAGGAAGGCAGCGCTGGATAATTTGTTGGAATTTGTGAAGCAGGTGATCCCCACAACAGACATCACCTATTTGAAGATCCTAATTGGTGGCCTGAGGAGCACATAACTAAGGGAGCACAAGAAGGTCCAGGATTCCCAGAGATCAGGAGCTGCAGATGACATTTATGTCCCCAGGCTGTGGTACTATGACAGGCTGCATTTTCTGGCAGGTCAGACTGAACCCAGGCCAGCACTCTCCACTCTTCCTTCCACGCTTCCTTCCCCCCCAGCTGAGGCTTCTGACGCCCAACCTGGGCCTTCCAGACATCAACTTGTGGAGGAGCCCAGCTTAAGCCAGGTATAGCATTCTTCTAAATATTTCTGGTTGTCCAATCAATGTTAACTAGATGTTAGTTTGGAGTACTAATTTATGATTGTGATTGATGAAGCCAAAACTAAAACCATGTCCCTTTTTCATACACAGGGAAGTCTCAGCCAGGCAGTGGCCGGGTCAAGCAGGCTGCCTGATATCCAGGTCCCTTCCTTAAACCTTCAAAGACAAAGTGGCAGGAAGAGGAGTAACCTGGAGGAGTCTGCCATAGGCCTCTTTTGGAAGGCTACAGAGGCCCTGAGAACCCCCCACACTTTGGAGGAGGACTTTGCTGGCATAACTGCCTTCAAAATGATGCAGATGGAGGAGGGACAATGACTCCTGTGTGAATTCCTAATTTTGGAAGCTCTCAATAAGGGGTTGAGGGGCCAAATAACATGTGCTACCCACATTTCTGACCTCACACATAGTCCTCCTCCTCCTCCTCCTCCTCCTCCTCCTCCTCCTCCAGGTCCTACTCCTCCTCCTCCTCCTCCAGGTCCTACTCCTTCTCCTGCCACATCTCCAACACCAGAGCCACAGCCGGGAAGGAAGCCTGGGTTCAGTCTGGTCTGGCAAAATATGCAGCCTCTTGTAGGACCACAGCCTGGGGACATAGATGTCATCTGCTGCTTTCATGATCTCTGGGACTTCTGGACCAGACTGCACTCCCTTATATATGGACTCCTCAGGCCACCAATTTTGCTGTAAAAGAATTGATGTCTGCCCTGGGGGTCAAAGGCTTCACCAATTTCTGCTGTTTCTCCAGCGTTGCCTCCCTCTTTGTTTAGTTCTGAGCCCTTAATAAAGGAATTTTGGGTTCAATTATACTTGCCTATGTGTGTTTTCCTTCAAAAAGGACAGTTTGTTGGTGAGTAGGCAGGTACATTTCAAAAATACAATGTGAAATTGACAAGGGACACCAACACCAAACAATCTCCTTGAGATTAAATAATACAAGATATCAATGGTGTTGTGGTAACTTGACACACAAAACACACACAAAAATATTATGGAGTAAAACACAAAAAAACACAAATAAAAAAACAGCCTTTAAAAAAAAACAAACCCCCAAAAAACAAAAAAACAGCCTTGAAAAAAAATAATATTTAGCAATAACCAAAAAGAAATTTGGTCAGATGTGACAAATCAAAATATATTGAGGGAATCCCGTTAAATAATAAAGAAATAAGTTTGTGAGAAGTCCGTGTGAATATGAGCAGCAAAACTACTTCATTCTTCTAGCATTATAAAGAAGAAGAGAGTGCGCTGTATTAAACAATATAAAACATTGTAGCATGACGAAAGTGCTGTATCCATTCCGAACGCTAATTTTACCAGATCGAGCTGTTCCGTCTCGGAATTTCTTCTGAGCATGCGTGGCACTTTGTGCGTCGGAATTGTCCACACACGGTTGGAATTGACGTGATCAGATTTTATTGTCGGAAAATTTTATAGCCTGCTCTCAACTTTGTGTGTCGGAAAATCCGATGGAAAAAGTCCGATGGAGCCCACACATGGTCGTAAAACACGATCCGATCACACATTTTCCGTTGGAAAATCTGACCATGTGTACAGGGCATTATAGTTGTCCTGTGGACAGATTCTCCTATCTGAGCTGTGGATCTCTGCAGCTCCTCCAGACTTACCATGGGCCTCTTGGCTGCTTCTATGATTAATGCTTTCATTGCCCGGCCTGTCAGTTTAGGTGGACGGCCATGTCTTGGTAGGTTTGCAGTTGTGCCATACTCTTTCCATTTTTGTATGATGGTTTGAACAGTGCTCCCTGAGATGTTCAAAGCATGGGAAATGTTTTATAGCCTAACCCTGCTTTAAACGTCTCCATAACTTTATCCCAGAGCTGCCTAGTGTGTTCCTTGGCTTTTATGATGCTGTTTGTTCACTAAGGTTCTCTAACAAACCTCTGAGAGCTTCACAGAACAGCTGTATTTATACTATGTAGGGATGAGCTTTCTGTTCGGGTTGAACATAGTTACATAGTAGGTGAGGTTGAAAAAAGACGCAAGTGCATCAAGTCCAACCTATGTGTGTGATTATGTGTCAGTATTACATTACATATCCCTGTATGTTGCGGTCATTCAGGTGATTATCTAATAGTTTCTTGAAGCTATCAATGCTCCCCGCTGAGACCACCGCCTGTGGAAGGGAATTCCACATCCTTGCCGCTCTTACAGTAAAGAACCCTCTACGTAGTTTAAGGTTAAACCTCTTTTCTTCTAATTGTAATGAGTAGCCACGAGTCTTATTAAACTCTCTTCTGCGAAAAAGTTTTATCCCTATTGTGGGGTCACCAGTACAGTATTTGTAAATTGAAATCATATCCCCTCTCAAGAGTCTCTTCTCCAGAGAGAATAAGTTCAGCGCTCGCAACCTTTCCTCATAACTAAGATCCTCCAGACCCTTTATTAGCTTTGTTGCCCTTCTTTGTACTCGCTCCATTTCCAGTACATCCCTCCTGAGGACTGGTGCCCAGAACTGGACAGCATACTCCAGGTGCGGCCGGACCAGAGTCTTGTAGAGCGGGAGAATTATCGTTTTATCTCTGGAGTTGATCCCCCTTTTAATGCGTGCCAATATTCTGTTTGCTTTATTAGCAGCAGCTTGGCATTGCATGCCATTGCTGAGCCTATCATCTACTAGGACCCCCAGGTCCTTTTCCATCCTAGATTCCCCCAGAGGTTCTCCCCCAGTGTATAGCTTGCATTCATATTTTTGCCACCCAAATGCATTATTTTACATTTTTCTACGCTGAACCTCATTTGCCATGTAGTCGCCCACCCCATTAATTTGTTCAGGTCTTTTTGCAAGGTTTCCACATCCTGCGGAGAAGTTATTGCCCTGCTTAGCTTAGTATCGTCTGCAAATACAGAGATTGAACTGTTTATCCCAATAGGATTGGTCCCAGCACAGAACCCTGGGGAACCCCACTACCCACCCCTGACCATTCTGAGTACTCCCCATTTATCACCACCCTCTGAACACGCCCTTGTAGCCAGTTTTCAATCCATGTACTCACCCTATGGTCCATGCCAACGGACCTTATTTTGTACAGTAAACGTTTATGGGGAACTGTGTCAAATGCTTTTGCAAAATCCAGATACACCACGTCTACGGGCCTTCCTTTATCTAGATGGCAACTCACCTTCTCATAGAAGGATAATAAATTGGTTTGGCAAGAACGATTCTTCATGAATCCATGCTGATAACTGCTAATGATGAGTTCGAACATGAGTTCGACTCGAACATTGGCTGTTCGCCCGTTCGTCAAAAAATGAACATTATGGGCCGTTTGTGCTTAACGGCCCATAATGCACTGTGGAAGCGCAGTGCATTACTGTCTGGCCAAGCACGCACTATGACCCGCATGGTTTGGCCAATCACAGTGCCGTCAGCAAAGAGAGCCATAATTGGCCAAAGGCAGGGTGCCTTTGGCCAATTATGGCTCAGGGGGTTAAGCCCACGCCCCACACTATATAAGGCTGCCTGCACGTCGGCCCTGTGTAGTGTGTTGCTGGCGTTGACCGAGAGAGTGTAATTTCATTTAGATTGAGCAGGCAGGCGATTCAGTTAGCTGCAGTGTATATAGATAGATATATATATATATCTATATATATATAGATAGATAGATATATCTATCTATATATATATAGATATATATAGATATATATATACACTGTATCCAGTTTAGCTAGATCTGACTGCAGTCCATTCCTGGTGTACTCTTTCTAATATCCACTGTATCTAGCTTAGCTAGATCTGACTGCAGTTCCATCCTGGCATACTGTTACTAATATACTTTCAGGCAGGAAGGTGATTCAGTGAGCTGCAGTGCATAATATATATATATATATATATATATATATATATATATATATATATATATATATATATATATATATATATATATATATATATATACACATATATACATACAGTCTCCTACATATATATCCACTGCATTCCAGTCTAGCCAAGCCTATATCTGACTGCAGACCATTGCTGGTGTACGTTTTCAAATACACTTTCTGGCAGGCAGGCGATTCAGTGATCTGCAGCACATTAAATATATATACAGTCTCCTACATATATATATCCACTGCATTCCAGTCTAGCCAAGCCTATATCTGACTGCAGGCCATTGCTGGTGTACGTTTTCAAATACACTTTCAGGCAGGCAGGCAGGTGATTCAGTGATCTGCAGTGCATTAAATATATATACAGTCTCCTACATATATATATCCACTGCATTCCAGTCTAGCCAAGCCTATATCTGACTGCAGGCCATTCCTGGTGTACGTTTTCAAATACACTTTCAGGCAGGCAGGCAGGTGATTTAGTGATCTGCAGTGCATTAAATATATATAATCTTCTACATTTATATATCCACTGCATTCCAGTCTAGCCAAGCCTATGTCTGACTGCAGGCCATTGCTGGTGTACGTTTTCAAATACACTTTCAGGCAGGCGATTCAGTGATCTGCAATGCATTAAATATATATACAGTCTCCTACATATATATATCCGCTGCATTCTAGTCTAGCCAAGCCTATATCGGACTGCAGACCATTGCTGGTGTACATTTTCAAATATACTTTCAGGCAGGCAGGCAGGTGATTCAGTGATCTGCAATGCATTAAATATATATACAGTCTCCTACATATATATATCCACTGCATTCTAGTCTAGCCAAGCCTATATCTGACTGCAGGCCATTGCTGGTGTACGTTTTCAAATATACTTTCATGCAGGCAGGCAGGTGATTCAGTGATCTGCAGTGCATTAAATATATATGCAGTCTTCTACATATATATCCACTGCATTCTAGGCTAGCCAAGCCTAGATCTGACTGCAGGCCATTGCTGGTGTACATTTTCAGATATACTTTCAGGCAGGCAGGCGATTCAGTGATCTGCAGTGCATAAAATATATATACAGTCTCCTACATATATATCCACTGCATTCTAGTCTAGCCAAGCCTATAGCTGACTGCAGGCCATTGCTGGTGTACGTTTTCAAATATACTTTCAGGCAGGCAGGCAGGTGATTCAGTGATCTGCAGTGCATTAAATATATATACAGTCTCCTACATATATATATATATATCCACTGGATTCCAGTCTAGCCAAGCCTATATCTGACTGCAGGCCATTCCCGGTGTACGTTTTCAAATACACTTTCAGGTAGGCAGGCAGGTGATTCAGTGATCTGCAGTGCATTAAATATATATACAGTCTCCTACATATATATATCCACTGCATTCCAGTCTAGCCAAGCCTATATCTGACTGTAGGCCATTCCTGGTGTACGTTTTCAAATACACTTTCAGGCAGGCAGGCAGGTGATTTAGTGATCTGCAGTGCATTAAATATATATAATCTTCTACATTTATATATCCACTGCATTCCAGTCTAGCCAAGCCTATGTCTGACTGCAGGCCATTGCTGGTGTACGTTTTCAAATACAATTTCAGGCAGGCGATTCAGTGATCTGCAGCACATTAAATATATATACAGTCTCCTACATATATATATCCGCTGCATTCTAGTCTAGCCAAGCCTATATCGGACTGCAGACCATTGCTGGTGTACATTTTCAAATATACTTTCAGGCAGGCAGGCAGGTGATTCAGTGATCTGCAGTGCATTAAATATATATGCAGTCTCCTACATATATATCCACTGCATTCTAGGCTAGCCAAGCCTAGATCTGACTGCAGGCCATTGCTGGTGTACATTTTCAGATATACTTTCAGGCAGGCAGGCGATTCAGTGATCTGCAGTGCATAAAATATATATACAGTCTCCTACATATATATCCACTGCATTCTAGTCTAGCCAAACCTATAGCTGACTGCAGGCCATTACTGGTGTACGTTTTCAAATATACTTTCAGGCAGGCAGGCAGGTGATTCAGTGATCTGCAGTGCATTAAATATATATACAGTCTCCTACATATATATATATACACTGGATTCCAGTCTAGCCAAGCCTATATCTGACTGCAGGCCATTCCCGATGTACGTTTTCAAATACACTTTCAGGTAGGCAGGCAGGTGATTCAGTGATCTGCAGTGCATTAATTATATATACAGTCTCCTACATATATCCACTGCATTCCAGTCTAGCCAAGCCTATATCTGACTGCAGGCCATTGCTGGTGTACGTTTTAAAATACACTTTCAGGCAGGCAGGCAGGTGATTCAGTGATCTGAAGTGCATTAAATATATACAGTCTCCTACAAATATATATCCACTGCATTCTTGTCTAGCCAAGCCTATATCTGACTGCAGGAAATTCCTGGTGTACTTTTTCTAGTAAACGTCAGGCGGTGTTTTGCTAATAAAATTTTACAGCATGTCTGGAAGGCCACCAAGGAGAGGCAGATGCTCACAGGCCACTAAAAGAGGTCAAGCAGGCTCTGTGCCTACAGCCAACAGTGCTGGTCATGGACATGGGGCATCCTCAGCACATGGCCGTGGGGAACGCTTGTCCTTTTTTTCGGCAGCTGGCCGTGTTGATCCACAACATGCAGAAGAGTTGGTAGAGTGGATAACTAAGCTGTCCTCATCCTCCTCATTCTCTGTCACCCAGGCTCAGAGTAGTTTGCCTGCCAATGCAGCTGCCAAAGCAGCCTATTCCATTTGCATGCTGCAGGAGGATGCGCAGCGTTTTGAAGGCTCCGATGATGGTACCCAGGTTGAGGAAGGCAGCAACGTGAGCCCAGAGAGAGGGGGTGCCCAAGAAGTACAAGAAACTGGCAGTCATGTTCCCCCAGCTGCAGCATACTGCCAGGTTTGCTCCAGTGATGAGGAGGGAGGGGATGATGAGGTCACTGACTCTACGTGGGTGCCTGATATAAGAGAGGAGGAGGAGGAGAAGTCACATCTCCAATGAGGCAGGATGCCCTCCAGGGGCCAGCTTAAGGGCAGCCACCCAACTGCATCACACCACAGAGCTCTGCATGTGCAGAGCGCTGCTGACTCCCCGCATATTTTGGTTCTTTGGTGTGGGCCTTTTTTGATACGTGTGCAGCAGATCGCACCATTGCTCTTTGCAACATATGTTTGAAGCGTATCAAGCATGGTCAAAACAGCAGCCGCTTGGGCACCACATGCTTGACCAGACATATGTCGAGCTCCCATGTAGTCCATTGGCAACAGTACTTAAAAGACCCACACCAAAGAACAAGGGGGACCTCTCCTTGCTCCTCATCAGCTGGGATCTCCAACCCCATGATACCTTCAGTCCTCTCAGAATCCTGCACTGAGAGGAATGAAGGTGTAGAATTAGGTGTGCCAAGTACTTTCGGGCAATCTGCTATTGCTACACCAACATCCGATCTTAGCAGGCAAATTTCCCTACCCCAGTTGCTAAACTGATGAAAGAAATTCGGTCCCAGCCATCCACATGCTCTGTGGCTGAATGCTAGCTTGGCTAAATTGCTAGCACTTCAACAGCTACCTTTTCAGCTGGTAGACTCTGCCCCCTTTCGTGAGTTCGTGGAATGTGTGGTACCTCAGTGGCAGGTTCCCAAACACCATTTCTTTTCATGGAAGGCCATTCCGGCTCTCTACAGGCATGTGGAAGGCAATGTCTTGGCCTCATTGGACAGGGCGGTCAGTGGTAAGGTGCATATTACCGCTGTCTCATGGACCAGCAGGCATGGACAGGGATGTTAAGGAAAAAAGAAAGAAAACCTGCGCTACCAAGCAAAAATTAGTGTGATTGTAGCTGCAACAAAAACCACAAATATCAATGAGGTGAAAAATTTTAATAAAAAGAAAAAAATTTGTGCGCTTGCATTAGATACTTAAATTTATATTCCTGTGTGATTGTCATAAATAGATGAATAAATGAATAAACACCATCAGAGTTAATTTTAAGTGTAAGTGAATAAAAAGTCGCTATGCAACACAGCAAATAGCGATATGTAAATCAAATACTAATATTAACCATTCCATACAGATAAATATAGAAAACTTGTGTGCAAAAAACAAGGTTATTCCACCCAAGTGCAAAGTCATAAGTGGAAGAGTTCAAAATTGCATCATAAGTCACAAAAAACGCATATCCAAAGTTCATAAGTTGCATTCCTTAGTGTGTATAAAGGAATAAGTTGACGTGAAGGGACCTCCAATCACCAGTGGATCCAAAGGTTGATAACAGATGTATCCTTACCAGACGCGTTGGACCTCCTTTATAGCAAGGTCTTAGAAGCATACAGATTTGGCCCTCTGCAGGGACAGGAGATGACAGCTCACCACACGAGATGATTCCGACACTTCCGTGTTGATGTAAATACTGCCTCGTTTTAAACTCATGAATAAAGAAGGGGAGAAAAAGAAACTCCAATAGTGTAGTAGATAAAGAAAGGGAACTTTATTGCCTCAGACAACTAGGCATCATACAAAAACATCCAAAATATAAAAGCCGGCAAAAAATATAAAAACAGCAGAGACGCCCGTGCTAAATTACATGGGGCTCTATGGCGATCTTGCATACACTGCGTAGCCACGCCCTACACGTTTCGTGATAGGTCACGTCTTCAAAGGGGCACGGGCGACGCAGTGAACCATCACCATTTATAATACTTCCCCACACTCAAGCCTCGTTTTCATCTAAAATTCAATTACAATCTGAGAATGTGCAAAGGATACCAAGCCTCGATATGGCTCCCATTATAATGCTTCCTCACATTCAAGCCTCGTTTTCATTTGGAAATCCAGTTACGATCTGAGCATGTGCAAAGGATACCAAGCCTCGACGTGGCTCCCGTTCTGGAACACAACTAGGAAGCTTGTTCCGGAACGTCATTAAAGCACTTTGTATAGCCAAAATTTCTATCTAATCTTAAACCGGTATATGTCATCTATTATAAGCCTCAGCAATTGGTCATCTTTGGGTCAAATTGTCCTCTTATATGTACTATAGGGCCACTACTCCTACAGTAATGGACATTATGACAAAAAAAAATGAAAACTGCTAAATCCAAATGATGTATTACTTATTCCTTCCTTAGACCACAACTACTTTATTATTGAGAAATAGTGTATTTTGGGGATATATTACTAAGAATTGTCATGCATTAGTTCTTATGTTCATGATGTGCATTTCTACACTCAAAGGGCAGCCATATCTGGACATGGTATCCCCTTACATTTTTTACAAAAACTACAATATAGCCAAGCACAGAAAAAACAAGAAAGAAAAAAAGAACAAAACAGAATATTCTCACGAGTATCGGAATCAATGCGTCCATCAACAACATCGCCTAAGCATTGTCGATAAACGCATTAATCTCGACATCCACGTTAAGCCCATGAGGTTTTAAACATTTCATTTTATATATCCACTCCATTTCAAGTTTGGATATAGCTCATTTTTTCGGACCACCCCTCCATGGTGTCTTAAGTCTATCTATGGCTATATATTTTGTACCCTTAGGATCCTGCCCTTGTACATCCAAATAGTGTTTGGATACTGGGTGACCTGTAAACCCTCTTCGGATGTTTCCGATGTGCTCGTTCAATCTAACCTGAAGGGGTCGTACTGTACGGCCCACGTATTGCAATCCGCATGGACAAATTAAAAGGTATACTACGTGGGTGGTGGAACAGGTAATGAAGGATTTAATTGAAAAGGTCCTCGAAGTACTGGTAGAGTGAAACTGTTCCACCTTACGGTCTTTGATGTCATTAATAGTACAAACAGCACAATTTTTGCATTTATAATACCCAACCAGGTTCTGAAAGAACATGGGTTTTCTGATGGGAGGGTCGCAGACACCAGGGGCTATAGCTGATCTAATAGAAGGTACTCCTCTAAAAATTACGCGAGGTTTCTCAGGAAGTAGAGAGCCTAATACACTGTCATTTTTTATAATATGCCAGTGCTTGTACATCAATTTCCTAATCAAGGAGTATTGATGAGAATAGCTTGTTATAAAGTGGCAAATGGACTCTTTTCTTTCAGGAGTTTCCACCCTACTTATCTCTGAGGAGTGACTCCCTATCTAACGACTCCACCTCCCTCATTTTTTCCTCAAGGAAAGAAGATTCGTATCCTTTTTCCAGAAACCTCTCGGTAAGTATCTTAGATTGAACTCTGAAGTCATTAATGGTAGAACAATTACGTCTAATACGTAAGTATTGACTTTTAGGAACTGAATCAAGCCACGCTTTATGGTGGCAACTGTCTCTGGGAATAAATGAATTGCGATCTGTGGTCTTGAAATAAGTAGCGGTATACAGAGAGTCTCCCTCCCCTTATTTACAAGATCAAGGAAGTTCACAGATTTTAATGGTTAATTTTAGTATTTGATTTACATATCGCTATTTGCTGTGTCGCATAGCGACTTTTTATTCACTTACACTTAAAATTAACTCTGATGGTGTTTATTCATTTATTCATCTATTTATGACAATCACACAGGAATATAGATTTAAGTATCTAATGCAATCACACAAATTTTTTTCTTTTTATTTTTTTTATGGACAGGGATGTTACCTTTCTTTCACCGCGCACTGGGTAACTCTGCTGACAGCTGGGAAGGATGCAGGACAGGGTGCAGTATTGTTGGAGCTTGTTCCACCACCATGCCTCAAAATTGCTAGTAGTGGTGATTCTGCCACACCTCTCTCCTCCACCCCTCCTCTTCTTCTTCCTCTATGGCCTCTTCCTGTGCAGATTTGTCCTCAGAACCAGCGGTGCTCCGTTCTAGAGGCCAAAAAGATGCCACGCGGTGCTTGAGTTGGTCTGCTTAGGGGACAGGAGCCACACTGGGGCAGAGATTCTGTCAGCTCTGCAGGGGCAGACTCAGAGGTGGTTGACGCCATGCCAGCTTCAGCCAGGAATGGTGATTTGCGACAATGGCACCAACTTCCTCTCCGCCCTCCAACAGGGACACTTGACCCATGTTCCCTGTTTGGCTCATGTCCTTAATTTGGTGGTGCAGTGGTTCTTGTGCAGGTACCCGGGCTTACAGGATCTCCTGAGGCAGGCCAGGAAAGTCTGTGGGTTTTTCCGCCAGTCATATAATGCCAGTGCTCAGCTGGCTGACCTTCAAACGGAATGCAACCTGCCCAAGAACCACCTCATTTGTGACATGCCCACCAGGTGGAACTCAACGAGTTAGGTAGGTAGGTAGTGAGGAGTAAAATAAAAAATGTACGCCCTTAGAAATCCTGAAGGCGGTGAATGGTTTTCGGGGCCCCGTATGCAGCTAGGCTACCAAAAATACATGTGGTATCCCCACACTCAGGAGAAGCAGCAGAATTTACTTTGGGGTGTAATTCCACATATGGCATGTTTGAGCAATATATCATGTAGTAACAACTTTGTGCAAAAAAAAAAAAAAAAAAAAAAAGTTTGTCACTTTCCCGCAAATTGTGGCAAAATATAAAATATTCCATGGACTCAACATGCCTGTCAGCAAATAGCTTGGGGTGTCTACTTTCCAAAATGGGGTAATTTGAGGGGGATTTGTGCCATCTGGGCATTTTATGGCCTTCAAAACTGTGATAGGTAGTAGGAATTGAAATAAAAAATTTACGCCCTTAGAAATCCTGAAGGCGGTGCTTGGTTTTCGGGGCCCCGTACGCGGCTAGGCTCCCAAAAAGTCCCACACATGTGGTATCCCCATACTCAGGAGAATCAGCAGAATGTATTTTGGGATGCAATTCCACATAGCCCATGGCCTATGTGAGCAATATATCATTTAGTGACAACTTTGTGCAAAAAAAAAAGTTTGTCATTTTCCTGCAACTTGTGGCAAAATATAAAATATTCCATGGACTCAACATGCCTCTCAGAAAATAGCTTGGGGCATCTACTTTCCAAAATGGGGTCATTTGGGGGGGTTTGTGCCATCTTGGCATTTTAGGGCCTTCAAAACTGTGACAGGTAGTGAGGAGTGAAATAAAAAATTTACGCCCTTAGAAATCCTGAAGGCGGTGCTTGGTTTTCGGGGGCCTCATACGCAGCTAGGCTCCCAAAAAGTCCGACACATGTGGTATCCCCATACTCAGGAGAAGCAGCTAAATGTATTTTGGGGCGCAATTTTACATATAACCATGGCATGTCTGAGCAATATATCATTTAGTGGCAACTTTTTGTAATTTTTTTTTTATCATTATTCAATCACTTGGGACAAAAAAATGTAATATTTAATGGGCTCAACATGCCTCTTAGTAATTTCCTTGGGGTGTCTACTTTCTAAAATGGGGTCATTTGGGGGGGGGGTTGTACTGCCCTGCCATTTTAGCACCTTAAGAAATGACATAGGCAGTCATAAACTAAAAGCTGTGTAAATTCCAGAAAATGTACCCTAGTTTGTAGACGCTATAACTTTTGTGCAAACCAATAAATATACGCTTCTTGACATTTTTTTTTAACAAAGACATGTGGGCAAATACATTTTGGCCCAAATGTATGACTCAAATTGAGTTTATTGGATTTTTTTATAACAAAAAGTAGAAAATATCTTTTTTTTTTCAAAATTTTTGGTCTTTTTCCATTTATAGTGCAAAAAATAAAAACCGCAGAGGTGATCAAATACCATCAAAAGAAAGCTCTATTTGTAGGAAAAAAAGGATGCAAATTTCATTTGTGTACAGCATTGCATGACCGCACAATTAGCAGTTAAAGTGACGCAATGCCAAATTGTAAAAAGTACTCTGGTCAGGAAGGGGGTAAATCCTTCCGGGGATGAAGTGGTTAAAGGAATATTTCACTTTTATTTTTCACTTTAAGCATTATTAAAACCACTGCTCCCGAAAAAACAGTTTTTAAAACTTTTTTTTCATTGATACATGTCCCCTGGGGCAGGAACAGGTCCTCAAACACATTTTAGGGCAATAACTTTCACATTAGCCTTTAAAATTCACACTTTTGATTTTTCACATTCGGGTCCCATAGACTTTAACAGTGTTCGAATGTTCGTGCAAACTTTCGGTCCGTTCGCATGTTCTGCTGCGAACCAAACCGGGGGGGTGTTCGGCTCATCCCTAATACTGAGATTAAAATACACACAGGTGGGCTCTATTTACTAATTAGGTGACTTCTGAAAGCAATTGGTTCCAGTAGATTTTAGTTAGGGGTATCAGAGTAAAGGGAGCTGAATACAAATACATGCCCCACTTTTCACATATTTATTTGTAAAAAATGTTAAAAAACCATTTATCATTTTCCTTCCACTTCACAATTATGTGCCACTTTGGTCTGTCACATAAAATCCTAATAAAATACATTTACGTTTTTGGTTGCAACAAGACAAAATGTAGAAAATGTCAAGGGTATGTATAGTTTTTCAAGGCACTGTACCTTTTTTGAAGCCGATCCGACCCGAACCCTTGCTGAGCTGTCAGCCCCCAGTTTCACTGTGGAGGTGGGTGCAGAGGACACATCTGACAACGGAAGCCCCATAGTAAGTCTCTTCATATTAATTTCACAGCCTTTGTCGGCTGTGTCCTCTGCAGAGCTTCCACCGCTGAAAATCAGGTCAGATCAGCTTCAAAAAAGTTATGTATACTGGTTTCTTCTTTACAGAATAGATAGGTTAGTGTTAGATCGTAGATGTCTGTAGATGCAGGGATTTTCATTTTAGGGTGGACTTCCAAATGGGAACTCCAGACAAAAATAACAAAGCTAAAACCAAAAATCTCTATAAAAGATAAAATGGCAAAACCATATTTTCTTGCAATACTTAGATTCAATCCACAGTACTATTTTTCCTGCTAGATGTCCTTAGCCTCATGGACAGTATGTTTTGTTTAGTTTTTGTTAGAGTAGAGAGGGATTGGAACACCTGTTTATTGATACCATTTAATGTTGTGTCCCGTTAGGGAGATTCATCCTGTCCATTTTTCATGCTTACCTTATCACCAATAAGGATGAGCTCCGGCGTGTTCGCACACTCCACGTGCAGAGCCCACCAGGAAGTCGGCACAGCACTGCGCTAATCACAGGCAGTGAGACATTTTCCCGATGTGTGGCTACAGAGATCAGGAAATGTCTCACTGCCTGTGATTAGCGCAGCACCATGCCGACTTCCTGGCGGGCTCTGCACGTGGAGTGTGCGAACACGCCGGAGCTCATCCTTAATCACAAAGATTGAAATCAAAAGAGAATTACACATTTCCTGACTGCTCCATGTCAGCACAGCTGGGTATAGCCTCTGCCCCCCCCATGCCTTCAGGACTTAACTCATATAAATTTGAACCCACCTACAGCCTCGGCGTTCTTCTTTTTTCCTCCTATGCGCAGGACCTAGGTGTGCTCCTCTACCTGGCTGGTCTAAATGGCTGGCCGTCCATCCATTGGTGGATTAGACTGCACGCAGTCCCTGGTGTCTCGCTAAATGACCCATAATCCAGGGAGCCCCACTTCTGGTCCTCAGGGTGGCTTTTTTCAGGGCTAACAACCTTGTCTGGGGTCTGCTGGGTCCATGTAAAGTGTAGAGTCTCCCCTATGCACGCACACCCACGCTGTGCCGGTGTTTACGGACGAATGAATGACGAATGAGGATGGGTGAGCTAAATTTGAAAAATGCTTTGTATCCAAATGAATGCTGCATTGCTGGGTATGGTGGTGCCTTGCTCCCTGCAGCCTCTATGCATAGCTGGAGCTCCTCCACAGAGAGTACTCTGCATAACAGGTACACATAGTAACACTTTGGGGGTCATTTACTAAGATGAATGTGCTGCGCCGGTTCATACCTTAATTGGTGCGCCGGATAAATCCTTAATTGAGCATGTGAACCGGCGCATGCACAGCAGTACCAGCCCGCGAGAATGTTTCCAGCGCAATCCCATCACACTGGTTCTCGGCAAGATACATCTTGCGCTCGCTGCAATAGGAAAAACACATCTTCCTATTAAAGCAGCGCGAGAAAAACCGGCATGGGATCCCCCTCCAGGAGCATACCAGGCCCTTGCGTCTGGTATGGATTTTAAGGGGAACCCCCTACGCTGGAAAAACGGTGTGGGGGTCCCCCCATAATCCATACCAGACCCTTATCCAAGCACACAGCCCGGATGGTCAGAAAAGAGGGTGGGGACGAGTGAGCGCCCCCCCCTCCTGAACCGTACCAGGTTGCATGCCCTTAACATGAGGGATGGGTGCTTTGGGGAGGGGGGGCACACTGCAGTCCCCCCACCCCAAAGCACCTTGTCCCCATGTTGATGAGGACAAGGGCCTCTTCCTGACAACCCTGGCTGTTGGTTGTCGGGGTCTGCGGGCGTGGGGCTCATTGAAAATCGGGAGCCCCTTTAATAAGGGGGCCCCCAGATCTCAGCCCCCCACCCTATGTGAATGAGCATGGGGTACATGTTACCCCTACCCATTCACCTGGGGGAAAAATTGTCAAGAAAAAAAACATACTAGACAGGTCTTTAAAGAAATGTATTAGGCAGCTCCGGGGGTCTTCTTCCGAATTCTCCGCTCTCTCTGGCCTCTTCTCCCGGTGTCCGGTTCTTCTCCCGCTCTCCGGCCTCTTCTCTCAGTGTCCAGTTCTTCTCCCGGTGTCCGGTTCTTCTCCCACTCTCCGGCCTCTTCTCTCAGTGTCCAGTTCTTCTCCCGGTGTCTGGCTCTTCTCCCGCTCTCAGGTTCTTCTGCCGGGCTCCTCCGCTATCTTCTGCTCTTTTGCCGCTCTTTTGCTAGTGGTGGCCCAGTCTTCTCTGTCGTCTTGTTCCCTCTTCTCTTCTTCCAATGTTGACATGACACTCTCTCCCGCTGTAATGCCATCTGTGAGATGTGTACCGACTTATATAGGCATGGGGCGTGGTCACCGTGTGATGTCACCGGGTGACCCTGCCCCTTATGACGATACAGTCCCGTGTTAATTTGAGACACTAACAGAATATGTTTGAGGTTTGACCCTTTTGCAGTGTAAATTAACAGGAGTTAAAAGGAGTGAACCCACAAATGGACATCTATTGAGGATTAAAACAACATTAGGCACAACATCTTGAGAAAGAATTTTAAAAATAATGCAGCACAGACTGTTAAATCAAAGTGAACAACGTAAAAACAACAAACATTGCCAACATAAAAAAGATTTCATGGTAAAATAATCACCACCCAAAAAAATACAAGAAACCAAAGTAACAAATAAATTGCATAAAAACACAACTGTTTTGCAACAACATAACAAACAAAATACAAAGAGAAAATACATGTGTTAGAAACTCGATAAGGACACCCAAATGTACTCTTGCTGCCTCCCACACACACACACAATCTTTTCAGGGCAAAGTAAAGAATGCTATCTGCAAGCTTTATATAACATAGGTTTGTGTGCTAATGAGGCAATTGCAAACACATGCACAGTCCATGAAACACACAAAATGCAAGTTCACCCAATGTAGAGGGAACTTCAAAGGGGGTACACCTGTTAAGGATGTCCTTAAATTACTAACCCAAAAAACACACTCTGAGCATGCCCAGAAACATCTAAGTGCTGTTCACACACAAAAAGCACCAAAAAAAAAGAAACAGTCCCTGAGCATGCCCAGAACAACCCAAACTCAGCTAGCACAAAATATGCCACCCCCTGTCCAAAATTAAGCACATCATCCAGCATGCACCAAAATTACAGATGTGACAAAACACCCCCCAGTCCAGGGGGGCAACTAAAGAGCCTAACGTGCAAAAGTTATACAACAAATACAATTGCAGTCTAAGGAAACTGACTTGGTAATTTTACTAGTTCCCACTTGGCTGGCTTATCTTCTAGTTACTGGTCTTAAAATGGGTATGGGGGCCCAGGTCCCACCCTAAGGGACATATATCAATGTCACCAATTGGACAACCCCAAAAACAAAACAAGGAGAAATGCCTTTAAATATGCCAAATTGCTTAAGGGCCAGTTCACATCAATGCAGTCCAGTGCATATTTTATGCATCAAAAATGCATGGAAAGTTGGTTATATAGTTTTCAATGGCATAGTTCACACCAGTGCTTGCAGTTTCAGTGTGTTCCAGTTCCAAAAAAAAAGTAGAACATGCTGCATTTTTTCTGCACTGGACAGTACTGGAAAGCTGTAAAACACGTCAAAAATTCACTGGAACGCACCAGAACGCACCAAAAATGCACTGCAACACACTTGTCCTTATGTAAGGTTAAGAAGAAGAGAAGCATTACACAGCAGGAGCCTCCCATGGATGCGGAGCAGCCCAAGAATTAAGTGGGGAAGAAGACGCCGCAGAAGAAGATGCCGGAGGAGAACTCCGGAGCAAGAAGCAGAGGATCGGAGGAAGAAGCAGAGGAAGAAGAAGATGGAGGAAGAAACCGAAGGATGAAGAAAGGAAGAAGGGAGGAAGAAGGAAGAAGACCAGAAGAAGATGGAAAGAAAAAGACTGGGGCCAGGATCTGGGGTCCCCTTGTCAAAGGGGGCTTCCAGATTCCAATAAGCCCCCTGAGCACAGACCCCCACAACCACCGGGCAAGGGTTGTGGGGATGCAGCCTTTGTCCCCATCAACATGGGGACAAGGTGCTTTGGGGGGGACCCCAAAGCACCCTCCCAATGTTGAGGGCATGTGGCCTGGTACGGTTCA